>NC_092754.1:77150846-77772721 GCF_047496795.1 Chiloscyllium punctatum | reverse complement strand
TTTTGTTTTTATCAGTTAAGGCAATTGTAACGACACATAATACATCAGATGTGATCTCAGCAATGCCCTGTACTGATGCAAAAAATCATCACTAAGATCAAACACAACACCCCTTGCACGGAACAGAATAATTCCATTTACCTTCCAAATCACCAGCTGCATATTCAGGTTAATTTGATGTGATACATGTACTAAGACACACATATCCCTCTGTACCACTCTGTTCTGCATTCTCCTTGCATTTAAATAATTTTCTGCTGTTTTGTCTTTTCCCCAAAACAGAAAATTCCCATCACAGAAATGTACTTTTTTTCTGCTGAAGGTTTGCTCAAAACTGTCCTCTGTCTTGTATGCTATTGCTTGATTCTCTGCCCCTCCCCCGTCTGCATCCCAATGCAGATGATCCGCCCTCTCCCTGTCTGTATCAAATTGAAGATGATCCGCCCTCCCCCTGTCTCTATCCCATTGCAGAGGACCTGCCCTCCCCCTGTCTGTATCCCATTGCAGAGGACCCGCCCTCCCCCTGTCTGTATCCCATTGCAGAGGACCCGCCCTCCCCCTGTCTGTAACCCATTGCAGAAGCTCTGCCCTTTCCCGTCTGTGTCCCACTGCAGACGTTCTGCCTTCCCCCTGTCTGTATCCCATTGCAGACACACTGCCCTTTCCCGTCTGTGTCCCATTGCAGGTGATCCGCCGTCCCCTGTCTGTATCCCATCCAGATGCTCTGCCCTCCCCCCGTCTGTATCCCATTGCAGACGCTCTGTCCTCCCCCTCTCTGTGTCCCATTGCAGACACTCTGCCCTCCCCCCGTCTGTGTCCCATTGCAGATGATCCGCCCTCCCCCTGTCTCTATCCCATTGTAGACGCTCTGTCCTTCCCCTGTTAGTGTAACATTGCATACGCTCTGCCCTCCCCCCATCTCTATCCCATTGCAGACGCTCTGCCCTCCCCCTGTTGTATCATATTGTAGGCGGTCTGCCCTTTCCCTGTCGGTATTCCACTGTAGACGCTATGTCTTCCCCGTCTGTATTCCACTGCAGACGGTCTGCCCTCCCCCTGTCTGTATCTCATTGGAGACGCTCTGTCTCCATTTGACATTTTATTGATTGACTATCCTGATGTATGAGCAAACTGAGCTCCATCCTCTTCATTCAACTCATTGGTGTGGATTGTAATTTGTTGATGACCTCACACAGATCCCTGAAGAATTCCAGATTGCCAAAAATAAAATCAGTAATGATCTCTTCTCTGTATTTCCTGAGGCTGCCCAAGGTGCCCCTGCTCCTGCGTAACAGCCTGGGGTGTTTATATGGCGTCTTCCTGTGCTGTGTAATTTACTGAAATGATTTGAATACTTCATTCTATTCCTGTTTAACCCCATGGAAGTTCATTATGGCCACCCCCTGCTGTATTGTCACGATGCTGACTGGCTCAATGGGATCATTCTCTCCCTCTGTAACAGCCTCGAAGGGTCAATTGACAGAAGAACGAGTGAGGTAGGAGCAGCAGTTGGCCATTCGTCCCCTCCAACTTGCTGCTCAGTTTAGAAACATCATGGATGGTCTGATTGTAGCTGAATACCCCTTTTCTGTTTGTTACCAATAAACATTGACTCCTCTGTCCATCAAAGGTCAGTCAAGGTCAGCCTTGAATATCCTCAATGACCCAAACTTCACTGTTCCCGGGGGATGAGAACGCCACAGATCGCACAATCCAAAAAGGAGCAACGTTATCTCAAATGGAAATGGGAGACACCTTTTATATTAAAGCGTGTTAACCTCACAGCAAATCACTTACTCTTTTCAGAAACAAGGGCACAGCAAATAGGAACAAACATATACCATTCAGCCCCTCAAACGTATCCCACAGTCCCATTGACTGTCCAGTCAAGTATTTATCAAACTTGGCTTCTACTGCACCCTTGGAAAATAATCCTGACACCTTAGGCTGCAGAGCATAGGGAATCGGAATTAGGCCATTTGGCCCATCAGGTCTACTTTGCAGTTTGATCCTGTCTGGTGTGTATCTCAACACAATTTTCCCGCCTTCTCACTTAAATCTTGATCGTGGCTTTAATCTAACCTTTGTCTTAAAAAAACATGGTTGCATCAATGTCTCTGTATGTGTGTGTGATTGCGTGTGTGTTTCTGTGTATATCTGTTTAATGGCAGGAGACAGGGTGGTGGTGGATTGTTGTTTTTTGAACTGGAAGCTTGTGGGCAGCGATGATCCAGAGGCAAAATTGTTGGGTCCACTTTTGTTTGTCATTTATATAAATGATCTAGATGAGAATTATAGAAGGTATATTTCGCAAATTTGAGGATGACATCAAGTTTGGGTGTACAGTGGACATTGCTTGTATAATGGTGAACAACGGAGGATTACAAAGAGACCTTCATTAATTAAATGAGTGATTCATAGAGATGTGCATCAGGGATCAGACCCTTCAACTCGTTCATGCCATCCAAATATTCTAAAGTAATCCACTCCCATTTGCCACCATTTGGCCCATATCCCACTAATCATAAAGCCACCCAGTTGCCTGTTAAATGCTGTAATTGTTCCAGCCTCTACCAGTTTCTCTGCCAGCTTATTCCATAGAAGCACCACCCTCTGCAGGAAAAACCATGTTGCTCTTCATTGTCTTTCAAATATTTCTCTTCCCAGGTGCAGGTGTAATGCTTTGATGTCTGTGGCACAGGGTGTTTCAGGTTACTTCAGTGCTCAGACCATTGAGTTTAGAAGCTGATCAGGCATGCTGAGATTGTTGTGCCTCTTCTGGAGTTCTGTGTGCAGTTCTGTTATAGAAAGGAGATTGTTAAGCTGAAGTAGGTTCAGAAGAGATGTACCAGGATGTCACCAGTAACACATCATCTTCTGCCTCGGGAGCCAACAAACACGCGGCATGAACATCGGATCCACTGATTTACAAATTTCCCCTGGCCAACCCAGATCCCAGATCCAACCCACAAACTCACATCTGCCCTCCAGAGGAGACCTAATGTCCATCTTAATTCCCACCGCTCCGTCCCACACTCCCCATCGATCTATCACTATCATCTCCTACCTTCGCTCACCTATTACTTACCTTTCCCCAAGCCTCATCCCATCACCCATTTTCCTTTAACCCCCTTTCCCCTCGCCTGTCCTGAAGAAGGGTTCTGCCTGAAACATCGACTCTCTTGCTTCTCGGATGTTGCCTGGCTTACTGTGCCTTTTCCACCTCCATGCTTTACATATTCTGAATTTTCAAACAGCTGCAGTCTCCATTATCTCTAAGGTACAATTCCCTGTTAACATAACCGTGTTGTTGTCTGTTACAACCGCACGTAGTCTTAGGGACAGTTTCTTCTCAGATCACGGACGATAAAAGTTCTTTTAACATTTTACTGATATTGTAATGCCTGATCAGTAGTTAAAGAGCATACGTTTCAATTTATAAACAGAGAAGCTTGCTCATGTTCTAATAAACCCCTGGCATTGCTCCTATATCCAAGGCAGATTGAATACTTACACATGATTGATCTACCAGCCCTAACATTTGTTCCCTCTGTCACGCCCACATATCCCACCCAGAATGCGTAAATTTTAATCATATGTTATTTTTAATTTTAATAAGAAGTATTGAATTGAAATGGGTTAACTGGAGATATTTGTTCAGCGACTGAGATTGATGTCAGTCTCCCGTGGATCCTAAATATGTCACTGGAGGACTTTCCTCTTCTATTAATGAGGGAATCAGTTCAATGTGTTATCCCATAGTATCAGCGGGAGCATCACCGACAGCACTAACTGGGATCAGCAGATCTAGAGAGAGGGGAAGGAGAGATCAGAATCTGAGAACATTAGATTGGAATGTTCCAACAATGGATCAGAATCTGAGAACGTTAGATTGGAATGTGACAGCAATGGATCAGAATCTGAGAACGTTAAACTGGAATGTTACAGCAATGGGCAGGAGTTTATCCGATGGTCTTGACTTGCTTTCTCAACCTTAGATCTCATTAGCATTGTGGTTCTATGGTGCACTGATGGTTATTCAAAATGGTTACTATCCCATCCTCATTATAGTTGGTGTTCCTGGTAAGTCATTCTATCTGTTCATAAAGCCAGGTTGGACTGAATTGCTGCTCATATTATTTAAAATTTAGAAAGGTGGACGTCAATATTTTCAATTCCACTGAAATATTCTATTCCTCACAAATTATAACGTGCAAATTACTCATGACAAATTGCTCACCAATATGCGAGGAGGAACCAGACTCTTCTCAAACTCCATAATCCTTCTAGCCCTGCACAGATCTACATTTCTATATCTTCCCCACTCACTAATTCTGTCCAATATCCCCATTATGATATCCCCGTCTCCTCCTCAGCCTCAGAACCATCAATTGTGCCGTTGTTAAACCTGGATACAACTTATCAAGTCCTTTCTCACCACATGTCATTGGCAGATTAATTGCTCTTGAGTATGTTGAACCTGTTCACTACACAGATTCTGTCAGCCAGGCAGACACTGCATGCAGCTTAAATCATTGACACATAATCGAGAGGCACAGAATAATAATCTGTTGAAACCCAAGAAGGAAATTGATGTAATTGAAGTGAAAACAACATCATTTGTGATAAAAAAAGGCCCATCTGCTTAATTCCTGTCCTTCAGAGAAGTCAATGGTTATTCTTCCCCAGTCATGTCTGTGCAACCCCAAATCAATATGTTTTACTCTTTACTGTGCTGTGGAGCAGCTGAACAAGGCACTCAGTTCAAGTTCCGTATAACATGCTGGCCTTGTCAGGGCTGCACACAATTATAGACCAGTTAGTCTGACCTCAGTGGTGGTAAAGATGCTGGAGTCTATTATAAAGGATGAAATTACGGCACATCTGGATAATAGTAACAGGATAGAACAGAGTCAGCATGGATTTATGAAGGGGAAATCATGCTTGACTAATCTTCTTGAATTTTTTGAGGATGTAACTCGGCAAATGAACGAGGGAGATCCAGTGGATGTACTGTACCTGGACTTTCAGAAAGCTTTTGATAAAGTCCCACACAAGAGGTTAGTGAGTAAAATTAGGGCGCACGGGATTGGGGGCAAAGTACTAGATTGGATAGAGAATTGGTTGGCTAATAGGAAACAAAGGGTAGTGATTAACGGCTCCATTTCGAAATGGCAGGCAGTGACCAGTGGGGTACCGCAGGGATCCGTGCTGGGACCGCAGCTTTTTACAATATATGTAAATGATATAGAAGATGGTATCAGCAATAACATTAGCAAATTTGCTGATGATACAAAACTAGGCGGTAGGGTGAAATGTGATGAGGATGTTAGGGGATTACAGGGTGACCTGGACAAGTTAGGTGAGTGGGCAGATGCATGGCAGATGCAGTTTAATGTGGATAAATGTCTGGTTATCCACTTTGGTGGCAAGAACAGGAAGGCAGATTACTTCCTCGATGGTATCAAATTAGGTAAAGGGGCTGTTTAGAGAGATCTGGGTGTTCTTGTCCACAAGTCAATGAAGGCAAGCATGCAGGTACAGCAGGTCGTGAAGAAGGCTAATAGCATGCTGGCCTTCATAACAAGAGGGATTGAGTATAGAAGCAAAGAGGTGCTTCTGCAGCTGTACAGGGCCCTGGTGAGACCACACCTGGAGTACTGTGTACAGTTCTGGTCTCCAAATTTGAGGAAAGACATTCTGGCTATTGAGGGAGTGCAGCGTATGTTCACGAGGTCAATTCCTGGAATGGCAGGATTGCCTTACACGGAAAGACTGAAGCGACTGGGCTTGTATACCCTTGAGTTTAGAAGACTGAGAGGGGATCTGATTGAAACGTATAGGATTATGAAAGGACTGGACACTCTGGCAGGAGGGAACATATTTCCGTTGATGGGGGAGTGCCGAACCAGAGGACACAACTTAAAAATACGGGGTAGACAATTTAGGACAGAGATGAGGAGAAACTACTTCACCCAGAGAGTGGTGGCTGTGTGGAATGCTCTGCCACAGAGGGCATTGGAGGCCCAGTCTCTGGATTCTTTTAAGAAAGAATTGGATAGAGCTCTTAAAGATAGTGGAGTCAAGGGTTATGGAGATAAGGCTGGAACAGGATACTGATTAGGAATGATCAGCCATGATCATATTGAATGACGGTGCAGGCTCGAAGGGCAGAATGGCCTACTCCTGCATCTATTGTCTATTGTCTATTGTCTATTCCGTGAGTGAAGAACTAAAGTAAAGTTAGCTCCCTTCCTCTGCTTGCTTCCATTATTCCTACACTCCATTTCCATTCAGGTAGATGACCATTCACCTATTTCAAGTGCAATCTTTCTGACTGAGTCTCTCCCCAGGAGTGATGTTCATCTCCACAGGCACCTTTGGTGCTGGATTTACTAATGCTGACACACAGATGTAAGGAACTTTTAAATTCCACAACAGTGACAGTGCATAGAGACGGAATGGGTTTTTATGTCATAATAAAGATACGGAGACCGTAAGTGTGGGAAAGGAATTATAATGATCATCACTGAGAGTGTGGTTGAGACAGTATTTGGGGTATTATGGACAAATGTTTTATCCTGAGAACGAATGTTCTCATTGCTCTAGAGACAGTGTCAAGGAATTACACCAGAATAATCCATGAGCTGATGGTAAAAGAGGAGTGAGTGAATGTTAATCTGTAGCACTGTCAGAGAATAAGAGGTAATTGCATTGAACCTTGATGGTGATGGACAATCACACGTTATCTTCTACACAGACACTAAGAAAATGATAAGTTCCATGGCTTGTATTTTTATTTCACTCGGGATGCATGATTCTGAATATTTAAGTGCCTCTGAGGATAAAAACTTCAGTCAAATCCTGCCTTGATATCGGGGTCAATCCCTCTTACCTGAGCAGGTCAGTTAACAACTTTTGTTAATGTTAATACGTGATGGCGTCTGTGTGGAGAGTGTTTTCTTCTTATAGAGGGTGGTGAATGTCAGGAATTCTCAGGTATAGAAAGTTAGGGGAGGTAGATCACTGCAAGTATTTAAAGAGGAGGTAGATTGATTTTTAATCTGTCAGAGAGCTGAGGGGAGGGAAGAATTGGGCATTAAAGATGAGTTAATGCCAACAGTAGGTCAGACATGATCGCATACAATGGCGAGAGCATCGGAATTATCTACTCCTGTTTCTTATGCGCTCATATTCTGTCATTGGAAAGTGAATGGTTGTAATTTACCGAGAAGTGCTGTTATTGAATGTTGAGGACAGTGAGAGAAAAGTATCTGGTGAGCTATCTCTGGGTGAGATATGGACCTGATATTCACAGTGAATCTGGGTCGACAACATGACCAACAAATGAAGCACCATTTGCAGCAAGGAGACACTCTGTAAAGAGGCGAGAGGCCTCTTTTGTATCCAGCCTGGATTTCCCATCACATTTTCCAACCCACACCAAATCACCCAGTGTTGAGGGACTGAATGAAATCCTGTAATACTGTGGACCAGATATTTGGTGCAAGTGGTCTCTATCTACTCCTGTTCTGGTGGTGTTAAGGACTGAATGGAACATAGGAACACAGGACGAGGAGCTGCAGTGGGTAATTAGACACTTTGTCATTGCTCGAACAGACGGGGTAAGATCGTGGCTGATCTGAGTGTGGTCTGCGCAGCACTTTTCTGTCTGTCCACAATTTTCCTCCATTCACCTGTCTGTCAAATGTTGCAAAACACAACTTTGAATAAATGCAAGCACCCAGGCACAATACTAGGGAACTGCACAAAGTCAAAGTACACAGGCAGCACAATTCTGGAAGGCACCAGGCCGTGGTCTAACAGTCTTGTTCCCATCCAATTAATTCTCCTGCAGTTTATCATTTTTTTATTTGGAATGTGGGTGTTGTTGATAGGCCAACTTTTATGGGCCATGTTTAATTACGCTGGAAATAGTGGTGTTGACCTGCCATCTTGGGAATAAACGTCTATAGAAGAGAATTCCCATTTTAACAGCCCCATGAGAATTTCTCATTCCTGCTCTGTTGGAGGGTCACTGCTTCCTTTTCCAACACCACTTTTCCACTGGTTACATCAAATTCGGAGTGTAACCTAGGTCAGTTTCTCGAAAAATGTGAGACAGAGTCATACACATACAGACACATACACAATCGCACATGTCTGAAGATGATAAAGAAGAAGGAATGGTTTCCAGAGTTTCATAATATTTCAACTCATATCAAATGGAAAAAGAGATAATGTGTCTCAACTGCTATTCTGTCTCCGACGTTATTCTACTCAAACAAGCTGCTGGTATGAGACTTCTTCCTGGAACAGTTGGAATTGGCAGAATTTACTTTCCTTCAAGCAGTGGAGCGATTCCCATGAATACTCATAAAGAATGCTCCACGCTTGTTAAATATTACTCAGGGATTTTTTAATCTCACACTTTGCTGTCAGGAGGGACAAAGTAAGAGAACGGGAGCATCAGACTGCAGCTTACGACCATAAGATCATCGAAAATAGGAACATAAATGACGCCATTGAGCCCACCAAGTCTGTTCCGCCATTCAATTATGCTGACAAGTTTCTCAACCCCATTCTCCTGCTTTCTCCCTGTAACCCATGATCCCTTTGATACTCCAGAAGCAAACTATCTCTATCTTAGATATACTCAATGATCTGACCTCCACTGCCTTCTGTGAAAATGAATTCCATAGATTTTCCACTCTCTTTTCCATAGATTTTCCATAGACATTTCCCCTTACCTCCTTTCTAATAGGATTTCCCTTTACTCTAAGGTTGTATCCTTGGCTCCTAGAATCTCCTACCAATGAAAGTCTTCTCTATATCCACACTGTGCAGGCCATTCAGTATTCTGTATGTTTCAATTAGATCCACTCAGATCCCTCTGAACTCCATCAAGAACAGACCCAGAATCTTCAAAATTCTCATATGTTAAGCTTTTCATTCCTGGGACCATTCTTGTGTACCTGCTGTGAACCCATTCCAAGGTCAGCACATCCTTCCTGAGACATGGGGCTCAGAACAGCACATAATACTCCACATATGGTCTGACCAGAGCCTTATAGATCCTTAGAAATACATCCCTGCTTTTAAATTCAAATCCTTTCAAAATAAATTCCATCACTGCATTTGCCTTCCTAACCACTGACTCAATCTGCAAGTTTACATTGAGAGAAGCGTGGAGTCGAACTCCCAAGTCCCTTTGCACTTCAGGCATCAGAATAGTCCATGTTTTTATTCTTCCTACCAAAGTTCATGTTCCCACAATTTCCCAGTTTGTACTCCATCTGCCACGTCTTTGTCCATTATCCTAACCTACCCACATCCTTCTTAAGCCTCCATGCCTCTTTGACGTTACCTGTCCCTATACCTATCGTTGTATCACCTTCAAACTTAACCAGAATGCCTTCAACTCCTTCATCTGGTTGGTTAATGTATAAAGTGAAACGTTGTGGTCCCGACACTGAGCCTTATGGAACACCACTTGTCACTGGCTGTTATCCTGAGAAGGACACTATTATCGACGCTCTCTGCTTCCTGCCAGACAGCCAAATTTCTATCCATGCTAGCACTTTGCCTCTAATACTATGGGCCCTTGCCTTACTCCGTAGCCATTGTCAAAGACCTTCTGGAAGTCCAGGTGAATGACATCCATTGGTTCTCCTTGTTCTAAGCTGCTCGTTACGTCCTCAAGGTTTTCTAGCAGGTTTTCCAGGCATGACGTCCCCTTGATGAAACCATGGTAACTTTGTCCTACTTTACCATCCACATCCAAGTATTCAGAAATCTCATCCTTCACAATGCATTCCAGGGTCTTACCTAGAGCCAAGTTTTGATTAGTCAGTCTGTGATTTTCCCTTTTTTGCTTTACTCACCTTTTAAACAGGGGTATCACGTTAGCGATTTTCCAGTCCATTGGGAATCTCCCTGATTCGAGAGATTCCTGAAAGAACACCGCCAACGCCTCCCCGTCTCGTCAGCTATCTGCCTTAGAAATCTGGAGTGGAGTCCATCTGGCCCAGGTGATTTACTTACCATCAGGCCATTCAGTTTTTTTCCAGCACCTTCTCCTAGGTGATGCCCACCTTACTCAGATCTGTCCACTAAGTCTTTTGGGATATTACTCGTGTTTTCAACCGTGAAGACTGACACAGTAATTTTTCAGCTCCTCAGCCATTTCTTTGTTCCACATTACTATCTCTCCTGTGTCAATCTTTACCGATCAGATGCCCATTTTTGCCTCTCATTTGCACTTTACATATCGAAAGAAGCTCTTACAATCTTTTTTTTTTACTATTTAACCTTCTCACTCCTTACTTATGTGTTTTTTTTTGCTCTCGGTTGGTCTTTACAAATGTTATGACATGGTGGTGAACGCCTCTATTAATTAAACAAAACACCCAGGAAAGTTGAACTCACCTCGAAATCTGTTGCAATATGAGTGACAGAGAACTCCCAAGTTCCACTATTTAAAGAAAATAACGCCAATTTATTTTTAAGTGTAAAAGTGAACATTACACCACAACTATTTATAACTTTATCCAGCCCCCCCCCCCCACCACACAACTGCCCGCAACTCTATAAAAATATGCTGTTTCAATTAGACACTTATGAAGATTACATCAACTTAATTTCACAACCACGCAGCCACTGCCATCCTCTGTGATGTTACTCTTCTGGCTGCTGAATTCCCTGGGTCGTCGTATTTCTGTTTACTGTGAATATGTTTCATATGAAAAAATATATATGACAATGAGTATTTCCTAATTTCTTGTGGAGCAAGATGGTTGATGCCCAGGCTTCTTCTTTCTCGATGGCATCTGCTGCCTCCCCAATTTTCAAAATGTTCGCAATTTTATGTCTCCAGCATCAAATTGTCTCACTGGTTCAATGTTGGAAAACAATAAATTCAATTTCGATTAGCTTTCAGTGACAGAGAGAGTGAAGGAATGAGGGTGTTGCATGCAAAGGTGAGAGTGGTGAAGCAAGAGCCTTGTTCGGGTACAGGTGCTGTAACAGATATTCAGAGAGTGTGAGGGAGTAGAGAGCATAGGGAGAGATTTGTCCTGGCCGAGCGGGGAAGGTTATTGACGCTTGTCCTGTATTGATTGGCATTCCTTCAGATCATCTCAGCATCGGGGTGAGCCTCCCCAATGTCTTGTCGACGTCTATCACGCATAACACCACACACCACATCCCTCAGATTCTTCAGAATATGTTTGGTGTGGATCTTGCAAACAACAAGGAGGAACACATATTTATTCATATCTAAACCAAAACTGTTGTCCATCCGATTCTCTGGAAATTAGATATGCAAATATCGTGGGTGCTGCAGTAATACTGGGTGATCTAAAATTGCATCTAAGCTGCGTTAACGAAATGATTGCTAATGCTGTGAAAAATCTATTTCATGTGTATATGAGGTAGGCTGAATGGTATGTTGTGAACCAAAGTAGAGAGCAGGTTATTTCGGGCGTGGTGTTGTGTGGTCAGAAGGACTAATTACTTACCGTGCACTGAAGCAGCTATTGGGCAATCGTGACAATAATATGTTGCATTTTACACCGCGCCTGCAAGCAATATAGAATGTTTGAACATTACACTCAAATATCATGGAAACCCGAAGGCTAGACGGTCAAGTGAATTGGAAAAATACAATATGACATCTAGTGTGAGACATACATTGGCTGTTAGTGATAGAAATACTGTAAAGACTGAAAAATACGTACATATCACTAATTACAAACACCAACGAAAAGGAAAGTGACTCATTAATAGTTTACATAAGAAATTAATGATTACATTAACTCTAAGGAAGCAGCTTCAGAAGAATTCCAGATATTGTGGAAACCTGAACATTCTGAGAGATTTACTTTTCTGATAATAAGGACGAAGAAAGTGTTAAGGAAATCAAAATGAACATGAATATAAACAAACAGGAAACACAAAGACTGCTTAAATCTACGATCCATACACCAAAGAAAACGAAAGTAAGGCCAAAATGTGGAAATTTGTAAGGTAATGGAGAATTTATTGTGGGGAACAAGGAAATGGCACAGAACCTAACCAGCGACTTTGTATCTGTCTTCATGGAGACAGCGCCAGGAAATCTCCGTGTAAAGCAAGTGATCACATGGGACTTGTGAAACTAAAGACATAAAGTCGATACATATCAGCAACAAGGTAGTACTTGAAAATGGAGCTTGATTGATCATTGCTAAGTCTGATGGGCCAGATATACTTCATATCAAAATGTCAGAAATAAAACAGCATATTAATTGAACTGTCGGTGACTGTTTTATTTTTTGCAGATCCTGCAATGGCCATAGCCATTGTAGATAACTGAAAGGTAGTAAACATGATCCATCTATGTACACAGGGAAGAAGAGATAATGTGGAGGACTGCAGACCAATTCATTTGACATATGTAGGGAAACAGTTGGAATCCATTATATAAGAAGTGATATAGCGTACGTAGAAATGAACAGCAAAATTGCAGAGAATAACAATGCATTTCTGACAGAGAAATCATGCCTGACAAACTTCGGAATTGTTTGAAGTTGTCTCTTGCAGCATAGACAACCAGTAGAAGTAGTGTATTTGGATTATCAGACGTCTGGGCGGGAAAAATGTCTGGTTGTAGCAGCTGCTCCTTTTTTGAGGTGATTTCCTCGAATTCCAGGAGCAGCAATTACTGTTTTGTAAATCTTGCATTGTTTTGGAACTTTGGGAAAAAAAGTCAAAGAAACAGCAGTTTAAAGAGGGAAAAGACCGTATAAAGGAAGCACATGATGTGGGGAAGAAACTGACAGGACGGCGTACCTGCACAGTTACTATCTTTGCTGTTTGAATTCATGTATCACTAGATATCGGAGTGCCTTCAGGAAAATTAACAAACAGTGAAATTTACAACTGGTTTGGAGGAACTGTTTGAGCAAAGTTCCCAGCCAGATAGTGGATTGTTTTAACTGTGTCCTACAGAAAGTCTGCAGAAGTAGAGTGGGTTAATCCTTATTAATATATTTTTGAGATATGTCTTTTGCTTAATCTTAAAATATAAGCCATAAATATTAATATAGCCTTGGGCAGTGTTTTGTAGAGGAATAAGACAGTTTTCTTTTTCTGGGTCTGTAGATTGTGAAGGAGCACAAATGGCCTTAGTAGAATCATATGCGCTTTTTGTCAGATGTGGGAGTTTAAAGAGGATTTAAGGGTTACTGCGGATTATATCTGTAATAAATGCTTCTGGTTGCGAATTCTATCAGATCGAATGGATCGGTTGGAGAGACAGTTTAAGACAATGAAGAATTGGTAACAGCAACAGTATGTGATGGATGGTAGTTATAGGAAGGGGGAAAAGTCTCAGATACAGTTACATAGGTGGGTTAACTGAAAGAAAGGCAAGATAATGAAGTAGCTAGTGCAGGAGCCTTCTGGGGCTGTCCCCATTTCAAACAAATATGCTGTTTTGGAAAATGTTAGCGGGTGATGGATTCACACGGGAATGTAGCACAATCAGGCAAGTTTGTGGTATGGAGACTGGCTCTAATGCAACAAGGGATACATCGGATTCCACGAGGTCAATTGTATTAGGGGACTTGCTAGTCTGAGGTACAGACAGACGGTTCTGTGGACAGCAGAGAAATAAGCAGAATGGCGTGTTGCCTCCCTGGTGCCATGATCAAGGATGTCTCAGAAAGGGTGCGGAATGTTCTCACGGGGGGGAGAGGCAAACAAGAGGTCATTGTCCAAATTGAAACCAACTACAAAGGAAGGGTAAAGTTTGAGATTATGAACAGAGATTGCAGGGTGATAGGCAGAAATATAAAAAGGAGGTTCTTCAGAGTGGTCATATCTGGATTACTCCCGGCGCTATCAGCTAGTGAGGGCAGGAATACAGGGATAGAGCAGATTAATGCATGCCTGTCGAGCCGGTGTATGGGAGAGGTATTCTCATTTTTGGATCACTGGAATCTCTTTTGAGGTAGAAGGAACCCGAACCAGAAGGACGGATTGCATCTAAATTGGAAGGGGACGAATACACTGGCAGGGAGATTTGCTACAGCGGCTCGGGAGGCTTTAAGCTAGTAAAGCGCGGGGGTGGGGGGGGGGGGGGATGCAGGGGGCAGGGAGATAGTGAGGAAATAGATCAATCTGAGATTAGTACAAGTGAGAACAGAAACGAGTCAACAGTCAGAGCAGGCAGGGACAAGCTACGACGAATAAAGTAAACTGCATTTATTTCAATGCAAAGGGGTCGAACAGGGAAGGCAGATGAAATCAGGGCATGTTTAGGAACATGGGACTGGGATATCATAGCAATTACAGAAACATGGCTCAGGGATGGGCAGGACTGGCAGCTAAATGTTCCAGGATACAAATGCTACCGGAAAGACAGAAAGGGAGGCAGGACAGGAGGGGGTGTGGAGTTTTTGATTAGGGATAGCATTACAGCTGTACTGAGGGAGGATATTCCTGGAAATACATCTAGGGAAGTTATTTAGGTAGAACTGAGAAATAAAAATGGGATGATCACCTTATTGGGATTGTATTATAGACTCCTTAATAGTCAGAGGGAAAACAAGAAACAAACTTGCAAGGAGATCTCAGCTATCTGTAAGAAAATAGGATGATTATGGTAGGAGATTTTAACTTTCCAAACATAGACTGGGACTGCAACAGAGTTAAGAGTCTAGATGGAGAGGAAGTTATTAAGTGTGTACTAGAAGATTTTCTGATTCAGTATGTGGATGGACCGACTAGAGAAGGTGCAAAACCTGACCCACTCTGGGGAAATAAGGCAGGGCAGGTGACTGAGGTGTCAGAGGAGGCGCAATTTGGGGCCAGCGACCATAATTCTATTAGATTTAAAATAATTATGGAAAAGGATAGACCAGATCTTAAAGTTGAAGTTCTAAACTGGAGAAAGGCCAATTTTGACAGTATTTGGCAAGAACTTACAAAAGCTGATTGGGGGCAGATGTTCATAGGTAAACGGACGGCTGGATAATGAGAAGCCTTCAGAAATGAGATAACAAGAATCCAGAGAAAGTATTTCCTGTTAGGATGAATTGAAAGGCTGGTAGTATAGGGATTGCTGGCTAACTAAAGGGTTTGATTAATAAAAAGAAGGAAGCATATGACAGGTATAGACAGGATAGATCGAGCGAATCCTCAGAAGACTCTCAAGGCAGTAAGAGTATATGTATGCGGGAAATCAGGAGGGCAAAAAGGGGACATGACATAGCTTTAGAAAGTAGAATTAAGGAGACTCCAAAGAGTTTTTACAAATACATTAAGGACAAAATCATAACTAAGGAGAATGGAACTCCTCAAAGATCAGCAAGGCAGCCCTTGTGTGGAGCTGCAGGAAATGGGGAAGATACTAAACGAGTATTTTGCATTAGTATTTACTGTGGAAACGGATATGGAAGATATAGAATGTCAGGAAATAGATGGTTACACGTTGAAAAATGTTCATATTACAGAGGAGGAAGTGTTGGATGTCTTGAAATGTGTAAAGGTGGATAAATCCCCAGGACCCGAACGGGTGTACTATAGAACTCTGGGAAGCTATAGAAGTGATTGCTGGGCTTCTTGCTGAGACATTTGTACCGTTGATCATCACAGGAGAGGTGCCAGAACACTGGAGTATGGCAAACGTGGTGCCACTGTTTAAGAAGGGTGGTACGGACAAGGCATGGAACTATAGGCCAGTGAGCCTGACGTCGGTGGTGAGCAAGTTGTCGAAGGGAATCCTGAAGGACAGGATGTACATGCATTTAGAAAGACAAAGACTGATTAGGGATAGTCAACATAGTTTTGTGTGTGGGAAATCATATCTCACGATCTTGATTGAGTTTTTTGAAGAAGTAATGAAGAGGGCAGAGTGGTAGATGTGATCGATATGGACTTCAGTAACACGTTGGACAAAATTCTCCATGGGAGACTGGTTACCAAGTTGGCTATGCTAAATTGCCCATAGTGTTAGGTTAAGGGGTAAATGTAGGGGGATGGGTCGGGGTGGGTTGCGCTTTTCCAGGTCAGTGTGGACCTCTATCCACACTTTAATAAATCTAAACGGAATACAGGGACATTTAGCCATTTGGATACAGAACTGGCTCAAAGGTTGAAGACAGAGGGTGGAGGTGGAGGGTTGTTTTTCAGACTGGAGGCCTGTGTCCAGTTGAGTACCACAAGAATTAGTGCTGGTTCCTCTATTTTTTATCATTTACATAAAAGATTTGGATGCGAGCATAAGAGGTATCGTTTGTAAGTTTGCAGATGACGACAAAATTGGAGGTGTAGTGGACAGCGAAGAAGGTTTCCTCAGAGTACAACAAGATCTTAAGGGTTCAGGAAAGGGTTCAGGAAAGATTTACAAGGATGTTGACAGGGTTGGAGGATTTGAGGTATCAGGAGAGGCTGTACAGGCTGCGGCTGTTTTCCCTTGAGCGTTGGAGGCGGAGAGGTGACCTTCTAGAGATGTAAAAAATTATGAAGGGCATGGAGAGGATAAATGGATAAAGTCTTTTCCCTGGCGTTGGGGAGTCCAGAACCAAAGGGCATAGGTTTAGGATGAGAGGAGAAAGATGTTGGGTGGCAATGGTTAGCAATGTTGCCTCCCAACGCCAAAGACTCGGGTTCAATTGCCGCCTCAGGCTTGAATCAGTTGATGTGATGAGGATAAATATTCAACTAAATTCTATGTTATGGACAAACTGCAGTAGATGAAATCATATTCTCATGTCTACCTTGAATTGGAAGCAAATACATACTGTTAAAAAAAATCAAAAATGTTGAGACACAACACCAGGGGAGATAAAAAAACACGTCACCTGCTTTTGTTGGAGATACAAAACCACAGAGTGAATATACAATCTGAGAAAGAATCAAGTGACAGAAAAAGAAGTACATCAAATCTTAGTTTTCAATGGAATTAGATCCCAATTTTCCTGAACAGTGGTGGTTTTTGCCCAATCTCACTTTTCCAAAAACAAGCTTTACCCAGTCACTAAAACTTCATTAGCCATTCTTCCTCCCCTTCCTACTCTTTCTTTACACTCCTACTTCCCTTGAACTACCCCTTCTGATGTCACATACTCTTCGACTGATGATATCTCTTCAGACCATTCTTCTGCCACTCCCATTGTAAGTTACACCAGTTCCCTCGTTACTCCCACTTCCACTGGCCATCCCTTACCTCTTTTTGCTTTCCAACTGGGGTGATGGGAGCTCCTGGCTTCTGTGCTGCTATTGGTGAGAATGAGATGATCAATGCCCAATAGGAACAGACAATAGTGTATGTCTGTCATTGTCCAATGCACCGTGAATAGGGTTTTTTTCCCCCATACAGAGTGGAACTTTTTTTCTGTCTCTCTCTGTCACAGCGCTTAACCAAACAGCCTCACCCCAAATAGGAAACACCTCTCCTCAGAATCAGAAGTCCATGCATCTGTTTGTCCTTAAACGTTTCGAGGACAGTGACCACATTGTTCAATAAGCCGTCTTCTATCCTTTTTCTCTTTAGTATTTTAACTGATTTTCCAACGTCAGTTAAGGTGAGACCAGAGTAACTTCCCTTGCCATCAAAGTAGCATTTGACTCATGTAGCATCATTCCCTCTCAGCAAACTGTGGTTATTGGAAATCAGAGGAACTTCCGTGCTCATAATTTACTCAATGAACAATGACACCTTCCCCAGAGCTATTGGGAATGACAAATAAACTCTGCCCTTGCTAGTGCCTTCCAAAACCATGGATGGATTTGTCTTATTAATAACATCAAGATACATTCAGCTTTCACAGTTTGGTCTAAAGTCTCAGAAAAGTAAGACCTTACCAGTTGAGTGTCACCTCAATTAAATCAGAGCATCACAATAAAACAACAATTTCTATTATTTTCAATCTCTTACTTTCTGAGGACTTGTCGTGCAGTGTGGTTGCCACTGAGCTCAATATTTTCTCAGTTCAACAGTATCACATCACATTGGCTCAAGACTGCACCATTCCCCAATTCTACTTCATTTTCCAGCTCATTCACCATGCTCGCCAGCTACATGAGGCCCTCAAGATGGAATAACTTAGAGATGCCTATGAGCCTCTGGAACCTGCCACTCCACCCATGCCCTGCAATCTGAGTCCATCCCCTCCCCCAAGCCTGTCGTGTATTCACAATCCCTCCTAACCTTCCACGCTTTAAATCTGAATGTTCTGTACTCAGAAAAGGTCTCAGCTTTATCCCTCTGTGCTCCACTTTAATGAATTTCAGGAACGACATATTGTTGAACTCTTCTTCCACCATCTTCTCCTCTGTGTCCATTTCTTTGGGAAAGAGTCCACTCCCCATCCCATAACCCTTTCACCCAGCTCCAACACTGTCCCTCCAGCTGGATACATTCCTCTGGCGTTTACCTGATCTCAATCTGGTCATTGAGGACGCTCCATGGGAGTTTGATTGTCTTAAATTCTCTGTATCCCCCTCACCCTATCCAACCTATCACCCTTTGAACAGACTGTATGCTGTATGCTTCGATCCAACCCTGACTGTGTTATTCAGCCTGTGCCGATAAGGGTAGTGCTGCTGCAGTCTGGTAGACTCACCTCGACATTTCAGAGGCTGAGTGCCAGCTCTCAGATACCTCCACATATCACCTACTGGTCCATAACCCTTCCATGGCATATCAGGCTATTTTATTTACTAAATCTGACCACATTTCATCTGGAGATTCCCACTTACTCGCCCACCAGCCCCCCCCCCTCCCCCACTCACCCCCACCTAACAGTCCCAAAGCTGATGGTCCTCTGATCGTAGAGCTCGCTTTTATCTCCTCCTGAAAATCCACAAACAGAACTGCCTGGGCAGACCCATTGCTTCAGCTTGCTCCTGCCATACAGAGGGGGTGTATGGATACATGCGTGGACCCAAGTTATACCTGTTCCTTCCTGGGGTACGTAGACCATTCCTTGTTCCAGTTCTATTCCAGCCCCCATCCACAACTCTTTGCCTGGTACGGAGATGATATCATCGCTGCTGCTCCTCTCTCTTGTCCATAATTGGAAAAGCTCTCCCTCACTTTCACCTGGTCTACCTCTGACTCCTCCCTTTCTTTCCTCGACATCTCTGCTACTATTTCTGGGGATAGACCGGTCACTGATATCCAGTATTAACCCACCGACTCCCACAGCTACCTGGAGTATACATCCTCACACCTTGTTTCCTGCAAAGACTCCATTCCATTCCCCCAGTTCCTCTGTCTCCACGACATTGCTTCTGATGATGTCAACTTCAGAAATGTGGCCTCTGAAATGTCTACTTTCGTCCTCAACCAAGAACTCCCCAGAATTGTTATTGACAGGCCCCCAATCAGTTCCGACCCATCTCCTGCACTTCTACCCTCACCCTCTCTCCTCCCTCCTGTAACAGCGTTAAGAGTTCCCCCAGTCCTTACCTACCATTTCGCCAGCATTGACATGCAGAAGATCATCAGTCTGCATTCCCCCACCTCCAGCGAGATGCCACCACCAGACACATATTTGCCTCCTCTCCCTTTTCCGCCTTCTGAAGTGACCATTTTCTCCAGGACACCCTGGTCCGCTCGTTATTCATTACCCACAACTTCCCCCCCATCACCTCCCCCAGCCCCCACCACAGTTATACTTCACTTTCCCCTGCCGGAGTTGTTACACTTTCCCATTTACCTCCTCCCTCCTCACTAACCAAGGGCCCAAACACACCTTCCAGGTGAAGCAGCATCCTACCAACATTTCCCACAATCCGGTCTACTACATTCGCTGCTCACATTGTGGTCTGCTCTACATTGGGGAAACTAAAGGTGGACTGGGTGACTACATCACTGTACCTATGCAAAAGACCCTGACTTTCCAGTTGCCTGCCAGTTTAATACCCCATCCTGTTCCCTGACCAATGTCAGGCTTGCTGCAGTGTTCCAGGACATTTCAACGCAAGCTGGAAAAACAACACCTCCTTTTCCGCGGGTAGACCCTGCAGCCATTCAGACTCAAGATAATGTTCAATAATTTTAAGGACTGAACTCCTCAATGCCCCCTACCCATGCACCAGGCCTAGTTCTCACGAGGCCTTCCATTACTCACTCCCTATTGTTAGCTACTAACAGTCTCCGTTAACAGCTATTCAGCCTCTGCTGTATATTAATCAACATTTTCAGGGCTACTTTACGTTCTGAGGAAGGGCCACTGAACTAGAAACGTTAATTCTGATTTCTCTGCACAGATGCTGCAGACCTTTTGCAGCAACTTCGGTTTTTGTTTCAACAATGTCTCACAATGTTTTTGTATAACAATGCAATGCGTCATGGCTATTTGGAGCTCTGTCAAACATAGGAACTTTGTAATTTCTCATTTAATGTCCATAAACAAATATTCGAGATTCAACTGAGATAGCAGCTTTGCTTATATCGTTCAGATCAGTCAATTTGTCACAGTTCAGAAAGAAAAAGAAATCGACAGAGGGAAACTCAGCAGGTCCGGCACTCTCTGATCAGAGATACACAGAATTAACCTTTGATTTCAATATGACTTTTTCAGAACAGTGTCACATCATATTCGATATGTTAACTCTGTTTCTCTCTGCAGATACTTCCTCATCTGTTGCGCTTCTACCATCATTTTCTGTTTGTATTTCATGTCTCCGTATCACTATATTTCATGTTTCTTGACAGGGCTACATGCTGAATTTGTTTATATGTGGACAATGTAGTCATTTCACATTCCTATTACAGTTGCTGTGTCTGTGACACCTGTGTTACGGCCGAAATCTGTTTCTTCTTTAAGATTCAAAGAAAAAAAATAATATTTTTCTGATTATCCTGTAAATCTCAGGAACTCCACTTTGTTTGAAAAGACATTTTAGAGGCAGCTGACTTTTTATGAGATAATAGGAATAGAGTATTGATAGTGGAGCACTCTGTCTCCTTCGTTGAACTAGCTTGTCTACCCCCTCTCCAAAGGCTTTGATTACACAGAATTATTTACAGCAAAAGTGGGGGAAACTCAGCCCATTGTCTCTTCCAGTTTGGAATGACTATATCTCTGCTGTTAGTCTCCTGTATTGTCCCCATTGCCCTTCACATTTTGTTTTTGTGTCTGCTTTTAATTGTAAGTATCCTGCCAGATATGAACAATATGATCAATCTCAAACAAAAAGAAAACTAGAACTTAAAGGGCAAGCTCAGCAGGTCTGGTAGTATCTATGAAGAGAAATCAAAGTTAATGTTTCAGGTCCGGTGAACCTACTCAATCTGTATTTCCAAAGATTAAATGTGTGTATATAAAATGTAGTTAACTTTATCACATTTAATATTATCCTTTTAGTTCGCATTGTTATTCAGCATTGCATCTCCCAAATGTTGGCTGTTTCCTTGTAATGCATTACATTTAATTCTGTCTATCCGAAAGAGTGATGATGACTGGGGAATATCATTGTACTCCACATGCAGTCTCCACAGCCACTGCTTCCATTCCGCCCTGTCTCCCAGCCAATGTCATGTTCATTCCAACCTGACTCATTAATTCATAAGTCTTAATGAATACGTTCATTGTAGTTATCACTTTTAGTTTTGGACTGAGGCCAAAGTGTGTAAAAATACGGTTTACAGCAAATAAAACTGCACTTAGAAGTCTGTCAATTTATATAAATAAATTACTGAAGCATATTCCCTTTGGACGTCCCAAGTTTCCTTATTAGAGCAGTGAGAGGAACATTCCGAGAAATCCAGGGCGACTGTGTTGAATGGCAGTCTGTTCGCTAGCGTTTGTTCCCGTGGAGGAGAGATCAGCACAGTAACAAAATCCTGATTGTGATTCTTTTGGGGGTGGTGGAGGGATTTTTGGAGAGATGGTTACAGCATAGTAAACGGACAAGAGAGCAGAATCATGTCGCCCACGAAAAGAAAATATTCTTATTCTCCCTCACAACTGACTTCACTCGAGCGATTGATGATGGGAGATGTGACCAATAGCGAGCAATGTCAACATGGAGTCCATTCCAGATATATTGTGAACTGAATGTGCTGTATTGAAAGCAGGGACTGTTTGCTCTGATTGTGATTGATGTCAGACTCCATGCAATGCAACTGTGTCACTGGAGGGTTTCCCTCTCGTATTAGGAAGAGGTTTCATTCAGTGCGCTATCCCACTGTAGTAACAGATGCATCAGCTCCAACAGTAACAGAGATCAACAGCTGCGTAGATCTGAATCTGAGAATAGCGGACTGGAGCATTACAACAATGGAGAGGAGGTTTTCCTTGAGTCTTTTCAATATTTCCCTCTCTTGGGAATTTCTACCATATCGGATACCAGCAGTACTGATGATTATTCTGGGCAGGGTGGAGGGTGAGCTTCTCACCTATTCTCGCTATTGTTGGTGGTCTCTTCCTCTGTCCATTCATAAATCCCATAAACAAGTTTGAACTCCGTTGCAATTTCTGTTATCTATATTTGTCAGAGAAAGAAACTCTCGTCTTCAATTTCAATTGCAGTCTCCATTCACTACCCATGAATTACAGACCACTCCCTCACAAACATCTGAGAACAAAAATGTGCAAAACCTCGAGATCCCTTTTTGTCCTGAACTGATTTTTGTCTGGTGTTCTCTCTGTCACCAAACCTGTCCTCTCCCAGCTCCTAATATCCCCAATCTCCATCTCTGTGTCAGTATTGTTGCTGAACAAACCATTGGCTGCACGTTGGTAAAATTCAGACTTAATGTTTCAAGCTCTCTTCTGACCACTTTTCCAATTACAAATACTTCAATCACAAAATTGCTCTTGTCTCGGACGTTACTTCTTGATTAGGGCAATGTATGAATGTAGGAATGTCGCTAGATGTAATTGTGAGGCAAAGCTTAATAAACGAAAGATATTGTTTCAAGTCCACCACAGCTGTTAACAGAACTAAAATAAAAATAATAAGAATCGGAATAAAAGTGAATTTCACGAAAAACAAACATAAAACAACATTGTGTCTGAAAACCTTTTTCTTTCACTGATCACCTTCGGTAAACAAATCTAATGTTATTACCTGGTCTGGGTTAATTGTGACTTGAGACCCATGACAATGTGCTTAACTTTATATTGGCTTGTGGATGGCCTCATAATCAATACAATTAGTGATGGTCACTAATTGCTGCCCTTGGCAGAGATGCCAACATCCTACGAAATAACAAAATTGAAGGTGAAATCAAATAAAGGAAGATGCTGAAAATCTGAAATTATAGAAAGAAATGCACAGACATGAATAGAAAGTGCTGGGGAACTTTCCTGAATTGAAAACAGCTGGAAAAGGGTGTGATTAATACCGTTGACAGGGAAGTCTGCTTTGAAGAGGAGGAGGAATCAATTGAGAAAGAGAGATATAGAAGAAAAAGAGCAAACAAACAGAATGATGATCAGCTGTGCTGGAAATAAAATGTGAGATTCACCTCATTTATTTTTCACCTTTCATATCTTCCTGAATATCATGCCCTTGCAAATGTGGGTATCCCCGCTTTTCAAAAGTTCGCTTTTCGCCACTTCCCTTTCTGAATAATTAAATTAGGACATTGTTTTGCTAACCATAAGATATCCGAACAGGATTTTCACTTTTACGAAGAAAGCCGATTTTTATTCCCATATAAGTTAGTGCTCCTGCACTTTACACCATATCAGCTTGCGAACGGTTTCGTAGAAATACTCTGCTTACAAATAGCGACGGAAACCTGTATATATCTAAGATCATGTTCAAAGCAATTTGATTCCCTCTGTCTGTCCTCCTTAAGTGTGGTAACCTTCTTATATTCATGAATGAGATATGGGTATCTCTGACTGGGGCAGCATGAGTTCATTTTTCCAGTTGCCCTTGAGAAAACCCTGAGCCGCTGCAGTCCACGTGCTTGATCTGATTTGGTTTCGTTTATTTTAGTCAAATGTACAATGGAAAGGTTTGTTTTTATTGTAGTGCAGGCACATGATAGTAAACAAGAAAACAGAGATCGTGGGGTACTTACACAGATTGAGTCATACAAGGTTACAGCTTCACAGGAGGTGTGCAAAGTAAGATCGACTTTAGCAAGATTAATATTATTTGAAAAGTGAGAGATGTCAATTTGTCAGTCTAAAATGGTCGGGAAGGAAGTGTTCCTGAGCATGCTGGTCCATGTTTTCAAGCCTCTGTGTCTCCTCCTTGTTGGAAGAGGTTGAAGGAGATCATGACCAGTTTGGGAGAGATCTTTGATGTTGCCAGCCTTTCTGCGACAATGACAAGTACAAATGGACGGAAGGTTGTCTTCCGTGTTGGTCTGAGCTGTGCACACAACCGTCTGTAGTTTCTTATTGTCCTAGGCAGAGCAGTTACCATGCCAGGCCATCACGCACCCGAATAAAATGTTTTCAGTTTCCAGTATGCAGAGCACTGGGGGATGGGTGGTTTCAAAATAGTTAGATATAACAATTGTCTGTTAAATGGATACCCACGTTCTGGTTGCTGTTTTGACAACAATTGAAATGTAACTGATAATTTTACATTATGTCCTCTATAACAAAACCTTGTTGGGAGTGTATTGTATTGCCAACATCGAACCAATGAGCCATCACCTGGTTCAAATGAATAGAGAAGCCAACGAAGGAGAAAGAGACAGAAACAAAGAAAAGGAGAGAGAGAACACAGCGAGGGAAACAGATGGACAGTCAGTCAAAGAGAGAAAGGAAACAAAACAAGGAAACAAACAGTCACATGTGCAGGGAGAAGGGAAGATAATATGTTCAGGGAGAGAAACAGAAGACAGGGAGAAGGCTAACACAGGGAAATAGGCAGTGTGAGAGAAACAGTGAGAGACAAAGGTCACAGCGAGCTGGGGCTAGGGTCATGGAGAGCTGGGGGGAATGGAAGGAGCTGACGCTGAGGACCAGAGAGACCTGGGCGTGAGCACTGGAGGGAGATGGGGGTAGGGAGGTGAGGATTTATTTTGTCCTGTGCCAAGATGCCCAGGAAGATCATGGTAATAATGGTTGTATTGAATGATGGCTGTAAAACATGTCTGAGAGGCATATTGGCTACGCTGCACAGGGCGCGCGCTCGGCGAGATCAATATGAACAAAATCAGCATTATCTGAGATTAGAAAGTCCATTCATCAGCTTAATAACAGCTAGGAAGAAGCTGTTCCTGAACTTACTGCTCTGTGTGTTCAAGCGTCTGTATCTTTTAGCCTGATGGAAGAGGTTGTGGGAGACCTTTACACGCATATGATGGGACTTTGGTAATGTTAGAACAAAGAACATTCCAGTGCAACAGGCCATTTGGCGGTCCAAACCTGCGCCGATCCAAGTCCTCCATCTCAACCTGTCTCCTATTTTCTAAAGGTCTGTATCCCTATGCTCCCTGCCCGTTCATGTATATTTCCAGAAACATCTTAAATGGAGCACCAGTGGTCACAGTACTACATGTTGAGAAACTCCCTTCCCCAACTACACTCTGTCCCGTGTTGCCAAGCCAGTTCTTTATCCATGTAGCTAACACACCCTGGACACCACGTGACTTCACTTTCCCCATAGCCCGACCATGGGAAACCTTATCAAACGTCTTCCTGAAGTCCATGTACATGACATGTACATTCCCTCCCTCATCAATTAACTTTGTCACTTCCTCAAATAATTCTATTAAGTTGGTAAGACATGACCTTCACTGCACTAAACCATGTTGCCTCTCACTGATGATACCATTTTCATCCAAATGAGAATAGATCTTATCCCTCAGTATCTTCTCAAACAGCTTCCCTACCCCAGATGTCAGGCTCACCGGTCTATAATTAACTGGATTATTCATGCTCCCCTTCTTAACAAGGGGATTAGAAATTTTCCTGTCCTACGGGCCCTCAGTTGTGTTCAAGGATGTTACAAAGAAATCTGTTAAGGCCCTAGCTATTTCCTCTATCCCTTCCCTCAGTAATTTTGGATAGATGTTGGCAGCCTTTCTGCGGCAACAGGCCGTGTAAATAGAGTCAATGGTTGGGAGACATGAGACCGCCTTTGTCTGGGCTGTGAACACAATCTTCTGTAGTTTCTTATGGTCCTGGGCAGAGTGTTGCTGTACCAGGCCATTACACACCCGGACAGTACGTTTACAATAGTGCATCTGTAGAAGTAGTGCATGCTAATTATCCTGAGCCAAGTGAGGAAGCAGTGACGTTTTTGAACCATCTTGACTGTCACACCCATGTGAGAGGTCCAGGGTAGATTGCCATTATCATCACTCCGAGGGAGTTGACGCTCTGCACTGTCTCGACCGTTGATGTAGATCGGGGCTTGTTCACCTCCTTTCATTCTAAAGTCAATGATCAGTTCTTTACATTTGGCAAATTTGAGAGGGAGGTTATTATCATTCCACCATGCTACCAAACCCACTATCTCCTGACTGTGTTCAAACTCATCGTTGTTTGATATCCCTCCTGCTTTAGTGATGTCATCAGCAAACTTACAGTTGGCATTGTTTGGAATTTGGCAACACAGCCACGTGTGTACAGGGAGTACAGTAGGGGGCTGAGGACACAGCCGTGTGTGTACAGGGAGTACAGTAGGGGGCTGAGGACACAGCCGTGTGTGTACAGGGAGTACAGTAGGGGGCTGAGGACACAGCCATGTGTGTCCAGGGAGTACAGTAGGGGGCTGAGGACACAGCCGTGTGTGTACAGGGAGTACAGTAGGGGGCTGAGGACACAGCCGTGTGTGTACAGGGAGTACAGTAGGGGGCTGAGGACACAGCCATGTGTGTCCAGGGAGTACAGTAGGGGGCTGAGGACACAGCCATGTGTGTCCAGGGAGTACAGTAGGGGGCTGAGGACACAGCCGTGTGTGTACAGGGAGTACAGTAGGGGGCTGAGGACACAGCCATGTGTGTCCAGGGAGTACAGTAGGGGGCTGAGGACACAGCCGTGTGTGTACAGGGAGTACAGTAGGGGGCTGAGGACACAGCCGTGTGTGTACAGGGAGTACAGTAGGGGGCTGAGGACACAGCCGTGTGTGTACAGGGAGTACAGTAGGGGGCTGAGGACACAGCCGTGTGTGTACAGGGAGTACATTAGGGGGCTGAGGACACAGCCATGTATGTACCGGAGCACAGTAGGGGGCTGAGGACACAGCCATGTGTGTACAGGGAGTACAGTAGGGGGCTGAGGACACAGCTCTGTGTGTGTACAGGGAGTACAGTAGGGGGCTGAGGACACAGCTCTGTGTGTACCGGAGTACAGTAGGGGACTGAGGACACAGCTCTGTGTGTACCGGAGTACAATAGGGGACTGAGGACACAGCTCTGTGTGTACCGGAGTACAGTAGGGGGCTGAGGGACACAGCCGTGTGTGTACAGGGAGTACAATAGGGGACTGATGACACAGCTCTGTGTGTACCGGAGTATAGTAGGGGGCTGAGGACACAGCCGTGTGTGTACAGTGAGTACAGTAGGGGGCTGAGGACACAGCTGTGTGTGTGTACAGGGAGTACAGTAGGGGGCTGAGGACACAGCTCTTTGTGTACCGGAGTACAGTAGGGGACTGAGGACACAGCTCTGTGTGTACCAGAGTACAGTAGGGGGCTGAGGACACAGCTCTGTGTGCACCGGAGTACAGTAGGGGACTGAGAACATAGCCGTGTGTGTACCGGAGTACAGTAGGCGGTTGAGGGACACAGCTGTGTGTGTACAGGGAGTACAGTGGTGGACTGAGGACACAGCCGTGGGTTTACAGGATCTAAAGTAGGTGATGCGGACGCAGCTGTGTGTGTACGGGGAGAACAGTAGGAGGCTGTGGATACTGAAGTGGGTGTACAGGGAGTACAGTGGGGGGTTGACGGCACAGCTTTAGGGAAGTGGTTACTCCGAAAGTTATAGAGAGATGGGTGACAGTGAGGGGGAGTGGGAGGAAGCAGCCAGTGCAGGGACCCCCTGCGGTCATTCCCCTCAAGAACAAGTATACCGTTTTGGATAATTGTGGGGGGGATGACTTACCTGGGGTAAGCAACGAGGTTCAGGCCTCTGGCACGGAGCCTGTCCCCGTTGCTCAGAAGGGAAAGGTGGAGAAAGGTAGAGCGATAGTTATTAGGGACCCAATAGTGAGGGGCACAGATAGGCGGTTTTGCGGGGGCGACAGAGACTCACGATTGGTATGTTGCCTCCCAGGTGCAAGGGTACGTGATGTCTCTGATCATGTTTTCCGGGTCCTTAAGGGGGAGGGGGAGCAGCCCCAGATTGTGGTCCACGTTGGCACCAACGACATAGGTAGGAAGAGGGGTGAGGATGTTAGACAGGCTTTCAGGGAGCTACGTTGGAAGCTCAGAGCTAGAACGAACAGAGTTGTTGTCTCTGGTTTGTTACCCGTGCCACGTGATAGAGAGTCGAGCATAGGGAGAGAGAAGAGTTAAATGCGTGTCTACAGGGATGGTGCAGGAGGGAGGAATTCCGGTTTCTGGACAACTGAAGTTCTTTCTGGGGAAGGTGGGACCTCTATAAACAGGACGGTCGACACCTTAACCTGAGGGGCACCAGTATCCTTGGGGGGAGGTTTACTAGTGCTCTTTGGGAGGGTTTAAACGAACTCTGGAGGGGCATGGGAACCTGGACTGTAGCTTTAGGGTACAGGACCTTGAGTGTAGGGAGGTTAGGAACATGGCATTGATCTCGAAGGAGGGTGCCTGTAAACAGGAAGGTGGCTTGAAATGTGTATACTTCAATGCCAGAAGTATAAGAAATAAGGTAGGTGAACTTGCAGCATGGGTTGGTACCTGGGACTTCGATGTTGTGGCCATTACAGAGACGTGGGTAGAACAGGGACAGGAATGGCTGTTGCAGGTTCCAGGGTTTAAATGTTTTAGTAGGGTCAGAGATGGGAGTAAAAGAGGGGGAGGTGTGGCATTGCTTGTCAAGGACAGTATTACAGCAGTAGAAAGGGTGATGGAGGAAGACTTGCCATCTGAGGTAATTTGGGCGGAGGTTAGAAATAGGAAAGGTGAGGTCACCCTGTTAGGAGTTTTCTACAGGCCTCCTAATAGTCCGAAAGAAGTAGAGGAAAGTATTGCGAGGATGATTCAGGATAAGAGTGAAAGTAGCAGGGTGGTTGTTCTGGGGGACTTTAACTTCCCAGATATTGACTGGGAAAGCTAGAGCTCAAGTTTGTAAGATGGGTCGGTGTTTGCCCAATGTGTGCAGGAGGGTTTCCTGACACAATATATAGACAGGCCAACAAGAGGTGAGGCTATACTGGAATTTGTTTCTAGGTAATGAACCAGGCCAGGTGTAGACTTGGAGGTAGGTGAGCACTTCGGGGGCAGTGACCACAACTTGGTGACTTTTACTCTAGTGATGGAGAGGGATAAGTGTGCACTGCAGGGCAACAGTTATAGCTGGGGGCAGGGAAATTACGATGCGGTGTGGCATGACTTAGGATGCGTGGATTGGAAAAATAGGCTTCAAGGGAAGAACACAAATAATATGTGGAGATTGTTCAAGGAACAGCGAATGGGTGTCCTTGATAAGTATGTACCAGTCAGGCAGGGAGTAAAGGGTCTAGTGAGGGAGCCGTGGTTTAATAAGGAATTGGAATCCCTTGTGAAAGGGAAGAGGGCGGCCTATATAAAGATGAGGCGTGACGGTTCATTTGGGGTGATTGAGAGTTATAAGGTAGCCAGGAAGGATCTAAAGAGAGAGCTAAGAGCATCGAGAAGGGGACATGAAAAGTCCATGGTTGGTAGGATTAGGGAAAACCCAAAGGCTTTCTATAGGTATGTCAGGAATAAAAGAATGACTAGGGTAGGTATCGGTCCAGTCAAGGATAGTAGTGGGAAGTTGTGCGTGGAGGTGGAGGAGATTGGTGAGACACTAAATCATTACTTTTCGTCAGTATTCACTCAGGAACAGGACACTGTTGCTGATGTGAATATTGAGTCACAAGTGATTAGAATGGAAGGCTTTGAGGTATGTAGGGAAGAGGTTCGGGGAATACTGGAAAGGGTGAAAATGGATAAGTCCCCTGGGCCTGATGGCGTTTATCCTAGGATCCTCTGGGAATCTAGGAAAGAGATAGCGGAGCCATTGGCCTTGATTTTTATGTCGTCGTTGTCTACGGGAATAGTGCCAGAAGACTGGAGAATAGCGAATGTGGTCCCCTTGTTCAAGAAGTGGAGCAGGGATAGACCGAGTAACTATAGGCCAGTGAGTCTCACTTCTGTTGTGGGCAAAGTCTTAGAGAGATTTCTAAGGGATAGGATTTATGAACATCTGGATAGGAAGAATGTGATCAAGGATAGTCAGCATGGTTTTTTGAAGGGCAGGTCATGCCTCACAAACTTTATTGAGTTCTTTGAGAAGGTGACCAAGGAAGTGCACGAGGGTAAAGTGGTAGATGTGGTGTATATGGATTTTAGCAAGGCGTTCGATAAGGTACCCCATGGCAGGCTAATGCAAAAACTACGGAGGTATGGCATTGAGGGTGCATTAGAGGTTTGGATTAGGAATTGGCTGGCTGGAAGGAGACAGAGTGTAGTAGTTGATGGTACAGGTTCAACTTGGAGTGCAGTTACTAGCGGTGTTCCACAAGGATCTGTTTTGGGACCATTGCTGTTTGTCATTTTTATAAATGACCTGGAGGAGAGGCTTGAAGGCTGGGTGAGCAAGTTTGCAGATGACAGGAAAGTCGGGGGGGTTGTGGACAGTGAAGAAGAATGTGGCAGGTTACAGCGGGATATAGATAAGTTGCAGAGCTGGGCAGAAAGGTGGCACATGGAATTTAATGTAGCAAAGTGTGAAGTCATTCACTTTGATAGGAATAACAAGAAGATGGATTACTGGGCTAATGGTAAGCTACTTGGTAGTGTGGAAGAGCAGAGGGATCTTGGTGTCCATGTACACAGATCTCTGAAAGTTGCCACCCAGGTAAATAGTGCAGTGAAGAAGGCATATGGTGTACTGGGCTTTATTGGTAGAGGAATTGAGTTCCGGAGTCCTGAGGTCATGTTGCAGTTGGATAAGACTCTGTTGCGGCCTCATCTGGGGTATTGTGTACAGTTTTGGTCGCCATACTATAGGAAGGATGTGGAGGCATTGGAACGAGTGCAGAGGAGGTTTACCAGGATGTTGCCTGGCATGGTAGGAAGATCGTATGAGGAAAGGCTGAGGCACTTGGGGCTGTCCTCATTGGAGAAAAGAAGGTTTAGGGGAGATTTGATAGAGGTGTACAAGATGATGAGGGGTTTAGATAGGGTTGACAGTGAGAACATTTTTCCGCTAATGAAGTCAGCTGTTACTAGGGGACACAGCTTTAAATTAAGGGGTGGTAGGTATAGGACAGATGTTAGGGGTATATATTTTACTCAGCGGATTGTGAGTTCATGGAATGTCCTGCCAATAGCAGTGGTGGACTCTCCCTCTTTATGGTCATTTAAGCGGGCATTGGACAAGCATATGGAGGTTATTGGGCCAGTGTAGGATAGGTAGGCATCGGTCGGCGCAATATCGAGGGCCGAAGGGCCTGTACTGCGCTGTATTTTTCTATTTTCTATGTTCTATGTACAGGGAGTACAGTAGGGGGCTGAGGACACAGCCGTGTGTGTACAGGGAGTACAGTAGGGGGCTGAGGGCACAGCTGTGTGTGTACAGGGAGTACAGTAGGGGGCTGAGGATACATCTCTTGGTGCTCAGGGAGGACAGTAGGGGGCTGAGGGCACAGCCGTGTGTGTACAGGGAGTACAGTTGGGGGCTGAGGGACAGTGCCATGTGTGTACAGGGAGTACAGTAGGGGGCTAAGGGACACAGCCGTGTGTGTACAGGGTGTACAGTAGGGGGCTGAGGGACACAACCCTGTGTGTACAGGGAGTACAGTAGGGGGCTGAGGACACAGCCGTGTGTGTACAGGGAGTACAGTAGGGGGCTGAGGACACAGCCGTGTGTGTACAGGGCGTTACAGTAGGGGGCTGAGGGACAGTGCCATGTGTGTACAGGGAGTACTGTAGGGGGCTAAGGGACACAGCCGTGTGTGTACAGGGAGTACAGTAGGGGGCTGAGGACACAGCCGTCGGTGTACAGGGAGTACAGTAGGGGGATGAGGACACAGCCGTGTGTGTACAGGGAGTACAGTAGGGGGCTGAGGACACAGCCAAGGGAGTACAGGGAGTACAGTAGGGGGCTGAGGGACACAGCCATGGGTGTACAGGGAGTACAGTAGGGGGATGAGGGACACAGCCGTGTGTGTACAGGGAGTACAGTAGGGGGCTGAGGACACAGCCGTGTGTGTACAGGGAGTACAGTTGGGGCTGAGGACACAGCCGTATGTGTACAGGGAGTATTTAGGGGGCTGAGGATACAACCCTGTGTGTACAGGGCGTACAGTAGGGGACTGAGGACAGTGCCATGTGTGTACAGGGAGTACAGTAGGGGGCTGAGGGACAGTGCCATGTGTGTACAGGGAGTATAGTAGGGGGCTGAGGACACAGCCGTGGGTGTACAAAGAGTTCAATAGGGGGCTGAGGGACACAGCCATGTGTGTACAGGGAGTACAGTAGGGGGCTGAGGACACAGCCGTGGGTGTACAAAGAGTACAATAGGGGGCTGAGGGACACAGCCATGTGTGTACAGGGAGTACAGTAGGGGGCTGAGGACACAGCCGTGGGTGTACAGGGAGTACAGTAGGGGGCTGAGGACACAGCCGTGGGTGTACAGGGAGTACAGTAGGGGGCTGAGGACACATGCTCCAGGAGCACCAGTGTTGAGTGTTATTGTGGCGGAGGTGCGGATACCTACCTTCACTAATTGTGGTCTGTGGGTCAGAAACCAGGGGATCCAGTTGCAGAGGGTGAAGCCATGAGTAAGGTCACAGAATTTTGAGATCAGTCTGGAGGGGATAATGATGTTTAAGGTGGAGGTCAATGAGCAGGAGTCTGGTGTAGGTGTCTTTGGTGTCCAGATGTCCTAAGGATGAGTGCAGGGCTCGGGATATGGCATCTGGTGTGGACCCGTTACATCAGTCGGCATATTATAAGGGATCAATCAGGCTGGGAGATTGGAGGTGATGTGGGCCATAACCAGCCTTTTAAATCACTCCATGTTCATTGAGGTTAGAGCCACTGGGCGGTAATCATTAAGTCATTAAAACATGAGCTTTCTCACTTACAAGGTTGATGTTGGTCTTCTTGAAGCAGGTTGGGACTTCAGCTTGTGGGAGGGAACGGCTGAAATTGTATATGAATACCTCTTCCAGTTGGTCCTCCCAGGATCTGAGAGCTCAGCCGGGAACACTATCCAGGCCCGTCGCTTTCCTTGATTTGACCTGCAGGAAGACTGATCATGCCTGCAGCGGTGACAGCGGGCACAGGCACATCCGAGGCTGTCGGGGCAGGTTTCAGCCTGGCAGTCACACAGTCATTCATCGCAGACATCTCCTCGCTGACCTCCCTCGATCGTCATCAATACACAGTGACATATTTGGTGTGAGCACCACTCAGTTAGTGTTGAGACGGAGTGACATCAATAGACTGAGATTAAGCGCCATAATGAAGTAAACTCACAACAAAAGGTGGTAGAGTGTGCTTCCACTGAGAGTCAGTGACGCAGGGAGTGAAGACTTTTCAGGTGTAATTCAAGTGAAGCCATTGCTTCAACCTGAATGGAGTCAAGCATCTTGACTGTTGTGCCTTGTAGATGGTGGGCGGTCCTTAGGAAGCCAGGAAATATATCATGTAAGAACAATCTGAACAAAGGACTTGAGGGCAGTTTTGCTAAGTTTGCAGATGGTATTGAGGAAGTGGGGAAGCTGGAGAAAAGCTTGAACAGTTTATGACTGTGTGAAAACACGTGGCTGATGGAACGCAATATGGGAATGTGTGAGAATATGCACTTTGGTAGGCGGAATAGAGGAGACACTATGTTCCAGTGGGATCCATTAAATCTGAAGCACAAAAGGATTTTGAAGCACTCGTTCTCTCTTATGGTTAATGTGCATGTCCAGTTGGCAGTTAGGAAAGCAAAAACAATGTTCGCATTTATTTCAAGAGAGCAAGAATGCAAGACGGGAGACATACTGCTGAGAATGTAATGGGCTATGGACAGATGGCATTTGGCCAATTATGAGCTGTTTTGGACACTATCTCTGGGGAAAGATCTGCTGGTGTTGGAGGTGATCCATCCTGGGGACGGTGGCTTGTCATATGAGCGGCTGTGTGTGTACACGATGGAATTTAGATGAATTGTGGGTGGTGGTGGTGGGGGGGGGGGGGTCTGATTGAAACTAATGGATTACTGCAAAGATTGATACTACAGTCAGTGTGTAGAAAATATTGCCAATTTTCATAGAGACAATGACAAAATGGCACAGTGTCAGAATGAAGGAATGGGCTGAATGGACTAAATCTATTGCTATATCTCATTTTGTTTCGGTCATAGGATCTATTATTCAGTAAAGACTTGTAAGTCTCTGACCTGCTCTTGTAACCCTGTATTTGTATGTCTATTTGACTTCACGTTCTGGTCAATGTTAACCCCTGTGATATGGACAGTAAGAAGATTCAGTGTCAGCCAGGACTCCATTAATATTTTGATTATGAGCTGCTATCAGTGAGTCTCATCTGGCGGGAGGACATTCTCTCCACGATGATTGTCATTTTCTGTCTGGGATTTTCGAAGGATTGATCCTGATACACCAGTATTGTTGATTTAAGCAAAACAGGTGCAATTTATCACAGCACACAGCAACAATATGTCATCGAATACTGAACACTCTTCTAATAACAGAAAAGACTAAAATGTTCAATATTAGAAACACTGCTTTCCTGTTCGTGTTCAAATCAGATAACCTGTCCCATCGAGATGCTCAACTTCGGACTATTCATTAAAAAGTTCTTTTTTTTTCTGTGGGCATCGCTGGATGAAACCGCTCACATTTCTTGCCCGTCCCTAGTTGCCCTTGAGAAGGTGGTGCTGAGATGCCTTCTCGAACTGCTGCAGTCTACCTGCTGTGCGGTGGCCCACTAGTGATTACAGAGGGAATTCCAGGGTTTTCACGCAGCAACAGTGAAGGAACGGCAATACATTTCCAAATCAGGATGTTGACTCGTTTGGAGGGGAACTTGAAGGTGGTGGTGTTCCCAAAAGTCTATTGCCCTTGTCATTCCAGATGGAAGAGTTCTAGAGATTGGAAGGAGCTGTCTGAGGATCTTTGGGGAATTTCTCCATTGTGTCTTGTAGACAGTGAAAACTGCTGCTCCTGAGTGACCGTGGTGAAGGGAGTGAATGCTTGTGGATGTGGTTCAAATCAAATGGGCTGTTTTGTCCTGGATTGTGTCAAGCTTCTTTAGTGTTGTGGGGCCTGCACCCATTCAGGCAAGTGAGGATATTCCATCTCATTCCTGACGTGTGCCTTGTAGGTGACGGACAGGCGTTGGGGAGTCAGGAGGCGAGTTTCTCGTGCAGTATTCCTAGCCTCTGATCTGGTCTTACATTCATGCGGCGAGCCCAGTTGAGGTTCTGGTCAATGAAACCCCCACCCCCCAGGATATTGATAGTGGGGGAGTTTAGTGATGATAATGCTGCTGAATACAAAGTGGTTATATTGTTTCTTATTGATGACTGTCATTGTCTGAATTTATGTGGTCCAACTGTTACTTGCCACTTACCAGCCCAAGCCTGGATATTGCCCAGATATTGTTGCTTTGGGCATGGACTGCTTCTGTATCTGAGCATTTGCGAATGGTGCTGAACATTGTGCAGTCATTATCGAATATCCCCACTTCTGACCTTATGATGGAAGGAAGGTCATTGTTCAGCAGCTGAAGATGTTTAGACTGAGGACATGAGCCTAAGGGACTACTCTGGAGATGTTCTGGAGCTGAGATGACTGACCTCGATAAACAATGACCATCTTCCTATCTGTCAGGTATGACTCCAATAATGGAGTGTTGGCCCGCGATACCATTTTTGCTTGGGGTCCTTGATGCCACTTTTGCAGAATGCAGCCTTGGTGTCAAGGCTGGAATTCATTTCCTTTTTCGATATTTGAACCAAGGCTGTGATGAGTTCAGGAGCTGAGTGACCCTGGTGGAACACAAAATGGGCGTACCTGAGCAGGTTATTTTTGAGCAGGTTCTGCTCGATCGCTCTGTTGATGACACCTTCCATCATTTTACTGATGATGGAGAGTAGACTGATTAGGCGGTATTTGGACGGTTCAAAGTTGTCCTGCGTTTTATGTACAGAACATATTTGAGCAGTTTTTCCCCATTATCGGTTTGTAAACATACTGGAACAGCTTGGCTAGGGGAGTGGGATGTTCTGGAGTACAAGTCTTCAGGGCTATTGCCGGCATATTATCAGGGCCCATAGCCTTTGCAGTATCCAGTGCCTTCAACCGTTTCTTGATATCAGTTAATCGAATTTGCTGAAGACCGTTATCTGTAAAGATGGGGACCACTGGAGGAGGCCGAATTGGATCATCCACTCAAAACTTCTGACTGAAGATTGCAACGAAAGCTTCAGCCTTATATTTTGCACTGATGAGCTGGGCTCTCCCATCATTGAGGTTGGGGATATATGTGGAGACTCCTATTCCGGTGAGTTGTTTAATCGTCCGCCACCATTCACGATCAGATTAGCAGGACTGCAGAGCTTAATTCTGATGCATTGGTTCTGTGATCTCTAAGCTCTGTCTGTCCCTTGTTGTTTATGCTATCTGGCACACAAGTATTTCTGTTTGGAAGCTTCAGCAGATGAACATTTTATCTTTATATATTCCTGGTTCTGCTCCTGGCATGCCCTCCTGTATTCTCCATTGAACCAGGGTTAATCCTCTGGATTGATGGTCATGGTTGAGTGGGGGACATGCTGGGCCGTGACGTTACTGATTGTGCTGGAGAATAGTTCTGCTGCTATTGATGGTCCACATTGTCTTATGGGCGGACAGTCTTGAGTTGCTAGATCTGCTAAAAGTCTGTGCCATTTAGCTTGGTGATAGTGCCACACAACACGATAGAGTTTATGGAGACAATAGACATCGTCTCCACAAGGACAGTGTGGTGGTCACTTTTACCGATACTGTCATGGACATATACATCTGCAGTTGGCAGATTGGTAAGGATGAGGTCAGATATGCTTTTTTACCCTGTCGTTCATTCCGTCACCACCTTCTGCAGACCCAATCCAGTAGCTATGTCCTAAGGAGCCGACCAGCATGATCAGTAGTACTGCTGCCAAACCACTCTTAAAAGTCGACTTTGAAATCCCCCAACCAGAATACACTTTGTGCCCTTGCCGCATTCAATGCTGTCTCCAAGTGTTGTTTAACATGGAGGAGGACTGATTCAGCTGAGGAACGACGTTACGTGGTAATCAGTGAGAGACTCCTTTGTCGATGTTTAATTTCTGTTATTTCTGTAAGGTATGATTCCGTGAGTATGACAATGTCAGGCTGTTGCTTAACTAGTCTGTAAGGCAGTTGTTCCAATGTTGGCACTAGACTCCAGATATTTGTAAGGAAGACTTTCCAGATTCTATAGTGATGTTTCTAATGTTGACTTTTCCGGTGCCCATTTCAATGCCAGATGGTGCATCCAGTTTCATTTGTTTGAAACATTGTAGCGATTGGAACAACAGAATGACTCATTAGACCGTTTCAGAGGGCGATTGCGAGTCAATGACATTGCTTTGGTTCTGGAGTTATATGTCAGCCAGGCCAGGTGAGGACGGAAGATTCCTTCATTGTAGGATATTAGTGAACCAGATAGATTTATCTGACAGTCAGCAATGACTTCATTCTCATCAGAAGATTCTTAATTCCAGGAATATTTTTTACATTATTGAATTGAATTTCCACCGTCTGCGGTGGCGGCATTCAACTTGGATCCACAGAACAGGAGCTGATTTTTCTGGATTGATAATCTATTGGTAATACCATGAGACCTACTTGGAACCACATGTTGTACTCAGCTGCCATTTCTTGTGTTACCCTGTTTTTAATTCATTGCTTATGTCATTCTGGAATCTCATTCTTCATAAAATCCTGATTGAAATACACACTCATGAACGTCTTCTCGACTGCTCGAAGTTCATTCAGTCTGTTTTGTTTGAACAGATATTTCAAGGCACCTGTACACCAGAGAAGAGCAGGAAAAGAGAATGGGTGATTGTGCACTGTACCTGTTACCGGACCAGCATGTCTGTCCAGGAAGTATTTATTGTGGGTCAGAGAACGTCAATTATTATGGCATGGATGGAGGCCATTCAGCCCATCGTGGAGTCACAATCTCTCCAACTGCACAATTGGAGATAGAGAGAGTGTGTTAAGAGAGATTGTGTGAGAGAGAAATAAACAGAGAGAAAGCAAGTGAAGGGAGATAATCAGAGAGGATTGAAAGGGGAGCGACTGACTGAATGTGAGTAGAAGAGGTGTTAGATGAGGGTGAAGTCAGATAAATCAGAAGACTGCAATACGATAGATAAATATGAACAGACAGAAGTTAGAAGCTTTATTTAGAAATTCCTCTGGACGGCAAGCCCTTTGTCTGGGCTCCATACACTGTCAGCACTGTGCTGGTACTGGCTGTCATCCCAGATTATTTATTTCCAACAATATCACACAGCTGGGTTACTGACAGCTAAACAGAACTCATTAGGCCAATAGATTGGTTCCATGGAGAAAGCAGAGGTTTTAAATAGACTCTGCCAAGAGCAGCAGGAAATAACAACCACCACCCCGCATCCACGACCCCCCCCCCCCCCCCACTCCCCCCCGGCCACACCGATACTGTATGAGAGACTAGGCCAGAGAATCTTACTGACAGAGGTGAAATCACAATCTTAGCTGTGGGTCAAATAATGATTGATAAAGTTTGCATACCACCTTCCTAGTTATGTAAATTACATTTCAATTTATATAGCTCAAAATCAGGAGTGTATTTTAACAACCTTATCTCTTTGTACTTTGCATATGTTGGTGGGTGCAGAAATTCATTTTGTTCCTATATTTTCTATTGCATAAACACATTTCATTAATATTGTCTCTGCTAATTCCTCATTGCAGATGTATTCTTGAATCTGATCTTCATATGAGTAATAAAGAGTAACATTCCAATACTGGTAAATGGGGAACATCACTGTCCCTCCACCCAGTCTAATCAGCCATGTTCCCCAGTCTTCTCCGTCTTCTCTCTTTTCCCCAATATCATAATCACAATGTAATTGAAGTCCATTAAATGACACTTCATGACAGTTCCTTAACATCGATAACTTCAACAGCCTGACCCACACCTGCCCTCTCTGATCCTGGAATAACAATCTGCACTGTGTTTGCCATGTGCAATTCTCTGTTAACGTATCCATGCCGTTTGTTTGTTGTAACCCACGTTTCTTTTTTGGCACATTTTACGATCAGATCATGGATGATAGATATTTTCTCAATGTTTTACAGATTTTGCAATGATATCAGTAATCAGTAGTTACGGTATTCATTTCTGTACTTATTTACAGAGAAGCATGTTTATGTTCCGTTAAACCTCTGGCATTACTTCCATACCCAAGGCAGACTGAATGAATACACACAATCAATCAGCCATCTTCAACATTCCTTCCTTCAGTCACACTCGCATACCACACCCAGAATGCATAAATGTTCAACGTTATTTTGAAATTCAATAAAGTAGCATTGAATTCAAAGGGGTGAACTGGAGCTATTTGTTCAGCGATTGTAATTATGTCAGTCTCTGTGGATCGTATGCGTCCCCAGAGAGTTTCTCTCTTCTATTAATAAGGGAATGCTTTCAGTGTTTTATCCTATAGTGTGAGCGGGAGCATGTCCAACAGCAATAATAGGGATTAGCAGCTTCAGAGAGAAGGGCAGGAGAGATGGAAATCTGGGAACATTAGACTGGAATGTTCCAACAATGGATAGGAGTTTATCCTATGGTCTTTACTGGCTTTTCCCAACCTTGGATATCATTAGTATCGCGGATTGAAGATGTACTGATGGTTATTCAAGCTGGTTACTACCCTATCCTTGCTGTAGTTGGTGTTCCTGGTAAGTCACTCTGTGTGTTTAGTGAAATGGTCTGAACAGATTCATGATATGCAGATTTTGGAAAGGTGCACTCCAACATTTTCAGCTCCAATCAAAGATTCCAGTCCTTAGAAATTATAGCTAGCAAACTATTATTTACAAATTACTCACCAACACGCGAGGATAAAACACACTGTTCTCAACCTCTTTGATTCATTTTCTCCTGCAAAGTGTACATCTCCATATCCTCCCCACATACCAATCCTGTCCAGTACCACCATTAAGACGTCCCAGTCTCCTCTTCAGCCTCACGTCAATTCCTGAATAAACCATCGTTTGTGCCTTTGTTAATTCCAGATACATCTGTTTCAAGTCCCTTCTAACCACGTGCCCATCGCAAAATAATTGCACTTGAGACGTTTGACTTGTTCTCTTCACAAAATATGAAAGATGGGCAGACAGTGTATGGTGGATCACGTCATTGGCTCGTATGCTAGAACCACAGAATAATAACCTGTTGATATCGGCTTGCCTTATGCCCATTAGAGAAGGCCGTGCGTCATCATTCTCTGGTCAAGACTCTGTTTAACTGCAACCCACGGCAATTTGTTTTACTATTTACTGTCCTGTGGAACAGCTGAAGCAGCCACTCAGTTCAAGATCGGCATAACATGCTGGCCTGACCAGAGCTGCACACATCCCGTGAGGGCAGAATAACAGGAAAAGTAGCTCCCTTCCTCTGCCTGCATCCCATATTCCAATGGCTCGTTTCCGTTCAGGTAGGTAGCCATACACTATTTTAGATGCATTCCTTGTGACTGAGTCTCTTCCAAGAGTGATGTCCATCTCCATGGGCACCTCTGGTGCTGGCTTTATTGATGCTGACCTACAGATGTAAGGATGTTTTTAAATTCGACATCAATGGCAGTGAGTTGTAAATGAATGGTTTCCTGTGTCACACGAAAGAAATGGAGCCAGCTAAGTGAGGGAAAGGAATTATTGTGATCAAACCTGAGAGTGTTGTTGAGGCAGTATTTGGCATATTATGGACAGATTTTCTTTCCTTTATCTGGAGTGATCTCCTTAACACAGAGAGGGTGAAGAGGAGTTCCACCAGATTAGTCCCTGGGATGATGGCACCATGAGGAGTGAGCGAAGGTTGATCTGTAGTGCTGTGAGAGAATAAGTAGTGATCGCATTGAACCCTGAGAGAGATGGACAATTGTTCCTTATATTCTAAACAGACAATGAGAAGGTGATAAATTCCATGACTGCTATTTCACTCAGGATGCATGCTTCTGGATAGTTAAATTGCCTGGGCGGACGTTACACCGACCCACCCCAACGCCTCCTGCCAATTGAGAGAGACGGACAGGTCCAAGTTTTGAATAAACATTCCCCACATTAATACAGTGCAGTTGGTGTGTGATCCTGCACTGAATGTCATATTATCCACCACTCTGACAGCAGCCACAATACCTTCATTCTAAAACAGTTAACTATTCCCAACAGCTTCTGACCTTTATGAAGAACATGAATCTATCTTCTCAGAGATGCAAGGTACTTCCTTAAGGTTTAGACCAGAAGACTATAAGACATTGGAGCATAAATTAGGACAGTTAGCCCATCGGGTCTACTCCATTATTCAATCATCACTGATAGGTTTCTCAAACCCATTCTCCGACCTTCTCCCCATAACCCTTCATCTCCTGGATAATCAAGAATATCTATCTCCGCCTCAAATATACTCAATGGCCTGCCCCCACAGCCTTCTGTGACAATAAACTTCAAAGATTCACCATTCTATGTTTAAGTAACTTTCTCTTATCACTGTTCTAAAAAGTGTTCCCTTTCATCTAATGCTGTGCCCTCGGATTCTAATCCAATGGAAACATCTGCAAAACTTCCACTCTCTCCCGGTTATTCAGTATCCTGTCTATTACAATTACATTCCCTCTCATCCTTTCAAACTTTATCAAGTATAGACCCACAGTACTCAAACATTCCTCATGCAATAAGCTTTTCATTTCTGTGAAAATTCTCGTGAAAATCTTCTGAATACGTTCCAGTACCAGTACATCCTTCCTGAGCGATGGAGCTCAAAAATGAGCACAATACTCCAAATGTGGTCTGACCAAAGCCGTATACAGTCAGTTCTTATATTCAATTCTTCTCGTAGTAAATGCTCCCAATCATAATTGCAATTGCCCTCCTAACTACTGTCTCAACCTGCAAGCTGATCTTGAGAGAACCCTGCACGAGAACTCCCAAGTCCCTTTGCACTTCAGATTTCTGAATTTTCTCGCCTTTTAGAAAATAGACCATGCCTCTAAACTTCATGCCAAAGTGCATGACCTCACACTTTCCAGCGTTGGAATGCATCTGACGATCTCTTTGCCTGTCCAAAACCTGGTTCAGCATCTCCGCTTCCTCAATACGACCATGTGCCTATCTTTGTATCGTCTGTAAACCTAGCCAGAGTGCCCTCAATTCCCTCATCTAAATTGTTAATGTAACAAGTAAAAAGTTATGATTCCAACACTGAGCATTCTGGATCACCACTTGTCACCGGCTGCCATCCTGAGAAGTACTTTTTTATCCCCACTCTCTGCTTTCTCCCAGACAGACAAGCTTCTATCCATGCCACTACCTTGCCTCCAATACCATGGACCCTTATCATACTCAGTAATCTCCTGTGTGACACCATGTCAAAGCCCTTCTTGAATTACAGGTGGATAACATCCATTGGCTGTGCTTGGTCGAGCCTGCTAATTTCCTCTTCAAAGAATTCCAATAGATTTGTCAGGCATTAACTTCCCCTGATGAAATCATGCCGACTTTGCCCTATTTTACCAAACACTTTCAAGTATTCAGAAATCTCATCCTTCACAATGGATTCCAGGATCTTAGCCATGACAAAGGTTAAACTATCATGGTGGGATTTTTATTTGTCTTTTTTCCTTACTCCCTCGTTAAAAAGGAGTGTCACGTTAGTGGGTTTCCAGAGCTCTGGGATCGTTCCTTACTCTAGTGATTCCTGAAAGATAACCACGATTGCCTCCACTCCCTCTTCAGCTCTCTCCCTTATAACACTGGAATGTAGTCCATCTGGTCAAGGTTATTTACCCACCTTTGGGAATTACATCTTTTTCTAGCATGTTCTCCATGGTGGGGGCCATCATACTCAGCACTGGCCCCTCAATCTCTTGAATGTTTAAGGTATTACTCGTGCCTTCCACCATGAAAGGTGATGCAAAGTAATTATTCAGTTCCTTGGCCATTTTCTCGTTCCCCATTCTATCTCTCCAGTATCATTTTCCAGCAATCCAGTGTTCACTTTTGCCGCTCTTTTGTACTTTATATATCGAAAGAAACTGTTACAGTCTTCTTTTATCTTACTGGCGAGCTTACACCCATATTCAATAATCTCCCTTCTTATTTTATTTAGTTTGCCCTCAGTTTTGTCGTTGTAAGCTCCGGTTTCCCACTGCACTTTCCAAAATTATATCCTTTCTCTTTTGCTTTTATGCTATACCTGACTTCCCTAGTCAGCTATGGTTGTCCCATCCTCCCTATACAAGCCTCTTTTTCCTCAGAATAAATCTTTTCTCTATCCTGAATTACTCCAAAAATCTCCTGCCATTGCTGTTGCACTGTCTTTCCTGCTGGGCCCGTCTCCCAGTCAATTCTACCCACCTACTCACTCTTATCTGTGTAATTGCCTTTATTCAGCTGTAATGCTGTTACTTCTGATTCTAACTTCTCCATCTGAAATTGCAGAGAAATTCAATCATATTATGATCACTGTCACCTTAAGCTCCCATCATTTACTCTGACCGCACAAGCTGCTCCAAAAAGCCATCTCGTAGACATTCTACAAATTCCTTTTCCTGCCAACCACCATCAGTCTGAATTCCCAGTCCATCTGCATAATAAAATCCCACATGATCACTATAACTTTGCCTTTCCAACAGATCTTTCGAGCGCCTGGTGTATCATACACACCAGCTCCCTGTATATAACTCCAACTGCATTTTTTCACCTTTTTGATTCCTCAATTCTACACCATCTGACCTTATTTCATTTCTTATTATTGATTATTGATTCAATTCCATTCTTAATACTGAGCCAACTCTATCTCTGTGCCCACTTGCGTATCTTTTCGACAGGATGAATATCCTTGAATATTCAGCTCCCAATCCTGATCCTCTTGCAGCGATGTCACTGTCACTGTTCTGCCCACTATGTCGTACCTGCCAATTTATGGATAAGTCACAAGCTCACTTACCTTATTCCTTAAACTGCATGCATTCCGAAATTATAGTTCAGTCCTGTATTACCCGTCGCTCTTCTCATTGTCATTTGTTTGTCCAGCCTTTGGTACCTACACAGACCCTGACCATTGGATCATTCCCCTCCTACTCCATGTTCTGCAACCCTGATGATATATCCCAAACGCGATAGGCAACACGATCTTCAGGAGTCTTAACCCTGATCATAGAGAACAGTATCTATGCTTTTAACTATACTATCCCCAATTATCCATCATTGGGCAACGTGGTGACACAACAATGCTGCCTCACAGTGCTGAGGACATTTGGTACATTTCCAATCTCTGGACGCTGTCTGGGTGGACTTTGAACATTCTTCCCGTGTCTGCATTGGGAGCATTAACTCTCTTCTCTCTCCACAATACATTTCTATGTTTGCTTCAGGTTTCTACCATCTATGGAATTTTTGCTTTTGTTCGATGGAGAAATGCAGCAAATGTGACAGTAATTTTGTAAAAGAAGCCGTGGTTCGCGGGTTCCTCTGGGTATTTAGGAATCTTGCCCTGCCACTTCTCTGAGTGCAGTGTCCCTGGATGCCCATTCCTTCTCGCTCAGTTCCCTCAGTCCATCGTCACTACATGCAGCATTTCCTTGTGCCACCCCTGGACTCCCCACACCCCATTGCCTGGCACTGGATACTCCCTTCGCAGGTGGGCGGCACGGTGACACAGTGGTTAGCACTGCTGCCTCACGGCGCCAGAGACCCGGGTTCAATTCCCGCCTCAGGCGACTGACTGTGTGGAGTTTGCACATTCTCCCCGTGTCTGCGTGGGTTTCCTCCTGGTGCTCCGGTTTCCTCCCACAGTCCAAAGATGTGCAGGTCAGGTGAATTGGCCATGCTAAATTGCCCGTAGTGTTAGGTAAGGGGTAGATAGATGTAGGGGTATGGGTGGGCTGCGCTTCGGCGGGGCGGTGTGGACTTGTTGGGCCGAAGGGCCTGTTTCCACACTGTAAGTAATCTAATCTAATCTAAAGGACTGCGTACACAACGACACTGGGAACTTTCTGACCCGCTGGGGATGCTAGGTAAAGACCCTGCCATTGAAAGGAACAGAATAACTAGAATCCAATTGAATAGCAAAGCTGAGTAAACAGGCTGAATTACATCCATCTGCGCCGACATTTTCTAATATTCTGTTTATCCTCGGCCATCTGCAAATAGATGGTCCATGTGTATACCTTGTCAAGCAGGTTTGGTGGTGGGGATAGATATCAGATACGGTCGTCATTGGACTGATTCAGTGGTCCCACTTTCCTGATGTCACACTTAAGTTTTTATTATCAAGTCTATCCAGTTTAAAGAAAAGGCCTTGCTGGAGTTGTGCTGAAAGGATATTTGAATTTTGGAGACATTAGAAAATGTCACGTGCGAGTGAGGTTAGGAATCGTAAGGTAGCACAGTTAAATACACGATCAAAGTTCAATGTGGTTAGCACAGTGGTTAGCACAGTGACACAGTGATTAGCACTGCTGCCTCACAGCGCCAGAGACCCGGGTTCAATTCCCACCTCAGGCGACTGACTGTGTGGAGTTTGCACGTTCTCCCCGTGTCTGCGTGGGTTTCCTCCGGGTGCTCCAGTTTCCTCCCACAGTCCAAAGATGTGCAGGTCAGGTGAATTGGCCATGCCAAATTGCCCGTAGTGTTAGGTTAGGGGTATGGGTGGGTTGCGCTTCGGTGGGGCGGTGTGGACTTGTTGGTCCGAAGGGCCTCTTTCCACACTGTAAGTAATCTAATCTAATCTAAAAATGTCACGTGCGAGTGAGGTTAGGAATCGTAAGGTAGCACAGTTAAATACACGATCAAAGTGCTGGTCGGGGAGGCAGCACTTCCGATATGTGGATCATTGGGATTCACGGGTCAGTAGGATACACACAAGAAGGAAGGGATGCACATGAACTGATAACAATCTCCGATATGTGGAACATTGGGATTCCTGGGTTGGTAGGATATACGCAAGATGGACGAGATGGAGTTGAACTGGCAGCAATCTCCTGGCAGGCAGATTTCTATTGTCCTTTACGAGGTTTTAAGCTAGTGTGAACCGGCGGTGGGGGAGGGGCGTGTGGAACCACAGCAGTAGGTCCACAGGTACATTGACTGAGGAGAAGTTGGAGACTAATCCCATAACAATAAGACCAACAAAAAAATAAAACAGAGAACAGTGTTCAGTGGCCTGGCAGTCTGAAGTGTGTTGATTTTAATATGAGGAATTTGTTTGTTTGAACAGATATATCGATGTCGCTGCATGTCTGAAAATAGGAAGAGATAATGGTTAATTGTCCACTGTGTCCTTCACTGGACCAGCTTGTCTCTCCAAGCACCAACATTTGTTACTGTGGGTCGGAGAACGTCAGAGTTAATGCAACACAGAAGGAGGCCATTCAGCCCACCATGCATCCATGAGCTCTTCAAATTGACAACTTGAAAATAGAGGGAATGATCGGAGCTAGACTGAGAGGGAGAGAAATAAACAGAGAGAAAGACAGTGAAGTGAGATAAAGAGAGTGAAAAAAAAAGCGACAGAATGAGTGAGAGAAAGGGGTGTCAAACGAATGTGAAGTTAGATCAAGAGACAGCATGAAGAGAAATGCACCGAAACTTTTCTTAGAAACTCTCACAGACTGTAAGCCCTTTGTCTGGTGCCATACCCTGTGAACACCATGCTGATACTGGCTGTCATCCCAGGTCATTTATTGCCAATAACATCCCAGAGCTGAGTTGCTGACAGCTAAACACAATCCAATAGACCAATAGATTGGTTCCAGGGAGAAGGTGGATTAATTTAAATATTCTGGGCCAACAGGAACTTGTAGCCTCTCTAGACACTGCATGAGAGGCAGGGTGGAATCTCAGTGAAGGGCATCACTGGCAGAGGGGAAATCAGGATCTCAGTTCTGGGTCAAATAATGATTGATAAAGTTTGCACATCACTTCCATGGTTTGGTAATTCACATTACAATTTATATAGCTCCACATAGTAAGTGTATTTTAACATTATTGTCTTTTTGTTGTTTTCATATTTTGGTATGCACAGAAAAGCTTTTTTATTCTTGTATTTTGTGTTGAATAAACTCATTTTATTACTGAGGATGAAAGGAGCTGCTCCGATGGGACAGTCGTCATCTGAACCGTGCTGGGATCAGAATCCGAGTGAATCCTAACCAGGGCTATAGACAGAGCTTTAAACTGATTAGGATGTGTGTGTGTGTGTGTGTGTGTGTGTGTGTGTGTGTGTGTGTGTGTGTGTGTGTGTGTGTGTGTGTGTGTGTGCGTGTGTGTGTGTGTGTGTGTGTGTGTGTGTGTGTGTGTGTGTGTGGTGGGGTGCAGTTATAGGGATTATTTAGAAAAGCCAAATTAAAAGAGGAGGTAAGAGTACAGAACTCAGGAGAGGTGATTAAAATCTCCAGCACAGACACGAATAGGAACACGAACATATCACACTTCAAGTACACTGCACAAATTAATGACAATGAGAAGAGGGATGGTTAATGCAGGACTGAAGGGGTTATAACTGAATGCATGCTGTATAAGGAATAAGGTAAATGAGCTTGTGGTGCAGAATTAAATCGGCAGGTATGAAGCGATGGGCATCACGGAGATGTGGCTGCAAGGGGATCTGAATATTTACGGATATTTATCCTATCGAAAAGTTTGGCAGGTGGGCATAGGGAGTGAATTTGCATTATTAGTAAGAAATGAAATTAAATCAATAGTAAGAAAGGAAGTAAGATCAGATGGTGTAGAATTGAGGAACCACAAGAGGTAAGACAACCACAGTTGAAGTCTTGTACACGGCTCCAAAGAGTAGTCAGGAGCTAGGGCACAAGATACGCCAGGAGATAGAAAATATGTGTAGGAAAGGCAAAGTACAGTAATCATGGGTGATTTCAGTTTGCAGGGGAACTGGGAACATGAGATTGGTAGTGGTTCGCAAGAAAATGTAATTTAGGAATGTTTACGAGATGGCTTTTTGAAGCAACTTCTAGTGGAGTCCACTCGGCAACACATGATACTGGACTTAATGACGTAAGATTCGGAAGGGAGATTAGGGTGAAGGTAAACTTCGGAGGCAATCATCAGCACATGGACGAATTTATTCCATAATTTGAGAGAGAGAAGATAGAATCAGAGGTAACAGTATTTCAGCTGAATAAAGGCAACTGCAGAGGCACAAGGGAGAGGCTAGGTAGAATTGACTGGGACAGGGGTCAAGCATGAAAGGCGGGGGAACAGCAATGGAAGCAGATTCCAAGACTAATTCAGGAGACATAGCAGAGATACTCGCCGAGGAATAGAGGCATAGTACAGGGAGGATAAGACATTCAGGGCTGACGAGGGAAGTGAGGGATTGCATAGAAGCAAAAGAGCAAGCGTATAATATGGTGAGGGGCAGTGGGAAACTAGAGAATTGGGAATCTTACAAAGACTAACAGAGGGCTAAAAATGACAGAGAAGATTTGATATGGAGGTAAGGTAACCAGTAGTAGAAAGGAGACTGTAAGAGGTTCATTAGATTAGATTACATTACATTACAGTGTGGAAACAGGCCCTTCGGCCCAACAAGTCCACACCGACCCACAACCCACCCATACCCCTACATTTACCCCTTACATAAAACTACGGGCAATTTAGCATGGCCAATTCACCTGACCTGCACATCTATGGACTGTGGGAGGAAACCGGAGCACCCAGAGGAAACCCACGCAGACACGGGGAGAACATGCAAACTCCACACAGGCAGTCACCTGAGGCAGGAATTGAACCCAGGTCTCTGGCGCTGTAAGGCAACAGTGCTAACCACTATGCCACTGTGCCGTGCCAAAGTGAAAAAAGAGAGGCAAACGTGAATATGGAACACTGGAAAATGATGCTGGAGAAACAGTAGCGGAAAACAAAGAAATGAATGAGGAACTTTGCATCAATGTTCATGATGCAAGACACAAGTAATTTCCCAAAAATTGAAGACAGTGAGAGGACAGAGCTAAGTATGGTGGTCATCATCAAGAAGAACATGCTAGAAAATTAAATGGCCTGAATTTGGATAAATCATCTCAACCAAATGGACTACATCCCAGCATTGTAAGGGAGATAGCTGAAGAAGTAGGGAAAGTGAAAGTGGTAATCTTTCAGAAATGACTAAAATCAGGACAGGCTGGAAAATTGCTAACGTGATACTCCATTTAATAAGGGAGTTAGGCAGAATATGGAAAAGTACAGACTGATTAGCCTAACCTTGGTTGAAGGTAACATCCTGGAATCCATCGTGAAGAATGGGATTTCTGAATACTTGGAAGTATTTAGTAAAATAGTGCAAAGTCAGCATTGTTTCACCAATGGAAGGTCATGCCTGACAAACCTGCTGGAATACTTTGAGGGAGTAACGGGCAGATTTGACCAAGGAGAACCAGTAGATGTTATCCACCTGCTTCTCTAAATTCCATTGATAAGGTGCCATGCAGGAGGCTATTGAGAAAGATTAGGGCCCCTGGTGTTACAGGCAAGGTGCTAGCTTGGATAGATGCATGGCTGTATGACAGAAAGCAGAGAGTGGAGATAGAAGTGTCCTTCTCAGGATGGTGTCCAGTGACAAGTGGTTTTCCTCAAGACTCAGTGTTGGGACCACAAAATTCGCTTTGTGCATTAATGGTCTACATGAAGGCACTTGAGGGAATTCTTGCTAAGTTTTCAAACAGTGCAAAGATGGAATAGAGGGATAGGTAGCATAGAAGAGGTTGTTCGGATGCAGGAGGGTGCAGTAGCACCCCTCTGATGCTCGGCTTCCAGACCACCAACCTCAGGATACAACGCATCATCCTCCGCTACCAACAGGCAGACCACACCACCAGAGATATACTTTCATCCCCACCCCTATCACCATTCTGCAGAGACCATTTCCTTCACGACTGCCTCATTAGGTTCACACGTCTTCCCTCCCACACCCCAACAAGCCACCTTCCACTCCCGGCACTTTCCGTTGCCATTGCAGTAGGTATGAAACCTGTGCCAATAACTTCCTCCACACCTCCATCCAAGGCCCCAAAGGATCCTTCCAATCAGGCAGAGAAGATACGGTGAATCCAAACACCTCATCTACTGTGCCCCCTGGTCTCCTCTACCCTGGGGAGACTGGACGTCAACTTGCAGAACGTTTCAGGGAACACTCTCCATCATGAACCCAACAATCCCACTTCCCTGTGGCTAAATACTTCGCCTCCCCTACCACTCCTCCAAGGACATGCAAGTTCGTGGCCTCCCCCACTGCCATATTCTAGCCACCAGCGCATCGAGTTCCACCTTGGGACCCTTCAACCACATGGTATTCAGCGCAATGTCACCAGTTTCCTCATCTCCCCTCCCTCCACCTTATCCCAGATCTAACCCTCCAACTGAGCACAGCCTGTTGAACTATCCTACCTGTGTATATTCCTTCCCATCTATCCACTCCACCTTCCACTTTCACCACTCACCTTCATTTAGCCATCGCCTTCCAAGCTACCTTCGTCCCAGCCTCTCCCATTCATCTCTCAACCGCCTTCCGCCCACCCACTTCATTCCTGATAAAGGCTTTATGACGGAAACGTCGAATATCCGGCTCCTCAGTCTGCCTGACTGGCTGTGCTTTTCTAGCACCACACTTTTTGACTCTGATCTCCAGCATCTGCGGTCCTCACTTTCTCCTGCTGAAGGATTTGCACAGGTTAGGGGAGTGAGCAAAGAAGTGGCAGGTGGAGTATAACGTGGGCAAGTGTGAGGTCAAGGTAAACCTGCAGGTTGTCAGCAGTTGGGAAGGCAAATAAAATGACTCTATTTATTTCAAGAGGGCTTGAATAGAAATGCAGGAATGTAATTCTGAGGCTCTATAAGATTTTGGTCAGACTACATTTGGATTATTGTGCTGGATCTGGAACATTTTCCGATGATATTCACGAAAGTGGTCCCAGGAATGAAAAGCTTAACATATGAAGAACATCTGAGGGCTCTGGGTCTATATTTGATAGAGTTCAGAAGGATGTCAGGAGGTCTACTTGAAACTTACAGAATATTGAATGACCTGGACAGGGTGGATTTTGGGAAGATATTTTCCAATGGAGGGGAGAAAGGACCCGAGGGGACAGAGTAAAGAGAAGACCTTTTCAAACACAGATAACGACGAATCTCTTCATCCAGAGAGTGGTGAATCTAGGGAATGCACTGCTACAGAAGGCTGTCGAGGCCAGTTAATTGAGCATATTTAAGACAGATAGGTTCTTGATTGTAAAGGGGATGAAAAGTTACAAATAGAAAGCGGAAGATTGGGGTTGAAAAGCTTAACAGCCATCATTAAATGGTGGAGCAGGCTCAATGGGCTGAAAGGCCAAAATACTGCTCCATTGTCTTTTGGTCGTATGGTTAATATTGGCTCTCCTCATTCCTCATTGGAGATGTATCCTGGAATTTGATCTTCTTATGCTTTATAAAGAGTAACATCCCAATACTGCTGACTAGGAAATATCATGTTCACTCCCTCCAGTCTCTGCAACCATGTCCCCAATATCATAATCACACTCAAATTGAAAACCAGTGCATGGTAATTAATCACAGTTGATTGATATCGACAACATTAACAGCATGACATTCACCTGCCCTCTCTGATCCTCGACTAACCATCTGAATTGTGTGTCAAATCATATTCTCTGTTAACATATCCATGCCATTTGTCTGTTATAACTCATGTTGTCGTAGGCACATTTGCCTGTCAGATTATGGACTAGAAAAGTTGTCTTCGTATTTTACTGACATTATAGTCACTGATCAGTAGTTACAGACTGTATGTTTCCATTTATAAACGGAGAAACATGTTTATCCTGACAATCCTTTGACATTACTCCTATATCCAAGGCAGATTGAATGAATACACGCAATCAATCTGCCATCTCCAATATTCCTTCCCTCAGTCACCCCCAATATATCCTAAGCTAAATGAGTAATTTTTAAACATTTTTTTTAATTTTAACTTTTTAAATTTTGAACTCAAAGGGCTGAAATGAAGCTATTTGTTCAGTGACTGAAATTAATGCCCACCTCCATGGATCCTAATTATCACATTGGAGAGTTTCCATCGTTGAGAGATAATGGACTCTATTCAATGTGTTATCCCATAGTTTGAGTAGGAACATCACTAACAGCACTAACAGGGATCAGCAGCTCGAGAGAGAGGGCGAGGAGAGATCAGAATCTGAAACATTAGGCAGGAGTGTTACAATAATTGTTCATAATCTGAGGACCATGGATTGGAATGTTCCAACAATGGATCAGAATCTGAGAACATTAGAGTGAAATGCTCCATCAATGGATAGGAGTTTATCCTTGAGTCTTTACTGGCTTTCTCAGCCTTGGATATCATTAGCATATTGGATCCAGGATATCCTTTGGATTATTCGAGGTGGTTCCTATCCCATCCTCGCAATAGTCGGTGTTCCTGGTAAGTCATTATATTTGTCTACTAAACCGGGTTGAACTGAATTTCTGCGCATGATATATACATTTTGGAAAGTGCAAGTCAATATCTTCAGTTCCAAAGCAAAATTCATTTCCTTATAAACTATAACAAACAAACCACGATTTATAAATTACTGATATGCGAGAAGGAACCAGACTCTTCTGAAACTCCATAATCCATTTTGTCCTTCAGAGATTTACATCTCCATGTCCTCCCCACTCACCAATCCTGTCCAATATCACCATCATGATATCCCAGTCTTGTCCTCAGTCTCAGTGCGATATCTGAATAAAACATTTGTGCCTTTGTTCAATCCAGATGCAACAGTTTCACGTTTTTTGTGACCACACATCCGTCACTAAATAATTGCTGTTCAGAATGTTTAACTTGTTTTCTGCACATAAGGGAAGACAGTTTATGGTGGTCAAGGCACTTGCTCATAATCTAGAGCCACAGAATATTGGTCTGATGATATCTCCTGAAGGAAATTGGGGAGTTTAAAAACAACCATTATCATTTGTTATAAAAACCAATCTACTTGCCTCAAGTCCTTTAGGGAAGTCAATGTGTCATTTTTCCATCGTCAAGTTTCCATGTGACTTCTGTGATGAACACGTTGGTGTACTGTACCTTTGAGAGAATTAAAAACCAACACTAACTACCTGTCAGCACCAAGAATTCTGAAAAATAGATATAATGTAACATTTGGTCAAACAACCCGATTAGCTCATTGCATGAAAACAAATTCAGCAAAACATTTTAAATTATAACCCAAAATACCCACCTACCAAGTTTCAATTTCTTATATTGCCATTCTTAACAGCCAATGAACAATCCAATAGGTTGGCAGTACAAGACCATGGAAAATTGAACAGTTGAGACGAGAACTTCCAAGCTACCAGCATCCAAAGACAGCCTTAAAAATAGCTCTCCTATAGGTACATTTATTGATTATTAACTGGTGAAGCAGAGTCCCCAAGAAGAAAAGAAGACAGAGATATGGAGAAGAACCAAAAGTTTCCTAGTTTTGAGATAAGAAGTTTTGTTTTGTAAATCTTAATTAGGTGTCTTATCAGACTAGTATTGTGGAGGGGGAATGTAAATGACAGGTTAGAGGAAGAAGTTGGAAATAGTCGTTCGTTTATTATTCTCTGCTATACTTTAAGAAATAAAGTTGTTAATTTTTAGTTAAAATAGATTTGGACTCTAGAATTATCCCAGATTACTGCATGGGATAAATCTTTTCTCTGTTGCTGGTTTTAATTAAGCAGGAAGATTTATCCTGTGTTGTAACACTACAAACCCATAGATATGCGTTTTACTTTTTACGATACTGTGGAACAGCTGAATCAGCCACGCAGTTCAAGATCTGCATAACATGCTGCCCAAACCAGGGCTTCATACATCCTGTGAGAAAAGAACACAGGTAGAGATTGCTCCCTTTCTCTGCCTGTTTTCTGTATTGCTCCATCCCATTTCCATTCAGGTCCGTGATCATCCCCTATTTTAGGTTCAATCTCATTGAAATTCTCCCCGAGAGTGATGCACATCTCCATAGGTATCGCTGGTGCTAGCTTTATTGATGCTGACGTACAGATGTAAGGGACCTATAAATTCCATGTTAGTCATAGTGCACAGAGAAGGAATGGCTTTTTGTGGGACAGGAAAGAAATGGCGATGTCTAAGTGAGAGAAAATATGTTTTTGACAATCTCTGAGGCAGTATTTGGGGTACTGTGGATAAACTTTCTCTCAAGTTTCACCAGATTAATCGCTGGGATGATGTCACCATGAGCAGTGAGTGAAGCTTAGTGAGTGAATAAGAGGTTATTGCATTAAACCTTAAGGGGGCTGGACAGTCACTCATGATGTTCTAAACAGACACTGATACGGTGATAAGTTTCATGGCTTTTTTTCCCACTCAGATTGCATGCTTCTCGATAGTTTAAGAGCCTCTAAGAACGTTCCACCCAACCACCCACTCCCTATTTCAACTGAGACAGAGAGAGAAAGAGAGCAGAGAGGAGAGACAGAGAGAGAGAGAGAGAGAGAAAGAGAGAGGTTCAGGCTTTTGAATAAACTTTCCCAACATTAATACAGTTCAACTGGTTCGTGATCCTGCCATGAACGTCATGTTATCCATAGTCCTGACAGCAGCAACAATACCTTCATTATAAAAGTGTTAACTCTTTCCAGCAGTGTAGAGAGAATGAAAGTATTTTTTACGCCACAGGAAAGAAACGGAGATGTCTAAGAGGAAAAAGAGTTGTTGTGATCATCGCTGAGAGTGTTGCTGTTGCTGTTGGGATATTGTGGACAGACTTTCTTTCCTTGAAAAGGAATGATCGCCTTGCCACAGAGAGAGTGCAATGGAGTTTCACCAGACTAATCCCTGGGATGTTGGTTACATGAGGAGACAGTGAAGATGAATCTCTGGCGTTGTGAGAGAATTAGAGGCCATTGCATTGAAACTTGCGGGGGAGGGACAGTCACTCACGGTGTGCTAAATAGACACTGATACGGTGAAAAATTCCATGGCTTATTTTTTACTCGGGTTGCATTATTGTCGATCGTTTAAGAGCCTCTGAGAATATTCCCCTCAATCCACAACCAATCCCCATGTCGCATGAGAGAGACAGAGGGCCAGTATTTGAATAAACTCTCTCCACATTAATACAGTTCATTTCCTGTGTAGTCCTGCACTGAACGTCTCGTTATCCGCAATCTCTACAGCAGCCACAATACCCTCATGCTAAAACAGTTAACTATTCCCACCAGATTCTGACCTCCATGGAGAACATGGGTGTGTCTTCTCGGAGATGGAAAATACCTCCTTGAGACTTGACACTAATCATTTGGCTTCCCTCCTCATTACCAGCAAACCATGTCAAAGCAGCACACGTTCTACAAACAATTGAACCATGATTAACATGATGAAGTCCTCTATCCGTGCAGTCTCGGTTTCATTGGTTTGTCATATTGGAATATCAATGACCCCCTCTTGTTCCTGTATAACTGTCTCGTGGGGATGAATAGCCTCCTCCTGGTCTCATGGAACAGGATTAAATGTCTGATTGGGTTCTGCCTGCTCCTATTTAAGAGTTCAATGCACTGAACAGACCACGCTTCTTCCTGTGTAACAGGCAGGAGTATTGAATGTGCTGTCACTCTTCCTGTTCCTGAAGGTTAGCTCATACCTGTGTCCAACCAGCTTGAGATGCTGAATGAGCTCCTCCTTTAACTGTGACAATGTGCAGTGTCTGGCCGTGCTGTTACATAAATGTTACCGACACTTTAGCAACACAAACCAGAATGCTGTCTGGGTCTTGCTGCATATAGACACAGAATGGTTCAGGAGCTGATGGGGGATAAAATGTTCTGAACATTGTGTGATCTTCAGTCATCATACCCACTTCCAATCTTATGATGGGAAAAGACATTGATGGAGCAGCTGAAGATGTTTGTGCTGAGGAGTATAACCTGAGGATCTCCTGCAGAGATGTTCTGGGACTGAGAGGATTGTTGGTGACTGACCCTAAACCTCTTTATTTGTGTTCGGAAACATCCCGTCCAATGGGAAGGTTACACCTGATGCACATTCAGCTCAAATACGTAGGTGGTCCCGATGCCATCCTCAGTCAAATACCGCCTTGATATCAAGGCCATTCACTCTTTCCCGAGCCCCTGTTGTCACCTCTTGTTCATATCAATAGGTGACGGTGTATGTGTAGAGAGTGTTTTCCACTCACAGAGGGTAATCACTGTCAGGAATGATCTGGGCTGGAGACCGAGGGGAGCTATATCACTGAAAGCAATTAAAGAGGAGTTAGATGGATTTTTGACCTGTCAGAGAGCTAAGGGGTGAAGAATTGGGCATTAAAGAGGAGTTAATGACAACAGTAGATCAGCCATGATGTTATGCAATGGCTTGATCATCCGAATTACCTGATTCTGTTTCTTTTGTCCTCATATTCAGCAATTGCAAAGTTAATGGCTGTAATTTTCCTGAATGTTCTTTTATTGAACATTGTAATCAGAGAGAGTAAAGTATTTTGTGAGTCATCTCTTGTTGAGGTATGGGGACTGTACTCAAGGTGAATCTGGGTCTATAATATCACCAACGAATGAACCACAAGTTGCCGAGAGGAAACACTCTGTAAAGAGACCAGAGGTGTCTTTCGAACCAAATAACATTTTCAACGGACACCAAACCATGTGTGACAGTCTTGAGGGACTGAATGATATCCTGTGTTACTGTTGACCAGGTATTTGGAGCAAGTGGCCTCCATCTGCTCCTTGCAAGAGATGCGGGGGGTTGAATAGAACATAGCAACACAGGACTGAACAGCAGGAGTGGGCCATTAGATACTTTGTCACCGCTCTGTGTGCTTTTGGTCTCAGCAGCACGTTTCTGTCTGTATACCATTTTACACATACGAAAAACAACTTTGAATAAATGCAAACATCCAGAAACCACAATCCTCTGGGGAAGGGAATTTCTACTTGAACATCCCTTTGATTATTTCTCATTTGTGTTCCAACCAATGTTGGAGTGTCACGATGTCCTTTTCCAGTCCCACTCCTCCATTGGTTACACCCATCTTAAATGCAGCCAGTTTAATGAGGTGGCCAATGATTTAGGTCTTAGACTAGACCATTTTCTGGAAAAATGTGAGGCACAGGAAGTTGAACTCATAACAAATGGCAAAATGATAGAGTGCCCCAAATGTTATTCTGTCTTTGAAGTTATTCTGCTCACACAACCTACTGGTAGTGGGATTTCTTTCTGGAACAGTGGGATTTGGCAGAATTCCCTTCGTTTCAGGCAGTGGATAGATTCCAATGAGTCCTCACCAGAAATCCTTCACAAGTAGTAAAGATGACACAAGGATTTTATGGTCTCACACTTTGCTATCTGGCGGAACAAAGTAAGAGAGAGGGATCAATCGGCTGCTCCTTTTCAGTCAGGGAACATTTTTCTCCCTCTCTGTGTTGGAACATACAATTTTGTCAACGGAACACCCAACTGGACCATTCTCTGGAAAACCTGATTATGGATTATATGCAGGTGCGTCATTGCTCTTGTTGTACACAATTCCTTCCACTCGCAAAAAAATGTCCCTTCTTTATAATTTGATGACATGCTTACATGTGTCTGTGTAATTTGTAAATATTGGTATGTGCCTTCATAGTATGTGTGTTAATATAAATGCATCTTCTTCTTAAAGTTTTTTCTCTAGCTTTAGTCTCCCTGACAGGAGATAATATGCATCCAGTTGATACACTCTTCAGAAAGTCATGGATGGTTCAATACTATTTCTCAGCTAAGATCGAAACTGATAATCCCCGATAACAAAAGGCCGGCATTCCAGGAATGAGGAAAGGGAAACCTCTTTGAAAATCTTCGAAAATAATTATACCTTTTTATTTTAGTTGAGGGGATCAATCCTGCACACAGTGCATCAGGTGTGGTCTCAGCAATGCCCTTGTACCGATGCAGTAAAACATTCCTGCGATTAAACCTGATACCTTTTGCCAAAAACAGCATCATTCCACTTACCTTCCAAATCACTTGCTGCATCTGCAGACTGACTTCATATGATTCATGTCGCAAGAACCTGGAAACCTCCTGTATCACAGAGTTCGGCAATCTCTCTTCATTTATTTTTTTTACCATTGTTTAATCTTTCACGCCAAAATAGACAACTTACCTTATGTTATTTCTGCTGAAGGTTTGCTCACTAACCTTCCCTGTCTGTATCACATTGCAGACTCACTACCTCCATTTGACGACACGTTGAATGACCATCTTGGGATATGAGCTAATTGAGCTCCAAGCCACTCGCTCCCCTTCCTCCAGATCTTTGATACAGATTATTGATCACTGATGACCCCACAGTGATCTCTGAGGCACTCCATCAGTTACAGCCTGAAAATAAACATTTACCTCTACTCTCTATTTCCTGTTAGCGACAGCTTCCCTTTTCCTGTGTAGCGGCTCAGGTGGGTTGAATGGCCTTTTCCTGCACTGTGTAGTGTACTGAACAAGCTGAATTACTTCATTCTATGCTCCTGTGTAATTCCTGACAGGGGCGGAATGGTCTCCTCCTATGTCATTGTAATGATCCTGTCTGACTGAATGGAGTGGTCCCCAACCCTATTGGATTGAGTGAACAACACATGGGGTAGGGACAACAGTATATCTCTGCAAGAGCCTGGAGGAGTGGATTGAGGGAACAACACATGGAATGGGCAGAAGTTGCCCATTCGGCTGCACCATTCAGAATCTTCATGGCTGATCCGAGTGTGTCTGATCATCCATTTCCTGTCTGTTCTCAATAAGCACTGACACTTCTGTCCAGTAAAGATCAGTCGAGCTCAGCCTTGAATATCTTCAATAACTGAGTCTTCACTGCTCCCTGAGGATGAGGACACCACAGGTGGCACAACACTAAAGTGAAAAGGATATTCTTATTTCATTGTGGGACTGTTATTCTAAAACTGTGTTAACTGAACAACAAATCACCACCTCCTTTCAGACATAAGAACAGAATAATTTGGAATAATTAGGAACATAATCCATTCCGGACTCCAAACCTATCCCACGTTCCATCTGTCCCTTTCCAATCAAATATGTATAGTACCCAGCCTCTGCTGCTGTCTCAGGAAGAGAATGCCTGATAGCAGAAGACCTCAGGAGCATTAAGGAAATGATCAGATTGAGGCCATTCAGCCTATCGAGTCGGAAATTCCGGACAATAATTTCTTATATGTACCTCGACCTCATTCGTCTGCCTTCTCCCTAGTATCTTTGATCCCCTTACAAATCAAAACGCATCGATTTGTGTCTTAATGACACTAGTGTCTGTGCCTCTGTGTATCTGTATGTAAGTGTTTGTGCGTGTATATGTGTGTCTGTGCCTCTGTTTGTGTGTGTCTGCATGTGTGTGTGTGCGTGTGTGTGTCCAAATGCTTGTAATCTGCGTGTTTGCGTGTCTACATCTGTCTGTCTGTGTTTCAGCCTGTGTTTCTATCTATATTTATGTCGATTTGTATGTGACTGTATATGTATTTGTGTGTTTATAAGTGTATGTATATCTATATCCTTGTAAGTATTGTGTGTTTCGTCTGTGTTTTTCTGTGTCTGCGTCTCTGTACAGTGAGGTATCTGTGTTTTTTTTTGGAAGTGAAAGAACTATTGTTGGAACTGCCAGTGGGTTTAAACTGAGAATTGTCTTTCACTGAACATTGCTCCTTAACATTGTCAGTTGGACGTGGATGTTTCAGATTCTCCACACGAGGCGTCCTGGTCCTCTCCAGCTCTTTAAGAGTCCTTCCCACATGACGGGGGGAGGGGAGTGAGGGAACGGATATCGGGCACTCCACGACCCGGCTTGGCCCTTTATGAACTATTCCAGGCGGTTTCTCCTGGAATGGAAGAAAGGAATGGAGGGAGAGTGTGAATGGGTGACCTTGCTGTTTGTGCTGGTGTTGGTGGGGAAAGTTGTGAGGTGTCTGGAATGAGTCAGTCGACAGTTTTGAATCCATATAGTGTTATTAGTTGCTGAATTCAATAGTGAGAGTCGTAGTACCTGAGCCTTATTTGGAGACAGAGCGTGAACCTTGTTCGGGGTTAGGTGCTACAACACATATACAGTGACTGTGAGGGAGCAGAGAGTATATGGTAACTCTTATCCTAACAGAGCGAGAAGGATATTGTTGCTTGTCGAGTATTGTGGGACATTCCTTCAGATCATCTCAGCGTCGAAGTGAGCCTCCCTGAATGTTTTGTCCAGGTCTATCACTAATAACGACACAGACATGTCCCTCAGGTTCCGCAGTATCAGTTGAGGTAGAATTTACAGATAGCAAGGAGAAGCAAATATTCGTGTATTATTTATCGAAACCAAACGGTAGCAGAAAATCTGAGCATCATATGTTCTGGAAATTAGAAAGGCAAGTATTGTGGATACCGCAAGTCTTATTGAATGGTCACAAGTTGTATCTAAACTACGTTAACTAAGTGACTGCTGAAGCTGTGAAAAATAAGTTCTGGAAGTTTATATGAGGTGGGTTGAAGAGTATGTTGCGAAGCAAACTGGAGAGCAGGTTATTTCGGATTTGATGTTGTGTGGTCAGAAGGACGAATTATTAACTTTGGTCTGAAGCAGTCTTTAAGGAATAATGGCATTTATAAGGTACAGTTTACAAGGTGTCTGCATACAATATAGAATGCTTGAATAGTCCAGTCAAACATCATTGAAGATTGGAGGCTAGAGTTCAATATATCTACAGTGAATTTGGAAAGTACAATATAACATTCAGTGGGAGACAAGCAATGGTTGTTAGAGTCATAGAGTCCGACATCACGGAGACAGGCCCTTCAGCCCAAACTGTTCCATTTCAACCGAAATGCCCATCCACGCTAAACCTATTTCCCTGCCATTGTCCCGTACCTTTCTAATCTTTTACGATCCATGTATTTGTTCAAATGCCTTTAAAATATTGTCAATGTATCTGCCTCAACCACTTCTCATTCCATATGCATAACAGCCCCTGAGTTAAAAAGTTGTTCCTCAGATTCCCTTTTGTTGTGTCGCCTCTGACCTTAAACTGATGCTCTCTAGTCTGTGATTGCCCAACCCTGGGAAAAAAGACTGTGCATTCACTCTATCCATGCCTGACATGATCTTATAAACTACAATATGATCCTCATCATCTTCATGCACACAAAAGTAAAAAGTCCTAGCTTGTCCAACCTCTTTCTAAACCTCAGACCATTGTGATCTTGGCAACATCCTTGCAAGTTTTCTTTCTGCACTCTTTCCAGTTTAATAATATCCTTCCTCTAGCAAGGTGAACAAAACTGAACATAACGTTACCAATATGGCCTCACCAGCATCCTGTATAACGGCAACATAACTCCCTAATTTCGATACTCAATGATATAAACCAATTAAGGCCAGTGTGCCAAAAGCTTTCCTCACTCCCCTGCCTACCTCTGAATCAACTTTCAGAGAACCATTCACCTGAATTCCAAGCTCCCTCTGTTCCACTTAGGACCCAACCATTCACCATGAAACTCCAACTTTGATTTGACTTTCTAAAATGCAAGAACTTATACTGATCTATATTAAAATCTATTTGTTATTTCTCAGCCCACTTCTCCAGCTGATCAAGATCCTGCTGTAATTTCTGAAATTTCTGATAACCTTCCTCACTCTCCGTGATGCCGCCTGTTTTAGTGCCGACTTCAAACTTACAAATCATGCCTGTACATTCTCATGTAAATCACAGATATATGTAATATGTAGTGGTGCCAGTACCAACCTCTGAGGCATTCCACTATTCCAGTCTGACCAGCATGTTTCCAGTATTATTCTCTGCTTCCTACCATCAAGGCAATTTTGTCCCTAATTTGCCAGTTCCCCCTCAATTCCATGCGACCTAACCTTCCAGAGCGGCGTACCATGTGGAACCTTATTGAAGGCCTTGCTGGAATCCATCCAGACTCGGTATACCACCCGGACCTCCTCAACATTGCTGGTTACTTTATCAAAGAACTCCAACAAAATTGTGAGTCATGATCTCCCTTGCACAAACTCCCGTGCTGAATTTCATGAAGGGCTTTTGCCCGAAACATCGATTTTCCTGCTCCTCGGATGCTGCCTGACCTGCTCTGCTTTTCCAGCACCATTCTAATCTTAGTCCGAACCACACCCTGTCTTTCCAAATGTATGTATATCCAATCTCTCCGAATCTTCTAAAGTAACCTACCAACTAGATTTTAGAATTACTGGTCTTTAGTTCCCAGGCTTATCTTTGTAGCATTTCTTGAACACAGGCTCAGCATTCGCTATGCTCCAGTCGTCTGGGACCTCACTCGTTGGCCAGCGATGATAGAGAAGAGCAAAGTAGTGCTCCAGCATTTTCTTCTCTATCCTCTTATCCTCCTGCTGTGTTCCTGAATATAACTGGTCAGGACCAGGAGTTTTTAGAAATACTGTAAAGTCTGCAACATACATCTATTTATGCCAGGTACAAACACCAAAGAGTGAGCAAGTGACTCAATGATGGTTAATATCACAAATTAGAAAATATGTTAATCAGAGGAAGTGACTTCAAAACAATTCCAGCTATTGTGAAAACCCGAGAATTCTCAGACATTAACGATTCAAAAAATAAAGGCCGTGAAACTGTAAAGGAAATCAAAAAGAGAACGTACATGTTAACAAACAGGAACACAAAGACTGCATCAATCTGCGATCTATATTTCAAAGGAAACAAAATAAAAGCAGGGTCAAATGTGGAAATTTGTAATCGGGAGAGGAGAGGTCATTGTGCAGAACAGGGAAATGACCGAGAAATAACCAGTTACTTTGCATCTGTCTTCATGGAGGAAGAGCCAGAAAATCCCCCAGTAATACCAAGTGATCATATCGGACTTCTGGAGCTAAAGACATAAAGTCAATTCATATCAGAAACAAGGTAGCACTTGAACATGGAGCTGGATTGAGCATTGCTAAGTCTGACGAAACAGATGTATGTCCTATCAAGATGTCGGAAATAAACCACCAATAGAAGTACTAATTGCACTGTCGATGTCTGTGTTTTATTTTCCTGTACATTCTGCAGAGACCGGAAACTGTTGTGGATAAACGTGATCCAAGAACGACCGACGAATGGAAGGGATCCCAACAGCAACAAAGGGAAAAAGACATAGTGTGGCTAACTGCAGACCAGTTAACTTGACATTTGTAGGGAAACTGTTGGAATCTATTACACAGGATGGCATTTTTGCTATTTAGAAATTAACAGCAACAATGGAGAGAATCAGCATGCATTTCTGATAGAGAAATCATACTTGATAAACTTCGGAATTGTTCGAAGTTGTTCCTTACATAATAGATAATGGGGAATCAGTAGAAGTGCATAGATTGGATTTTCCGAAGGGTTTCTATAAGAACTCAAAAAATTGAGGTTGCAAATGCAATGAATGTGAAGGGTATTTGGAGGAATATATGTAAGTGGAAAGTTAAAGTTTGTTTCGCCTTCATATAAGAGAGTCCGAACATCGATACAAAGACATGTTGAAGCAGTTTCACAGCGTGTTGGTGGGACTGTACCTGGAGTATTGTGTACAGTTTTGGTGACCGAATCTCAGAAAGGATATACTAACCACAGAGGAAGTGCAATGGACATTCTCCAGATTAATCCCTCAGATGGTGAGATTGCCTGATGAGGAAACTCGGCCTGTGTTCGCTAGAGTTTCAAAGAATTTCACAGTGAAATTTAGAAAATTCACAAAACATATGACAAGTTGAAAATTAACATGAACGCTTCCCTCGCTGTCTATTCCACATTCAAGGCAAATAATGGCAGGTTCTGGGACAGACCAGTTAAGACTGCAATAAGGAAGAAATTCATCACTTGGAGGAGACTAACTAACACAGGGGCATGGAAACCTACTGGCTGGCAAGATTAGGGAGAATGTCCTGATATTCTACAAGTGTCTCCAGCAGAACAGAATAACCAGGGAACAGATAAGACTCATTAATGACTTGCCAAGTTGCATCCAAATCAACTTTAGTGGTAGGAGACAGAGGATAGTGGTACAAGGCTGTTTGTGTGATTGGAGGCTAGTGTCCCATGGTTTACCACAGGGATCACTGCTGTGTCTCTTATTATTTTTGATTCAGAGGTGTTGGTGTTGGACGGGGGTGGACAAAGCTAAAAATTGCATAACACCAGGTTATACTCCAAAAGGTTTATTCAGTGGCACGAGCTTTCGAAGTGTTTCTTCAAAGCGCACCATCACCTGATAAAGATGCAGCACTTTGAACGCTCGTGCCTCCAAATAAACCTGTTGGACTATAAGCTGATGTTTTCTGATTTTACACCTTATCATAAAGGATGCAGCTGTGAATATGGACAAGGGGTGGGGAGTCTCATAAGTAAGTTTGTTATTGATATGAAGATTGGTCGGATGGTTGACAGTGAGGAGGAAGGCCTTATGTTTCAGGAAGATACAGATGGAATGGTCAGATGGTCACATCAATACAGGGAAAATGGTCAGATGGGTGGATCAATGGCAGATGGAATATAACTCTGATAAATATGAAGCGATGCACTTTGCAAGAAGGAACCAGACAGGGGAGGACTAAATGAATGAAAGCACACTAGGAAGCTCAGAGGGTGCTTCTCCACACATCCCTGAATGCGACTGGACAGGTTATTGCACAACTTGGGAACGCATAGGGGTGCGTAAACACAGCCTTTCTTCATCGAAGCATAGATTATAAGAGCTATGTGGAACTTTGGTTAGGCCAAGATGGAAAACTGTGTGTAGTTATGGGGGCCACATTACAGGAAGGATGTGATTGTACTGGAGGGAGTGCAGAGGAGATTCACCAGGATGTTCCCTGGGATGGAGTATATCAGCTATGGAGAGAGGCTGGATAAGCTCAGGTTGTTTACTTTGGAGCAGAAAAGGCTGCGGGGGATGTGAATCAGAAGGATAAGATTCAGGGTGGATAGACAGCAGCTGTTCCTTTCAGTCAAAGGGCCACATTTTTAAAGTGAAGAGTTTGAAGTTTAGTGAGGATTTGAGGACTGTTTTTCACACAGAGTTTGTGGAGTCTGGAATGCACTGCTTGAGAGAGGAGCTGTCATGGTAACCTCAAAATCTTTAGAAAATACATGGTTGTTCAGTTGAAATGCCATAAGATTCACATCTAAAAGCTTGTGTCGGAAAGTGGGCCGAATGTCGGTCGTGTTGTATTTCTGATGGAACAGAGACTATGCTTCTGTTATTGTATGGATGTGGGAGGTCAATCATTGAGTAGCTTAAGATAAGAATTTATGGGTTTCTGAAGAATATCTTACCAAAGTATGTAAGAGGGAACTTGTAATATCTTCTGAAAATATGTCAATGGCAAAATTAACAGAAAAAGGTGCAGCTTTCTTAAAGTCTGATACCAGAAATTGAGGACAGGGAAATAGCAGATCAATGGAGCAAATACTTCAGTTAGGCCTTCACAGAAGATAAAAAAACAATAAAAAATCTTCCTAGAAATACTAGAGAACTTTAGGCTGGTGAGAAAAAGGGAATAGCAACTAAATTAGCAACTAAACAGTTTTAGAGAAAAATATTGGAGTGAAATTAATGGGCATAGACAAAGTCAACAGAGATTTATGAAATGGGAATCATATTTGAGAAAGTGGCTTTTAACAAAATTATGAGAAGGTATCAATGCAATACGATTGAAATCTCAGAAAGAGTTTTGATAAAGGCCCAAGCCTATTGTGCAAATTCGAATCCTGTGGGACTGGGGTAATATATGGTCATGGTTTTAGAATGGGAGAGCTGGCAGGAAAGAACGAGTAAGAATAGAACCATGTTTTTTTTTTAATGGAACACGTCGAGTATATAACTCGGATATATCAAGATTTGACATCACCTATTCCCAATACACATCATATCTTTGGTTGAGGGGCTCATATGCTATATTCCCCAGTCTGCTGACATTACTAAACGATGTCAGCTTGTGAGTGGATGAGGAGGATGTAAAAAAGATTCCAATGTGATGGAGATATGTGGAGAGACTGGGCAAATACGTGGTAGATGGAGAGCAATCGGAGAGATGAGATGCTGTACACTTTGATGGGAACAATAGAATGGCATCCAATCATTTGCAAAGGGAGTGGTTGACAAATGTTGCACTATAAATGTACTTAAGCTGCATTTTTATTTTATTTCTGCGCAGCCCTCCGAGTCCATGTAAGGCAGTGAGTTCTGAAGCCAGAAGTCAATACTAGGAATAGCATTGGCACGCAGACCAGTGTATATATACCCAACAAGTGGGGAGCTGTAACATTGAAAACGATCTGTATGTCCCTGTGCACCAGTCAGTGAAAGTAATATTGTAGGAGCAGAAAGCAGGTAGGCAGATAAATGGTGTATTCACCTTCATTTCAGGGAGATTTGAATACAGGAGTAAGGGTGATTTACTGCTTTATAGAGCCTTAGTGGGGCCCCATCTCGAACATTGTGCAATATTGTTCGCAGTTTTGGTCTCCTTGCCTAGTAAAGGACATTGAGGGAGAGCAGTGGAGGATGACCAAACTAATCTCTGGGTTGACAGACTTGTTGAGGGACCAGCGATTTGGGGTGACTGGGCCTGTATTTTATGGGGTTTAGGAAAATGAGTGGAGATATCATGAGACAATAGACAACAGACAATAGGAGCAGGAGTAGGCCATTCTGCCTTTCGAGCCTGCACCACCATTCATTATGATCATGGCCGATCATCCTTAATCAGTATCTTATTCCTGCCTTATCTCCATAACCCTTGATTCCACTATCCTTGAAAGCTCTATCCAACTCTTTCTTAAATGAATCCAGAGACTGGGCCTCCCTCGGGGGTAGAGAATTCCACACAGTCACCACTCTCTGGGTGAAGAAGTTTCTCCTCATCTCTGTCCTAAATGGTCTACCTGGTATTTTTAAGCTGTGTCCTGTGGTTCGGCACTCACCCATCATCGGAAACATGTTTCCTGCCTGCAGAGTCTCCAATCCTTTTATAAATAATCTTATATGTCTCAATCAGATCCCCTCTCAGTCTTCTAAACTCAAGGGTATACAAGCCCAGTCGCTCTAGTCTTTCCGCACAAGGTAGTCCGGCCATTCCAGGAATTGACCTCGTGAACCTACGCTGCACTCCCTCAATAACCAGAATGTCTTTGCTCATATTTGGAGACCAGAACTGCACACAATACTCCAGGTGTGGTCTCACAAGGACCCTGTACAGCTGCAGAAGAACCTCTTTGCTTCTATACCCAATCCCTCTTGTTATGGAGGCCACCATGCTATTAGCTTTCTTCACTACCTGCTGTACCTGCATGCTTGCCTTCATTGACTGGTGTGCAAGAACACCCAGATCTCTCTGTACTGCCCCTTTACCTCAATTGATTCCATTTAGGTAGTAATCTGCCTTCCTGTTCTTGCCACCGAAGTGGATAACCATACATTTTTCCACATTGAACGGCATCTGCCATGCATCTGACCACCAACCTAACTTGTCCAGGTCACCCTGTAATCTCCTAATATCCTCCTCACATATCACCCTGCCACCCAGCTTAGTGTCATCAGCAAATTTGCTAATGTTATTACTCATACCATCTTCTATATCATTAATATATATTGTAAAAAGCTGCGGTCCCAGCACTGATCCCTGCGACGCCCCACTGGTCACTGCCTGCCATTCCGAAATGGAGCCGTTTAGCACGACACTTTGTTTCCTTTCAGCCAACCAGCTTTCAATCCAAGTTAGTACTTTGCCCCCCAATACCATGTGCACTAATTTTGCTGACTAACCGCCTATGTGGGACTTTTCAAAAGCTTTCTGAAAGTCCAGGTACAATACATCTACTGGATGTCCCTCGTCCATCTTCAGAGTTACATCCTCAAAAAATTCCAGAAAATTAGATTTCCCCTTCATAAATCCATGCTGTCTCTGACCTATCCTGTTACTACTCTCCAGATGTGTCGTAATTTCGTCCTTTATAATTGACTCCAGCATCTTTCCCACTACTGCGGTCAGACTAACTGGTCTTTAATTTCCTGTTTTTTCTCTCCCACTTTTCTTAAAACGTGGTACAACATTAGCCACCCTCCAATCCGCAGGAACTGATCCCGAATCTATGAAATTCTGGAAAATAATTACCAACACATCCACGATTTCTCGAGCCGCCTCCTTCAGTACCCTGGGATGTAGACCATAAGGCCCTGGGGACTGATCAACCTTCAGACCTAACAGTCACTCCAACACCAATTCCTGGCAAATATAAATTCCCTTAAGTTCAGGTCCTTCAGCCACTGTTACCTCAGGGAGTTTGCTTGTGTCTTCCCCAGTGAACAGAGATCTGAAGTACAAATTTAATTCTGCCATTTCTTTGTTCCCTGTAATATGCTCCCCTCTTTCTATCTTCAAGGGCCCAATTTTAGTCTTAACCATTTTTTTTTTGCCTTTCACATACGTAAAATAGCTTTTTCTACACTCATTTATATCTTTGGCCAGGTTACCTTCATACCTCTTTTTTATTCTGTGTATTTCCTTCTTAGTAATCCTCTGTTGTTCTTTAAAAGCTTCCCACTCCTCCGTTTTCCCACTTATCTTTGCTACGTTATACTTTTTCTATTTTAACTTAATATGTTTCTTAACTTCCCTCGTCAGCCACAGCCACCCATGCCTCCTCGTAGGAGCTTTCTTCCTTTTTGGAATGAACTCATCTTGCATCTTCTGCATTATACACAGAAATATCCGCCATTGATACTCCACTGTCATCCCTGCTAAGGTATTGCACAATTGAACTTTGGCAAGCTCCTCCCTCATAGCTCCATAGTTCCCTTTATTCAACTGAAATATTGTCACTTCCAATTGTACCCTCTCCCTTTGAAATTGCAGATTGAAACTTATTGTATTATGGTCACTACTTCCTATGGCTCCTTTACTTCGAGGTACCTGATCAATTCTGGTTCGTTGCACAATACCAGATCCAGAATTGCCTTCTCCCTGGTCGGCTCCAGCACCAGCTGCTCTACGAATCCATCTCAGAGGCACTCCACAAAGTCTCTTTCTTGAGGTCCAATACCATCCTGATTCTCCCAGTCTACCTACATGTTGAAATCCCCCATAACAACTGTCGCAACATCTTTGCGACAGGCCAATTTCAGAATCCTGATTCAACTTACATCCGACATCCAGACTACTAGTTTGGGCCTGTAGATAATTCCCAAGAGGGGCTTTTTACCCATAGAATTTCTCAGCTCTATCCATACTAACTCTACATCCCCTGATTCTAAGTCCCCCCCGGGCAAGGGACTGGATATCATCTCTTACCAACATGGTCACTCCACCCCCTCTGCCCGTCAGTCTGTCCTTATGATAGCACGTGTAGCCTTGAATATTCATTTCCAAGACCCTGTCCACTTGAAGCCACGTCTCAGTTATCCCCACAATATCGTATCTGCCAATTTCCAAAAGAGCCTCAAGCTCATCCATCTTATTTCTAATGCTTCGTGCATTCATATATAGTATTTTTAATTTGTTGCTATCCTCACCCTTCGCAAAAACTCCTATTTCACTCAAGCTTATAGCATGATCCCTTTTTGAGTTTTCTGCGTCGTTGATACAGTTGTCTTTCTTGACTTCCCTTTTTCTACATTTCCCTTCAATTTCCTTCTCAAACATCCAGTTTGTCCCCTCCCCCCAGCTACTTAGCTTAAATGTAGCTGTGTTGCAATAGCAAACCTGCCTGCGAGAAAGTTGGTCCCCCAACCTATTAAGGTGCAAACCGTCTCTCTTGAATAATTTATGCTTACCACAAAACATACCCCAATGATCCAAGAATTTACATCCTTGCTTCCTGTGCCAGTTCCCCAGCCACACTTTCAAGTCCATTATCGCCTTGTTTCTGGCCTCACCAGCCGGAGGAAATATATCAAACTCTGAAAGTGTGAGACAGATTGGAAGCAGGGATGATAGTTCACTTTAAAGAAAACAGTCAAATCGTATTTAATACACAAGCGTTATCAAAGAACCGCGTGTATATCGAATAGAGAAGCAAACTTGATGGGCTGAAAGCACGACATCCGTTCTCGTTTTATATTTCACAATGTTTAAACATATTTTGGGATATGAACATTGTATGAGGAAAACTGCATTGAGGAGATGTTCGGCTCTGAACTAGCATGACGAAAGCTCAACGTATTGAATGACCTCCTCCTTTCCCAATGTTTGTGTACAGTCTGTGGGAAAGCTCTGTAAATGTTGTCACAAGCTCTGAGATGTTAGGAAGGAGATCGCTGCAGGATCGATCGGACTGTGTTTCCCGTTCCCTTTTCTGATAACGAGGCTGGTGCCAGGTGTTCTTTCCGGGTTTATCCTTTAAGACCTCAGAGCAGTTTGATACAATTGAGTGTCTTACTTGGCCGATTCAGAGACCATTGAAGAGGTGATCACATGTCTGTGTGTCTGGAGTCACTTTTAGGCCACACCAGGAAAGCAAGTGATTCACTTCCTGAAAGTACATTGAGGAAGGAGATCGATGTTTACAATCAACATTGGATACAAGATCACTATTACTGACACCAGATTTTCGGACTCGATATTTTATTAATTGTTTCAAGCTTCTACCAGCTGCTAGAGCATTGACCTGATCTGAATTCGTAATCCAATGATATTTCCACAACAGCACTATCTCCACTTGGGGGCCGATCGGAAAACACACTGAGCAGGTTATTTCTGTGCTTCTTGACAGCTCTTTCAAAAAGAATTCCCACCAATTTGACTGTCGTGATGGGAGTTCGAGGTGGTATTGGTCAGATTGCAATTATTCTCCTCTTCGGGGACTGGACATAGCTGAGTAATTTTCCACACTGGCAGGGAGATGTCAGAGTTGGATCTAGAATGAAACAGCTTCACCAGAGATGCTTCTTGTTATGCAGCACAAGTCTTCAGTCCCATTGCAGGAATGGTTTCAGGGCCCATTGCCTTTGTCATATCTAATGTGTCCAGCTGTTTCTTCACGTCACATACAGCAAATCGAATTGCTTGAAGACTGGCATCTGTGAGTCTGTGGGCATCATGATGAGTGTGAGTTGGATCATCCAGTCAACACCTCTGGCTGAGGGTAGTGCAGACACCATATCCTTGACTTTTTTTCACTGATTTAGAGTTGTTCCTATATTTAGGATGAGGATATTTATGGCGTCCTCTGCTCCAGTAAATTGTTTAATAATCCATCGACATTTATGATTGGATTTAGCAGGACGACAGAGCTTAGATCCGATCTGTTAGTCTTGGGATCATTTCCCCTTCACCATCAGAAGTTATTTCTGCTGTTTGGAATGCAACCAGTCACGTGTGGGTTGTCAACAGGTTTAGGTGCACGTGATTCCGACGTTGGCATCAGCCCTGTATTCAGTGACCCAACCTGGTTTCTGATGCGGTAACACTTCCATTTTCATATTCTCATTCTGCTGAGGGCATCTCTCTGGTGTCATACCTCCAATTTGTTACTTTATCTCAATCCATTTAAGGTAATAATCTAAATCTTTTCTTTTCCACAATGTCAACTTCGGTGTTTGAAATGAATGTGTTTCCCTCTGTTATTGTCCCTGACATGATTAAGAGCTCTGCAGTGTCAGTGATGTCAGTCTTATGCAGTTTTAGAATGTAGGAACTTGTACACCTAACATTATCGTTCAGTCCCCAATGTACGGCGCTACAGGTTGGACGGGATGTTTGAGCATCATTGACATCCTTCTTTGGAAATTGTCCAAAAACAGAAATTGCTGAAGAAATTACTGAAAATGTTGCAGAATCTTCTGGAATGAAAGCAAAGTTGAACTTTCAGGTCCAGTGACCCTTTACAAAGCTGCCAGTTTTTCAAGCAATTTTTGTATTTTTATTTCCAGTAGCCATAGTTATTTGTTTTAGTGAAAATTTATTCTGTGCCGATTCATTTCTGGAGAAACTCACCAGGTCTGTCAGCATCTGCAGAGACAGAGAAAAAGTGTTAGCATTTCATGCCCAGTGTGACACTTCTTCAGAACTGAAAAGAATTGGAAACTGGGAATTTTAATCCCTTGTCAGAGGTGGAGGATGGGTGACAGGGAAAAGAGGGTGTGGCAAAGATAAACGGGCTTTTAGCAGTGGTGAACGAGGGGATGATGTAAAATGTGTTTAATTTAAGGTGTGAATGGGGGAAAGGGGTTCTCTCAATTGAGTGCAAGATAAAGAAGACACAACCACACAAGGATATAGGGAGGCCAGGAGGGAGAATGTTGACTATGTGGCATTATATAGATCTGGCCATAGATACGTTTTCACTTTCGAGATCATCACCTCCTTTAGACAAAGGAATCCAGGTGTTTGACTTCTTATTGGCACTAGTAAGCGTTTCATGCTGCCTTAGTATTGTAATATGGAGAAAAACAAATCGCCATATGAAGTTTGGACTGGGTATTGTTTACCTGTCATGTTTAATATTGTTTAAATTTTCAGTGCTTATCTTTAAATGCTTGTTCTTGAAATTAGTATCAGATGGAGTGTAGGAGGTTGGGTGGTGACATTGTAAAAACTTCTAAAATCATGAGAGATATGGATAGGGTGAATAGCCAAGATCTTTCCAACGGCATGGGGGAGTAAAGCCATAGAAGGCACATGTTTAAGGTGAAAGAGGAAAGATTTAAAAGGAACGAAGAGGCAACTTTTTTTCACAGAGGGTGGTTGGGTATGGAATGAGCTGTCAGAGGAAGTGTGGTAGATGCCAGTATATGTACAACATTTAAAACTCATTTGGACAACATATGAATGGGAAACATTTCGAGGCATATGGACCAAATGAAAGCAGGTGGGACGAGCTTAATTTGGTAAACTTGGCCAGCATGGATATTTAGAAAAGCTTCACACAGGGTCCGAGTGGTTTTGTGAAAGGGAAATTATACTTTGCCCTGTAAAATTATGCAAAGTATTTCTGGAGATGCCTGAGAATGTAACAAGCAGAATTGATAAAGGGGATCTGGTCGACACCAGGCTTTCCAGAGATTTTCCACAAGGTATTACAAAATAAAAGTTCTTACACATGACAGAAGGTCGTAGGATGATGGATAATGTATTAACATGGGATGATAATTGGTTCGCTAATCGAAATCGGAGAGTCAGGATTAATGAATCTTCACGATAAAGGTGTATCTGCTGGAGTACCACAGGTATGAGTCCGATGGCATCAGTTATTTACAAACTATACTGACAGCCTGAAAGAGGGAGTTGAGTGCAACATAACATCCGAGTTTGTGGATGACACTGAGAACCAAAGGCAGGCTGTTATTTAATGGAGAGGACTCCCAATAAAAGAGCAGTACACAAGGATTGGAGTCTTCCTGTGTATGAAACATAAAAGTCAGCATGCTGTGCAGCAAGTAACTGGGTTGGTTCAAAAGATGGGCGGCACGGCGGAACAGTGGTTAGCACTGTTGCCTCACAGCGCCAGAGACTCGGGTTCAATCCCTGACTCGAGCGACTGACTGCGTGGAGTTTGCACGTTCTCCCCGTGTCTGTGTGGGTTTCCCCCGGGTGCTCCGGTTTCCTCCCACAGTCCAAAGATGTGCGGGTCAGGTGAATTGGCCCGTAGTGTTAGGTAAAGGGGTAAATGTAGGGGAATGGGTGGGTTGCGCTTCAGTGGGTCGGTGTGGACTTTTTGGGCCGAAGGGCCTGTTTCCAATCTAATGGGTTCCTGGGACGAAAGGTTTGTGTTAATGAGAATCTCTAAAATGGTGAGGCGAACATTCATTGGGGTTTAAATGAATGAGGAGTGATACTGCTGAAAAATACAAGACACAGAGAGGGGTTGACACTGTAGATGTTGAGAAGTTGTTACCATTCCTGGGTGGAGTCCCGAACTTGAGGACATAGATACCAAATATGGAGCATCAGTCTGAGATGCAAAGTGATGTCTTCTCTCAGAAGGAAGTGAATGTCTGGAATTCCCTAACCCGGAAAGGTGTGAAGGGACAACAAATTTGGACTATACAAACACCCAGCGGGTATATATAACTCATTCACTCTCCTCAAGGAGTCGGGAAGAAAATGGAGTCGAATCCTGGAGTAGATCAGCCATGTTCGTATTTAGTGACAGGACAAGCTTGAGGGACCGAATAGCCGACTGTTGTTCCTAATGTTATTAATTTCACGTTATGGTTTTGGAAAGTAACTGGTTATTTTCTCGGAAGTTGTGTTGTGTAATGCTACATTCGGATGAGCAGAGGATTTGTTTGAGTTTACCCTGGGTGGGGTATGGGGGCTGTAGTCACAGCGAATCTGGGTCTGGGACATGGCTTAAATTTGGAGCAGAAGTTACAGAGATGGGAAGCCTGGAAACAGGGATTGGGGGTGAGGGTCACTTCCTGATCCAGGCTAGATTTTCCAAGTACATTTCCAAAACTACACATAACCATCGGAGTGGCCTCGATTTGCAGGTCCGAAGGGCGGAATGGAACATCAGAACACAGGGCTGAGGGATAGGAGTGGGCTATTCGGCCCTTTGATACTACCCCACCAGTAAATGAGATCGTGGCTCATCTCATTGTGGTCCCAGCTGCACTTTTCTCTCCATGCACCATTATCCCTGATTCACCTGTCTGTGGAAAATCAGATGAAGCCAACCTCGATATAATATAAAGATTCCGCCATCCCAAACTTCTGGGGAAGAAGATTTCCACTTGACTGAATTCCCACTTTGTGAATTTCTTCTCACTCCATTTGTGACTGAGGATGAAGGGTGTCACGATTTTCTTTTCTCGTCCCACTCCTCCACTGCTCACAACAAATTTTAAATGTAACCAGGTTGGTGACGTGGCCGATGATAAAGGTCTCAGACTGGCTTAGGTTCAGTGATAAGAAGTCAGGCAGATTTCTTTAGTCAGCCACAAGTTACTAACAGAACTAATGGAGGGGTATGGTGGATCTGTGGGTGACACTGCTTCCTCACATCACCAAGGAGCTGGGTTCGATTCCAACCGTGGGCAACCCTCCATGTGGAGTTTGAACATTCTCCACGTGACTGTGTGGGTTTCCTCTCAGTGCTCCAGTTTCCTGCCACAGTCCAAAGATGTGCAGTTTAAAGTGGATTGCCCATAGTGCCCAGGGATGTGTAGGTTAGGTGGGTTAGTTATGGGAAATGTAGGGTTACATGGATAAAGTAGGGGGCCACGTCCAGGTAGGATGCAGTTTAGTGCATCGGTGCGGACTTAATGGACGGAATTATCCTGCCTCCACACTGCAGAGGGTCTATGACAATGACAACAAATTTGGCCTATACAAACACCCAGCGGGAATATACCTAATCCACACTTATCAAGGTCTTGTATGTTTCATTCTCATTCCAAGAGTACTCTGTTAAAGCCTTCATAATATAAGCCCTTCACCCCAGGAAGACGTGAAATGAAACATCTCTGAACTGCTTTCAATGTAATTATATCCTTTCTCAGATAAGGAGACACAAAAAAAAATCTCACACTCAGATCATAAAGTTTATATTTGTTTTCTCAATTTGCTGAGAGTCTTTGGAACACTCTTCCCCACAGACCGTTGGAGGCAGAAATATTGAATATTTTTGAGGCACCGACAGAAGGTTCATGAATAACATCAGAGTCAAGGATTTTGGAGGAATGGGCAGCAACTTGCAGCGCAGGGGAAAATGTAGACAGTGGTATCAAATTGCACGGGTCCGGAACATCTAGGAATATAATGCAAAATGAAATGATAATATCAATAAAACATTAAGGGGGAATCCAAGATACTGGAGATCCGGAAGGTCTGTTTTGCTGGGCTCTGCATCACAGCACGGGCAAAGTTTGTCTCTAACCCATCCCATCCCAGACATTTATGTAAAATTCAACAAGTTATCAAGTGGAAATGACAAAACATGGGAAAGGATCAAGTAAGTCCCAACACGGTGCACCCGTCAGAAGCATCGAGCATGCCTGAGGCTGTAGCTGCAACCCACTCTGCTCGTTCCATAGACCCAGTTACTCACCAGTCCTTGGTCACTGAGTTCACCAAGTTATGTGAAATGATTGAAGTAATGATTGAAGAAGGGTTCAGCAGTGGCTAGAGCCACTCTCAGCCGTGCTCCAATAACATGAGCAGCAACTTGACAGCCTTGGAAACAGAACAGATTATGCCAAGCGCCGAACTGCAGCGACAGAGACCGCGATCAGTTCCTTTCAGGAGAGGATCCTCGCCTTTGAAAAGCAGGTCTATACCTTAACTGAACACGTCGACTACCTCGAGAACAGGCATAGGATGAAGAATGTTCACATCGACAGTCTGCTGGACCGGATGGAAGGTGGTCAGCCAGTGAGTTTATTGAGAACTGGCTGCAGCGATTCCTTCACTTCAAAACTGAAAAGGGACGGGTGAGGACTGAAACAGTTAATCGGGTTATGGTGCGGAGGTCAGACGCAGACCCCTGCCTTCGCCCTGTCCTTGTGCAGTTCCATAGTTATGGGGATAAACATAGGCAGATGGAATCTTCCAGAACCCAGTGGAAAGATCCGATGGCTTTAATTCAGAGGGCTCCAGGATTATGATCTTTCAGGACTTTTCAACGGTGGTGATTCAGGAAAGAAAATCTTTTGATGATATCAAGAGAAGAGTAAGGGAAGTCGGAGTCAGTATTCCCTAATATACCCAGCGGTGCTCCGTATTGCTTTCAATGGATCCATACACTCGTCTGACTCTCCAGAGAAAGCGCAAACTTTGTGGACATTTTAAAGTAAGATGGATGTTTAGATAATCATGTTTCTCTCTTAAAGAAATTTTCTTGCATTTTTCTGGTATGAACCAGTATTAAATTATAGTCGGGGATGAGTAGAGTACTCACTTTTAACTTCTTCATTAGTATTACTACTCTTATTCTCTTTCCTTGCATATGTCCGGGGTGCGGCTCAAGCTGGAGCGGGTTACAAAGGTAGTTGTGATGACTAAATACCGACCAAAGGGCAGTTGAAGCCTGATGTTTGTCGTTAATTGCCCTGGATGTCGTATTGGTAGCAGGCAGAAGTTAAGGTTTTGGGGTATGTAACCGTCCCCACTGGACGGCCGTGGTTGGGGTGAGTAAATTCCCTATGGAGTGTCATTGGCACGTTGGATTTTGTTTCATTTTTTGTTTTTTTTTGTGTGTGTTTAGTTTTGGAAAGTTTTGAGAGCTTGTTCGATGTAGTAGTCTTAGTTCGTGTTGTTTTGAAGCTCGATGAGTCTTTTTTCATTCATGATCAGCGATGTGTAATTCGAGTTCTTCCTCTCTACAGCTCAAATGTTGCGACAGTGTGTGATGGATAATGATGTGCTTAAATGGGGTACCTGGAACAATAAGCGGAGCCATCGTCCAGTCAAGAGGAAAAATGTACTTTCTCGTCTTAGAAAGGAGAGGATGGATGTTGTCCTATTGCAGGAGATGCACCTTGATGACAAGAAACATTTGATATTACAGCAGGGCGGGTTTGATCGAGTTTATTTCTCGTTTTATTAATAATAGGAGTAGGGGAGAAGCCATACTGGATAGGAAGAATCTTCCAGTTAAATTACTAGATTACATTAGACATTCACAGGAGGGTCATAATCCCCAAACCCTTGAACTATGGGAAAGATAGATGGTAAATATTCAGCCTGGAGCCCAGTTACAAGTGGAGTTCCGCAGGGTTCAGTTCTGGGTCCTCTGCTGTTTGTAATTTTTATTAATGACTTAGATGAGGGAGTCGAAGGGTGGGTCAGTAAATTTGCAGATGATACGAAGATAGGTGGAATTGTGGACAGTGAGGAGGGCTGTTGTCGGCTGAAGAGGGACTTAGATATGATGCAGAGCTGGGCTGAGGAGTGGCAGATGGAGTTCAAACCTGCCAAGTGTGAGGTTGTCCATTTTGGAAGAACAAATAAGAATGCGGAATACAGGGTTAATGGTAGGGTTCTTAGTCAGGTGGAGGAACAGAGGGATCTTGGGGTCTATGTACATAGATCTTTGAAGGTTGCCACTCAGGTGGATAGAGTTTGTAAGAAGGCCTATGGAGTATTGTCGTTAATTAGCAGAGGGATTGAATTCAAGAGTCGTGAAGTGATGTTGCAGCTGTACAGGACTTTGGTTAGGCCACACTTGGAGTACTGTGTGCAGTTCTGGTCGCCTCACTTTAGGAAAGATGTGGAAGCTTTGGAGAGGGTGCAGAGAAGATTTACCAGGATGTTGCCTGGAATGGAGAGTAGGTCGTACGAGGATAGGTTGAGACTTCTCGACCTTTTCTCGTTGGAAAGGCGAAGGATGAGGGGTGACTTGATAGAGGTTTATAAGATGATCAGAAGAATAGATAGAGTAGACAGTCAGAAACTTTTTCCCCGGGTACAACCGAGTGTTACAAGGGGACATAAATTTAAGGTGAAGGGTGGAAGGTACAGGGGAGATGTCAGGGGTGGGTACTTTACCCAGAGAGTGGTGGGGGCATGGAATTCACTGCCCGTGGGAGTGGTAGAGTCAGAATCATTGGCGACCTTTAAGCGGCATTTGGATAGGTACATGGATGGGTGCTTAATCTAGGATAGAAGTTCGGCACAACATCGTGGGCCGAAGGGCCTGTTCTGTGCTGAATTGTTCTATGTTCTATGTTCTATGTTCTAATACAGTATTTTTAATGGTTATTGCCTCCCGGCGCACCCTCTTAAAACCTTGGTAGATGCATTTCCCAAATTAAGTTATCGTGTCTCATGGTGCATTAGTGCAGATGATTTCAACTGTCTTATGGACCCCACAGTGGACAGAATGTCCAAAGGTCACCCAATACCCTCGTCATAATGTAAGCAATTAGTTGGTTCTTGTTCAGAACTAGAGCTGGTGGATGTCTGGAGGCATATCCACATCACAAGTAGGGATTTTATATTCGCCTAAAACCCGCATAAATGCCACACGAATGTTCATCTCTTCTCCATCCCTGCAACAATCTTAGATTCGGTGGCGTCCTGCACAATTGGGAAAATTACCATTTCTGACCATGAAGCAGTATAACAGTTTCGAGACGCTGGCAAATGGATCCTTTTTTTCTTAAGGCTGGTTAGTTAATTGGGTATTTCTGTAAAGATTTCAGATCTTTCTTAGCCATTAATGCAGATTCAACCAGTAACACATCCATTCTATGGGAAACTGCTAACGCTCATGCCAAGGAAATAGTTATTCATCTGGAAGCGGCAGAAGGGGGAGCAGGAACGCTGGCTTTAGGCACAGCTGAGGACAGCCAAGAGTGCATACTGTGATAGCCCCTCAGTGCCTAATCTGCAGAGGATCACAACACTTCTGTCTACAGTGAATTCCTCGCTCACACAGACAGCCAGGAAGGAACATACTTTTGAATAACAAAGGCTGTTTGAACATGGAGATAAGCCAGGCAAGTATTTAGCCTAACTTGCCAGGAAAATGAGCGCCCTCTCAAGCCATTACCTCAATTAGGGAAGGTACTGGGATCCTTCCCTCCGATTCCAAAAAGATTAATGCAGCCTGTCCGAGAGTTTTCTCCGAATTATTTCAGACTGAACATTTTGAGTATAGATGGATTAAGATGGAGTTGTTTTTCAAGAACCTGGGAGTAACCCCTGAATAAGTGATGTGCCTTAATGCACCATTGTCAGCGCAGGAGGGTGTGAAGCAACTTCAGCATGTAAAGGTGCACGTTCCTGACGGATTTCTGAGTGAATTTTATAAATAATTTATAAACCTATTGTCACGGCTGATGTTTGACATGTTCTGTCACTCATACAGTCACGAACACCTCCCTTTTCCTTAAGAGAGAGGCTCATATCTCTCTGATGCTTAAGAATGGAAGACCCTGGAGGATTGTGCTTCTTACACGCCAATCTCACTTTTAAATGTTGGTTTCAAAATCCCGTCTGTGACCTGTACATTAAGGTGGAAACTTTGCTCCCTTCTGTTACCAAAGAGGACCAAACAGGATTTATAAAGGGCCGCAGATCTTCCTAAAATGTTAAGAGTTTTCTCGATATGTTCCAAGAGTGTCAACAACAATCTGTCCAGGGATTATTGATCTCTTTAGATGAGAGAAGGCATTTGGTTGGGTTGAGTGGCCGGATATCTTCTGTACATTAGAACAGTTTGGTCTACACAAACTTTTTATCAAGTGGATGAGGGTCCTTTACCGCAATCCTCTGGCTGCAGTTCTCACGAATGGTGTGGCCAACCAGTAATATTAATATTTCTCCAGGCAGCCGCCAAGGTTGACACCTTTCACCATTGTTGTTTATGTTGGGGATTGAGCCACTGGCGGAGGCCATCCGTAGGGATGCCCACATATCTGCCCCAGAAGTACGATAGAAGTCACGTGAGATTACATTGTATGCTTTTTGTCAAATTCCGCAATTTCGGTAGTTCATGTGATGCAATTCATTGATTCGCTTGTTGCCTTTCCGGGTGATAAGATTAATTTTACAAATTTGGAGGCCATGCCTATGGGAGGTCTTAGCGAAATACCTGATACTGAGGCCAAATCCTGGTTTACTTTTAAATGGTCACTGGGGTGGTTTCCATATTTCAGTATATTCATTGCATCTGTCTTATATCATTTATTTAGTGTGAACTGTATCCATTTGTTTGACAAAATTAAACAAGACCTTCAAAGATGGGAGGCATTTGCAATATCCAGGCTAGGTCGGATAGCTGTTATTAAAATTAATGTAGGGGTAAATGTAGGGGAATGGGTCTGAGTGGGTTGCGCTTCAGCGGATCAATGTGAACTTGTTGGGCCGAAGGGCCTGTTTCCAAACTTTAAGTAATCTAAGATGATTTTTAGAAAAAAATGGCTGGTTTAGCTCTTTTATTTGGCACCATAAGTGATTCTTTATCAAGCTAACAAAATTGCAACTGGCCCACAGATTTTGGGGAGTTGATCTCCCCGATTAAAAGCAATCAATTAGGTTTTTTTCATCCTATGTGAGTGCCTGGGCGACTGAAGTCTCGGCATCAATATGGCTAGACATTGAGCCCTCTCAGACAAAGTGAACCCTTATTAGTCTGTTGTTCTTAGATAAAATGACAACATTTATGGAGTATTGTCATAAACTAATGATGAACAATACTGTTAAAACTTGAAGGACAATGCATCAGATCGAGGGCAATACAGACAAAACCATGTTTCTTACCCCTATAATTGATATACCGGGTTGTCAACGGGGGGTGATGGATTCCAGGTTTAAACTATGGGCAGTGAGGGGGATACCTTGCTTGCGTGATTTAGAATTAGTAGAATCCCTACAGTGTGGAAACAGGTCATTGGGCCCAGCAACACCACTTCGACCCTCCGAAGAGTAACCCACCCTCACCCATTCCCCTACCATCTTATATTTACCCTGACTAATGCCCCAACGTACAGATCCTGGAACACTATGAGCGATTTAGCAATGGCCAATTCATCTAACTGCACATGTTTGTGACTGTTGGAGGAAACCTATGCAGACACAGTTCAGAATATACAAACTCCACACAGTAGTCACCCAAGGCTGGAACCAAACCCGTGACCCTGGTACTGTGAGTCAGTGCAAACCACTGAGCCACCACGTGTTACTTGAGGGAGAAACAATGATATCATTTGGTCAAATTACTCGTAAAGGATGGACTACCTAGTAGAGACTTCTTCTGTTTTTTTTTCCAGATTAGAGATTTGATTTAAAAAAAAACCGAGACTGATAGATCCAAGACACAGAAGTGGGTTCTTTTTGCTAAGAATACACTCTCTGTCAGTACCCTTTATCATCAGTTGGATAATGTCCCCTCAGACAAGACTGTGCAGCTTCGTGACGTCTGTGTGAGAGAGTTGAGGGTTTAGATCTCTTCGGAGACATTTGAGGATATTTGTGAAAATGCTCAAAGGATTTTGATCTGTAACAGGACACATTCCATGCAGTTGTAAATTCTTCATCGGGTGAATCTGACACCAGTGTTTCTCTCAAAATTCAAAGTGGGATTATCTTCAGCATGTCCGAAATGCAGAATGACTACAGGCACTCTTACTCATTGCATGTGGTCTTGCTGCAGGCTTCAGGTATATTGGAGCACTGTGTTCGGTGTGGTAGAGTGGGTCGTGGGGACCGAATTGGAGATGGACCCGGTTTCTCTTTTCCTGGGCCTACCCAGAGTATCTTACGCATGGGAAAAAAATCCTTACTTTCTGTGCTAGGAAACTTATTCTGTTGTGTTGGATGTGTGAAAACTCCTTGGGGCTGTTGGTCTTTGTAAGCTCCTCATGGAAAATATCCCTTTGGACTTTCTCACCAATATGGTGCACCAAAAAACAGAGATTCGTATAAGTCATAGAGTCAGAGAGATGTAAAGCATGGAAACCTTCGGTCCAACCCATCCATGCCAACCATATATCCCAAACCAATCTAGTCCTACCTGCCAGCAACCGGCCCAAAAGGCTCCAAACCCTTCGTATTCATATACCCATCCAAATGCTTCTTAAATGTTGCACTTGTATCAGCCTCCCCCACCTCACCTGGCAGCTCATTCCATTCACGTGCTCCCCTCTGTTTGAAATAATTGCCCCGTAGGTCTCTTTTATATCTTTCGCCTCTCACACTAAACCTATGGCCTCTCGTTCTGGACTCCCCGACCCCAGGGAAAAGACTTTACCTATTTACCCTATCCATGCCCCTCATAATTTTGTAAACCTTTATAATGTCACCCGTCAGCCTCCGGCGCTCCAGGGAAAACAGCCCCAGCCTATTCAGCCTCTCCCTGTAGCTCAAATACTCTAACCCTGGCAACATCCTTGTAAATCTTTTCTGAACCCTTTCAAGTTTCACAACATATTTCCGATAGGAAGGAGACCAGAATTGCACGCAATATTACAACAGTGGCCTATCCAATGTCCTGTACAGTCGCAACATGATCTTCCCACTGCTGTACTCTATACTCGGACCAAAAAAGGAAAGCATACCAAACGCCTTCTTCACTATCCTATCTAGCTGCGACTCCACTTTCAAGGAGCAATGAACCTGCACTCCAAGGTCTCTTTGTTCAGCAACACTCCCTGCGACTTGACCATTAAGTGTATAAGTCCTGCTAAGATTCGCTTTCCCAAAATGCAGCACATCGGATTTATCTGAATTAAACTCCATCTGCCACTTCTCAGCCCATTGGCAATTTGGTCAAGATCCTGTTGTAATCTGAGGTGATCTTCTTCGCTGTCCACTACACCTCCAATTTTGGTGTCATCTGCAAACTTACTAACTGTACCTCTTATGCTCGCATCCAAACCATTTATGTCAATGACAAAAAGTAGTGAATCCAGCACCGATTCTTGTGGCACTGCACTGGTCACAGGCCTCCAGTCTGAAAAACAACCCTCCACCATCACTCTCTATCTTCTACCTTTGAGCCAGTTATGTATCCAAATGGCTAGCTCTCCCTATACAACATGAGATCTAACCTTGCTAATCTGTCTCCCATGGGGAACCTTATGAAAACCCTTACTGAAGTCCATATAGATCACATCTACCCCTTTCCCCTCATCAATCCTCTTTGTTACTTTCTCAAAAAACTCAATCAAGTTTGTGAGACATGATTTCTCACGCACAAAGCCATGTTGACTATCTCTAATCAGTCCTTGCCTTTCTAAATACATGCACATCCTGTCCCTCAGGATTCCTTCCAACAACTTGCCCACCACCAACGTCAGGCTCACTAGTCTATAGTTCCCTGGCTTGTCCTTACCACCCTTCTTAAACTGTGGCACCACGTTATCCAACCTCCAGTCTTCCGGCACCTCACCTGTGACTTTCCATATTACACATATCTCAGCAAGAGGCCCAGCAATCACTTCTCGAGCTTCCCATAGAGTTCTAGGGTATACCTGATCAAGTCCTGGGGACCTGTTTCAAGACATCCTTGGGTATCTATCCACCTTTACCCATTTTAATACATCCAGCACTTCCTCCTCTGTAATATGGACATTTTGCAAGGTGTCACCATCTATTTCCCTGCGTTTTATGTCTTCCACAATAAATACTGATGCAAAATACTCGTTTAGTATCTCCCCCATACTTCCTGTGCTAGGAAAAAAATATTCTGTTGTGCTGGATGTCTGAAAACCCCCCGGGCCTGTTGGGTCCTTGTAAGCTCATCATGGAGAATATCCTTTTGGACATTCTCACCAGTATGGTGCACCAAAAAGCAGAAAGTTATATAAGATATGGCAACCCTTTTTGGATTACCCCGATACAGGCTTATCTGCCACTCTAAAAAGGGCTTTTACATAGCCATGACGATATTGTCTTATGAATTTAGTATGAAGAATTACGAACGTATGAATGTGTATTGCTCTCGAAGAACGAGAACTATCATTTTGTTATGCTGAGCCATATTATTTATTTATTGTTTATTGTTTATTTTTTTGTTTTTCTTCTGTCCATTTAGAGACTTTAACTTGTTTTGTATGTACATGCAATTGAGTGTAATTTTGTTCAGTTATTTGAGTTGTTTTGTTATTGGTTTAATATAATAATAAAAACCTCTTTTTCAATAAAAATGTTTGTTAAAAAATTAAAATGCCAGAATTGATTACCAAAGAACTCTCATTAGAGAGCCGACTCATCGTGGTTTATCCTGAATGTCACCACACCCCAGTGACAGGGTGAGGTTGAGAGAGCGTCCCCTTCATGGTAACTTCTGTCAGTATGGGGAATTGAACCTGCCCTGGTGTCCTCCCTCTACATCACAAACCAACCATCCAGCCAACTGAGTGGGAGACTGTGTAACTGTTACACACAGAATCAGTCACAGACAAAGGGCAAGAGAAACTTTCATGACACAAAAAAGGTATATTTGAGATAATCGTCATGGTAACGGCTGAGGATGAAAACGTTCTCTGCCAGAAATTGTATTTTATAATGAGTCAAGTGTTTGGAAGCTTTCTTTGGCTGAATACAATAAGATGAGACAAGTGAAATAACCAGAATGTCTAATTGTGGTTTGATATCGATAACCATAAAATAAGTGCATGTTTTTGATTGGTCTGTGGAAAGCATGATGACTGTTGCATGAATTTATAAATCAGATGAAATATGTTGTTAGGATAGTCCATCCCCATGAGAAATACCTTCTGAACACGTGCTAGAAGAAACCCGGGGTATGAAGTGTCTGAGAATCGTCTGCTTGGTAACAGGAACCTGGGGGTTGAATGACTGAAAGTTCCTGTAACATGGAGCTGAGAAAACCATCACATCACCCCCAGACGTATTGAATGTTGGAGCATATTTGAAGTCATGAATGGCCTCATGATGGATTTTAATTGTGTGTGATTTGAAAAACGTACATCTCTACTCCATCCTCTTACGTGTTATACACTGGGGCACAGCCGTTTTCCTGAAACTGGGAATAAGTTGGAACATTATCTGGAACATTCCATAATTGGCATTCTCCAGAATATTTTATAACTGTGTGTGTGTGGGAGGGGGGGGAGGCATTAGAAAAGCAAGAGAGAAAGAGAGGGAAGATGCTGCATGCAGTAGTCAGAGTGGAGGAGCATGAGCCTTGTTCGGGGGTCGGTGCTATAATTGATATGCAGTGAGTGTGAGGGAGCAGAGAGAATACGGTGACCCTTATCCTGACAGAGCAGGGAAGGTTATTGATGATTGTCCTGTTTTGCTGGAAATTTCCTCAGACCGCACACTGCACTGAGCTGGGTGAGGAGTTCAGACCATGCGCGGTGGGTCTGGTGGTGTGATCCCTCTGGTAAGAGAATGGTCTCCCTCTGTACTAGCCCATCCACCACGACCTCCGTGCCCCTGTTGACAAACTGTGGCGTAATTTCCCCTTAGCTGCTATGCTCGGGGCAAACTGTGCAGGGCAGTTCTGAACTGAGAAAGCACAACCATGTACCCATTGGCTTTTTAAAGATGGCACAAGTGACAGGGGTCACAGAATATCCGGGGCATCCCGGCAATGGTGAGTATCTCCAGTCTTGATGGGTTGGAGAATCGGGCTGGCATTGTATGAGAGGTACGCTATGTAGTGGGGTGGGTAGTTAATGAGGTGAGTTTGGTAAGATAGCACCAGGAAACTAGCTCGGCCTCATGCAGACAACCCTTCTGCTACACTTAATTAAAATGTCACTGCGACAGGTTTTTGTTAGATTCAGCCCAGTGAGGCGAAGACTCTGCTGTCCTCACTCCTAGTTACAAAGCTGCAGAACAAATGCTCATCCAAAACTCTCCATCGCCTGAACTCACAGCAATATCCCTTTCACTCATAATTCTTCGAAATACTGACCCGTGTTGCATGATACTATCGAAATGTCTTCATTCTGAAAACTGTGAACATATCCTTCCATGATATTTTATTTCAGTCTCTTCAGCCCCCGCATCCTATCTCCACCCCAACACACACTCATTTACAGTCATATTGCATGAGACTGCCAGTATGACTGGTCATTTGGCCTAGCTGGTCCATGGCAACCAAAATGTACATCCAGACTCACCCCATTTCCCTGCCCTTGTTCTGTATCCCTCTAATCCTTTCCTATCTGTGTATTTGTCCAATTGCCTTTTCAATGTTGTTATTGTACCCACCTCAATCACTTCCACTGACAGCTCAGTCCATATGCGTACCACACTCTATGTAAAAAACGTTGCCCCTCAGTTTCATTTTTATATTTTTTATCCTTTCCAAACATTAATGGATGTCCTCTAGTCATCGATTCACCAAACTTGAGAAAGAAGCTTGAAGTATTCACCCCATTCATGCCTCTCATGATTTTATATGGGCTACACTTCTATAAGAACCCCCTCGGTTTCCTAAGCTGTAAAGAAATAAGTTCTAACCTGTCCAACCTCTGCCTATAACTTAGAGCTTTTAGCCCAGGAAACATCTTTGGAAGTTTGTTCTGCATACTTTCTAGTTCAATAATATCCTTTCTAAAGCAAGATGAACAAAACTGAACACAATACTCCAACTGCAGCCTTACCAACATCCTGTACAATTGCAGCATAACGTCCCAACTTCTATACTCAATGCGTTGATGAAGGCCAATGTGCCAATAGCCTTCTTCACTGTCCTGTGTATCTGTGACTCAAATTTCAGACAACCGTGCACCTGATCTCCAACATCCTTTTGTTCCACTACACGTCTTAAGGCACTATCATTCATCATTAAACTCCTACCTGGATTTGACTTTCCAAAATGGAAGACGCCACACTTATCTAAGTTAAACTCCATTTGCTATTTCTCAGCCCACTTCCCCAGCTGATCAAGGAACTGCTACAATTTCTGATAACGGTCCTCACTGTAAATAATGTCTCCTAATTTAGTGTCATCTGCAAACCTACTAACGTTGCGTTGTGCACTCTGGTCCAAATCATTGGTATAGATAACAAACAGCAATGGGCCCAGGACCGACCACGAAGACACTCCAGTCCGACAAGCAGACCTCCACCATAGCCATTTGTTTCAGAACATTAAGCCAATTGTGTCCCCAATTTGCCAGTTTACATTGGAGTCCATGCGATCTAACCTTCTAGAGCGGCCTACCATGTAGAACCTTATCAAAGGCCTTACTGAAATCCATATAGACTATGTCCACCATCTTTCCTCGTCAACCTTCCAAGTCACTTCCTCAAAAATCTCGATCAAAATTTGTCAGGCATGATCTTCCACGCACAAAGCTATGCTGACTGCTCCAAGTCAAACTCTGTCTTCCCAAATGCATCCATATCTTATATCTCCAAACCTTCTCAAGTGGTTTCCGAAACAGGTGTGAAGCTTACTGGTCTATATTTCCCAGGCTTTTCTTTGCAGCCCTTCTGAATAAGGACACAACATTTGCTACTGCCAAGTCTTCTGAGACCTTGTCCCTGAACTACCTTCTCTCGCCTTGTGCAGTGCTCTTAGATATATCTGGTCAGGATCAAGAAATTTATCTGACTGCGCATTCTAATATGTCCAACAGCAACTCTACTGTGATATGGACTGTACCAAGATATCACAACTAACCCCCCAAAGGTCACAGGTCTTCATGTCTTTCTTCATGATAAATACAGAGGGGAAATTGAGGACCTCACCCATCTCTTGAGGTTTTACACATACATGCCCATTTTGGATTGTAAGGCGTCCTATCTCCCTCTCGTTGTTCTTTTTATTTACTATACTGAATTTGGATTCATCTTAATCTGCTCAGCCAAGGCTATCTCATACCCCATTTTAGCCCTGCTGATTTCCTTCTTCAGTAAACTCCTGTAACCCCTGTGTACCTCCAGAGATTCCCTTGGAACCAGCTGCCTGTACTTGAGTGACGCCTCCTTTCTTTCTGGTCAGAGCCTCAATATCTCTTGTCATCTAGGGTTCTCTCTTCCAGCCTCACTTTCCCTTCACCCTCACAGGAACATGCAGACCTTGAACTCGAGCTATCTCACTTTGAAGCCCTCCCACTTGCCCTGGATCCTTTTATCTGGAAACACACTACTCCAATCAAGCCCTGCAATCCCCTGTCGAATTTCAACAAAATTTGCCTTGCCCCAATTTAGAACTTGAATCTGTGGGCCAATTTCTTCCCTACCATACCTATTTTAACATTAATACATCTCTGGTCACTTTTCCCAAAATGCTCCCCCACTTTACCTCCGTCACCTATCCTGCCCTGTTTCCCAACAGTAGGTCGAGTTTGTCCCTTCCCGAGTAGGATCCTGTACATGCTGCTTGTGGAAGCTTTCCTGAACACACTTAACAAATTACGTTCCATCTAAGTTCTTAACCCTCTGGAAGTCCCCATCTATGTTAGGATAATTAAAATCAACTATTATGACAACCCTATTGTTCCTGCAAGTCTCGCCAGTCTTCCTGCATATGTGTTCTTCTAATTCCCATTGATTATTTGAAGGCTTATTGTGCAACCACTATAACGTTACCAACCCCTATTATTGTTGGCATCATTTACAAGATCTCATTGGATATTATCTCAATTATTTCATCTTTAAATACTAGAGTGATACACGCCTTAATCAGAACTATTGGCATTTGAATTGTTTCCATTTACTTCTCTTCCTCGCAGTGACCTTCACATTAGCAGCATCCCTTGTCAAGGCACAGTGGAGATATGGAGCTGTAAATGGATGGGAGCTGCACATCCTGTCAGTTCCAACATTGGTTGCAATTTCCCCACACTGAGCTGCGATCGAACACAGTGTAACCGAACAATGCAACAATCTGGGTTGATATATTAATGAACCAGTGCGGACTGCACAGTCCCCCCCCATCCCCCCCCCCCCCCCCACGCTGGACATTTAGCCCAGGATTATAGATCCAGCATTGGTGTGGGCTGCACAGAGTTTCACTCTGAATATAGCTGGGTTGCATTCAGCAGTACACTAGCCGGATCTACACAGTGGTCCATCCTGAATATGTAATGGTTATGTGAGTTAGATTGCGAATGTGAGAGAACTAAACATCTGGCTATGCCTTTATTTTTGTTTTAATTCTTGTGATTGGACTCTTCAAATCCAGACTCATCCAGTTAGACCAGACCCTCTGGATGAGTCATGGTGACTGTTGTTACAGCATCTGGGTCTGCAACATGACCAACAAATGGAGCAGAGGCTGCAGAGAGGACAGTCTCTGTAAAATGGGATGAGGGAATCACCATCAGATCAGCCGTGGTCTAAGTGAATGTTGGGGCAGGATTGTGTGGACCACTGATGCATCTTATCATATATTTCTGTTTGTTCCAGGCAAACTCCCCTTCTCTCCCAGTGTCTCATACTGGTGGGGAGTGAGTCACCTCCTCCTGTTCCTGCGTAACAGGATCCTCGGGCCTCAGTAGCCTCCAGATTTCCCTGTGTCCCAGTTTTTAGCAGTTTAATAACTGGCTCCTGTTCCTGTGTTCCTGTCTCGAACAGTTGAGTGACTCCCTCCTGTCCCTGTGTCCCAGTTTCAAGCAGTTGAGTGACTCCCTCCTGTCCCTGTGTCCCAGTCTCGAGCAGCTGAGTGACTCCCTCCTGTCCCTGTGTCCCAGTCTCGAACAGTTGAGTGACTCCCTCCTGTTCCTGTGTCCCAGTCTCGAGCAGTTGAGTGACTCCCTCCTGTTCCTGTGTCCCAGTCACGAGCGGTTGAGTGACTGCCGCCTAATCGAAGTTTTGTGAAAGTAGATGTCCTCCTCCTGCTCCTGAGTAACAGGCTCCAATAGCTCTGTGCTCACCTGCTGCTCCTGTGGAATGGAGGTGAGGGACTGAATGGCCTCTTCACATTCTTTGCAGCTTTTCTTGATGAAAGGCCATTCTACTGTTTCTGTAAAACACCATCAAAATCTGAATGATGTATTTTTGTATTTGACTCTCAGTAATTGAGCAAACCAGCTGACTGACAGAATTCAGAAGCTGAATAACCTCCTCCTGTTCCCGTGTCATACACTCAAGAGGGAATAGAGTTTCAGAGATGTACATCACGGAAAAAAGACCTTTCAGTCTGATCATCCATACCGACCAAATATCCTGATTAAATCTCGTCCCCCTTGCCAGCAGGTGGCCCATCTCCCTCTACACATTTCCCATGCATGTATCCATCCAACTGCCTTTAAAATGGTGTAACTGTACCTGCCTCCACCACCTCTTTTGTCTGTTCAATCCATACACACAGCAGTCTCTATGTGAAAATGTTGTCCCTCATTTCCCTTTTTAAATCATTCTCCTCTCACCTTAAACCTTTGCCTTCTAATTTTGGACTCGCCTATCCTGGGTAAAAGACGTTGACTGTTTAAGTTTTCTATGACCCTCATGATTTTATAAACCCCTTTAAGGATCCCCCCCCCCCCCACAGCCTCAACACTTGAAAATAGCCCCAGCCTATTAAAACTCTCCCTGTAACTCCAACCCTCCAACATCTGCAACATTCTTTTAAATCTCTTCTGCACCCTTTCAAGTTTGATAACATCTTTCCGACAGGAGAGAGACCAGAATTAAAGGCAATATTACAAAAGTGGCCAAACCAATGTCCTGTACAGATTTAACATGTCATGCAAATGCTTCGACTCAAAGCACGCACCAATAAAGGGAAGATCACTAAATGCCTTCGTCACTGCGCTGTCTACCTGTGACGGCACTTTCAAGGAATGGAGAACCTGCACTATGAGGATAGCTTTGCTGCCTCACAGGGCAGTGACCTGGGTTGAATTCCATCCTTGAATGACTCGCTGTGTGGAGTTTTTACAGCCTCCTCGTGTCTGTGTGAGTTTCCTCCGGGTGCTATGTTTTACTCCAACTGTATAAAGATATACAGATAAGGGTAGATTGGCCATGCTAAATTGCGCAACGTACCCAGGGATGTGTAGGGTATGTGGATTATGGTAGATTATGGTAGATGGGAAATGCAGGCTCAGAGGGATAGGGCAGGTGTTTGTCCAGTGGGATACTGTTTAGAGGTTCAGTGTGGCCTCGATGGGCCGAAAGGCCTGTTTCCTCACTGTAGGGATTCGATAATTTCAATGTAGTTCTCCTTCACTGGCAGCTTTCTATACGGCACTACCTGTAAGTCTTACCATGATTTGTCTTGCCAAAATGCAACACCTCATATGTAACTAAAATAGACTGTATCTGCCACTCCTCGGTTCACCTAAAAAGGTCCCATTATATTCTGAGAGATCATTCTTCACTGTCGACCACACCACCAAATTCGTTATTATCTGCAAACTTACTGACAATACTTCATATACTCAAATGTAAATGATTTGTATCAGTGACAAAAGGCAGTGGACCCACTATTGATCTTTGCAGCACGCCACTGGTCACAGGTCGCCAGGTTTAATGAACAAATGTCCACTGTCATACCCTGTCTCCAATATTCAAGAAAATTTCGGATCTAAACGGCGAGTTCTCCCTGGATCCGAGGAAGTCTAACCTTGCTAACCAGTCTACCATGTAGAACATTTTCGTAATCTTACTGAATTCCATAAAGACAACATCCACTGGCCTGTCTTCATCAATCATCTTCATCACTTCCTCAAAAGATTACACCGAGTCAGTGAGACGTGATCGCCAATGTACAAAGCCCTCTTCAGTCCTCGTCTTTTCAAATGCATACACATCCTTTCCCACAAAATCCCCTCCAACAATTTAGTCACCATTGACGTCAGGCTCAGCGATCTATGGTTACCTGTTCTTTTTTCCTTACTTTTTAAATAATGACACTATGTTAGCTGCCCTCCAGTCTTTTGACACCTCACCTATGGAAATCAATGATACAAATATATCAGCAAAATGCTGACCAATTTCTTTCCTAGCTTCTCACAAACATTTGGGATACAATTGATCAGGTCCTAGGGATTTGTTCACCTTTTTGTGTTTTAAAATGTCAAACACCTCCTTGTAATATAGACACCTTTCAATGTTTCACTGTATATTTATTCATTCTCTCGCTCTTGTAACCTCCTCCTCATTAAATACTGAGGAGAAAGTTTTGTTTCATATCCCTCCAATCTCGGGTGGTTCCACACAGAGGTAGTCTTACTGATCTTTAAGGGGCCCAGTTCTCCCCCTAGTTAATCTTTTACCATTAAAGGATTTGCAGAATTTCTTCAATGCCTCGTTAACCCTATTTCTAAAGCCATCTCATGTCCACATTTTTCTGGCCCGAATTCCCCGTTGACTATACACTTATTGCCCTTATACTCCTCTCGGGATTCACATAAACTCAGCTCTGTTTACCAGACATATGCCTCCTTCCTTACCTTGACCATAACATCAATATATCTAACCATCCAGCACTCCCTGCACTCACCAGCCTTGCCCATCTCACTAATAGGAACACGTTGGCTCTGGACTCTCTGAAACCAGGTTTTGATGGCCTTGCATTTTCCAACCATCCCTTTCCCTGTGAATAGGGTATTCCAATCAACCTTTCACAGGGCTCGCCTAACATTTTCAAAATTGGCCTTGCTCAAAGTTAGAACATTAATGTTGACATCAGGTATTTCCTATTCCACAACTAATTTAAAACTACTATTTATGCGAAACAGACTTGAAAATTAAATCAACACTTCCTGCCCCTCTATAATGGGCTCGACAGTCTGACTAGGCTCCTCCTGTCCCTCTGTAATAGACTCAAGAGGCTTAATGGCCTCCTCCAGTTCTTCTAGACACACTCGAGAGGCTGCATGGCCTCCTCCTGTCCCTGTGTAACAGATCCGAGACACAGCAACCCATGGATTACGAGCAGCCGTTAAACTGTATGTGATGGAGGTCCATCCTTTCTCAGATACAGAAACACAGACAACATATTGCACTGCAGGTGCCCTCTCAGTTACACTTTATGCAGCTGCAGCAACACATCTCTTTGTTCTGAATGATTCTGTTGACAAAATGTGCCAATATTCCAGCTTTCCACTTTTTCAAGTAGCAACAGGCAAATATGGGCTGAATGGTCTTTTCTTCTCCCTCTGTAAGAGGCCCATTGGGAGAGAATTTCTTCGGCCTGTTCCTGAGCAGTAGTCCCAATGCTCTATCTCAAGGTTATGAAAGGATTTGATAACAGGGCATTAAAACCAGGAGTGGCCGCACACTGGTCAATAAGCACCATACTTTGTGTTCACGTATCTAGAAACTTGCCCCCCCCCCCTTTTTTTATGCAGCCGATCTGTTATTTTATAACTGCCTCCTATCATAAACAGAATGGAACATACATAGACCCCTGCAGCGTTCTGTTAATACTCTCATATACAAAGAAAAAAAGATATAAAATATTGAAAGATTTATGGTCCATCCCTCAGTAACCTTATCCATTCCGTCCAAAACCAGTAAATGAAAAGTGATTTATTGAACTGGTTAACTAAGCCTATTTGTTCAGTGACTGCGATTAATACCAATCTCCATGGATTCTAATTATCCCAGTGGAGGGTTTCCATCTTTTAATGATAAATGGGCTCCGTTCAATGTGTTATTCCATAACATGAGCGGGAGCATCACCGACAGCACTGACAGGGATCAGCAGATCCAGAGAGAGGGGGAGGAGATATCAGAATCTGAGAACATGAGACTGGAATGTTTCAACAATGGATCAGAATTTGAGAACATTAGACAGGAATATTCCAACAATATGCAGGAGCTTAGCCGATTATGTTTGGTATCTTTCTGCATTTGATTGGATGTCATTATCATTGCGGATCTATTACGCTCTTCTCATTATTCAATAATTTTATTATCTCTTCCTGGCTATCTTTGGTGTTCCTGGTGAGTGTCACTATCCAGATTTTGTTTTCTATAAACCAGTTATGACTGTATTATTGTTATTTCATATCGTCTACACTTCCTGCCACTATAATTGTTCCAATCCAATCCAATCTCTCAATCTAGATATTCACTCTACAGACCACTGCTAACTGCATCAATGAAGGTGTTCAATTACTGTCTCGCTCTCTGCTCTGACAGTGTTACTCACGGATCTCGATGTTGAACTATTCAGTTTCAGGGGAGAATCATAATGCATCGTATCATTGCCTTTGCTGTTAAGAGCATAGAGGTCACAGTCGACTGTTCTGGTTACAAACTCCACTTCCTTCCACTGTTTCCATCCCATCCCTGGCCAATATCTGCAGTTGAAGCAGACAAGTCACAACTGTGGTAGATCACTTTGACAATGAGCTGATTCTTGACACCATTCCCTGACATTTCTAACTTGAAATACTCACTACTCCAGAATATATCTCACTGGTTTATTCCATCTGCTGTTTGAACCTTGAGCTATGAAGTACAGGCTTAATGAAGCCAATAATCTGCTGCTGATGCTCCCGGCTTCAAACCTGCCGAAGCAAATCTGATTCGAAATCACACTAAACTCCCATCGATGTGTAATTCATGTGCATGCGGAAGTATGTTGCTGTTTTTCTGGCAATGCCTTTATTTTAACATTCTCAAATACTTTACCTCATCTGTCCATGAACCTTCCCTCGTTCTCTCTATTGATAAACAAAAAGCCTGCCAGTTGTTCTTATTTAAAATTGTTTTCTCCATGTGCGTTCCTTCTCAAACAATGAGTTTCACATTCAACCACGCCTATCGCGCACATTCTCAAAGTCTCTGATGAACACATAGAGAGAGAGCAAACCTTCCCATTATAGGCAGTAAGCTGATGCGACTATAGTTAGCATATGTTAGTAAAGTTTGCAATACTCTCCAGATAGTGCAGTTCACTGAGCAACACACTAGCATGGTGTGCACAGCTCTCCATGCTGGACTGTCATCTTGTCCCAGTTTATGTTTGTTTGTGGTGTTCGGTGAAGCAGATTCAGAATTTGATGTAACAAACCATTCCAGCTGATCTGACAATGCCTGTATTCAATGTTCTCATTCTTGTAATTTTACTCACGAATATCTCACTTCAGCAGTTAGTCCCATTGCCCTGTCTTTTTCCCCATACTTCCACAACATCTTTTCAGTTAATTAACTGCCTGTTTCTGTCTTTAATGTGAATCTCTATGTCCTTCTGTATCTTTCCCTGGCCTTGGGTTTTGTCTCCCTAGTGTATCGAGTGCTGGCATTGTGCAGCTCAGAAATAATGAAATGGCGTATGTCAGGCTGTTGTTCACTTCCCGGTGTGTCCCATGTGATGGTTCATGGACAGGTGTGTTTCAGAAGTTATGAGACACATCCTTGTAACTTGGTGTGTACCTGTGGCTGTCCCTCTCAGGTGATCTTGCGATCAGTAACACGAGGAAGACCACTGAGTAAAGGACCAGGCATCTAAATTGCCTGACAATGCTGTCACCTTTTAAATAAAAGGTTATTTTCTCCTTATTTTTAGTAAGAGATCTCAAAGGCCAAACTTCCTACTGAAAACGGCTCAGGTAAATAACTTACGGAGATTTTACGGTTTATAATAAACAGTAGTAATCATGGCCAGCTCGCAGAGACCAGGCTTTCTAGGTTTCTTTTCATTGTAGCAATAACAACCACCAGGTGCTTGGGCTCCCAGAACGGGTGTAAGTTTTAGTACATTATCCCTAGCTGCTATTCTCTCTGGAAGCTCACTTGATGCTCTTTCCTCCTGGATTGGAGAACTGTATGCAAGAATGCATGTTTGAATGTTCCTTTTTGCCAAGGGGTGTGTTTAGGTGATTGTAGTATATTGGAACAGTTCATTTGTAGAAGGTACTGTATCCATTATTCGGTTAAGGTTTCCAATAGTTAAGTTATTCTAAATTCCTCTTCATTGTCTATGGATTTTCATTAGAGTATTTAAATACATTGTGTTTTGCTTAATGGTGAGTGGTTTGACGAGTACCATCTCATCTGGAACACCCACTTCACATCTACCTTTAAAATAAGAGGGGTTTGGCATCCAAGCTACCTCCTTAAAGTAGTTTGGGTCAGTCTGGTTTGTCTATAACAAACTGGGGACTCTTGTCTGGTTCTAAATCGATAATACCAAATTGGGTTTAGAATTGCAATCCCTACAGTGTGCGAACAGGCCATTCGACCCAACAAGTCCACACTAACCCTCCGAGGAGTAACCTACCCAGACCCATTCCTCGACCCTATTATTACACATTTACCCCGACTAAGGCACCTAACCCACACATCCCTGAAAACTACAAACAATTTAGCATGGCCAATTCACCTGACATGCACACTTTTGGATTGTGGGAGGAAACTAGAGAATCCAGAATAAGCTCATGCAAACGCTGGAGAGTGTGCACCGGGAGGCTATTGGGTTCAAAGGTCCCATAAGGTAGTTGTTAGTGTCTTTGGTTCTGGATGTTGAATTCGGTTGGTTTAAACAGTGTGTTGAGTATAAAGACAATTTCAGTCACTAAGAGTTCTCTGGGTGTGGAAGAAGTAAAGTTAGGGGTTTTACAAAAGGTAATGAAGGGAAGCTGTAGGAATTGGCAGACAAGCTGGAGTTGGAATTGTGTTTGTCTGTGCGAAAATGAGAGATAATTACAGCTAGAGCTCGGCAATTACATTTGGTGAAACCACCATCAGTATCTTTGGAAATGGCTAGAATTCAATTTCAAATGAGGCACCTTGAACATGAGAAGGAATTGAAACAGTTTGAATTATGATGAAAAGTAGAAATAAAAGAAAAGGAAATGAAGACGAAAGGGAGAAAAAGAGAGAAGAAAAGCAGAGAGTTTCAACTTCAAAAGTTAGCAATTAGAGAGGAAGTTTGACATAGAAGGTGGAGATGAAGGCAGACAGTCAGCTGGATAAGGAGGATAGTGAGAATGAGCAACCCTAAACAGCCAAAGGTCTAATGGGGATCTGTTTAAATACATTCAGGTATTATCTAAATTTGATGAGAATGATGGAGGGAGACTTTTTAATATCATTTCAGAAAGGGGCTAAACAAATGCAGTTACCAGAGAACATGTGGATTTAGTTGATTCAAACAAAGCTGATAGGCATTTGCATTCCTATCAGAGGAGGTGTCTACTGAATATGAGGAGGTAAAGAAAGTCATTTGAAGTGCATATGAGCTAGTGCCAGAAGCTGACAGACAGTGTGTCAGGAATCTAAAATAGCATGCCTGGTTAAATGCACGTTGTGTTTGAAAGGATCAACCAAATTTTGAAAGGTTGGGAAGGGTATTAAATCAGAGCAAACCTATGACCCTTAGAGAGATTCTTATTTTTGAGAAATTCAACAATTTACTTCCTGCAGTCATGAGAACTCATGTGTAAGAGCAGAGAGTAACAATGGGAAGGTTAGAAGCTAAAATGGCTGATGATGATGATTGAGTTCAGAAATCAAAGTTTGGTTTCTGTGAGAGATTGAGAAGAATGTGTGAGATTTTCATAGAACATATCCCTGTGAGAGAAAGGTTTACTGGCATAGGCCAGGGGTAGCAGGTAAAGAGGTTATAGTCTTAAGAGGTAAAGAAGGATGTAATTCTTTTATGCTGAGACATGAGGAGCTATGTCATTCAGAAGGACTATTGGAGAGATGAGAAGTGCTCCATTATGTAACGTGTGGTTGGAGTGTCTAATGGAAACATCAACAGATTTATTCCACAATGGGGAAGGAGGCCTTGAGCTTGGTGTTGGCGTTACAACATTTCAGCATTTAAATTGCGAATAACGTATCTGACACAAATCGTTTTCACTGATCGTGACCCCTTAAAGTTTTTGGAGGAATTTTGGGAGAAAAATACCAGTCTGTGTCGACTGAGCTTATTATTTCCGCCTTTCAATATGAAATTATACATGTGACGGGGGTAGAAAACCTAAGTTTTGACACGTTGTGGAAACTTGAGTGAAGAAAGACAAAGGCATTCTGTGGCAGGAGTAAAATGACTGAAATCGAATCTCGCTGTGAACATTTGTATGATCAGATTCAATGTAATATATATGCATTGCAGTCAATAGACAATAGGCGCAGGAGTAGGCCATTCTGCCCTTCGAGCCTGCACCACCATTCAATATGATCATGGCTGATCATTCCTAATCAGTATCCTCTTCCTGCCTTATCTCCATAACTCTTGATTCCACTATCTTTGAGAGCTCTATCCAACTCTTTCTTAAATGAATCCAGAGACTGGGCCTCCACTGCCCGCTGGGGCAGAGCATTCCACACAGCCACCACTCTCTGGGTGAAGACGTTTCTCCTCATCTCTGTCCAAAATGGTTTACCTCGTATTTTTAAGCTGTATCCTCTGATTTGGCACTCACCCGTCAGCGAAAACATGTTTCCTGCTGCCAGAGTGTCCAATCCTTTCATAATCCTATATGTCTCAATCAGATCCCCTCTTAGTCTTCTAAACTCAAGGGTATGCAAGCCCAGTCACTTCAGTCTTTCAGTGTAAGGTAATCCCGCCATTCCCGCCAGTCTACTCACAGAGGAAGATTAGGAGGTCTAAAATGAATCCCTTTTTGAATATTGATGGATCATTTTTTTAAAGGTGGAGTTGTGAGTACACTATCACTGTAAAAAGGTTATTTTATCTTGGGATTTTCTTTTGAAGAGAGGTTATAAAGGCAGAGATGCAGAACTGCTGTCTGAAAACAGTTTAAATAAATAATTGAGAAAGCCTTTAGGTTTTATTAAAACATTGGTAACAATGGAAGGGCAGCGGCCAGCTCTCCCAGACCAGGTTTACTCGGTTTGTTTTTAGCTGCAGCATTCAGAAGATGTTGGGGATCCCGGAAAGGGTTGGAAGTTTCAATACATGATCCCCAGCTGCTTTTCTCTCTGAGATCTCTGTTGATGATGATATCTCTTCGATCGGAAAACTGAATGTAAGGATCTGTATTTGAATATATCTTTGTGCCAAGCGGTGTATACCAAGAATGTACGGTATCTATTGTTTGTGTAAGTGTTCAAACATATAAGCTATCTCAAAATGTTCTTTTCTTTGATTGTATTTTAACCAAAGCATTTGAATAGATTAAATTTGCTTAATGTCAAGTGGTTTGACCAGTCACAACATATCTGGAACGCAAACTTCACATCTATTTTTAAAATAAGGAAAGGGTTGGGTCTAAGCGATCTTCATAAAATATTTTGCAGGGATCTGGTCTGGTCCACAACACTTACAGATGAGGAGTTTCTGACTGACTCCTGTTATTGAAAATGTAGTGGAGGGGTTGGGGATGGTTTGCTGGAGGTTGTGCTGTGAGCTGCCTGAGACATTCAGGGAGACATGAGGATTTGCTGACCCATCTTTGGGTGGAGCCTGGGGACTGTAGTTACAGCATCTGGGTCAGTAACATGAGCAACAAATGGAGCAGAGGTTACAGGGTGGGGAAACTCTGAAAACACAGAGTTAGTGTATGTGTGGAAAGGGATCTGTTGGACCCACCCGAGTTTTCCATTAACAGCCTCGCAAGCTACACTTAATCCAGGAGCAGAGTGTGAGGGGACACTGATGGAACAAGCAGCTGGTCACAGAGCAGTGTCACCTCCTTTAACGCGTCCTGCAGCTTCACCCCAGGGGAAAGGACGGTGCTGCCAGTGGCTGTTCGGGTCACAGTTTCATTCAGCTTCTATGTTCTGGAACTTTCCAAACAGGACTGAGTGACATAGCCATCATCTCCCAGTATGTTGCCATCAATGTAACCATTCGGTGATGGATGATATATATGGTGGATGAGGTAAATATATTGTTTCACCCACAACAGGGAGCTGCCGGGTGTAGCCAGTATAATGGGATTCCCGATGGTGTACATGGCATCTGCAGAGTACCCATGTCAATGGGGAGAGGTAGAGCAACTGAAAGAGCTCTCTCTCTGTTAATGTTACCGTGTGTCCATGCACAGTACACTATGTTGGTGAATACCTCTGTCCTGACAGCAGCCACAGTTCCTTCATTCACAAGCAGACAGCATTCCCATCGTCTTCGGGTCTCCATGTAGAAATGAATGAATGTATCTTGGATAAAGGCCGACCCCTTAATACATGTTTGAAAACAGCATCTCCATCACCAACCAAACACTTCAAAACATTCCATGTGTACGGAGAGCAATGGGGTCAGTTGGAGTGTCTGGGAGCAGACGATCAGGGATGGAGCAAAACCTCCCATGTCTGAACGGGTCTGAGAGAACCCCCCCAGTACACAGTATCATTAATCCCTGTAATCCCTCTTCATTTCAGTAACATACTGCCTTCCATTATTACTGTCAATGAAATTAGAGGTTATATCATGTTATATTGCACCTGCCAAATTATTATCCATTGCCTTTACCTCTCTTGATAATTTAATCTCTTGCTTATCACAGCAGCATGACCAAACTCAATATCTCTATATCTGTTCCATCCTCCTGATCATTGATACAGATTGTAAATAGTGGAGGACCCAGCACTGGTCACTGTGTGACTCCACTGGTGATGTTCTGTTAAACTGATTAAGACTGATTTATCTGAAGCGCCTGCTTCTTGTTTGATACACAGTCCTCTCCCATTACTGTGTAACACAGTGGAAAAGCTGAATATGAACGAGGAGAATCAGTCAGGAACCCAACCCCTCGAATCTGCTCCGCCATGGAATACAATCATGGCTGATGTCATCGCGGCCTCTGTTCCACATCCCTGCTATCTCTCGATCGTCAAACTCGACTCTCTTGTTGGAGATTGCGGCTGATGAAAAAAAATCCACTCCACATCAACACTTTCAATTATATTTCACATCTTACAGACCTCAATGTGCTCTCCTATTGTTCTTATAAAATCGAGGGTATAGGCCTGAACTGCTCAATTTCTCTTCATAACACAAACACTTCAAATATGGAATCATTCTAATGAAGCTCTTCTGAATTGCCTCCAATGGAAATACCACATTCTGCAGGACACCCAAACTGTACTCCAGTTACAGCCTCACTAATGCCTTGCATAGCTACAGCAACACTCCCTACCTTTCTACTCTATCCTTTTACAAATAAACGATGAAGTTTTAGTTGCATTTCTCAGTATTTGAAGTACCCGCAAGCAGGTTTTCTTTGATGTGCAAACTGGCACCCAGATCCCTATGCACTTAAGCACTTTGAACATTCTCTCCATTTAGATAATAATTTGCCTTTTTATTCGGCTGGCCAACTTGAATAACCCCATATTTATCCACTTTAATTTTCATTGCCAAATGTTTGCCCATTCACCCAACCTATTCATATAGTTTTTAAATCTTTTGCATCATCATTACAAAGTAATTTCCCACCAATGTTAGTGTCATCTGAAAATGTAGCTATAGTATTTTCTATCCCGTCAACCGAGTAATACTATCGATCCCAAATGGTTGAGGCATGAGAACTGAAATCTATGGCACCCACCAAATTGCATTTTCCAATAGAAAATGATACATTTAATTCATCTGATTGCATTTTGTTAGTTAACCAAGCCTCCATCTAAACCAATAAATTAGTCCTAAACTGATGCTGTCTGATCTTACCACTCACTCTTTGGAGAAGCGACATATCCGATGCCTTCACGAAGACCAGATATATTCCATCTCCAGGATTCCCACTATCCACCTTGTTTGTCACATCTTTAATAAATCAAGAAAACACTTCAATCATGGTTTATCTTTTGTAAAACCATGTTGAGTCCGATGGATTGTGGTTTACGTTTGCAAATGTCCTCAACAATGGATTCTAATAATTTGCCTTAAATTACAAGACTTTATTGCTACATTTTACTCCCTAATATATTTAGTTATTATAAGTTCTTCCCTTTTGAAAACCTTTACGTTTTCTTTGAATTCCTGTTTGATGGACAAAAGGGTTTTAAGAGATGTGCTCCAATTGCTGCATAAGCGGTATGTGTGGCTGACTGGACTCATCATCCTGCTTGTGCACAAAATCGATGGGATGAAGTCTTTCTGGCGTTCCCATGTTGTCATCTCCAAGGCCAGAATGACCACCTCCTGTTGATGCGTTAGAGGGGTGGGGGATTATGGAATCTTCCCGTTAATGTGTAACGTTCTGAGGGTCTGATGGGTCTTCTCATATTTCTCCATAATCGGTGGAGATCTGGGTCAGTAACATGAGCAACAAATGGAGCAGAGGTTACAGGGTGGGGAAACTCTGAAAACACAGAGTTAGTGTATGTGTGGAAAGGGATCTGTTGGACCCACCCGAGTTTTCCATTAACAGCCTCGCAAGCTACACTTAATCCAGGAGCAGAGTGTGAGGGGACACTGATGGAACAAGCAGCTGGTCACAGAGCAGTGTCACCTCCTTTAACGCGTCCTGCAGCTTCACCCCAGGGGAAAGGACGGTGCTGCCAGTGGCTGTTCGGGTCACAGTTTCATTCAGCTTCTATGTTCTGGAACTTTCCAAACAGGACTGAGTGACATAGCCATCATCTCCCAGTATGTTGCCATCAATGTAACCATTCGGTGATGGATGATATATATGGTGGATGAGGTAAATATATTGTTTCACCCACAACAGGGAGCTGCCGGGTGTAGCCAGTATAATGGGATTCCCGATGGTGTACATGGCATCTGCAGAGTACCCATGTCAATGGGGAGAGGTAGAGCAACTGAAAGAGCTCTCTCTCTGTTAATGTTACCGTGTGTCCATGCACAGTACACTATGTTGGTGAATACCTCTGTCCTGACAGCAGCCACAGTTCCTTCATTCACAAGCAGACAGCATTCCCATCGTCTTCGGGTCTCCATGTAGAAATGAATGAATGTATCTTGGATAAAGGCCGACCCCTTAATACATGTTTGAAAACAGCATCTCCATCACCAACCAAACACTTCAAAACATTCCATGTGTACGGAGAGCAATGGGGTCAGTTGGAGTGTCTGGGAGCAGACGATCAGGGATGGAGCAAAACCTCCCATGTCTGAACGGGTCTGAGAGAACCCCCCCAGTACACAGTATCATTAATCCCTGTAATCCCTCTTCATTTCAGTAACATACTGCCTTCCATTATTACTGTCAATGAAATTAGAGGTTATATCATGTTATATTGCACCTGCCAAATTATTATCCATTGCCTTTACCTCTCTTGATAATTTAATCTCTTGCTTATCACAGCAGCATGACCAAACTCAATATCTCTATATCTGTTCCATCCTCCTGATCATTGATACAGATTGTAAATAGTGGAGGACCCAGCACTGGTCACTGTGTGACTCCACTGGTGATGTTCTGTTAAACTGATTAAGACTGATTTATCTGAAGCGCCTGCTTCTTGTTTGATACACAGTCCTCTCCCATTACTGTGTAACACAGTGGAAAAGCTGAATATGAACGAGGAGAATCAGTCAGGAACCCAACCCCTCGAATCTGCTCCGCCATGGAATACAATCATGGCTGATGTCATCGCGGCCTCTGTTCCACATCCCTGCTATCTCTCGATCGTCAAACTCGACTCTCTTGTTGGAGATTGCGGCTGATGAAAAAAAATCCACTCCACATCAACACTTTCAATTATATTTCACATCTTACAGACCTCAATGTGCTCTCCTATTGTTCTTATAAAATCGAGGGTATAGGCCTGAACTGCTCAATTTCTCTTCATAACACAAACACTTCAAATATGGAATCATTCTAATGAAGCTCTTCTGAATTGCCTCCAATGGAAATACCACATTCTGCAGGACACCCAAACTGTACTCCAGTTACAGCCTCACTAATGCCTTGCATAGCTACAGCAACACTCCCTACCTTTCTACTCTATCCTTTTACAAATAAACGATGAAGTTTTAGTTGCATTTCTCAGTATTTGAAGTACCCGCAAGCAGGTTTTCTTTGATGTGCAAACTGGCACCCAGATCCCTATGCACTTAAGCACTTTGAACATTCTCTCCATTTAGATAATAATTTGCCTTTTTATTCGGCTGGCCAACTTGAATAACCCCATATTTATCCACTTTAATTTTCATTGCCAAATGTTTGCCCATTCACCCAACCTATTCATATAGTTTTTAAATCTTTTGCATCATCATTACAAAGTAATTTCCCACCAATGTTAGTGTCATCTGAAAATGTAGCTATAGTATTTTCTATCCCGTCAACCGAGTAATACTATCGATCCCAAATGGTTGAGGCATGAGAACTGAAATCTATGGCACCCACCAAATTGCATTTTCCAATAGAAAATGATACATTTAATTCATCTGATTGCATTTTGTTAGTTAACCAAGCCTCCATCTAAACCAATAAATTAGTCCTAAACTGATGCTGTCTGATCTTACCACTCACTCTTTGGAGAAGCGACATATCCGATGCCTTCACGAAGACCAGATATATTCCATCTCCAGGATTCCCACTATCCACCTTGTTTGTCACATCTTTAATAAATCAAGAAAACACTTCAATCATGGTTTATCTTTTGTAAAACCATGTTGAGTCCGATGGATTGTGGTTTACGTTTGCAAATGTCCTCAACAATGGATTCTAATAATTTGCCTTAAATTACAAGACTTTATTGCTACATTTTACTCCCTAATATATTTAGTTATTATAAGTTCTTCCCTTTTGAAAACCTTTACGTTTTCTTTGAATTCCTGTTTGATGGACAAAAGGGTTTTAAGAGATGTGCTCCAATTGCTGCATAAGCGGTATGTGTGGCTGACTGGACTCATCATCCTGCTTGTGCACAAAATCGATGGGATGAAGTCTTTCTGGCGTTCCCATGTTGTCATCTCCAAGGCCAGAATGACCACCTCCTGTTGATGCGTTAGAGGGGTGGGGGATTATGGAATCTTCCCGTTAATGTGTAACGTTCTGAGGGTCTGATGGGTCTTCTCATATTTCTCCATAATCGGTGGAGATACTGAACGGTCTCCTCATGTATCCCAGAGATGGGACGAAGGGAGCGATTGGTCTTCTCTTGTTCCCATACAACAGACACGTGTCTGAATTACCTCCTCCTTTCTCATGAAAAAAGTCTCAGATAGTTTTTATCTTAACACGTTTCCCTTCCAACAGACTCGGTGGGTCTGAATGGCCTCCTGTTATCCCAGTGTAACAATCTCCAGTCACTGTGTGACCACTTCCAATTCCTATGTTACGGGCTTGAGGAGGCTGAAGGGACTGATCCTGTTGCTGTGTAACAGTATACTGGTGCAGCATGGCCTACTCTGGGTCCGGTGTTATAGATTCGAGGGGCTGATTGGCCTCCTCCTATAAATATACATCGGGCTCGAGGGGCTGAACAGTGTCGTCCTATTCTGGTGTAACAGGCTCGAAGGCCTGAATATCCTCCTGTTGTTCCTGTGTTACAGGCTGGAGAACGGAATGGATTCCCCCACTATCTGTGTAATTCTCTTCAGTTGTTGACTCCTTCCTGTCATCTATGTTGAAATAAGATCATCCTTTATTTTTGTAAACTCCAATGGCTATTGGATCAACCTGATCATCCTTTCGTTATAAGCTAGCATCTTCATTGCAGGAATCAGCTGAGGGAACCATCTCTGAGCTCCTTCCAACATAACAACATTCTTTCTTCATTGAAGAGACTAAATCTGTACACACTACTCCAGATGTGATCTCACTAAGACCCTGTACAGCAGCAGTAATGCTTTACCATCCTGTTGTAAGGTTCCCACCCAGGTTCGAGCTGTCTCAGCTCTCTGGGGCAAATACAGAGCATTGTTGGAAGATCATTGTCCTTCTCTACTCAATCAGCATAACGGGAGATCTGGAGAAAATATCACAATGATGCTTAAGAAGATCATAAATGATGTGGCGAGATGATCTCTACCATTAATCTCCCCAAATCCCACATCGCTCAGATTCTCCAGAATCTAGTAAGGTGGAGTGCAAAAATAGCAAGGAGAAAGAAACATTGATGGGAGTTATATATCAAAGTGAAAGCTGCAATACAAATGCTGGACATGTTATAAAACGGGAAATGAGATATACACATTTGTGGCTACTGCAGTAATAATATACTGCTTACATTATATCTAAACTGTGTTAACCCAAGTGAATGCTAATGCTGGGAAAATGGATTTCATGAGCATGTGTTAGATAGCTGGCATTAACATTTTGTCGAGCACGGAGCTAGAGATCAGGTTATTTAGAAATTGGTGTTGGATTATCAAAAGATCTAATTGAAGACTTTGCTGTAAAGGACCTTTTGGGAACAGTGACCACAATGCATTGGTTTTCTTTTATGCTGTTTGAGTACACGGTAGTTTTTGTTTTATTTGAAGTAACTGTCATAAATCTGAATCATGCAAGCCCTGAAGGTGTGAGGAGAAATTGGGGACTGCAGATGCTGGAGATCAGAGTCGAGGAATGTGGTGCTGGAAGATCAGAGTCGAAGAGTGTGGTCCTGGAAAAGCACAGTCAGGCAGCGTACTAGGAGCAGGAGAATTGACGTTTTGGGCATAATCCCTTCATCAGGAATGAGGCTTATGATGAAGGGGGCTGAGAGATAAATGAGAAGGCGGTGTGGCAGGAGGGAGGTAGCTAGGAATGCGATAGGTAGATGAAGGTGGGGTTGAAAGTGATAGGTGATGAAGGGAGACAGAACGCCTCATCTACTACATACATTAAAGCCAGTGTGGTCTTCTCTACATTGGTAAGGCAGGTGGATCATTTCAGAGAACATATCTGGGATAGCCACATTGACCAACTCCACCGCCTTGTGGCTGAGCACATTAACTCCCCTTTCCACTCTGCCAAGGACGTGAGAGTCCTGGGCCTCCTCCATCGCCAAACCCTAACCACCCGAAGCACAGATGAAGAAAGGCTCTTCTTCTACCTTGGGACCCTCCAACCACAGAGGATTAATGTAGGTTTCACCGGTTTCCCCATTCACCCTAACTCCACCTTTTCCCAGTCCAATCTTCCAACTCAGCATCCTCCCCCCTTTTGAACGTTCCTATGTGTTCATCTTCCTTCCGATCAATCTGGTCCACCCACCTCCCCGACCTAACCCTTTCAGCCTCATCTTCCACTATCTAGTAGATCACAGGAATTAGCTTCGAAAAATGCCAAGTACCGTAGTAAGCCAGGGGATTCGGAGAAATATAGGACCCAGTAACGGATGACCAAGAAAAGAAAATCAAAAAGCGAAAAAGCATAAAAACAAAAGAAAAACATAAAGACTGCTAAAAAAAAGTACATCAGTGTATGAAACAAAAATAAAAACAAGGTCAAATATGGAACATGGGTGTGCGGACAGAATAATTTATTGAAGACAACAGAGAAATCGCAGGGAAAAGAAACAGTTTCTTTGTGTCTATCTTCAAGGCAGAATATCCAGAAATTCTCCCAGAAATACCAAGTGACCATGGGGCTTGTGTAAGTAAAGTCTAAGATTATTCTTATAAGTGTTGAGGTCATGTTTTAAAAGAAAGCTGGATTGAGTATTTATAAATCTGACAGATCAGATGTACTTGATACAAGAATTTCAGAGGAAGCAGCAATAGGCATATTGATAGCATCGCAGATTATCACGTTGTTTTCCAATACATTCCCGAAAGATATTTAGCCAATCTGGATAAGGCAAAGGTTACAAATATTATCCAACAGTTTAAGAAAAGATGAAGATGGAGAGTGGTGAACTACAGATCAGTAACTTGTCATCCGCGGTCGGGTGTCTGTTGGGCTCGATTATAAAGAACGTGTTACTGGATATATAGAAGGTAATGGGAAAACTAGGGAGGATGATAATGCATCGATGAAACGAAAACCATACGTGGCAAACATTTTTTGGAATGGTTTGAAGATGATTCTTGTGGACGTAGGCAATGAGGAGCTAATGGATAACGTATCTTTGGATATTCAAGAGGACCTTTTTTAAGAACTCTCCCACTAACATCATACGAAAAGTTAAAGTAAAAGGAATTGGGAAGAATTGGACTGCACAGTGGCATAGTGGTTAGCACTGCTACCTCACAGCGCCAGAGACACGGGTTCAACTCCCACCTCAGGTGACACTGACTGTGTGGAGTTTGCACGTTCTCCCCGTGTCTGCGTGGATTTCCTCCGGGTGCTCCGGTTTCCTCCCACAGTCCAAAGATGTGCAGGTCAGGTGAATTAGCCATGCTAAATTGCCCGTAGTGTTCGGTAAGGGGTAAATGTAGGTGTATGGGTGGGTTGCGCTTCGGCGGGTCGGTGTGGACTTGTTAGGCCGAAGGGTCTGTTTACTGCACTGTAATGCAATGTAATCTAAACACAAGCAAATAGGAAACGAAAAATTAGGTTTACATTCATGTGAATGTAATTGAAATATAGAAGATGCCATGCGCCAGCTGCACAGAGTGTTGCTGAGACTAAACTGAGAGTATTGTGTCCCGTTTGGAGTCCCAATCTAAGATAGAATATACTACAGACGAACTGCAAAAGGTATTCTCCAGATTAATCCCTAAAATGGCAAGATTGTCTGATGGGGAAACTCAGCCTGTGATCTCGAGTTTTAAAAGATGAGAGGGGATTTTACTGAAACTTAGAAACATAGAGGGGAGAGAACAACCGAGGGACATGAAGAAGTGCAAGCAGGAGAGATGAGGGAGAATCCCATGATATTCTACACGGTCAAGTAGAACAGAATAATCAGCAAACAGTTAGTATCCATTAGAAACCAAAGGGGCAACCAGTGTGTCAACCCGGAGAACATTGATAGATTGTTACATGTAAACATCACAGCTGTTTTACTTGGGAGAAGGAGGATGCAGGTACAGAATTCAGGAAGATGGACTGGAAAGCTCTTGGAAAGAGATTGATGTAAAATACGAGCGGCGGTTTGAGGCTTTGTCTGGTATAAAATTGGACCAATCTGCAGGTCTGGATACTGTTGGAGTCAAGGGAGGAAAGACGCTGACTGGAAATTTTAATTAGAATCTGACAATAGGGGAGGTGCCAGAGGACTGGAGAACAGCTATTATGATTGCACTTCACAGTAAGGGTGGTAGAGATAGACCAGGAAACTATAGACGAGCGAGTATTAAATCACTGTTCGGGAAACTACTGGAGAAAATAGAGAAGGAGAAAATTGAACTCCAATCAGAATGGCATGGCTTGATCAGGGATAATCATCATGACTTTATCAGAGTGAAGTCACACTAATGGAGTTGATTCAATTCGTTTGAGGAGGTCGCTTATTTAGTTTTGATGCAATGCCTTTGACAAAGTTCCACATGGGAAACTGAAAAAAATAAAGTAAAATCTCACAGTATCAAGGATAACTTGAAAAGTTACAGCGAAAATTGTCTTAGTGTCAGGAGGCAGAGGGTGGTGGGAGAAGGCTGTTTGTGTGACCGGAGACCAGTGTCCCCTGGTGTACCACAGGGATCAGTGTTGTGTCCCTTATTGTTTGTAGCATTCATAAATGGGAGAGATGTGAATCTGGAGTGGGAGTGGGTGGAGGGGTGGGAGATGTGATAAGCAAGTTTGTGTTTGACACAAAGATTGGCCGGGTGGTTGGCAGTGAGGAGGAAGTTCTGATTTTACAGGAACATACAAGTGGAATGATCATTTGGGCAGATCAATGGCAGATGGAATGTGATCCTGATAAATATGAGGTGATGTACTTTGGAAGGAGGAACCAGACATGGGGTGTACACAATGATTGGCAGCACACTAGGGAGCTCAGAGGGTGTTTCTCCACACATCCCTGAATGTGACTGAACAGGGTAATGGACTAGTTAAGAATTTAATATTGGGTGGAACGTTTATTAATCAGGGAGGAGATTATAAGTATTATACAGGGCTTGGTTTAGTCCATGATGGAGTACTGTATGTCGGTCGGGGAGCCTCATTATAAGGAAGGATGTGATTGGACTGGAGGGGGTTGCAGAGGAGATTCACCAGGATGTTCCCTGGAATGGAGCATATCAGCTATGGAGAGAGGCTGGATAAGCTCAGGTTGTTTACTTTTGACAGAGAGGCTGAGGGGGGATGTGATTCAGAAGGATAAGTTAACAAGAGGCATCGACAGAGTGGACAGACAGCAACTGTTCCTTTTATACAGAGGATCAAGAACAAGGGAGCACACTTTTAAAGTGAAGTGTTTGAGGTTCAGAGAGGATTTAAAGATGACGTTTTCTTCACCCAGAGGGTGTTGGGGTCTGGAAAGTACTTTCTGAGAGGGGAGTTATCAAGGTTAACCTCTCAACTGTTAAAAGTACTTGGCCAAGCACTTGGAAGTGCCATAACATTTCAGGCTATCAGCCTTTTGTCGGAATGTGGGACTAATATAGATCGTGCTGTATTTCTGTTGGCACAGAGACTATGCTCCTGTGAGTATATGATGTGGAAGGTCAATGATTGAGCCGCTTTACACAAGAATTGATGGGTTTCTGAAGATAATGTTCACAAAGGTTATAAGAGTGAACTGTTATAGCTTGTCAAATTATGTCAATGTGAGAAGTATGAAAAAGAAGTGGAGGTTTTTTCCAGTTTGAAACCAGAGAATGGAGAATGGGAAACAGGGAAATGGCAAAACTATGAATCCACTGCTTCAGTTCTGTCTTCACAGTACACAGACAATACCAAGAAAACCAAGTCTGGCGTGGAAAACGAAATAGTACATGGAACATAGAACATAGTAAGTAAATGGTTTGGGAGAAATTATTGGGACTGAAAATAATGGTCATAGTCAACACTAACACAGGTTTATGAAATGGGAATTATGTTTGAGAAACAGACTGGGAGACAAATGAAAGAGAAGCAATGGATGTAAAACATGTGGATTTTCAGAAAGATTTTGGTAAAGCTCCAAGCCTAGTTTGCAAAATCAAATCTTCGTGGATTGGGGTGAATAAATGGCCATCCTTCTAGAATGGGACAGCTGGCAGGAGACAGTGAATAGAAATAAACAGACACGTGAAGCAACAGACTGACATTGTATTTAAGGTCTGATTCTGTGAGTATGACTATACCCCTGACACCCCATCACCTTCCCCGGATATCTCCTCTCTCTCCAGCAGGACAGACAAAGCAGAAGTGGTGGCACCGTGGGATACAGTTTGAAGGGAATTGTTCTGGGAGTCCTCAACAGTGACTCTGTATCCCATGAATTCTCATGGCGTTAGTTTACACATGGGAAAGGCAACCTCCTGCTGATTACCATGCACCAGCCTCTTCCAACTGATGAGTCAGTACTCCTCCAAGCTGACCAACACTTGGAGGAAGCTCTGAGGGTGGCAAAGGCACAAAATGTACTCTGGGTTAGGGACGTCAATGTCCACAAAAAGAGTGGTTCACAGCAGCATTACTGATTGAGCTGGTTGGGTCCGAAAGGATATAACTTCTCGACTCGGTCTGCGGCAGGTGGTGAAGGAACCCACAAGAGGGAAAAGCCATATTTGACCACAGCCTAACTAATCTGCCAGCTGCAGAAGTATCTGTCCATGACAGTATCGTGTAAAAGTGACCACTGCATAGTCATTGTGGAGATAAAGTCACACTTGCATATTGAGAATAACCTCCACCATTTTAGGTGGCACTGTCACCATGCTAAATAGGACAGACTTTGAACAGATCTAGCAGCTCAAGTCTGGGTTTCGATAATATGTTGTGGGTCATCAATAGCAGCAGAATTGTGCTCCAGCACAACCTCATGGCCTAGCATATCCTCCTCACAACAATTACCATCAAGCCAGAGGATCAACCTTGATTCAATGGAGTGTGCAGGAGGGCAGGAGCAGCACTGGGAATACCTGAAAATGAGGTGTCTGCCTGATGAAGTCACCAACCATGACTACCTGCGTGCCAAACAGCATAAGCAGTTCGTCATAGACAGAGCTAAGTGATCCCAAAAGCAACGGTGCAGATCTCAGCTCTGCAGTCCTTCTACTTCTAGTAGAGAATAATTATGGACAATTAAACAAGTCATCGGAGGAGGACATTCCACAAGTATCCCCATCCTTAATGATGGAAGAGCCTAGCACTTCAGTGCAAAAGATAACGTTCATGCATTCGCAACAATCTTCAGTCAGAAGTGCTGAGTGGATGATCCATCTCGGCCTCCTCCAGTGGCCCTCAACCATTCAGTTACCAGTCATCAGCCAATTTGATTCACTCCACAAGATATCCAGATTCAGTTGGAGACACTGGATACCTCAGAGGGTACATAACCTGACAACATTCTGGCAATAGTACTGAAAAGTTGTTCTCCAGGCCTTGTCACTGCCCTCACCAAGCTGTTCCAATACCGTTACAACAACATTTCCCCGATTACATGGAAAATTACCCCAAGTATCTCCTGTACATAAAAAGCAGACCAAATCCAATCCGGCCAATACCACCGCATCAGTATACTCTCGATCATCAGTAAAGTGGTGGAAGGTCTCAGTGCTTTTAAGCAGCACCTGCTCAGCAATACCCTGGTCAATGATGTCCAGTTTGGGCTCCACCAGGGCCACTCAGCTCCTGACCTCATTACCGTGGTTCAAACATGGACAAAAGAGCTGAATTCCAGAGGTGGGGTGAGAGTGATAGCCCTTTAAATAAAGGCTGCCTTCGCCCAAGTGAGGTATCAAGGAGCCTTAGCAACACTGGAATCAATGGGTATCAGGGGCAAACTCCCCGCTGGTTAGAATCATACCTGATACGTAGGAAGATGGTCATGGTTGATAAAGGTCAGTCAACTCAGCTCCAGGATAAATCTGTAGGAGTCCCTCGGGCAGTGGCATAGGCCCAAACATCTTCAGGGCTGCTTCATCAATGACCTTCCCTCCATTTTAAGGTCAGAAGTGGAGATGTTTGCCAATGATTGCACAATCTTCTGCAACATTTGTCGCTCCTCAGATACTGAAGCAGTCCATGTTCAAATACAAGACCTGGACAGTATCCAGGCTGACAAGTGGCAAGTAATATTCACGTCACACAAATGCCAGACCGTGAACATCACGACTAAAATACAATCTAACCTGCCCCTTGGCATTCAATGGTGTTACTGTCACTGAATCCACAGTGGACTGCAGCGGTTCAACAAGGCAGCTCACCACCACCTTCTCAAGGGGCAACCAGGGACAGGCAATAAATGCTGGCCCAGCCAGTCACACCCAGATTCAGGAAATAAATATCATTTTTAAAAAGAATAACAGAGGAAGTTTTCTGGGATATCACAGAGATCGGTGCTCAGGTCCCAGTTGTTCACAATACCCATTAAACATTTAGTTGCAGGAATCAAACACAATATATCCCAACCTGCTGATAGAACTAAAGGATGTTGGATTGCGAGTGGGTGAGGAGGTTGTAAAAAAGCTTCAAGGTGACTAAGACAAGTGGAGTGAATGGGCAAATACGTGGCAGATGGAGAGCAAGGTGGGTTGAGGTGACAGTGTGCCCTTTGGTTGGAACAAGAGATTGGCAGCTTTTCGTTTGAAAAAGGATTGTTTGAAACATGTTGATCTGAAAAGCGACGTATGGGCCTTTTTGTTGTTTCCTTCTGCGCGCCCCTCTGAGGTCCCTGCAGCACAGTGAGGTCTGAACCCACAAGGCAATACTGGGAATGGCATTCACACGTGGCCCAGTGTACATAGACCTACCAAGTGGGGAGCTGTAACATTGCAAAGGATCTGGATCTCCCTGTAGACCAGTCACTGAAAGCAATATTGCAGGAGCAAGAACCAGATAGGAAGATCAATGATGTGCTGACCTTCATTTCAGGGGGATTTGACTCCAGGAGTAAGCGTGTCTTACTGCAGCTGTAGAGAGCTTTGGTGAGACCCTATCTCAAACACTGTGCAGTATTCTGCTGATTTGGTCTGAGTACATAATAACGGACAAACCTGACATTGAGGGAGAGCAGTGAAGGATGACCAGACCGATCTCTAGGATGACAGGCTTGTTGTGGGAGCAGAGTTTGGGGCGACTGGGCCTGTATTCCATGGGGTTTAGGAAAATGGGTGGAGATCTCAGTGAGATATATAAAGATCTGACAGGGTGAGATGGATTGGAAGCAGGGATTATAATTCCCCTGGCTGTGGTGTCTAAAACAAGGGCCCACAGTATTAGGTACAGACAGACCATTCTGCAATGAGATGACAATAAATGTCTGCATTCAGCGACTGGTGAACGTGGGGAATGCGCTCGAACCTGGAAGCCAAGACACTGAATATAAATAAGGAATTAGAGATAGTAAAGGAATGGTGGGAGAGAACGAGAACGATATGGAAATAAAGGGTCAGGTATCATGATATTGAATTGGGTAGCAAACTCGACAGACCAAATGGACTACTGCACTTCCTACTTTATAGCTTCCTACAGTAATTCACATTAAGGGATGTGTACAGTGTGTGGAAAAAGTGCATTGTGTACATATTTGAACATGAACTGGAATGGGGAAGGCTCAATGTGTTGTATGACCTACTCCATTCCCGATGTTTCTATGTAGTCTGTAAATGTTGTCACAAGCTCTCAGATGTTAGGAAGGAGGTCTCTGCAGGGTCAACAGGACTGTGTTTCTCATTCAATTATTCCGATACTGAGGCTGGGGCCGGGTGTTCTGTCTGGTTTTATCCTTTAGACCCCGGAAGAGTTTGATACAATAGAATGTCTTGTTTGGCGGATTCAGAGACCATTGAAGAGTTTATCACATGTCTATGTGTCTGCAGTCACGTTTAGGCCAGACCAGGAAAGCACGGGAGATTCATTTTCTAAAAGGACATTTGTGAAGCAAATTGGTGTGAACAATCGACATTGGCTTGAAGGTCACTATTTACGGACACCAGATTTTGCATCCTAATATTTTGTCAATTGTGTTTAACTTCCACCAGCTGCCAGTGCATTAGCCTGGTCTGGATTCGTAATCCAGTGACCTTTCCACAGCTGCACCATCTCTACATGGGGACCTATCTGAAATCATACTGAGCAGGTTATTTCTGTGCTGTTTGATAACTCTGTCAAAAAGAACTCCCACCAATTTGACTGTCGAGGTGGGTCTGAGGGGGAGGTAACTGGTCAGATTGTAATTATAATCCTCTTAGGAACTGGACATAGTTGAGTAATTTTCCACATTACCAGGGAGATGTCAGAGTTGGAGCTGGAATGAAACAGTTTCCCCAGGGACACGGCTTGTTGTGCAGCACAAGTCTTCATTCCGATTGCAGGAATGGTGACAGGGACCATTGCCTTTTTCGTACGTACTGTGTTCAGCTGTTTTTTCATGTCACGAACAGCAAATTGAATTGGTTGAAGACGGGCATCTGTGATTCTGTGGGTATCATGGTGAGGGTGAGGTGGATCATCAACTCCACACTTCTGGCTGAGGGTGGTGCAGACACCACATCCTGGTCTTTTACACTGATGTACAGGACTGTTCAATTATTTAGGATGGGGATATTTGTGGAGCCCTTTGCTCCAGTCATTTGTTTAATCATCCATCACCATTTATGACAGAATGTGACAGGATTGCGGAGCTTCGATCAGATCTGTTGGTCAAATGTGGTAGCTTTAATGGGTTCACGTCAGGTTTAGGTTCACGTGGTTCTGACCCAGTCATGTTCACTCACAGTCATTACTGAAACATAGATCGTATTGATGGTAATGGCAGACTGAGGAAATTATTCGAGGCTAAAAGTTACAGGTTGTGGTTGAATGCTGTTTTGCTTCTCCTGCTGTAGTCTACAACACTACATAAATACGCAGTTTTGAGCTGCAATATCTGCAATGCAATTCTGCTGTCTGTCCCTTAGTTCACATCGAGACCCATTCACCCATCAGTCATGTACTCAGTGACCTACTCTGGTTTCTGATGTGGTAACACTTCCATTTTCATACTCTCATTCTGCTGAGGGTCTCTTCCCGGGTCATGCTTTCAATCTGACACATTCTGCAAAACAATTAACTGATTTTAATCAATTGTTTAATTCATCTGAATCTTTTTTCTTGAGTAATACCATTTTCTGTGTTTAAAGTGAATGAGTTTCCTCTGTTTCTCTCCCTGACCATGATTAAGAGCTCTGTTGTGTCAGTGATGCCAGCCGTATGGAGTTTCAGAGCCAATGAATTCTCTGGATTCCCAATCATCTTCACCACATTGTATGTTTCTTTTTTTGGTTTGATGCCTTATTACTCATGGTTACCTTGTCCTGCCATGAGTATGTTTCATCTCCATTGGGATGAATTTCTGATATCATCCGAAATATCCCCAGAAATTCCTGCTTTTGCTGTTCCATGGTCTGCCCAGCTCGGCTCCCCTTCCAATTAACTCTGGCCAGCTCCTCCCACATGCCTTTGAAGTTACATTGCACATTTATAATCACATTACATCAAGAAGAGAGCAATAGATACAAACCGAAAGAAGGAGCTTTGAGAGAAGAGACGCAAAGAATAATTGGTAAATTTCTTAACTAGATACAAAGAGAGAAAGAGCGAGACAACATAGATGAGGAAATGTGAAAAATGAGAAAACTAGATCATCGAAAGAAATAGATGCATATCCCTCAATGCTTTGGCAATTCCTGTGCGCTGTGGTCATTTGTATAGTGCATCGACAACAGAGCAATGTGTTCAAATGCTGGCTCTGATGCCAGAATTTTTATTTCCAATAATATGACAGACACTAGCTTTGGAAAATATCCAACAGGCCAACATATTGAATTCTGGTAGAAAGGGGATTAACTGAAATAAGTTGGGACACCAGAAGCAAGCATTTATAACACATCCTGATAAGAAGGAGAGATTGGAGTGGAGAATTCCAGAAAAGGAGGGATCGTTGAGAGAAAGGGAACATATCATTTTCGATGAGAATCAAATGATGTTTTAATGTTTTATAAATTCTTTACATCATATGCATCACTTTTTGTTAACTGTGTCTCCGTTATTCATTTAGAATGTGTTGTGCACATATGAAAAATGTTACTTATCTGCACACACACATTGATTAAACAGTGCATATAAAATCATTGTTCCACCATTGAAACTGTCCTGTTGTTGTGTTACGCGGATACACGAACACCAACTAGCCACCAAAAGACAGGACGCACTATCACTATGTTCCATACATACAGACAAAGAAGGGCACCACTTTGACTGAGACAAAGTACACATATACTAAGACACGCAAGGACATTCTGAGAGGAAAGGCATTCTGACCAGAAGTCCATCAATAAATGCATCAATTTAGATCCTATCTACCTACTCTTGTAAAACAAAAGAACTGGAAATGACATCACCCATCTTAAGAACCCAAGACCTAAAAATCGAGAGGCGCAACATACCACCAGCACTTCAGCAGAGACTCTCACTGATGATGTTACCTAGTCATAGTATCGAATCATCAGAAAACAAACCTTCAAGCACAGCGGGCTAACTTGCATACATACAAACTGTTATTTTTCTTTTATTAGTGGGATTTGGGAGTTCTTTGTCACTCATGTATTAACAGATTACGAGGTGAGGTGAGCTTTCTTGGGTTTGTGGTTTTAATTAACAGAAGTGCTCGACATAGATGTCTCCACAGTTTGGGGCCATGCCGTAATGGACTGGGACAGATTTGAACAGATTTCAGGTACAAAATGTCCCAGCAAATTCCAACACGTTGCAATTAGTGACCTAGATCTTCAAATAAAACCGGTCTGAAAATCTGTTTAATTTTGTTTACTGGTGGTTGTTTAAATTAAAAGTGAGGGAAAAGGCTTTTAAAATTACTAAAGAGGTTCCCAAATTTGCCAAGAAAGTTTAGAAAGACAGAAGCAGGACATTTTTTTAGAATTAGCAAATAGGTTGGAATTGGGTTTAACCAGGGACAAAAGGAAAGCTGAAATTGTAATGGATTTGGTCAAGCAATTTGATGTATCAAAGAAACAGACAAGTGCAGTCGAGTTAGAAAAAACTTAAATTGCAAATATGGCAACTGAAGTTAGAAGATAAAGAAAGAGACCGAAACAGAGAGAGAAAAAAGAGGAGAGGAAAAAGAAAGAGAGAGAGAATTTGAGATTCAGAAGTTGGGAATTAGACAAGAAAGTTGAATTAACAGGATGGAGATGAAGGGAGAACGTCGGGATGTACACAAATATATTAGTACCTTGCCATATTTCGGTGAGAAAAATGTCAAAACTTTTTTTATTTCATTTGAAAAAAATGACTCGGCAGATGACGTGTCCAGTGAACTTGTGGGGAATGCTCGTTCAGACTAAGCTGGTGGGCACAGCTGGTGAGGTATGTGTAGCGCTGTCAGATGAGGGATCAAGAGATTATGCAGGTGTCAAATTGGCTATTTTGATTGGCTATGAATTGGTACCAGAAGCATGTAGACAGAGGTTCAGAAAAATAGAGACGGAACCAGGTCAGACTTATGTTAAGTCTGAAAGAATTAACTGCAGTCATTTTGATAGTTGTGTGCTGGACTTAAAAATAGATAAGACCTGTGAGGCTCGAAGGGAGATTATTATGCTGGAGATGTTTAAAGACTCACTTCCAGAGATGGTAAGAATTCATGTGCACGAACAGAAAGTTCAAGAAGCGAGAAGCGCGGCAGAAATGGCAGGTAAATATGCATTGGTGCATGAGATGAAATTTAGCTTCCGGGAGAATTTACATGCAATGAGGGATAGAAATTGGGAGAAGGGAAGTTCACATATTACAAAGCAAACAGTAGCGCACAATAGTTTACCACAGGTGAAAAAAGAAGCCCAAAGGGGTTGAAAGGAGGTGAAAGGCCTCAGGTGTTCTCAGTATAAGGGAGTGGAACACAGAAAATGACAGTGCTGATGGTTTAAGGAGGGCACTGGGAAAAGGTGTTTTCATTGAAGTAAGCTGGGACACACTGTGATGGTCGTTGAAGGAAGGCACTTTGGGGAAAGATGCGGTAGAAGAGGCTAAGCCAGTGGCATTAGTGAAACTGGTAAAGGAGACCCCAAGTAGAGCCGAGGAGCTGCAGGAGTGTGCACAGCCGAGGCAGGGTCTGGGTATGGAGTCGGTACCTGATCTCTGAAAGAATTCACCTCTGTAGATAAAGTTTACTTAGAAAGATCGGGGGAGAAGGACAAGAAGTTATAATTTTGTGAGATGTGGGATCTGCTCAGTCTCTAATAGTTGAGAAGAGAGACGCTGGAAAAGCACAAAAGATCAGGCAGCATCCAGACAGCAAGACAATTGAATATCAGGCAGAAACCCATCGTCAGGAATTTGGGGGGGGGGCGGAGACAAGGGGGCTGAAAGATAAATACGAGGGCAGTAGCTGGGCTGGTGGGAGGGTCACCGGGAAGGCGATAAGAAGATGTAGGTTGGAGTAATAGTGATATATCGGTTTGGAGGGTGGAGTCGGTAGGTGGGAAGGAAGCTGGCCAGTTAGGGCAGTTCAAGAGGGCAGTGCTAGGTTGAACGGTTGGATATGGGAGAGGTTGGTGGAGGGGAGATTTGGAATTTGGTGAAGTCAACGTTGATGATGGTTCTAGTTTGAGGGTTCTAGTTGTCCTACCACCTATCCACAACACCCTCCTCTCCGAGCTATCACCATCACACCCCACCTGCGTCTACCTATCGCCTTCCAAGCTATCTTACACCCAGCTCCACTCCCACTCTCCTATTTATTTCTCGGCCCCCTTCCCCCTCCCTTGCCCCACCTCGCACTTTCCTGATGAAGAATTTATGCCTGAAATGTCAACTCTTCTGCCCCTCAGATGCTGCCTGGTTGGCTATGCTTTTCCAGCCCCACACTTTTCAACTCCCATCTCCAGCATCTGCAGCCCTCACTTTCTCTCGGCCTCGAATAGTGAGAGATGAAAGTATTTTCACTCTTTCTGACATATTAATCAAGATCGTGACAATTTGTGGAATGGGGTTAGAAATTAAGTATTCCCTTGTGTAACATCAGGATGGAATGCCAAATCAAGGTTGGGGAAGTAACAGTGACAGTGAGTAACAGAGTGTCATTTCCAGGAATATAGTTTATTCTTGTGAACGATTTAACAGGATCCAAGGTGGGAGTGGCACCCCTTGTGTTGGAGAAGGCAAAAGGAAAACTAGGGAATTGGGGAGTTAAAAGAAAAATACCCAGGATTTTTCCAGACTGTATAGTAACAAGATTCCACTGTCATCAGTTAGAGCAGGAAGGAAAACCGAAATAAAAAGCCAAAGGAGTTGATGTGCAGTTAACTGACCCCCTGTTTGCAGGAAAAACCTGAACAGGCAGAGGGTCAGGCAGAGGGGTTTAGTCCAGAAAGGCTCATGGACTTACAACAGATATATACACACACATTCACAAACACATACACATGCACACACACAGAAAAGGAATCAGAATATATTGTCGAACATTATTAACTTAAAGATAGAATCATAAAATTAAAATGGAGACCCCGATAGGTTACTGCAGAAGGGAAATGGGCTGAAGTGCACGATATTGTGTTAGCAGTAACGTACAGTGTTACGGGTAGCACATAAACTAACTGCAGGGGGTCACCTAGGTGGACAGAAGAATCAGGTTAAGGTACAGAGGCATTTCTAGTGGCCTGGAATGCACAAGTACGTGGTTTTTTTTGTTGCACATGTCAAACATTCTAAACGATAGGTCAGTCACAGGCAGTAATAAAACCAGCACCTTTGTTACCAATTCCTGCATTCGAAGAACATTTCACGTAGGTTATGATTAGTTGTGTCGCTCCCCTATCTAAAAAAAAGGTGGAAACCATTATTTGCTAGCCATAATGGATGTGTCTACCAGATTTCCAGAGGCAATTCTATTATGCAGTGTTAAGGTAAAAAGGGAGGTGGAGGAGTTGGTATCTTTCTTTACTCACTGTGGGCTCCGCAGAGAGATTCAGTCAGACCAAAGTCTCATGTTACCGCTCAGCTGTTTAAGGAAGTCATGGATAGCTTAGGCATACAGCAGTTTAAATCAAGGGCGTCCCATCCTGAATCCCAGGGAGCCTTGGAAAGTTAGCATCAGACGCTGAAGACCATATTAACAGTGTACTGTCAGGATTACCGGAATGATTGGAATGAAGGTGTCTTATTGAATTGTTTGCCATTGGACAAAAATTATTTGCCCCAAATAAATCTACTCAGTTTACTTCCTTTGAGTTAATATATGTACATGAATGAGAGGTCCTTTGAAATTAATTGAATATAAATTAACAGGACCGAAGTCAGAGATCTCACACTCGGATTATGTATCTGAGGTGAGGGAGAGATTAGATGGAGTAGGTGAGTTCGCTAAACAGCACCTGAAGGGCACAGCATAGAATGAAGCAAGTGGCAGATAAAAACTCGGAAATTTTGACGATTTCCTGTGGGGATGACGTATTAGTATTGTCACCAGTGATAGGAATTCCCTTCACAGCCAGGTTTAGTGACTCAGGAACAGAGTTACAGTCAGATGAACAAATTGTGCAGTTTATCTGTATGATGTAGTGACCTTTAGCAAGTGATTTAAAGCTCACACGTTACAGTTGGCAGAGCATGTTGAACGATTACAAGAAGCAAACTTGGTAATAAACTTAAAGAAAACAGCATTCACGAAGGCAGAGGTGCCGTTCTTGGGACATTACATTAGACATGGAAGATTGACCCCATGGAACACAAAGACGAAGGGCTTTGAGGAATTTCCACAACCAACCTCGAAGAAAGAGGTGCTTCGATTTTTGGAACTGAGTGGATTCTATTGGAAGTTTGTTCCAAACTTCAGCAGCTTATGAGCACCACTGATGGACTTAGTAAAGATGAACACAGAATTGTGGTGGACAGAACAATGCCAGGAGGCATTTGAGAATTTTAAAGCAGGATTAATCACCGCACCAGTTTTAGCTGCACCAAATATTCTGAAACCCTCGGGATATCGGGGTCGGAGATGTATTGATACAGAAATATGATGATGGGATTGAATGGCCAATTGGCTACTTGTCAAAAAAACTCAATATCCACCAGAAACAAAATACAACATCTCCATTACTGAAAAAGAATGATTAGGTTTCGCACTGGCCTGACAATATTTTAATGTTTATGTGACAAATAAATTGTTGGAGATGGTTGTGGACAACGGCAAACCTCTCGCGTTTTTTGGAATATTTAAAGACCAGAATATGAGAATATTTCATTGGAGTCTTATCACGCTGACTTTAAACTTACACAATGTACATGCTGTGGGTCCTAAAATGTGATAGCAGATGTGTTATCGCGGATTTAAAGGAACAGGTGTTGATAAGATTTGACTTATCCCAGTGTTTTATATGTGTGCAAAATTAATATGAATGATATAACTGAGATTAATACTTTTGTATTTCATAATAATGGGATTAAGAATTAGAGGAAAGGAAACGAAGCCATCTTTTCATTCTGATGGTTCTTTTTTTTTCTGAAGGGGGGTGGTGTTATGAAGCCGAAAGCAGGTCAGGTCACTTTAAGACAGAACGGGTTTTGTTGAATACAAAGTACAGCACAGATGCCAGCTAAATGTCTGATTGTTCCATATGTCACAATTAGCTGGGAAATGATACCTGGGTTTTGGTTGCTGTTTTGACAACAATTCAAATACAACCAAAGAGTTTAAATAACGTTCAGGATACCAGAAGCCAACGGAATTTGAATATTATTGTTTGGGTACCTGGAAAGCAATCAAATGTGAGAATTATTGTATCATTGGAAGTATATAAATCCAGCATTTTGAACACTCGAGGGAGAGCCACTGCCATCCAACAGCAGAGTAACTGCTGTAGAGCAGGAGTGCTAACTGACCATCCCAAACACTCTCTATCAAAGATACATGTTCATGTAAACCTACTTGCAATAAAAACATGACCCAGGGAGATCAGCAGCTGGAAGAGTGAACACAGCAGGGAAGATAGAGACTGTGTGGTCTTGAGATTGTAATGTTTCATATGTGGGTTGTTGGAACAGCAGATTTTGACAGAGTCAGAGTCAGAGTCAGATAGTAAGTAGCTAAGAAAAGAGGGGCTTGTATTTGTGAAGCCCCTCTAGTGTTCACTATTAAAGTTAAGAAACTAACTTGTTAATTTTTGTTTAAATAGTGGAATGTAGGAGATCGCTGTCGCTCATATTTTAACAGATTACGAGGTGAGGCGAGCTTTTCTGGGTGTTTGGTTTTAATTAACAGAGGGGTTCGAGTCCACCTTGTAAATGTCCATCCACGCTAACCCCAATTCCCTGCAGTTGGCCAATATCATCCTAGACTTTTCCTATCCACATATTTATCCAAATGCTTTTGAAATGTTGTTAATGTACCTCCCTCAACCACATCTGCTGGCAGCTCATCCACGTCCCAGCCCTCTGTGTAAAGAAGTGGCCCCACAGGTTCCCTTTTATTCCTTCCCCTTTAACCTTAAACTGATCCCCTCTAATCCTCGATTCTCTACACCTTGGAAAAAGACTGAGAGCATTAACCCTACCATCGTGATCTTATTCAGCTCTATAAGGACTCCCTCAGTCTCCTTCACGCTAAAGAAAAGGTGCTAGCTTGTCCAAACTCTCCCTATAACTCAGACCAATGGGTCCTGGCAACGTCCTTGAAAATTTCTTCTGCACTCTTTCTAATTTAATAGCATCCTCCCTATAACAATGTGACAAAACTGAACACAATACTCTAAGTGCAGCCTGACCAAAGTCCAGTATAACTGCAACATAACTTCCCAGCTTCTCTGTACTCAATGTCCTCCCTGATGAAGGCCACTGTGCAAAAAGCCTTCTTCACTGCCCTGTCTACCTGTGACTCCACTCTTAGAGAACCGTGCACCTGAACTCCAAGGTCTCTCTGCCCACTACACTCTTGAAGATCTTTCCATGCACCATGAAACTCCTACCTTGATTTGATTTCCCAAAATGTAAGACATCACCCATCTATATTAAATTCCATTTGCCATTTCTCGGCCCACTTCCCCACCTGATTAAGGTCCTGCTGCAATTTCTGATAAACTTCCTCACTGATCACGCTACCACTTATTTTAGTGTCATCTGCAAACTTACTAATCATACCTTGTACATTCTCAACCAAATCATAGATAACAAACAGCAATGGACCCAGCCTCCGGTCTGACAAACAACCTTCCACTAAACCCTCTGCTTCCGACCATCAACCCAACTGTGTATCCAATTGGACAGTTCCCCCACCATTCCACGTGATGGAACCTTCCTGAGCAGCCTGCCATGTGGAACCTTCTCAAAGGCCATACTGAAATCCATAGAGACTACGTCGACTGCTCTGTCCTCATCAACCTTCCTGGTCACTTCACCAAAGAACTCTAAGAAATTTGGGAAGCATGATCTCCCACTCACAAGTCTATGCTGACTGCTCCGAATCAAACCCTGTGTAAGTAATGGGTGCAGTCAATGGTATGCTGTGCTTCATTGTAAGATGATTCGAGTACATAAGTAAAGGCATCTTCCTGCTGTTGTAGAGCTTTGCTGAGAGAGCATTTGGGGCACTCCGTACAGATTTGATCTCCTTTGTAAGGAATGATCTCCTTACCACAGACACGGGTGATGGTAACATGGGGATAGAGTGAATAAGCTGAGTGTTTAATCTGTGGAGCTGTGAGAGATGAAGAAATGGTGATGCTGAAACACGAGGAGTGGCAGCGATCACTTATTTCCAAAAGAGACATTGATAGGGAGAGAAATTCCATACTTTACCCAGGATTGATTGGTTTGATTTATTGTCACGTGTACCTCAGTACAGGGAAACACGTTGTTTATGAGCAGTGGGGGAAGATCATATTAAGCAAGGCCAGACAAATCATAGGGTGGAAATAGACTTGGACAGAGTAAGACATACAGGTTACACTGAACAGGACATGCACTAGACAAGGTCAACATGAACAAGATCACCATTATTTGAACTTAGAGAGTCCATTCATCAGTCTATCGTGACTTTCCTAATAGTTTATTTGCCTAAATTAACTCTCCCCACGTTATTGAGCAGTCGGCGTGTGAACCCTGTACTGAACATCAGGTTATTCACAATCCCCAACAGCAGCCACAATACCTTCCATCGGAAACAGGTAGCCATTCCCACCAGCTTCCACCCTACATAGAGAACACCAGGCAGCCTTCTCGGAGATGGTACATGCCTTCTTGAGATTTCACACAACACATATGATTTCCCTGCTAACCGCGAGTAACCCACGTTAAAGTCCCACATGTGTATCATGAGCGTTGGCGCCACGAGGTACTACGTGGAGCAGTCTGTTTGTGCAGCCTCTGCTCCAATTGTTCATCACGTTAGAGCATCTATTAGGAGACAGTGAGGACTGCCCATGCTGGAGATCAGAGTAGACAGTGGTTTGCTGGAAAAGCACAGCAGGAGAGTCGACATTTTGGGCATAAGACATTCATCAGGATCAGCATCAATTACCCTATTCTGCCCCCGTGTAAGTGCATTGAGGTGGAAATGGCCTTCTACTGTTCCTGTATAAGTGGCTCAACTGGCTGAATGGCCTCCTCTTGTTCATGTGTAAGTAACTCAAGGGGCTGAATGGCCTCGTTCCGTTTCTGTGTAATTGACTCAGGGGACTGAATGACTTCTTCCTTGTCCAATTGGACAGGGCCAAGGGCCTGACCTTTTACCCCTGGTTCCTGTTTGAAAGCTCGATGTACTGACAAGTGTGATGATGCTGCAGCTTTAAGAGGTTATTTTGTCCTGGTTTCTTTTAAGAGAGAGATTGAATGATCGTTACCAAGCTGGTTAGTTAAGACCACTTGAGTGAACAGCGAGGGAGGCCTTGGGTTTATTTTAATGCAGCCTGAATGGGTGTGACCAGCTCTCACAGATTAGGATCTTTGAGTTTGTGGCAATCTGTGACTGAATATTCAGTTTTGCCAAAGGCTGTCTTTATGGGATTTTCGTATATCGGAACAGTTCATTAGTAATATCTCCACGCTATATTATTCTGATAACTTGTCCAATAGAATTAAGTTATTCTAATTTCCTTTTTCTTTGGTTTCATTTTATCTTTCGTGTTTAAATAGTGTTGAGCTTCACACCGAGTATTTTGACCAGTCACATTGCATCTGGAACAGACAATTTACATTCCCTTTAAAATAAGAAAACTTTAGAGTCTAGGAGACTGCCTTCCAATATTTTCGAGGGGCTCTGGTGTGGTCTATCACACTAGACTCCTTCTCTTCCTGAGTAATAGGCTGGAGGCACTGAATGGGCTGTCCCTGTTCTTCTCCAATCGTGTCAATGGGCTGAATGGCTTCCTCATATTCCTGTGAAACTAGCGTGAGGTGCTGAATGAACTCTATTTTTACTGGGGCAATGTGCAGTGTCAGGCAGTGCTGTTACATGAATGTTACTGATACTTTAACAGCACAAGTCTCAATGGAGTCTGGGTCTTGTTGCACATGAACACAGACCAGTTCAGGAGCTGAGGGGGGACAAAATGTTCTGAACATAGTGGAATCTTCAGCGACCATCCCCACTTCTGTTCTTATGTTGCGGAGGGTGAGGTTGGGGAGACATTGATGAAGCAGCTGAAGATGTTTGTGAAGAGGAAGCTACCCTGAGGATCTCCCACAGAGGTGACCCAGGACTGAGATGATGACCATCTTCCTTTGTGCCATGTTTGACCCCAAAACAATGGAGAGGTTACTCTGATTCCCACTAAGTCCAGTTTTGTTAAGCTCCTTTATGTCAACAGAAGGAAACCACTGCCTTGATATCGGGACCAGTCATTTTTACCTGAACCCTTGTCTCAACCTCTTTTGTTCATATCAATAAATCATGATATAGGAGCAGCAAGTGTTTTCTTCAAACAGGTGGGATTGAATGTCAGGATTTCTCTTCTCAAGAGTTTTCGGGGAGCGAGATGTCTGAAAGTATTTGAAGAGGATGTAGATGGATATTGATCTGACAGAGAGGTGAGGGCTATGAAGAGTTGGATATGAAAGAGGATTTGAGACCAAGACCAGATCAGTCACGATCTTAGTGAAGGGCAAGGCAGGTTTGGGGAGTGAATGACCTGCCCCTGTTTCTGATGTTCTTACATTCTGTTATTGGAGTGTTAGTGGGTGTTATTTTCATGAATGTGCAATTACTAAATATTGCAGTCAGGGAGACCAGATGATTTTGTGAGCCAACTCTGGTTGAGGTATGGGGGCTGTATTCACAGTGAATCTGGGTCTAACCATGACCAACAAATGAAGCACAAGTTGCAGAGAGGGGAAGCTCTGTAAAGAGAGATGAGGGGCCTCTTTCATACCCGTGCCTGGGCTTTCCAATTACATTTCCCAAATCACCTCAAAGCATGTGTAACAGTCTTGAGAGGCTGAATGGTCTCCCCTGTTTCTGTGCAACAGGTTATAGGAGTAAATGGCCTCCAACTGCTCCTGTCTAGCAGGTATGAGGGGCTGAATGGAACACAGAAACATGGGACTGAGGAGCAGGAGTGGGTCATTAGATACTTCGAGCCTTCTCCACCTGGCACTAAGATTGTGGCTGATCAGGTTGGGGTCTCAGCCTCACTTTCCTGTCTGTATCCCATTATCCGTGACTCACTTCTCTGTCAAATATTTAACTGATGCAGCTTTCAATCAATGTGAACATAGAGGCACGATAAACTTCCACTGAAGAGAATTCCCACTTGAAAGGTCCTTTCAGAATTTTTCGTCATCCTTCTTATAGAATCAGACAGTCATGCAGAACAGAAACAGACCCGTTAGTCCAATCTGTTCATTACGATCAGACATCAAATCTGATCCAGTCCCATTTGCCAGCATTTGGCCAATATCCCTCTTCTTTCAGATACTTTTTAAATGTGCAATTTTAACGGCCATCACCACTTCCTCTGACAGCAACTTCTGTACACACACCACTCTCTGTGTGAAATATTTATCTTCAGGTCCCTTCTAAATCATTCGCCCTCTCCCCTCCAACCTATGCCCTCTTGTTCTGGACTCCCCTAACCTGGAGAGCAGAACGTGGTTGTTCAGAATATCCATGCCCCTGATGGTTTTATAAACCTCTATAATGTCACCCTTCAGCCTCTGACACTCCAGGAGAAAGCACCTCAACCTAATCAACCTCTCCTTAAAGCTCAAACCTCCAGTCCTGGAACATCTGTGTGTCAGTCATTTCTGCAGACAACCAAGTTGTACGCAGCATTCTTAAAGTGGCCTCACCAACATCCTGTACAGATGCACCATACCACCACAACTCCTATACTCAATCCTCTGACTGATTAAGGCAAATGTGCCAAATGTGTTCTGCACCACACTGTCTATCTACGACTCCACTTTCAAGGAACTATGCACCTGCAGCCCTGTACCCCGTTGTTTCACAACATGCCCCAGGACCTTACCAACAATTGTATAATTCCTGCCCTGGTTTGCATTTACAAAATGCAAAACCTCGTATTTATCTAAATTAAACTTCATCTGTCCATCCATGCCCCTTTGTTCCATCTAATTGTGGTCTTGTTGTAATCTGAGATAATCTACTACACCACCTTTCTGATGTCATCTGTAACCTTTCGAACTATGGCCCCAATATTCACATCTAAATCCATTACATAAATGATGAAATGCAGTGAACTCAGTACTGATTCTAACAGCACACTGCTGCTCACAAGCCTCCAGTCTGAAAAATATCCCTCTTCCTTCAAGCCAATTGTGACGAGCTTCCTCTGTATCCCATGTGACAGAAAGTTACTAATCTGTCTCCCAATCGGAATGAAATACTAGCTATGAAGAGAGGCTGAGTAGGTTAGGTTTATTTTCACTGGAAAAAAGGAGATGGGGTGGGGGTACCTGATTGAGGTTTACAAAATCATGAAGGGTGGATAGAGAGGGGCTTGTTCCCAGAGTGAAGGATTCAGTAACGAGAGGTCGTGCTTTCAAAGTGAGAGGTGGAATGTTTAAGGGGGATACACGCGGTAAGTACTTCACACAGAGGGTAGTGGGCATTAGGAACACATTGCCAGCAGAGGTGGTAGAGGCAGGCACGGTCGATTCTTTTAAGATGCGTCTGGACAGATGCATGAGTAGGTGGGGAGTACAGGGATACAGATGCTTAGGAATTGACCGACAGATTTAGACAGTACACTTGGATCGGCTCAGGCTTGGAGGGTGAAGGGCCTGTTCCTTGGCTGTAAATTTTCTTTGCTCTCTGTTCTTTAAATGAACACCTTGCTGAAGCCCATATAGACAATGTCTACCAAACTGCCTTCATCAATCTTCTTTGTCACCTCTTCAAAAAACTCAACCAAATTAATGAGACATGATTTCCCATGCAGAAAGCCATGTTGTCTACTCTGAACAGCCCTTTCCTTCCCAAATGTATGTAAATGGTGTCCCTCAGAATCCCCTCCAACAACTTACCCACCACTGACATCAGGCTCACTGGATTATAGTTCCCCGGCTTTTTGGGGTCACTGTTTCCTTTTCTAGTCCCACTCCTCCACTGCTCACAACAAATGTTAAATGTGACCAGGTTGGTGATATGGCTGATGATATCGGTCTCAGACTGGGTCAGGGTCAGTTTTAGGAACAAGTCAGGCTAGTTTCTTTAATCTGCTCAAACAACACGTTTATGATCGAGAGCAATGTTACTCCAACTATGGTGGAAAGATTAATGGCAAAGTGTTTGGGTATTGCAAATATATAATCAATGGCTTAGAAAGGATGGATGCTAAGAAATTGTTTCCGTTAGGCGAGGAGACTAGGACCCATGGATACAGCCTTAGAATCAGAGGGGGTCAATTCAGAACAGAAATGCGGAGACATTTCTTCCGCCAGAGAGTGGTGGGCCTGTGGCATTCATTGCTGCGGAGTGCAGTGGAGGCCGGGACGCTAAATGTCTTCAAGGAAGAGACTGATAAATTCTTGATGTCACAAGGTATTAAGGGCTACGGGGAGAATGCAGGTAAGTGGAGTTGAAATGCCCATCAGCCCTGATTAAATGGCTGAGTGGACTCGATGGGTCCGATGGCCTTACTTCCCCTCCTATATCTTATGGTCTAATATTTCCCTTTCTAAACACACATACACAGACACAGACACACACACACACACACACACACACACACACACACACACACACACACACACACACACACACGCACAGACACACACACACACACACACACACACACACACACAAACACATGCATACACACACACACACAGATTAACAAAATTTCCGCAATTTTAACTTGAAACAACTTTGTCCAGATATTATTGTAACTCCTGATAAAAGTAAATATTGAGATTGTCCAAAACGTTATTCTGCTTCTGAAGATATTGTACTCACACAGCTGCTAGCAATGGGATTTCATCCTGGGAGAGTTGAATTTGGCTGAATTCCCTTTGGTTTAGGCAGTGAGGAGATTCCAGTGAATTCGGCTCAGGGAGCACCCAAAGGGTAGCACGGTGGTTAGCACTGCTGCCTCCGAGCACTAGGAACTTGGGTTCAATTCCAGCCTTGGGTGACTGTCTCTGTGGAGTTTGCACATTCCCCCCTTATCTGTGTGAGCTTCTAATGGGTGATCCAGTTTCCTACCACAAACTGTGTAGGTTCGGTGGATTGGTCACGCTAAATTGTCTGTAGTGTTCAGGGATTTTTAGGTTAGCTTCATTAGTCAGGGGTAAATATAGGGCTATGGGTTGGGAAGGTTGGTATGGAGTTGTTGGGCCGAAGGGCCTGTTTCAACACTGCAGGGATTCTATAAAAATAAGAATGGTAACGATGACTGCAGATTTTTTTTTAGCTCGCGCACGTTGCTGTGATGAGGAACCCCAAAGGAGAGAGTGCAAGAGGCCATTCTTTTTCGGGCAGATTACAGTTTCTCCCTCTCTGAGTTGAATCACACAATAATATCATCCTCTCCCAAACTGGACCATGTGAGGTCTCCTTGTACATTGTCAAAACTATGTCTCCATCACATTCCCTGTTCCATGTAGGTACATCATTGCTACTGTCATACACAGAGCCATATCCTTAGCAGAAAATGGTCTCGGCCGATTTGAAATATGTTTACATGGCCTTGCGTCAATAAAAAATAAAATAATTAATGTATTCAGAATACCTGTGTTAAAATGCATGCATTTTGTAACAAATACAGAAATTTGCTGGAAAAGCTCAGCAGGTCTGTCAGCATCCAGATGCCTTTTACATGCAGTAGTTGGACCAGCCTCCATCACTTCCTCTGGCAGCTCATTCCATACGCACACCACCCTCTGTGTGAAAAGGTGCCCTTTAGGCCTCATCAAAACTTTTCCCCTCTGGTTCAGAGTCAGGGACACTACCCACTACACTACCATACTCAGACTTGGGTCATATTTTAGTGCCCACTTTCAGCTCAGTGTGGATTTATTATAATCAGGTTCCCATTACTGAACTACACAAAACACTTTGTATTGTTAAACAAATACAAGATATTTGTCTCAACTGTAGGATATTGAGTGTACTTGCTATGCTATCAAAGTTAACTATAAACATCTTTAATTGCTATTATCTGTAGTCTGCAATATTAAGGAAAGAAATCCTGCAAACACACTCTGCCCAATGAAGAGTCTTAAATAGATATTTATTACTGAACACCAGAGACGAAGGAAGAGCTTAATTTCTGACTCCAAAACACCGATCACTCTTACCCACCTCTAACGTGCGACTGCCCTCTTCCTAAAACCATGAAGTGACACCAGGCCGCTGATTACTGTCCAGCCTCTCCTCCCCACTGACTGTGTCTGCAATCTGTCCCTCCTCCCCCTAACCACACAAGGCAAACCAAGCTCAGGGTCTTTGTGATAATCAAGGCCGGAGTGTGCAGGCCTCCTGGAGAGGGAGATGGGCATTTTAAAATTGAAGGGTGAGGGGGAGGTGACAGTCATATCACACACTGGGCTGAGGGGTGGCAGATGGAGTTTAGCTTGGATTAATGCGAGGCATTGGATTTGGTAAATCAAACAAGAACAGGACCTATACAATTAAAAGTAGGGTCTTTGTCAGTGTTGTAGAACAGAAACCCAGGCCGTCAGGTTTAATTCTTTAAAATTTGCATCTCATATAGATATTGTGGTAAAGAAGGTGTTTAACACACTTTTCTTCATTGGTCAGACCCTTTGAGTATCAGAATTGGGACGTCATGTTGAGGATGTACAGGACATTGGTGAGACCTCTACTGGAATATTGTGTCTGGTCTGGTCATCCTGCCCGCTCATTCCACAGGCACACCACCCTCTGGGTGAAAAAGCTGCCCCTTAGGTCACTTTTAAATGTTTCCCCTCTCACCTTAAGTCTATGTCCTCTAGTTTTGGACTCCCCGTGCCCTAAGAAAATACCTTGACTCTTCACTTTAATATTATTGACCTTGATATTATTAAACTGGAGAGGATTCAGAAGAGATTAACCTGGATGTTGCTGGGAAAGGAGGGAGTGAGCTACAAGGAGAGGCTGGATCGGCTGGGACTGTTTTCACTGAAGCATATGAGATTCTGCGGTAACTTTACACAAGGGCTGATGTCTTTTCCCTAGAGTTGGGGATTCAAAACTGAGGGATATTTTAAGATGTGAGGAAAAAGATTTACAAAAGTCAGGAGAGGTAATTATGTAAGACAGAATCTGGCTTGGGTGTGGAATGAACTTCTAGAGGAAGTGGTGAAAGCAGGGACAGTTACAATGTTTAAAGGACATTTAGATCAGTCCATGGATAAGACATCAGTTAGGATGGTGCGGTGAGCAGCTGCCTTCTCCCTCCCCCTCTCTGAATGAATCTCTGTTGGTTTTTACCCTCTGCCAATGTCTGTGCAGTGGCGTGGGGAGGCCAGCAGAGGGTGGCATTGCATCACTTTAAGCACCACAGAGACTGCCTTACCTGCCCCACACACAGACACACAGATACACAGCAATCGTTAGGACACAACATTGAGCTCATCTGGTAATATAAACTAAACATAAAGAAACGCTCAATTTGTCTTGTAAACTGTTAAAATATGAGTGACAGAGAACTCCCAAATTCCACTGTTTAAACAAAAATATCAATTTATTTTTTAACTCTGAAAGTGAACATTTTACATCAACTATTCACAACTCTGAGACCCCCTTTCTTTAACTGCTTATTACCCTACTCCAACTCTACAGTAATGTACTGTTTCAAAAAGACACTTATTAAAATTACATAAACGTAATTTCAAACCCACACAGCAGCTGTTGTTCCATCTGACCTCACACCAAAATCCCTTTTTCCCATCTTTCCTGGGAAGACTGGCTCATGTTACAGGATGCTATCGAAGTGTCTCCATTTCAGTATTCTGAAACCTGGGAACACATCCTTCCATGACACTGTCTCTCAGTCTCCCCCTCCCTGTCTATACCCCAAACCCCTCCCATGTGATGATATTTAAACTGATTCCCCCGCTTGGTCTCTCTGGAAGTGATGTTCATACCCACAGCACCCCCTTGTCAGGGCAACAATGGAGAGATGGAGCTGTAAATGGGTGGGAGCTGTACATCCTGTTACTTCCAGAACGGGCTGCAAGTTTCCCCACACTGGGCAGGGATCTAACACAGTGTTACTGAGCAATGCACTGGGGTGGGGTACAGAGCTCCACATGCTGGGAGGGTAACTGCTCCTGGATTACAGATCAATGTATTGGGGTGGGGTACACAGTCCTACATGCTGGGAGGGTAACTGCTCCTGGGTTACAGATCAATGCACTGGGGTGGTGTACACAGTCCTACATGCTGGGAGGGTAACTGCTCCTGGGTTACAGATCAATGTATTGGGGTGGGGTACACAGTCCTACATGCTGGGAGGGTAACTGCTCCTGGGTTACAGATCAATGTACTGGGGTGGTGTACACAGTCCTACATGCTGGGAGGGTAACTGCTCCTGGGTTACAGATCAATGCACTGGGGTGGGGTACACAGCCCTACATGCTGGGAGGGTAACTGCTCCTGGGTTAGAGATCAATGCACTGGGGTGGGGTACACAGTCCTACATGCTGGGAGGGTAACTGCTCCTGGGTTACAGATCAATGCACTGGGGTGGTGTACACAGCTCTACACGCTGGGAGGGTAACTGCTCCTGGGTTACAGATTAATGCAATGCGGTGGTGTGCATAATCCTACATTCTGGGAGGGTAGCTGCTCCTAGTTTACAGATGAATTCATGGGTGATCACTGCACAGGTCCCTGTGCTGGTCAGACTATCTAGTTGAAGTTTATAGATAATACAATGATGTAGTCTGTGCAGCTCCCAATGTTGGATGGATATTTGTTTCAGGTTTAGACATTAGTGTCCTGTTCTGTTTTGCACAGCTCCCCGTCCTGGACAGATATCTAGTCCGGGTTTATAGATCAATGCACTACTATGGTCTACACAGCTCCCTGTCCTGGACAGATATCTAGTCTGGGTTTATATATTAATGCACTGCTGTGGTCTGCACAGCTCCCCGTCCTGGACAGATATCTAGTCCGGGTTTATAGATCAATGCACTGCTGTGGTCTGCACAGCTCCCCGTCCTGGGAAGATATCTAGTCTGGGTTTATAGATCAATGCACTGCTGTGGTCTGCACAGCTCCCCGTCCTGGACAGATATCTAGTCCGGGTTTATAGATCAATGCACTGCTGTGGTCTGCATTGCTTCCCATGCTGAATACTTGCTGGAGGAACACCGCAATCCGGGCAGTATCAGGAGGTGTAGAATTTGATGTTTCAGGTGTAGCCCTCCTTCAGGATCCTCACAGAATGGTTACATCTCCTGATGGTGTCAGAATTGCTGTGTTCTCCCACCTTCCTGCCTGTCTTCTTTGGACTCTAGCATCTGCAGCTTTTCTCTCTCTATCACAGCTTCCAAAACTGGACAGATGTCGAGCCTGCATTTGAAGATAAGTGCCCTGATCTGATCTGTGTGCAGTGTTCCCCTCTGGACAGATTGCTGGATTGTATTGACCAGTGTAATGGATGAATCTGGACAGATTGCTGGGTTGTACTGAGCAGGACACTGTCCTGGTCTGTACAGTGTTCCACGGTGAACAGATATCTCCCTCTGGGTGTATGGTGTCTGGTCTGGTTCTGTGAGGTGGATTGAGAATGTGCTATATCTCACCATTTCAGCTGATCTGGCAATGCCTTTAGTTCCCATTCCTGTGATTGGACTCTCCTTCTCTCACCTCATTAATGTTACAGTGTGTCCAGGAACAGTACCTCATGTTGGTGGGGTGGGTAGGGGGGAAAGGTCATGGACAGGTCAAGGGGTTACCTGGAACGTTCTGTCCCTGACATTCTATAACTGTCATTCCCCGGAACGTTCTGTCCCTGACATTCTATAACTGACATTCCCCGGAACGTTCTGTCCCTGACATTCTATAACTGACATTCCCCGGAACGTTCTGTCCCTGACATTCTATAACTGACATTCCCCGGAACGTTCTGTCCCTGACATTCTATAACTGACATTCCCCGGAACGTTCTGTCCCCGACATTCTATAACTGACATTCCCCGGAACGTTCTGTCCCCGACATTCTATAACTGACATTCCCTGGAATGTTCTGTCCCTGACATTCTATAACTGACATTCCCCGGAACGTTCTGTCCCTGACATTCTATAACTGACATTCCCCGGAACGTTCTGTCCCCGACATTCTATAACTGACATTCCCTGGAATGTTCTGTCCCCGACATTCTATAACTGACATTCCCCGGAACGTTCTGTCCCTGACATTCTATAACTGACATTCCCCGGAACGTTCTGTCCCTGACATTCTATAACTGACATTCCCCGGAACGTTCTGTCCCTGACATTGTTTGTGAACGGCCGGACGTCAGTGAATTGAACAAACGATAAGATCCCGAGGGAAGAGATCCCGTTCCAGGGAGAAGGAGACACTGTTCCGAAGGCCCCTCAGGCAGTTAAAGGGGAGAATACGTTTTCCCTGCGTTTACATTTCTCCACGACACAGGATCGACCACAATTTAGACCAAAATACAGGAATTCCCAAACTCCGTTTGTCTTCAGGAAACTGGGAGAGAATCCTTCAGGACAGCAACGTTTCCACCTTCCGCATTAGGAACTGGGAAGGAGTGACCTGTGTCTGCTCTCGAGGGATCGAGTGTGTGGGAATGTTCTAGAAACCATCTGTCCTTATGGATGTGTCTCTGTGTGTTTGGGGAGGGAGGGTTTCTAGTGGTTTCTGTCACATTTTTGTCAGTAATTCCGACCTTCCCATTTATTATTCCAGCTCCAATTATTTTAAATAAATCCCTGAATACAGGGACACATTTGAAAATCTCACTGGGTCCCCGATCAAACGGGTCCCTTTGCCTCCAGGCTGATGGATAATGGGTTTGTTTTCCTTCCTCACAGTTAACGTAGTGACCATCTACGTCCTGCTTTATAAAGATTGTGGATTGTCTCCATGTGTCAGACGTTACCTGGGGGCCATGGCAGCGGCGGATCTCCTGGTCATTATCCTCGACCTGATCCTGAGACACATTCCCATTGTTTATTGGGAACAGTTTTATTTCCTGAAGGACTCCGTCCCCGTGTGTAATATCCACGCCGTCCTGCTTTATGCAGCCACTGACTGCTCTGTCTGGTTCACCGTCACTTTCACCTTTGATCGGTTTGTGGCCATTTGTTGCCAGAAGCTGAAAAGTAAATATTGCAGTGAGAAAACGGCGGCTGTGGTTCTGGGAGCAGTGACTGTGCTGAGCTGTTTAAAGAACATTTCCTGGTATTTTATTCTCGAGGCTCGGTATTGGCTGATGAACGCCCCCTGGTTTTGTGATGTAACAGTCGCTGCTCTGTTCTCCAGTGTCTGGGTCACAATCGAGCTCCTCCACCACATTCTAACCCCGTGTGTCCCATTTCTCCTGATTCTGCTGCTCAATGTTCTCACCGTCAGACACATTTTAGTGACCAGCAGAGCCCGCAGGAGACTCCGCGCTCACACCAATGGGGACACTCAGTCTGACACTGAAATGAGAAACCGAAAAAAATCCATCATTTTACTGTTTGTGATCTCGGCCAATTTCATCCTGTTATGGTCAATGTTCATGCTGTATTCTATATGGTACCGGATGATCGATATTGTGTATTCCCCTCTGTATCTCCATATGTTTGTGCGGGAATTGGGCTTCATGCTGCAGCTCCTCAGTTGCTGCACAAACACCGCGATTTATGCCGTGACCCAGACTAAGTTCAGGCAGCAGCTGAAGAATGTGCTGAAATATCCCTTCACCCAAATCCATCCATCCATCAAATTCCCTCATTAATCAATTATCCGGGATTTTCTCATTTCAGTTCAGTGTTTCAGTGATGGTGCAGCCTGTCGCTATGGTAACAGACTGAGGGTAGCGCTGGTTTGTCCATCCTTATCCCACAGGGGGGTTACAGGGAAACATTTCAATGTTTCTCACAACTCAGGGGCCAGTGAGAAAAGGCACCATCCCACTGACTGTATCCATCACTTCCATTTGTAACCAATAAAAATGTTGATTAAATCGTGCCGAGCAGCAGAGTGACCGATGTTGTTGTGTGTCTTTGTGTTGGAGAAGCTGAGCTGGAGAGAGACAGACTCAGTCCCAAGTCCTGGTCCTCAGGGAAGGGGAGGGCACCACGCCCTGAGCTCAGGAGCTGGGTTTAACTCCCTCTAACCGCCCCCCCCCATTCCAACCTGGCCTCCCCAATTCCTCACCCCCACTTTTCCTCCTCAATTCTCTCCATCTCTCCCTTCCTGCACAATCTCTCTTTCTCACCACCTCTCCCTTTCACTCTCTCTGGTCCCCTCTCAGAGCCCCCAACCCCGGTTTCTCCACCTGCCTCCACTATTCTTTCTGCCTCACTCTCCCCCTCTCTCTCTCTCACACCCCCAACATGAGTTTATCCACCTGCCTCCATTCTTCTCTCTCCCCCTCACCCTCTCTCTCTCTCTCTCTCTCTCCTGCCGTCTCTATCTCCTTCTCACAATTCTGGCTCTACCCCATTTTCCCCACCTCCCACTTCCCACATCTCTCGATCATCTCACACCCACAAGCCCCCCCACCACCCCAACCCCCACAAGCAGACTCACCACCAACCTGCAGTCTCTGGGTCAGAGGGAGAGGGAAGGACCAGGGAGACAGAGTGTGTCAGAGAGAGAGAATAAGGGCGGGACAGAAGGGAGAGAGATTCGGTTAGAGAGAAACGGAGGGTGGTGGGAAAAGAGAGACCAAGATAGGGAGAATGGGGGGACAGAGAGAGAGAGGGACACATAGAGGGGGGTCAGAGAGAGGGGGCGACAGGGAGAGGGAAGGATAGAGAGAGAGGGGGACAGATAGAGGGGGCAGAGAGAGAGGGGGACGGGGGCGACAGAGAGAGGCGGGGGACAGAAAGAGGGAGGACAGAGAGAGAGGGGGACAGAGAGAGAGGGGGACGGGGGGACAGAGAGAGAGGGGGACAGAGGGAGTGGGGGACAGAGAGAGATTAGGGCAGAGAGAGAGGGGGCAGAGAGAGAGGGGGCAGAGAGAGCGAGAGAAAAAGAGGGGGGCAGAGAGAGAGGGGGACAGAGAAAGAGGGGGGGACAGAGAGAGAGAGGGAGACAGAGAGAGGTGAACAGAGAGAGAGGGGGGCAGAGAGAGGGGCCAGAGAGAGGGGGGGACAGAGAGAGAGGGAGACAGAGAGAGAGGGGGACAGAGAGAGTGGGGACAGAGAGAGGGGTGGACAGAGAGGGGGAGGCAGAGAGAGGGGGGACAGAGAGAGAGGGGGACGGGGGGACAGAGAGAGAGGGTGTCAGAGAGAGGGGGACAGAGAGAGAGGGGCAGAGAGAGTGTGGAGCAGAGAGAGGGGGGCAGAGAGAGAGGAACAGAGGGAGTGGGGGACAGAGAGAGAGAGGGGCAGAGAGAGGGGGCAGAGAGAGAGGGGGAAAGAGAGCGGGGGACAGAGAGGGGGGCAGAGTGGGCGGACAGAGAGGTACAGAGAGGGGGGGCAGAGTGGGGGGGACAGAGAGAGGGGGACAGAGAGAGAAGTGGACAGAGAGAGAGGGGACAGAGAGAGTGGGGTCAGAGAGAAGGCGACGGGGGGGACAGTGAGAGAGAGGGACAGAGAGAGAAAGGGGACAGAGAGAGAGGGACGGGGGGGACAAAGAGAGGCGGGAGACAGAGAGACGGGGACAGAGAGAGAGGGGGGCAGAGAGAGAGAGAAACAGAGAGAGAGGGAGACAGAGAGAGAGGGGGACAGAGAGGGGGAGGCAGAGAGGGAAGGAGAGAGAGAGAAGTGGACAGAGAGATGGCAGGACAGAGAGAGAGGGGACAGAGAGAGGGGTCAGAGAGAAGGCGACAGAGGGGAGGGACAGTGACAGAGAGGGTGGACAGAGAGAGGGGGGACAGAGAGAGAGGGGGACAGAGAGAGAGGGGGACAGAGAGAGGGGAACACAGAGACAGGGGACAGAGAGAGGGGACAGAGAGAGGGGGGACAGAGAGAGAGGGGGACAGAGAGAGGGGAACACAGAGACAGGGGACAGAGAGAGAGGCGACAGAGAGAGAGGGGGGCAGAGAGAGAGGGGGCAGAGAGAGAGGGGGGCGAGAGAGAGGGAGACAGAGAGACGGGAACTGAGAGAGAGGGTCAGAGAGAGTGTGGAGCAGAGAGAGGGGGCAGACAATAGGGGACAGAGAGAGGGGTTGTCAGAGAGAGGGGGTACAGAGAGAAGGGGTGGAGAGAGAGAGAAGGGGATAGAGAGAGAAGGAGGCAGAGAGAGGAGGGCAGAGAGATGGCGACAAGAGAGGATGACAGAGAGAGGGGGACAGAGAAAGAAGGGGGCAGAGAGAGGGGGGCAGAGACAGAGTGGGGCAGAGAGATGGGGCAGACAGAGGGGGCCAGAGAGAGGGGGACAGAGAGTGGGGGAAATAGAGGGTGTCAGAGAGGGGGGACAGAAAGACGGGCACAGAGAGTGGGGGAGATAGAGGGGGACAGAGAGAGAGGGGAACACAGAGACAGGGGACAGAGAGAGGGGACAGAGAGAGGGGGGACAGAGAGAGAGGGGGACAGAGAGAGGGGAACACAGAGACAGGGGACAGAGAGAGAGGCGACAGAGAGAGAGGGGGGCAGAGAGAGAGGGGGCAGAGAGAGAGGGGGGCGAGAGAGAGAGGGAGACAGAGAGACGGGAACTGAGAGAGAGGGTCAGAGAGAGAGTGGAGCAGAGAGAGGGGGCAGACAATAGGGGACAGAGAGAGGGGTTGTCAGAGAGAGGGGGGACAGAGAGAAGGGGTGGAGAGAGAGAAGGGGATAGAGAGAGAAGGAGGCAGAGAGAGGAGGGCAGAGAGATGGCGACAAGAGAGGATGACAGAGAGAGGGGGACAGAGAGAGAAGGGGGCAGAGAGAGAGGGGGCAGAGACAGAGTTGGGCAGAGAGATGGGGCAGACAGAGGGGGGGCAGAGAGAGGGGGACAGAGAGTGGGGGAAATAGAGGGTGTCAGAGAGGGGGGACAGAAAGACGGGCACAGAGAGTGGGGGAGATAGAGGGGGACAGAGAGAGAGGGGACAGAGAGAGTGGGGCAGAGAGAGAAGGGGGCAGAGAGAGTGGGACAGAGTGAGGGGGTCAGAGAAAGAGGAGGACAGAGAGGGGGCAGAGAGAGAGGGGAACAGAGAGAGGGGAAAAGATAGAGGCGGGTGGGAGGGAGGGGGGGACAGGGAGAGGTGAAAGAGACAGGGGCACAGAGAGTGGGGGAGATAGAAGGGGACAGAGAGGGGACAGAGAGAGAGGGAACAGAGAGAGTGGGACAGATAGAGGGGGTCAGCGAGAAAGGGGGTCAGAGAGAGAATGGGACAGAAAGAGGGGAGCAGAGAGAGAGGGGGGCAGAGAGAGGGGGCAGAGAGATGGAGGAACAGAGAGAGGGAGAAAGAGAGAGGTGGGTGTGAGGGAGAGGGGGACAGGAAGAGGGGCAGGTAGCGGGGGTCAGTGAGTGGGGGACAGGAAGAGAGGGGTACAGAGTGGGGTGAGAGAGGGGGTCAGAGAGTGGGGGAGAGAGAGGGGTACAGAGTGGGGTGGCAGAGGGGTTCAGAGAGAGAGGGGGGATGGAGATCGTAGGGGACAGAGAGAGTGGGGAACAGAGAGAGTGGAGGACAGAGAGAGGGGGGACAGAAAGTGAGGGCGACAGAGGGGGGGCAGAGAGGGGGGAGAGAGAGAGGGGGAGAGAGTGAGGGGGCAGAGAGAGAGGGGGACAGAAAGAGGGGGACAGAGAGAGAGGCAGGTGGGAGAGAGAGAGAGGGATCAGAGAGAGGCTGGTGGGAGAGAGCGTGGGACAGAGAGAGGGGGGCAGAGAGAGAGGGGGCCAAAGAGGGGGGATAGAGGGAAGCGGATGGGAGATGGGGGGGGCAGAGAGAGGGCGACAGACAGAGGGGGGCAGAGAGCGGGGGTGAGAGAGGCAGGTGGGAGAGAGAGGGGGACAGAGAGAAGGGGACAGACAGATGGAGACAGACAGAGGGGGACAGAGAGCGGGGAACAGAGAGAGGCGGGTGGGAAAGAGAGGGGGACAGAGAGAGTGGGATCAGAGACAGGGGGACAGAGAGAGGAGGACAGAGAGAGCGTGACAGAGAGAGAGGGGGAAAGAGAGAGAGGGGGACAGAGGGAGGGGGGACAGAGAGACGGTGACAGAGAGGGCTTACAGAGAGGCGACAGAGTTAGAGGGACAGAGAAAGAGGGGTCAGAGAGAGGGGGAGAGAGAGAGGGGGAGATAGAGAGGGGGAGAGAGGGGGGGGGAGAGAGAGGGGGACAGAGAGAGGGGGACAGAGGGAGGGGGGACAGAGAAGGGGCAGAGAGAGGGTGACAGAGAGAGGGAGACAGAGAGAGGAAGGCAGAGAGAGGGGGTGAGGAGAGAGGCAGACAGAGAGAGGGGACAGCGTGTGGGGGAGATGGAGGGGGTCAGAGAGAGTGGGACAGAGAGAGAGGGGACAGAGAGAAAGGGGGGCAGGGAGAGTGGGACAGAGTGAGAGGGTAAGAGAAAAAGGGGGACAGAGAGAGCTGGGCAGAGTGGGGGGCATAGAGGGGGGGCAGAGAGAGAGGGGGGAACAGAGAGAGGGAGAAAGAGAGAGGCAGGTGGGAGGGAGGGGAGCAGAGAGAGAGGGGCAGAGAGAGGAGGACAGACAGAGGGGGGACAGAGAGAGAGAGGGGAACAGAGAGAGAGGGGGACAGAGAGAGAGGGGGACAGAGAGAGAGGGGGACAGAGAGAGGGGGACAGAGAGAGGGGGGACAGAGAGAGAGGGGAACAGAGAGAGAGGGGGACAGAGAGAGAGGGGGACAGAGAGAGAGGGGGACAGAGAGAGGGGAACAGAGAGAGGGGGGACAGAGAGAGAGGGGGGACAGAGAGAGGAGGACAGACAGAGGAGGGACAGAGAGAGAGGGGGACAGAGAGAGAGGGGGACAGAGAGAGGGGGACAGAGAGAGAAGTGGACAGAGAGAGAGGGGACAGAGAGAGTGGGGTCAGAGAGAAGGCGACGGGGGGGACAGTGAGAGAGAGGGACAGAGAGAGAAAGGGGACAGAGAGAGAGAGGGACGGGGGGGACAAAGAGAGGCGGGAGACAGAGAGACGGGGACAGAGAGAGAGGGGGGCAGAGAGAGAGAGAAACATAGAGAGAGGGAGACAGAGAGAGAGGGGGACAGAGAGGGGGAGGCAGAGAGACGGAGGACAGAGAGGGGGGACAGAGAGTGAAGGAGAGAGAGAGAAGTGGACAGAGAGATGGCAGGACAGAGAGAGAGGGGACAGAGAGAGGGGTCAGAGAGAAGGCGAGGGGAGGGAGAGTGACAGAGAGGGTGGACAGAGAGAGGGGGGACAGAGAGAGAGGGGGACAGAGAGAGAGGGGGACAGAGAGAGGGGAACACAGAGACAGGGGACAGAGAGAGGGGACAGAGAGAGGGGGGACAGAGAGAGAGGGGGACAGAGAGAGGGGAACACAGAGACAGGGGACAGAGAGAGAGGCGACAGAGAGAGAGGGGGGCAGAGAGAGAGGGGGCAGAGAGAGAGGGGGGCGAGAGAGAGGGAGACAGAGAGACGGGAACTGAGAGAGAGGGTCAGAGAGAGAGTGGAGCAGAGAGAGTGGGCAGACAATAGGGGACAGAGAGAGGGGTTGTCAGAGAGAGGGGGGACAGAGAGAAGGGGTGGAGAGAGAGAAGGGGATAGAGAAAGAAGGAGGCAGAGAGAGGAGGGCAGAGAGATGGCGACAAGAGAGGATGACAGAGAGAGGGGGACAGAGAGAGGAGGGGGCAGAGAGAGGGGGGCAGAGACAGAGTGGGGCAGAGAGAGAGGGACAGAGAGTGGGGGAAATAGAGGGTGTCAGAGAGGGGGGACAGAAAGACGGGCACAGAGAGTGGGGGAGATAGAGGGGGACAGAGAGAGAGGGGACAGAGAGAGTGGGGCAGAGAGAGAAGGGGGCAGAGAGAGTGGGACAGAGTGAGGGGGTCAGAGAAAGAGGAGGACAGAGAGGGGGCAGAGAGAGAGGGGAACAGAGAGAGGGGAAAAGATAGAGGCGGGTGGGAGGGATGGGGGGACAGGGAGAGGTGAAAGAGACAGGGGCACAGAGAGTGGGGGAGATAGAAGGGGACAGAGAGGGGACAGAGAGAGAGGGAACAGAGACAGTGGGACAGATAGAGGGGGTCAGAGAGAAAGGGGGTCAGAGAGAGAAGGGGACAGAAAGAGGGGAGCAGAGAGAGAGGGGGAAGAGAGAGAGAGGGGGGGACAGAGAGAGGGGGGGACAGAGAGAGAGGGGGAAGAGAGAGAGGGGGACAGAGAGAGAGGGGGACAGAGAGAGAGGGGGAAGAGAGAGAGAGGGGGGGACAGAGAGAGGGGGGACACAGAGAGAGGGGGACAGAGAGAGAGGGGGACAGAGAGAGGGGGGGACAGAGAGAGAGGGACAGAGAGAGAGGGGGACAGAGAGAGGGGGGACAGAGAGAGAGGGGGGACAGAGAGAGGGGGGACAGAGAGAGGGGGGACAGAGAGAGAGGGGGGACAGAGAGAGGGGGGACAGAGAGAGGGGGGACAGAGAGAGGGGGACAGAGAGAGGGGGGGACAGAGAGAGGGGGGACAGAGAGAGGGGGGGACAGAGAGAGAGGGGGACAGAGAGAGGGGGGGACAGAGAGAGAGGGGGGACAGAGAGATGGGGGACAGAGAGAGAGGGGGGACAGAGAGAGAGGGGGACAGAGAGAGTGGGACAGAGAGAGGGGGGACAGAGAGAGGGGGGACAGAGAGAGGGGGGACAGAGAGAGAGCGGGACAGAGAGAGATGGGAAAAGAGACAGAGGGGGACAGAGAGAGGGGGACAGAGAGAGGGGGGACAGAGAGAGGGGGGGGAACAGAGAGAGGGGGAACAGAGAGAGAGGGGGACAGAGAGAGAGGGGGACAGAGAGAGGGGGACAGAGAGAGGGGGAGAGAGAGAAGGGGGACAGAGAGAGGGGTGAGAGAGAGAAGGGGGACAGAGAGCGGGGGGACAGAGAGAAGGGGGACAGAGAGAGGGGGGACAGAGAGAAGGGGGACAGAGAGAGGGGGTGACAGAGAGAGAGGGACAGAGAGAGGGGGGACAGAGAGAAGGGGGACAGAGAGAGGGGGGGACAGAGAGAGGGGGGACAGAGAGAGAGGGGGACAGAGAGAGAGGGGAACAGTGAGAGAGGGGGACACAGAGAGAGGGGGACAGAGAGAGGGGGGACAGAGAGAGGGGGGACAGAGAGATGGGGACAGAGAGAGGGGGGGACAGAGAGAGGGGGGACAGAGAGAGGGGGGACAGAGAGAGGGGGACAGAGAGAGGGGGACAGAGAGAGGGGGGACAGAGAGGGGGGGGACAGAGAGAGGGGGACAGAGAGAGGGGGGACAGAGAGAGGGGGGACAGAGAGGGGGGGACAGAGAGAGGGGGGACAGAGAGAGGGGGGACAGAGAGGGGGGGGACAGAGAGAGGGGGGACAGATAGAGGGGGGACAGAGAGAGGGGGACAGAGAGAGGGGGGACAGAGAGAGGGGGACAGAGAGAGGGGGACAGAGAGAGGGGGGACAGAGAGAGGGGGGACAGAGAGAGGGGGGACAGAGAGAGGGGGGACAGAGAGAGAGGGGGACAGAGAGAGAGAGGGGGAAGAGAGAGAGAGCGGGGACAGAGAGAGGGGGACAGAGAGAGGGGGACAGAGAGAGAGGGGGAAGAGAGAGAGGCGGACAGAGAGAGGGGGACAGAGAGAGGGGGGACAGAGAGAGAGGGGGACAGAGAGAGGGGGACAGAGAGAGGGGGGACAGAGAGAGGGGGGACAGAGAGGGGGGGACAGAGAGAGAGGGGGACAGAGAGAGAGGGGGACAGAGAGAGGGGGACAGAGAGAGGGGGACAGAGAGAGGGGGGACAGAGAGAGGGGGGACAGAGAGAGGGGGGACAGAGAGAGAGGGGGACAGAGAGAGAGGGGGACAGAGAGAGGGGGGACAGAGAGAGAGGGGGACAGAGAGAGGGGGGACAGAGAGAGGGGGGGACAGAGAGAGAGGGGGAAAGAGAGAGAGGGGGCAGAGAGAGAGGGGGCAGAGAGAGGGGGGACAGAGAGAGAGGGGGGACAGAGAGAGAGGGGGAAAGAGAGAGAGGGGGCAGAGAGAGAGGGGGCAGAGAGAGGGGGGACAGAGAGAGGGGGGACAGAGAGGGGGGACAGAGAGAGAGGGGGACAGAGAGAGAGGGGGAAAGAGACAGAGGGGGCAGAGAGAGGGGGGACAGAGAGAGAGGGGGGACAGAGAGAGAGGGGGAAAGAGAGAGAGGGGGCAGAGAGAGAGGGGGCAGAGAGAGGGGGGACAGAGAGAGGGGGGACAGAGAGAGAGGGGGACAGAGAGAGGGGGGACAGAGGGAGGGGGGGACAGAGAGAGAGGGGGAAAGAGACAGAGGGGGCAGAGAGAGGGGGGACAGAGAGAGAGGGGGACAGAGAGAGAGGGGGAAAGAGAGAGAGGGGGCAGAGAGAGAGGGGGCAGAGAGAGGGGGGACAGAGAGAGGGGGGACAGAGAGGGGGGGACAGAGAGAGAGGGGGACAGAGAGAGGGGGACAGAGAGAGGGGGACAGAGAGAGGGGGGACAGAGAGAGGGGGGACAGAGAGAGAGGTGGACAGAGAGAGGGGGACAGAGCGAGAGGGGGACAGGGAGAGGGGGACAGAGCGAGAGGGGGACAGAGAGAGGGGGACAGAGAGAGAGGGGGAAGAGAGAGAGGCGGACAGAGAGAGGGGGACAGAGAGAGGTGGACAGAGAGAGGGGCGACAGAGAGAGGGGGACACAGAGAGAAGGGGACAGAGAGAGGGGGGACAGAGAGAGAGGGGGACAGAGAGAGGGGACAGAGAGATGGGGACAGAGAGAGGGGCACAGAGAAAGTGGGGCAGAGAGAAGGGGAGATAGAGGGGGTCAGAGAGAGGGGGACAGAAAAGGCGGAGGTAGAGGGGGTCAGAGAGAGGGGGGATAGAGGGGGACAGAGAGTGGGGGACAGAGAATGGGCGTCAGAGAAAGGGATACAGAGTGGAGGTGAGAGAGGGGGTCATATAGTGGGGGGATGGGGGGGACAGAGAGAGAGGGGACAGAGAAAGTGGGGGACAGAGAGAGGGGGACAGAGAGGGTGGGGGACAGAGAGAGAGGGGGACAGAAAGAGAGGGACAGAGAGAGAGGCCGACAGAGAGAGGGGGACAGAGAGAGGGGGGACAGAGAGAGAGGGGGACAGAGAGAGGGGGACAGAGAGAGGGGGGACAGAGAGAGGGGGGACAGAGAGGGGGGGACAGAGAGAGAGGGGGACAGAGAGAGGGGGACAGAGAGAGGGGGACAGAGAGAGGGGGACAGAGAGAGGGGGGACAGAGAGAGGGGGGACAGAGAGAGGGGGGACAGAGAGAGGGGGGACAGAGAGAGAGGGGGACAGAGAGAGGGGGGACAGAGAGGGGGGGACAGAGAGACAGGGGGACAGAGAGGGGGGGACAGAGAGAGAGGGGGAAGAGAGAGAGGGGGACAGAGAGAGAGGGGACAGAGAGAGAGGGGGCAGAGAGAGGGTGGACAGAGAGAGAGGGGGACCGAGAGAGAGGGGGAAAGAGAGAGAGGGGGCAGAGAGAGGGGGGACAGAGAGAGGGGGGGGGACAGAGAGAGAGGGTGAAAGAGAGAGAGGGGGCAGAGAGAGGGGGACAGAGAGAGAGGGGAAAGAGAGAGAGGGGGGACAGAGAGAGAGGGGGACAGATTGAGGGGGACAGAGAGAGAGGGGGACAGAGAGAGGGGGGGCAGAGAGAGAGGGGGACAGAGAGAGGGGGGACAGAGAGAGAGGGGGGACAGAGAGAGAGGGGGACAGAGAGAGGGGGACAGAGAGAGAGGGGGACAGAGAGAGGGGGGGCAGAGAGAGAGGGGGACAGAGAGAGGGGGGACAGAGAGAGAGTGGGACAGAGAGAGGGGGCACAGAGAGAGAGGGGGACAAAGAGAGAGGGGGACAGAGAGAGGGGGGACAGAGAGAGAGGGGGACAGAGAGAGGGGGACAGAGAGAGGGGGGACAGAGAGAGGGGGGACAGAGAGAGGGGGGACAGAGAGAGGGGGACAGAGAGAGGGGGGACAGAGAGGGGGGGACAGAGAGAGAGGGGGACAGAGAGAGGGGGACAGAGAGAGGGGGACAGAGAGAGGGGGACAGAGAGAGGGGGGACAGAGAGAGGGGGGACAGAGAGAGAGGGGTCAGAGAGAGGGGACAGAGCGAGAGGCGGACAGGGAGAGGGGGACAGAGCGAGAGGGGGACAGAGATAGTGGGACAGAGAGAGACGGGGAAGAGAGAGAGGCGGACAGAGAGAGGGGGACAGAGAGAGGGGGACAGAGAGTGGGGGGACAGAGAGAGGGGGGACAGAGAGAGAGGGGGACAGAGAGAGGGGGGGCAGAGAGAGAGGGGGACAGAGAGAGGGGGGACAGAGAGAGAGTGGGACAGAGAGAGGGGGGACAGAGAGAGAGGGGGACAGAGAGAGGGGGGACAGAGAGGGGGGGGCAGAGAGAGGGGGACAGAGAGAGGGGGGACAGAGAGAGGGGGGACAGAGAGAGAGGGGGACAGAGAGAGGGGGGACAGAGAGAGGGGGGACAGAGAGACAGGGGGACAGAGAGGGGGGGACAGAGAGAGAGGGGGAAGAGAGAGAGGGGGACAGAGAGAGAGGGGACAGAGAGAGAGGGGGCAGAGAGAGGGTGGACAGAGAGAGAGGGGGACCGAGAGAGAGGGGGAAAGAGAGAGAGGGGGCAGAGAGAGGGGGGACAGAGAGAGGGGGGGGGGGCAGAGAGAGAGGGGGAAAGAGAGAGAGGGGGCAGAGAGAGGGGGACAGAGAGAGAGGGGAAAGAGAGAGAGGGGGGACAGAGAGAGAGGGGGACAGAGAGAGGGGGACAGAGAGAGAGGGGGACAGAGAGAGGGGGGGCAGAGAGAGAGGGGGACAGAGAGAGGGGGGACAGAGAGAGAGGGGGGACAGAGAGAGAGGGGGACAGAGAGAGGGGGACAGAGAGAGAGGGGGACAGAGAGAGGGGGGGCAGAGAGAGAGGGGGACAGAGAGAGGGGGGACAGAGAGAGAGTGGGACAGAGAGAGGGGGGACAGAGAGAGAGGGGGACAAAGAGAGAGGGGGACAGAGAGAGGGGGGACAGAGAGAGAGGGGGACAGAGAGAGGGGGACAGAGAGAGGGGGGACAGAGAGAGGGGGGACAGAGAGAGGGGGGACAGAGAGAGGGGGACAGAGAGAGGGGGGACAGAGAGGGGGGGACAGAGAGAGAGGGGGACAGAGAGAGGGGGACAGAGAGAGGGGGACAGAGAGAGGGGGACAGAGAGAGGGGGGACAGAGAGAGGGGGGACAGAGAGAGAGGGGTCAGAGAGAGGGGACAGAGCGAGAGGCGGACAGGGAGAGGGGGACAGAGCGAGAGGGGGACAGAGATAGTGGGACAGAGAGAGACGGGGAAGAGAGAGAGGCGGACAGAGAGAGGGGGACAGAGAGAGGGGGACAGAGAGTGGGGGGACAGAGAGAGGGGGGACAGAGAGAGTGGGGGACAGAGAGAGGGGGGACAGAGAGAGAGGGGGACAGAGAGAGGGGACAGAGAGAGGTGGGCAGAGAGAGGCGGACAGAGAGAGAGGGACAGAGAGAGGGGTGGAAAGAGAGGGGGGACAGAGAGATGTGGACAGAGAGAGGGGGACAGAGAGTTGGAGGACAGAGAGAGAGGGGGCAGAGAGAGGGGGACAGAGAGAGGGGGACAGAGAGTGGGAGGACAGAGGGGGGGCAGAGAGAGGGGGGAGACATAGAAAGGGGGTGACAGAGAGAGAGGGGGGACAGAGAGAGGGGGATAAAGAGAGGGGGACAGAGAAAGAGGGGACAGGGAAAGGGGGCAGAGAGAGGGGGACAGAGAGTGGGGAAGAGAGAGAGGGGTGATAGAGAGAGGAGGACAGAGAGAGGAAGGGGTGTCAGAGAGACGGGGCAGAGAGGGTGGATAGATAGAGGCAGGACAGAGGGGGGGACAGAGAGAGGAGGGCAGAGAGAGGGTGACAGAGAGAGAGGACAGAGAGTGGGGGAGATTGAGGTGGCGAGAGAGAGAGGGACAGTGAGAGAGGGACAGAGAGAGAGGGGGACAGAGAGAGAGGGACAGAGAGAGGGGGACAGAGAGAGAGGGGGACAGAGAGAGAGGGGGCAGAGAGGAGGGGACAGAGAGAAAGGGGGTAGGGAGAGGGGGACAGAGAGAGCGGGTCAGAGAGAGGGCAACAGAGAGAGGGGGACAGGGAGTGGGGAGATACGGGGGACAGAGAGAGAGGGGTAGAGAGAGTTGGAGAGAGTGAGGGACAGAGAGAGGGCGACAGAGAAAGGGGGACAGAGAGAGAGAGGGGAATAGAGAGAGAGAGGGGACAGAGACAGGGTGACAGAGAGGGGGGACAAAGAGAGGGGGAGGTAGAGGGGATGACAGAGAGGGGTACAGAAAAAGTCGCAGGTAGAGGGGGTGAGAGAGAGGGGTGATAGAGTGGGGGACAGAGAGGGGGGCCAGAGAGTGGGGGACAGAGAGAGGGGTACAGAGTGGGGGTGAGAGAGGAGGTCAGAGAGTGGGGGGATGGAGAGAGTGGGGGACAGAGAGAGAGGGAACAGAGAGAGAGGGGGAAAGAGAGAGGGGGACAGAGAGGGGGGACAGAGAGTGGGGGGATAGAGAGAGGGGGCAGAGGGAGGGAGGCAGAGACAGGGGGACAGAGAGAGGGGGACAGAGAGAGGGCGAGATAGAGGGGGACAGAGAGAGAGAGGGGGGGACAGAGAGAGAGGGACAGAGAGAGGGGGCAGAGAGTGGGGGACAGAGAGGAGGAGTACAGAGTGGGGGTGAGAGAGGAGTTCAGAGAGTGGCGGGATGGAGAGAGTGGGGAGCAGAGAGAGGGGGACAGAGAGAGGCGGGTGGGAGAGAGCGCGGGACAGAGAGAGAGGGGGGACAGAGAGAGGGGGACAGAGCGAGAGGGGGACAGAGAGAGAGGGGACAAAGGGGGGATACAGAGAGGGGCGACTGAGAGAGGGGGATAGAGAGAGGGGGGGATAGAGAGAGGGGGATAGAGAGAGGGGGACAGAACATGTCGGAGGTTGAGGGGGTCAGAGAGAGGGGGAGATAGAGGGCGACAAAGTGAGGAGGACAGAGAGAGGGGACAGAGAGAGGGGTATAAAGTGGAGGTGAGAGAGGGGGTCAGAGATTGGGGGGATGGAGAGAGTTGGGGACAGAGAGTGAGGTGACAGAGAGAGTGGGGGACAGAGAGAGAGAGGGGGACAGAGAGAGAGGGGAGACAGAGAGAGAGGGGGACAGACAGGGGGGATAGAGGGAGGGGGACAGAGAGAGAGGGGGACAGAGAGAGGGGGCAGAGGGAGGGCGACAGAGAGAGAAGGACAGAGAGAGGGGGACAGAGAGAGGGGGACAGAGAGAGGCGGGTGGGGGACAGAGAGTGGGTCAGACAGAGGGGGTCAGAGAGAGGGGGTCAGAGAGAGGGTGCAGAGGGAGGGCGACAGAGAGAGGGGGACAGAGAGAGGGGGACAGAGAGAGGCGGGTGGGATAGAGCGCGGGACAGAGGGGGGGGGACAGAGAGAGGGGGACAGAGAGAGAGGCGTGTGCGAGAGAGAGGGGGTCAGAGAGAGGCGGGTGGGAGGGAGAGCAGGACAGAGATAGAGGGGGAGAGAGAGAGGGGGACAAAGAGGGGTGATAGAGGGAGGCGGGTGAGAGAGAGAGGAGCAGAGAGAGGGGGTCAGAGAGAGGGGGACAGAGAGAGGTGGACAGAGAGAGAGGGACAGAGAGAGAGGGACAGAAAGAGGGGGACAGAGAGAGTGGTACAGAGAGATGGTTACAGAGTGGCGGTGAGAGAGGCGGTCAGAGAGTGGGGGGAAGGAGAGAGTGGGGCACAGAGATAGAGGGGACAGAGAGGGTGGGGGCAGAGAGGGAGGGGGCAGAGAGAGGGCGAAGAGAGGGGGGACAGAGAGCAGGGGAGACTGAGGGGGGACAGAGAGAGGGGGACAGAGAGAGGGGAACAGAGAGAGAGGGGGACAGAGAGAGAGGGGGACAAAGAGAGAGGGGGACAGAGAGAGGGGGACAGAGAGAGGGGGACAGAGAGAGGGGGGACAGAGAGAGGGGGACAGAGAGAGTGGGACAGAGAGAGTGGGACAGAGAGATGTTTACAGAGTGGGGGTGAGAGAGGGGGTCAGAGAGTGGGGGGATGGAGAGAGTGGGGCACAGAAATAGAGGGGACAGAGAGGGTGGGGGCAGAGAGGGAGGGGCAGAGAGAGGGCGAAGAGAGGGGGGACAGAGAGCGGGGAGACTGAGGGGGGACAGAGAGAGGGGGACAGAGAGACGGGGACAGAGAGACGGGGGGATTGAGGGAGACAGGGAGATGGCGTCAGAGAGAGAGGGGGACAGAGAGAGAGGGGGACAAAGAGGGGGGATAGAGGGAGACGGGTGGGAGAGAGAGGGGTCAGAGAGTGGGCCAGACAGAGGGGGTCTGAGTGAGTGGGACAGAGAGAGGGCGACAGAGAGAGGGCGAAAGAGAGAGGGGGACAGAGAGACGGGGACAGAGAGAGGGGGACAGAGAGAGGGGGACAGAGAGAGGGGGATAGAGAGAGGAGACAGGGAGAGGAGGGTAGAGAGAGAGGTGAGTGTGAGGCGGAGGAGTCAGAGAGAGGCGGGTGGGAGGGAGAGCGGGACAGAGAGAGAGAGGGAGAGAGAGAGGGGGGACAGAGAGGGGGGATAGAGGGAGGTGGGTGGGAGAGAGGGAGTCATAGAGAGGGGGACAGAGAGATGGCGACAGAGAGAAGGCGACAGAGAGAGTGGGTCAGATAGAGGGGGACAGAGAGAGAGGTGGACAGAGAGAGAGAGGGTCAGAGAGAGAGGGGGTCAGAGAGAGAGGGGGTCAGAGAGACGGGGGACAGAGAGAGAGGTGGACAGAGAGAGAGGGGGTCAGAGAGACGGGGGACAGAGAGAGGGGGACAGAGAGAGAGGGGGACAGAGAGAGAGGGGGATAGAGAGAGGGGGGACAGAGAGAGGGGGACAGAGAGAGACGGGGACAGAGGGACGGGGGACAGAGAGATGGGGGAGAGAGAGATGGGGACAGAGACGGGGGGGACAGAGAGAGAGGGGCGACAGAGAGAGAGGGGGGACAGAGAGAGAGGGGGTCAGAGAGAGGTGGACAGAGAGAGAGGGGATAAAGATAGAGGGGGACAGAGAGGGGGGACAGAGATTGGGGCCAGAGGGTGGGGGACAGAGAGAGGGGTACAGAGTGGGGGTGAGAGAGTGGGTCAGAGGGTGGTGGGGGTCAGAGAGGGGGGGACAGAGAGAGTGGGGAACAGAGAGAGGGGGACAGAGAGGGGGGACAGAGAGAGAGAGGGGCAGAGAGGGGGGCGGAGATAGGGGACAGAGAGAGGGGCCAGAGAGAGGGCGAGATAGAGGGGGACAGAGAGAGGGGGTCAGAGAGAGGGGGACAGAGTGAGGGGGCAGAGAGAGAGGGGGACAGAGTGAGTGGGTCAGAGAGAGGCGGGTGGGAGAGAGCGCGGGACAGAGAGCGGGAGGGGGACAGAGAGAGGGGGACAGAGAAAGAGTCTGGTGGGAGAGAGAGGGAGTCAGAGAGAGGCGGGTGGGAGAGTGCGTGGGACAGAGCAAGAGGGGAACAGAGAGAGAGGGGGACAAAGAGGGGGGATAGAGGGAGACAGGTGGGAGAGAGAGGGGGACAGAGAGTGGGGGACAGAGAGAGGGGCGACAGAGAGAGGGGCGACAGAGAGAGGGGGATAGAGAGAGGGGGATAAAGAGAGGGGAACAGAAAAAGTCAGAGGTAGAGGGGGTCAGAGAGAGGGGGAGATAGAGGGCGACAGAGAGAGGAGGACAGAAAGGGGGACAGAGTGTGGGGGACAGAGACTGGAGGACAGAGAGAGGGGTATAGAGTGGGGGTGAGAGGGGGGTCAGAGAGAGGCGGGTGGGAGAGAGAGTGGACAGAGAGAGAGGGGAACAGAGAGAGGAGAACAAGGGGGGATAGATGGAGGTGGGAGAGAGAGGGGGACAGAGAGAGGGCGACAGACAGGGGGTCAGAGACCGGGGAGAGAGAGAGGCGGGTGGTAGAGAGAGGGGGTCATAGAGAGGGTGACAGAGAGAGTGGGTCAGATAGAAGGGGACAGAGAGAGTGGGGACAGAGAGAGGGGGGACAGAGAGAGGGGGACAGAGAGTGGGGGACAGAGAGAATGTGGACAGAGAGAGAGGGGGACAGAGAGAGGGGGACAGAGAGAGAGGGGGTCAGAGGGCATGGGACAGAGAGAGAGGCGGGTGGGAGAGAGAGGGGATCAGAGAGAGGTGGGTGGGTGGGAGAGCGGGACAGAGAGAGGGGGACAGATAGAGGGCGACAGAGAGAGTGGGTCAGAGAGAGGGGGACAGAGAGAGAGGGGGGACAGAGAGAGAGAGGGACAGAGAGGGGGGAAGATAGAGGGCGACAGAGAGGGGGACAGAGAGCGGGGGTAAAGAGGGAGGGGGACAGAGAGAGAGGGGGACAAAGAGGGGGGATCGAGGGAGATGGGTGGGAGAGAGGGGGGGACAGAGAGTGGGTGAGATAGATGGGTTCAGAGAGAAGGGGATAGAGAGAGGGCGTCAGAGAGAGGTGGGTGGGAGGGAGAGCGGGACAGAGAGAGGGCGACAGAGAGAGTGGGTCAGAGAGAGGGGGACAGAGAGAGAGGGGGGACAGAGAGAGAGGGGGACAGAGAGGGGGGACAGAGAGAGAGGGAAAAGAGAAATGGGGGACAGAGAAATGGGGGACAGAGTGGGGAGGACAGAGAGGGGGTGACAGAGAAAGGGGGGACAGAGAGAGAGGGGGACAGAGATAGAGCCGAACAGAGAGAGAGGGGGACAGAGAGAGAGGGGGACAGAGAGTGGGGAGGACAGAGAGGGGGTGACAGAGAAAGGGGGGACAGAGAGAGAGGGGGACAGAGATAGAGGGGAACAGAGAGAGAGGCGACAGAGACAGGGGGACAGAGAGAAGGGAACAGAGAGAGGGGGCAGAGAGGTACAGAGAGAGGGGGTCAGAGACAGAGTGTGGGGGACAGAGAGAGAGGACAGAGAGAGGGACAGAGAGAGAGGGGGTCAGATAAAGGGCGACAGAGAGAGGGGGGGACAGAGAGAGGGGGGGACAGAGAGTGGGGGGACAGAGAGTGGGGGAGGTAGAGGGGTTCAGAGACAGGGGAACAGAAAGAGAGGGGGACAGTGAGAGGAGGAGGGGGTTCAGAGAGGGTTGGGACAAAGAGGATGGACAGATAGAGGCGGGATAGAGAGGGGGGACAGAGAGAGGGGGAACAGCTAGAGGGAGGGACAGAGAGAGAGAGGGGGGACAGAGAAAGGGGGGAGAGAGGGAGTGGAGAGAGGGAGGGGGGGACAGAAAGACGATGACAGAGATGGGGGAGAGAGAGGGGGACAGAGAGAGGAGGGACACAGAGAGGGGGGACGGGGAGGCAGAGAGACAGTGACAGAGAGGGGGCGGAGAGAGGGCGACATAGAGAGGGGTCAGAGAGAGGGGGGCAGAGAGAGGGGACAGGTAGTGGGGGACAGAGAGGGGGGGGACAGAGAGAGGGGTCAGAGAGCGGGGGACAGAGAGAGGGCATCAGAGAGAGGCGGGTGGGAGAGAGCGCGGGACAGAGAGAGAGGGGACAGAGAGAGAGGGGGTCAAAGAGGGGGGATAGAGGGAGATGGGTGGGAGAGAGGGGGGTGAAAGAGTGGGTCAGACAGTGGGGGTCAAAGAGAGGGCGACAGAGAGGGGGACAGAGAGTGGGGGAGAGAGAGGGGGAGAGAGGGAGGCGGGTGGGAGAGAGAGCGGGGCAGAGAGAGGGGACAGAGGGGGGCAGAGAGCGGGGATGAGAGAGAAGCGGGTGGGAAAGAGGGGGTCAGAGAGAGAGAGGGACAGAGTGAGAGGCGTACAGAGAGAGGGGTACAGAGAGAGAGGGGGACCAGAGAGAGGGGGGACAGAGAGAGGGGGGACAGAGGGAGGGGGGACAGAGGGAGACGGACAGAGGGAGGGGGTCAGAGAGAGAGCGGGAGGTCAGAGAGAGAGGGGGTCAGAGAGAGGGGGACAGAGAGAGATGGCACAGGGACGGGGGGGACAGGGAGAGAGGACAGAGAGTGGGGGAGGTAGAGGTGGTCAGAGAGAGGGGGACAAAGAGAGGGGGACAGAGAGTAAGGGACAGAGTGAGGGGGATAGAGAGAGAGGGGGACAGAGAGAGAGGGGGAAAAGAGAGGGCGACAGAGAGAGGGCGACACAGAGAGGGCGACAGAGAGAGAGGGGGAACAGAGAGAGGGGGACAGAAAGAGGGGGAGGTAGAGGGGTTCAGAGAGAGGGGGACAGAGAGAGGGGGAGATAGAGGGGGTCAGAGAGAGGGGACAGAGGGAGGGGGCAGAGAGAGAGGGGAAAGAGAGAGAGGGGAAAAAGAGAGAGGGGGAGATAGAGGGGGTCAGAGAGAGGGTGGGCCGGAGAGAGGGGGGGACAGTGAGGGGGGACAGAGAGGGGGTGGGACAGAGGGGGGGAAAGAGAGGGGGGGAACAGAGAGAGAGCGGGGCAGAGATAGAGGGGAAAAGAGAGATGGGGCAGACAGAGGGAGACAGAGTGAGGGGGGCAGAGAGAGAGGGGGCAGAGAGAGAGTGAAAAGAGAGTGGGGGACAGAGAGAGTGGGGCAGAGAGAGGGCGACAGAGAGAGGGGGACAGAGAGAAAAGGGGGCAGAAAGAGAGGGGGACAGAGAGAGAGGGGGACAGAGAGAGAGGCGGTCATAGAGGGGGGTACAGAGAGTGAGGCGGGTGGAAGGGAGAGGGGGGCAGAGAGAGGGCGACAGAGAGAGGAGCACAGTGTGTGGGGGAGATAGCGGGGCTCAGAGAGAGGAGGACATAGAGGGGGACAGAGAGAGGGGGACAGAGAGGGGGACAGAGAGTGGGGGACAGAGAGTGGGGGACAGAGAGAGGGGTAAAGAGTGGGAGAGAGAGGGGGTCAGAGAGAGGGGGACAGAGAGTGGGGGGATGGAGAGAGTGGGGGACAGAGAGAAGGGGGACTGAGAGAGGGGGACAGAGAGAGGGGGAAGAGAGAGAGGGGGATAGAGAGAGGGGCACAGAGAGGGGGACAGAGAGTGGGGGACAGAGAGTGGGGGACAGAGAGAGGGGTAAAGAGTGGGAGAGAGAGGGGGTCAGAGAGAGGGGGACAGAGAGTGGGGGGATGGAGAGAGTTGGGGACAGAGAGAAGGGGGACTGAGAGAGGGTGTCAAAGAGAGAGGGGCAGAGAGAGACGGAGCAGAGAGAGGGGGCAGAGAGCGGGGGAGAGATAGAGGGAAAGAGAGAGAGGGCGACAGAGAGAGGGGGACAGAGAGAGGGGGCAGAGAGAGGGGTAAAGAGTGGGAGAGAGAGGGGGTCAGAGAGAGGGGGACAGAGAGTGGGGGGATGGAGAGAGTGGGGGACAGAGAGAGAGGGGGTGTCAAAGAGAGAGGGGCAGAGAGAGACGGAGCAGAGAGAGGGGGCAGAGAGCGGGGGAGAGATAGAGGGAAAGAGAGAGAGGGCGACAGAGAGAGGGGGACAGAGAGAGGGGGGGACAGAGAGAGGGCGACAGCGAGAGGGGGACAGAGAGAGGGGGCAGAGAGAGCGCGGGACAGAGAGAGGGTGACAGAGAGGGGGCAGAGAGAGAGCCGGACTGAGAGCGAGGCGGGGACAGAGAGAGGGGGACAGAGAGAGGGGAAGACAGAGATGGTCAAAGGGAGGGGGACAGAGAGAGAGGCACAGAGAGTCGGGGAGATAGAGGGGACAGAGAGATGGGGTGGACAGAGAGTTGGAGGGACTGAGAGTGGGGGGGCATGGGGGTAGAGAGAGGGGCAGAGAGGGGGGGACAGAGAGAGGGGGGGACAGAGAGAGGGCGACAGAGAGAGTGTCACAGAGAGTGGGGGAGATAGAGGGGGTCAGAGAGAGGGGGACAGAGGGAGGGTGATATAGAGGGGGACTACGAGAGAAGGAGTCAGAGACAGAGGGGGACTGTGAGAGGGGGGGGCAGAGAAATGGCGACAGAGAGACGGTGACAGAGAGAGTGGGGGACAGAGAGAGAGGGGCAGAGAGAGGGCAACAGAGAGAGGCGGACAGAGAGAAAAGGGGGCAGAAAGAGAGGGGGACAGAGAGAGAGGGGCAGAGAGAGATGGGGCAGACAGAAGGGGACAGAGTGAGGGGGCAGAGAGAGAGGGTCAGAGAGGGGGACAGAGAGACGGAGATATAGAGGGGGACAGAGAGAGGGGACAGAGAGTGAGGGACAGAGAGAGGAGTACAGAGTGGGGGAGAGAGAGGGAATCAGAGAGATGGGGGCAGAGAGAGGGCGACAGAGAGAGGGGGACAGAGAGTGGGGGGGACGGAGAGTTGGGGGGACGGAGAGAAGTGGGGACAGAGAGAGTGGGACAGAGAGAGAGAGGGACAGAGAGAGATGTGGACAGAGAGAGAAGGACAGAGAGAGGAGGTCAGAGAGAGAGGAGGACAGAGAGAGAGGAGGACAGAGAGAGGCAGGTAGAAGGGAGAGAGGGGCAGAGAGAGGGCGACAGAGAGAGGCACGGAGAGTGGGGGAGATAGATGGGGTCAGAGAGAGGGGGAGACAGACAGTGGGGAGATGGAGAGAGTGTGGGACAGAGAGAGAGAGAGAGAGAGGGGGTCAGAGAGGGGGACAGGGAGAGACGGAGCATAGAGAGGGCGAAAGAGAGGGGCGCAGAGAGCGGGGTAGAGATAGAGGGGACAGAGAGAGGAGGACAGATAGAGGGGGGCAGAGAGAGGGGGACGGAGAGAGGAGGCAGAGAGCGAGGGGGACAGAGAGAGGGGGACAGAGTGAGGGGGACAGAGAGAGGGGGAACAGAAAGGGGGACACAGAGAGGGGGGCACAGAGAGGGGGGCACAGAGAGGGGGACAGAGAGGGGGACAGAGAGAGAGAGGGGGACAGAGAGAGAGCGGGGCAGAGAGAGAGGGGGGCAGAGAGAGGGGGGACAGAGAGAGAGGGGGACAGAGGGGGGGACAGAGAGAGAGGGGGGACAGACAGAGGGGGGACAGAGAGAGGTGGGACAGAGAGAAGGGGGGACAGAGAGAAGGGGACAGAGAGAGAGGGGGACAGAGAGAGAGGGGGTCAGAGCGAGGGGGGGAAGAGAGAGGCAGGTGGAAGGGAGAGGAGGGCAGAGAGAGGGCGACAGAGAGACGAGCACAGAGAGTGGGGGAGCTAGAGAGGGTCAGAGAGAGCGGGTCAGAGAGAGGGGGACAGAGAGAGGGAGGGACAGAAAGAGGGGTGGACCGAAAGAGGGCGGACAGAGAGAGGGGGGACAGAGAGGGGGGGACAGAGGGGGGGGGGACAGAGAGAGGGACAGAGAGGGAGAGGCGGGTGGGAGAGAGAGGGGGTCAGAGAGAGGCTGGCGGGAGAGAGAGGGGGACAGAGAGAGGGGGACAGAGAAAGGGGAGATAGAGGTTGACAAAGGGAGGGGGACAGAGAGAGAGGCACAGAGAGAGGGGTAGATAGAGGGGTTCAGAGCGAAGAGTACAGAGATAGTGGTACAGCGAGTGGGGGAGATAGAGGTGGACAGAGAGTAGGACAAAAAGAGGGGGTGATAGAGGGGGTCAGAGAGAGGGGGAGATAGAGGGGGACAGAAAGAGAGGGGGAGACAGAGGGGGGGACAGAGAGAGAGGGGGTACAGAGAGAGGGTGTCAGAGAGAGGGGGACAGAGAGAGGGTGATATAGAGGGGGACAGCAAGAGAGGGGGTCAGAGACAGAGGGGGACAGTGAGAGAGGGGGGCTGAGAAATGGCGACAGAGAGAGGGTGACAGAGAGAGAGGGGACAGAGAGAGAGGGGACAGAGAGACAGAGGGGGCAGAGAGACAGAGGGGGCAGAGAGAGAGGGGGGACAGAGAGAGGTGGGAGATAGCGGGGCTCAGAGACAGGGTGACAGAGAGAGGGCAATATAGAGTGGGGGACAGAGAGATGGGTACAGAGTGGAGGAGAGAGAGGGGGTCAGAGAGACGGGGTCAGAGAGGGGGACAGAGAGTGGGGGGGATGGAGAGAGTGGGGGAGAGAGAGAGAGGGGGGGTTAGAGAGAGGGGCAGAGAGTGACGGAGCAGAGACAGGGCGACAGAGGGGGTGGCAGAGAGCAGGGGAGAGAAAGAGGGGACAGAGAGAGGGGGACAGAGAGAGGGGGGACAGAGAGAGGGGGGACAGGGAGACGGGGGACAGAGAGAGGGGGACAGAGAGAGGAGACAGAGAGAGGGTGGACAGAGAGAGGGGAGACAGAGAGAGGGGGACAGAGAGAGATGCGGTGGGTGAGAGATGGGGTATGAGAGAGCCGAACTGAGAGAGAGGGGGACAGGGGGGGGGGGACAGAGAGAGGGGGACAGAGAGGGGGGCACGGAGAGGGGTGCACGGAGAGGGGGGCACAGAGAGGGGGGCACGGAGAGGGGGACAGAGAGTGGGACAGAGAGGGGGGTACTGAGAGTCGGGGAGATAGAGGGGGACAAAAAGAGGGGGAAAAAGAGGGGGAGGTAGAGATGGTCAGAGGGAGGGGGACAGATAGTGGGGTACTGAGAGTGGGGGAGATAGAGGGGGACAAAAAGAGGGCGAGGTAGAGGGGGTCAGAGGGAGGGGTAGAGAGAGGGGGGTACTGAGAGTGGGGAAGATAGAGGAGGACAAAAAGAGGGGGAGGTAGAGGGGGTTAGAGGGAGGGGGAGATTGAGGGGGCAGAGAGGGGGGACAGAGGGGGGACAGAGGGGGGACACAGAGGGGGGAGAGAGAAAGGGGGGGACAGAGAGAGGCGGGTGGAAGGGGAGGGGGCAGAGAGAGGGCGATAGATAGAGGGGCACAGAGAGTGGGGGAGATAGAGGGGGTCAGAGAGAGGGGGACAGAGAGTGGGGGACAAAGAGTGGGGAGATGGAGAGAGTGAGGGACAGAGAGAGAGAGGGGGTCAGACTGGGGGCAGAGAGAGACGGTGCAGAGAGAGGGCGACTGAGAGGGGGGCAGAGAGCGGGGTAGAGGTGGAGGGGACAGAGAGAGGGGGACAGAGAGAGTGGACAGAGAGAGGTGGGACAGAGACAGGGTGGACAGAGAGAGGGGGAGACAGAGAGAGGGGGACAGAGAGAGATGTGGTGGGAGAGAGAGGGGGTCTGAGAGAGGCGGTGGGAGAGAGAGGGCGACAGAGATAGGGGGAACAGAGAGAGCCGGACTGAGAGAGAGGGGAACAGAGAGAGAGGAGGACAAAGAGGGGGGATAGTGAGGCGGGTGGGAGAGAGAGGGGCACAGAGAGAGGGGGACAGAGAGAGGGGGACAGAGAGAGGGGGACAGAGAGAGGGGGACAGAGCGAGAGGGGGACAGAGAGAGAGGGGGGACAGAGAGAGGACTACAGAGCAGGGGCACAGAGAGTGGGGGAGATAGAGGGGGACAGAGAGTCGGGGGCAGAGAGAGGGGTACAGAGAGAGGGGGACAGAGAGAGGGGGACAGAGAGAGAGGGGGACAGAGAGTCGGGGGCAGAGAGAGGGGTACAGAGTGGGGAAGAGAGAAGGGGTCAGAGAGAGGGGGACAGAGAATGGGGGATGCAGAGAGTGGGGGACAGAGGGGGACGGGGGGACGGTAGGGAGAGGACAGAGAGATGAGGCACAGAGAGTGGGCAGAGAGAGAGAGTGGGGGGAGAGAAAGTTCGGGGAGAGAAAGAGGGGAAGGAGAGAGAGGGGAGAGAGTGCAGAGAGAGAGGGGAGAGAGAGTGAGAGAGAGAGATAGCAAGAGAGAGAGAGAGTGGGAGAGAGAGGAGGCGAGAGGAGGGAAGAGAGAGGTGCGAAGAGAGAGGAGGGGAGAGAGGATAAGGGAGAGATAGAGAAGGAGAGCAATGAGGAGAAAGATTAGGGGAGAGAGGAGGGGGAGAGAGGAGGAAAGAGAGGAGGGGAGAGAGGAGGGTCAGAGAGGAAGGAAGAGAGAGGAGGGAGGAGAGAGAGGAGGGGGAGTGGAGGGCGTGAGACAGGTGAGAGGGGGAGGGGGTAGAGAGAAGAGGGGAGAGAGCGTGGGAGAGAGCGGGTGGGAGAGAGAGTGGAGGCTGGGTGGGTGGAGGGGGAGGGAGAGTAAGAGGGGAGGGAGATTGAGAGGGGAGGGAGAGTGAGAGGGAGGGGAGGGCAAGAGAGGGGAAGGAGAGTGAGGGGGACGGAGAGAGATGGGAGGGCCAGTGAGGGGAGGGAGAGAGAGAGGGGGCAGGGAGAGAGAGGGGAGAGCCAGTGAGGGGTGGGCGAGTGAGAGGGGAGGGCGAAAGAGGGGAGGGCGAGAGAGGGAAGGGAGAGAGAGTGGGGAGGGCGAGAGAGAGGGAAGGGTGAGAGAGAGGGGAGGGCGAGAGAGGGGGGAGCGAGAGAGTGGAGAGAGCGGGAGGGGGGAGAGAGATGGGTGAGACAGAGGGGGTGAGGGAGTGGGGGTGAGAGAGAGGGTGTGTGTGAGAGAGAGTGGGTGTGAGAGAGTGAGATGGGATGGAGAGAGAGGGGGTGTGAGAGACAGAGGGAGATGGAGAGGGAGGGGAGGTTAGAGAGCAAGGGGTTGAGAGAGAGGGGGTGAGAGACTGAGGGGGTGAGAGAGTGTGGGGGGTTGAGAGAGGGGGGTGGTGAGAGAGAGAGGGAGTGAGAGAGAGGGGGGTGAGAGAAGGGGGGTTTAGAGAGCAAGGGGTTGAGAGAGAGGGGGTGAGAGACTGAGGGAATGAGAGAGTGGGGGGGGTTGAGAGAGGGGGTGGGAGAGAGAGAGGGAGTGAGAAGGAGAGAAAGGGGATGAGAACGAGGCAGAGAGATGGTGGGAGAGAGGGAGGGGGTGAGAGTGCGAGGGTGTGTGAGAGTGTGTGAGAGAGAGGGGGGTTGTGAAAGAGATTGGGGTGGGAGAGAGGGGTGACGGAGAGAGAGGGGAGAGAGAGGGGGGTTGAGAGAGAAGGGTGAGAGAGAGTTGGATGTGAGAGAGAGCGAGGGATTGAGAGAGGGGGGGTGAGAGACGGAGGGGCGTGAGAGAGTGAGGGGATGGGAGATTGAGGGGTGTCGAGAGAAGGGGTGGTGAGAGAGGGGGGTGAGAGAGAGAGGGAGTGAGAGTGAGGGGTGAGAGAGTGACAGACAGAGAGAACGATAGAGCAAGAGTGAGAGCAAAGAGGTGAGAGAGATAGGGTGGACTGAGAGAGAGGGAGAGAGAGAGTGAGAGTGACAGACAGAGAGAGCATGAGCGACAGAGAGAGAGCACGAGTGAGAGAGAGCGAACGAGAGAGACCGTGAGATAAGAGAGAGCGGGAGGCAAGAGAGTGGGATAGAGGCAGTGAGAGAGAGAGAGCGTGAGAAGCGGGTGAGAGAGTGAGGGAGAGACCGCAAGAGGAAGAGAGCGAGTGGACGAGTGAGACAGAGAGAGAGAATGTGAGAGAGAGGGGGGTGAGAGAGGGGTGCGAGAGAGAGGGGTGAGAGAGAGGAGGTGAGATAGAGGGGGAGAGAGAGCTGGGTGAGAGGGCGGTGAGAGGGAGAGGTGGGAGTGAGTGACAGAGACGAGGTGGGAGAGAGAGAGTAGGTGAGAGAGAGGGAGCGAGAAGGAGAGAGAGGGGATGAGAAAGAGGCAGAGAGATGGTGGGAGAGAGGGAGGGGGTGAGAGAGCGAGGATGTGTAAGAGTGCGTGTGTGAGAGAGAGAGGGGATGTGATAGAGATTGGGGTGGGAGAGAGAGGGGTGATGGAGAGAGAGGGGAGAGAGAGGGGTGTGAGAGGGAGATAGATGTGAGAGAGAGAGAGGGGGGGCTTGAGAGAGAGAGCGACAGGAGTGAGAGAGAGAGGGTGGGAGAGAGGGGAAGAGAGCGAGGGTGAGAATGAGAGGGGTGAGAGAGCAATTGAGAGAGGGGGGTTGAGGGGGGGAGAGAGAGGTTGAGAGAGAGGGGGTGAGAGAGGTTTTGAGAGAGAGAGGTTAAGAGAGAGACTGGGGAAAGAGGGGGTGAGAGGGAGAGAGAGGGTTAGAGAGAGACGGGAGAGAGAGGGGTTGAGAAAGATGGGTTGCAAGAGAAAGGAGGTGAGGGGGAGGACTGAGAGAGAGAGATGGAGAGAGAGAGAGCGACAGACAGAGAGAGATAGAGCAAGAGTGAGAGTGACAGACAGAGAGAGCATGAGCGACAGAGAGAGAGAGAGCACAAGCGAGAGAGCGAACGAGAGAGACCGTGAGATAAGAGAGAGCAGGAGGCAAGAGAGAGGGAGAGAGGCAGGGAGAGAGAGAGAACGTGAGAAGAGGGTGAGAGAGTGAGAGAGAGACCGCAAGAGGAAGAGAGCGAGCAGAAGAGTGAGACAGAGAGAGAGAATGTGAGAGAGAGAGGGGGGGTGAGAGAGGGGTGCGAGACAGAGGGGCGAGAGAGGAGGGGAGAGAGGATGAGAGAGAGGGGGCGAGGGAGGAGGAGGGAGAGGGAGAGGGAGAGGGGGTAGGTTGGGGGCAGAGAGAGGGCACAGAGAGGGGGTAGAGAGATGGCAGAGAGGGGGAGAGATGGAGGAGAGGGGGAGAGAGGAGGTGAGAGAGCGGGGGAGAGAGGGGGGATAGAGGGGGGAGAGAGGGGATGCGGGGGTGAGAGAGAGAGGATGAGAGAGAGGGGTTGAGAGAGAGGGGGTAAGAGAGAAAGGGGTGAGGGAGAGAGGGGTGAGAAAGGGAGAGAGGTCTGAGAAAAGGAGAGAGGGGGAGAAAGAGAGAGGGGGAAGAGAAAGAGAGAGAGAAGGTCAGAGAAAGAGTGAATGTGAGGGGGTGAGAGAGAGGAGGTGGGAGAGAGAGTGGGAGAGAGAGGGGGTGAGAGAGAGGGATTGAGAGAAAGGAGGAGAGATAGAGAAAGGGTGAGAGAGAAAGGGGGACAGCGAGATAAAGAGGGATGAGAGAGATGGGACGCGAGAGAGAGAGAGTTAAAGAGGTGAGAGAGAGGGTGAGATAGACAGTGAATGATGGGTTGAGAGAGAGAGAGACAGAGAGAGAGAGCGAGTGAACAGATGAGACAGTTAGAGGGGTGTGAGGGAGATGGGATGAGAGAGTGGGCACTAGAGAGAGACAGAGCGAGAGCAAGAAGGAGAGAGGAAGAAAGGGGTCAAAAGAGATGGAGAAATGGGGTGAACAAGAGAAAGAGGGTGCGAGAGAGAAAGAGAGTGGGAGTGTGAGACAGAGTGCGAGAGGGAAGGGGAATGAGAGAGAGAAAAAGGGAGCGAGAGACATGAGGGGATGAGAGAGAGGGCGGGGGAGAGAGAGGGTGTAAAGGGGAGAGAGGGTGAGGGATGACAGAGGGAGGGGTGAGAGTGAGAGAGCAGGGTGGAGAGAGAGGGGGTGAGAGAGAGTGAGGGAGAGAGAGATAACAAGGTGAGAGAGAAAGGGGGTGTGTGAGAGAGAGGCAGTGAGAGAGAAGGGGGTGAGAGAGATAGGGGGTGCAAGAGAGCGTGGGTGAGAGCAGGAGGGGCTGTGAGAGAGGGGTGAGATAGGGAGAGTGTGAGAGAGGAGGGATGAGAGTGGGAGGAGGAAAGAGAGACGGGATGAGAGAGGGAGGGTGAGAGAGAGGGGTGTGAGAGAGAGAGGGGTGAGAGAGAAGGGTGAGAGAGGGAGTCTTTAGAGAGGGTCACAGCATTTGGGTTTTAATTCCACCCTGAGAGAGTCCTACCTCTCAGATCCTGGGGATTGACAAACTTTAACCCCAGGCTTCAAACCTGTTTTAAAAATGACAGGGCCACAATCTGACAGGAACCAGTTACCCAGAGGCCCCTAAAACCCAGGGTCCCCCCCAGAGGAGATTAAACCTCGGGGTAAATAAACACACAACTCACGTGGGCCCCCACGGGGTGCAGCCTGTCGACCAGGCCTCAGGCCTCAGGCCCGTGATCCCCCTCTGGAGGTTGTTCTTTCCTGGACTCGAACATTTTGGATCTTCACGTTGCAGCTTTCCAAACAAAGGTTCCTCGGGATAAAAGAGGGAAAAGATTAGTTGAAAGGGGGAGCAAGAGCATTTTGGAGGCAAGTTACACAGCAAGATCCCAGGGTTAAAAGCACCTCTGCCCAGCTCCAATGTATTAATGTATGTAACACAGTCAGCAGTCGACATGGAACATGGTGTGGGAGCAGATCTTCCCAGGGATTGGAGGGGGATAGTGAGGGAAAGGCATCAGATTCTTACACTCTGCAGTGACCTGGGATCAATTGTCTTTTACTGAAAACAGTTCCCAACTTGTATGTGCCTGTAGCTCCCTCCAGTCTGAAACCTTCATGAACCTCTCTCCTGTCTACTCTCTCTGAGCCAATGGTGTCTTCATTCTGCTACTGACCCTTCAGTCCCACTGGTATCATTTTTTCCCACCTTCTCTCATCCACGTGAAGGAATTGGATCCTGACAATTCCATTTACACTGTCTCCCATCAATCTTCATAGGATCCATATCACAGAGGTAAGACAGTGATCCCAGCAAACACTCCCAGGGCAGAGGGAGCACAGGGTTCCAGACAAAATAAAGCTCCCATTAAACTGTCTCCATTTAAATCCCCAGGGCAGGTAGAGAATGGGGTCAGATACAGAGTAAATCTCCCTCTACACTGCAGCATTTCAAATTCCCAGGCCATTTTGAGCTCGGCGTTAGGTACTGATTAAATCCCCCACTTCCCCCATCCTGTTCACATCAAACTCAATCAGGATAGCTCCATCACTGGGTTAGATACAGAGGATGTGTATGTTTGGATTTCAGCCCCAATCCAGTTGGTGATGATCACGGCCTTGTTAAGTGTGTTTGGGAATGGGGAGGGAGCTGTTAGGAGGGTGATGGTGGGATAGTGGGGAGCAGAGCTGTCTTCCAAGCAGTTGACCTGGGTCCGATTCCCAGCCATTGCAGTGTTGTGGTTTGTAAACAGCCTTTTAAAGGTAAGGCACTGGGATAAATCGAGGAAATAAATCTTTCATTCTGTGGTAAACCGGATCTGTCAGATTGCTCCTTGCTTTTCCTGGTGATGGTTCCTGTGAATTGCAGTGTGGAACCGGGCAGCATTGCTCGGCATCTCAGAAGCTTTCCCCTCTGCTGCTTCCCATTTCTTATTGAAATATTGGTTGCAGCACAAGGATGGGTTTGTTTTGTTCGAAAAGTGAGAGACTGCTCCAGTCAGGAACCTGAAATAATTACAGAAGCCACTGGAAACACTGAACAGTTCCAACAGCTTCTGTAGTGGTGGGGAGGGAGGGTTAATGTGTCAAATCTACACAAGGATAAAATAAACTCCAGCCACAAAACAATCAGAAATCCTGACTCTGCAAACATCCTTGTAAATCTTTTCTGAATCTTTACAAGTTTCACCCCATTCTCCTGATAGCAGAAAGACCAGAATTGTGTGGTTTATGGAATGTTACGATATCCGAACAGTTGCTGTTTATAGTTAAATAATGTTCATTTAGTTCAGGTTTCCAATCGAGTTCGGTTTGTCCAATCTTTCTTCCTTATGTTTGTGTTCCAACGATAGTGTGGAGTAAAGTGTGTTTTGATTCAGGCCTGGCAGTTTGACCAATCACATTGTAACGCCTTACACTTCCCTTCAGGAAATCAGGAAAAGGGGTCGAGACCATTTCCTTAAGGCAGAGGAGTTTGGTCTGGTTCATAACATCCTCAATGTCATCAATCCATGTCCCTCCAGCCCTGAGCAATGATGTTTACAGATTACTGGAGGATACACAGACACATTAATCGGTATTATCTTGGACAGGAGTCATTTGGGAATGATATTCCTCAGACCATCAACTCTCAGCTCGGCCAAGGATGAAGGCCAGGAATCCGGCACAATTGGGAAAAAGCCCATTTCCCGGGAGACTGAGAGGTCACTAACAGAGTGGGAGAGTCAGGAACAGAATAACAGGGACAGTCTACTCTGTTCACATAGCCTTCACCCCTCAGTGAATCCAGTGGCAGGAATGACTGCTATTAGTCAGACTGACAGAATGTGATCAGATACACACACTGTCCTTCCACATCATCAATATCGCCCAGCTCCCACCCTGTCTCAGCTCATCTGCCCCTCTGCCATCTTCAATATTTTAATCGGGGCAGCATTAACTACCGTGCTTTGAGCTGAGCTGTCTTACCTTCTGTACTCTCTCTCTAAACGGCTCCAATTCCCCCCGATCCCTCTCCGGTTTAAGATGCTCCTTGACATCCGCCCCAATGAAAGAGGTAGACCGTCACCTGACCCATGCACTGAAGAGCAGACTGACCCAACTCTGTCAATGTAACCCACCTAGGGAAGTGCACACTGACCCCAATCTGTCAATGTAACACACCCAGGGAAGAGAAGACTGACCCCACTCTGTCAAAGTAACAAAGCGAGGGAAGAGCAGACTGACCCCCACTCTGTCAATGTAACACACCCAGGGAAGGGCAGACTGACCCCACTCTGTCAATGTAACACACCCACGGAAGAGCAGACTGACCCCACTCTGTCAATGTAACACACCCAGGGAAGTGCAGACTGACCCGACTCTGTCAATGTAACACACACAGGGAAGAGCAGACTGACCCCACTCTGTCAAAGTAACACACCCAGGGAAGGGCAGACTGACCCCACTCTGTCAATGTAACCCACCCAGGAAAGAGCAGACTGACCCCACTCTGTCAATGTAACACACCCAGGGAATAGCAGACTTACCCCACTCTGTCAATGTAACCCACCCATAAAAGAGCAGACTGGCCCCACTCTGTCAATGTTACACGCCCTGGGAAGAGCAGACTGACCACACTCTGTCAATGTTACCCACCCAGGGAAGAGCAGATTGACCCCACTCTGTCAATGTGACACGCCCTGGGAAGAGCAGACTGACCTCACTCTGTCAATGTAACACACCCAGGGAAGAACAGACTGACCCCACTCTGTCAATGTAACACACCCAGGGAAGAGCAGACTGACCCCACTCTGTCAATGTAACACAGCCAGGGAAGAGCAGACTGACCCCACTGTGTCAATGTAACAAACTTGGGGAAGAGCAGACGGACCCCAATCTGTCAATGTAACACACCCAGGGAAGAGAAGACTGACCCCACTCTGTCAATGTAACCCTCCCAGGGAAGAGCAGACTGACCCCACTCTGTCAATGTAACCCACCCATAAAAGAGCAGACTGTCCCCACTCTGTCAATGTGACACGCCCTGGGAAGAGCACACTGACCCAACTCTGTCAATGTAACACACCCAGGGAAGAGCAGACTGACCAAACTCTGTCAATGTAACAAACCCAGGGAAGAGCAGACTGACCTCACTCTGTCAATGTAACCCACCCAGAGAAGAGCAGAATGACCTCTTCTGCAAAGTTACTCACAGTGAACTGCAGACTTCCCTACTCTGTCAATGTAACCCACCCAGTGAAGTGCACATTGACCCCACTCTGTCATTGTAACACACCCAGGGAAGAGCAGACTGACCCCACTCTGTCAATGTAACACACAATGGGAGAACAGACTGACCCCACTCTGTCAATGTAACACACCCAGGGAAGAGCAGACAGATACCACTCTGTCAATGTAACACACCAAGGGAAGAACAGACTGACCCCACTCTGTCAATTTAACACACCCAGGGAAGAGCAGACTGACCCCACTCTGTCAATGTAACACACCCAGGGGAGAGCAGACTGACACCACACTGTCACTGTGAAACTCCCAGGGAAGAACAGACTGACGCCACTCTGTCAATGTAACACACCCAGGGAAGAGCAGACTGACCCAACACTGTCAATTTAACACACCCAAGGAAGAACAGACTGACCCCACTCTGTCAATGTAACACACTCAGGAAATAGAAGACTGACCCCAATCTGTTTAATGTAACAAACCCAGGGAAGAGCAGACTGACCTCACTCTGTCAATGTAACACACCCAGGGAAGAGCAGACTGACCCCACTCTGTCAATGTAACACACCCAGGGAAGAGCAGACTGACCTCACTCTGTCAATGTATCACACCCAGGGAAGAGCAGACTGACACCACTCTGTCAATGTAACACACCCAGGGAAGAGCAGACTGAACTCACTCAGTCAATGTAACACAACCAGGGAGGAGCAGACTGAACCCACCCTGTCACTGTAACACACCCAGGGAAGAGCAGACTGACCTCACTCTGTCAATGTAACCCACCCAGAGAAGAGCAGAATGACCGCTTCTGCAAAATTACTCACACAGTCAACTGCAGTCTTACCCCACTCTGTCAATGTAACAAACCCAGGGAAGAGCAGGCTGACCTCACTCTGTCAATGTAACACACCCAGGGAAGTGCAGACTGACCCCACTCTGTCAATGTAACAAACTTGGGGAAGAGCAGACTAACCCCAATCTCTCAATGTAACACACCCAGGGAAGAGCAGACTGACTTCACTGTGTCAAAGTAACAAACCCAGGGAAGAGCAGACTGACCTCACTCTGCCAATGTTACACACCCAGGGAAGAGCAGACTGACCCCACTCTGTCAATGTAACCCACCCATAAAGAGCAGACTGACCCCACTCTGTCAATGTGACACGCCCTGGGAAGAGCAGACTAACCTCACTCTGTCAATGTAACACACCCATAAAAGAGCAGACTGACCCCACTCTGTCAATGTGACACGCCCTGGAAGAGAACACTGACCCAACTATGTCAATGTAACACACACAGGGAAGAGCAGACTGACCAAACTCTGTCAATGTAACAAACCCAGGGAAGAGCAGTCTGACCTCACTCTGTCAATGTAACACACCCAGAGAAGAGCAGAATGTCCTCTTCTGCAAAATTACTCACACAGTGAACTGCAGACTTACCCCACTCTGTCAATGTAACCCACCCAGTGATGTGCACACTGACCCCACTCTGTCATTGTAACACACCCAGGGAAGAGCAGACTGACCGCATTCTGTCAATGTAACACACAATGGGAGAACAGACTGACCCCACTCTGTCAATGTAACACACCCAGGGAAGAGCAGACAGATACCACTCTGTCAATGTAACACACCAAGGGAAGAACAGACTGACCCCACTCTGTCAATTTAACACACCCAGGGAAGAGCAGACTGACCCCACTCTGTCAATATAACATACCCAGGGGAGAGCAGACTGACACCACCCTGTCACTGTAACACTCCCAGGGAAGAACAGACTGACGCCACTCTGTCAATGTAACACACCCAGGGAAGAGCAGACTGACCCAACACTGTCAATTTAACACACCCAAGGAAGAACAGACTGACCCCACTCTGTCAATGTAACACACTCAGGAAATAGAAGACTGACCCCAATCTGTCAATGTAACAAACCCAGGGAAGAGCAGACTGACCTCACTCTGTCAATGTAACACACCCAGGGAAGAGCAGACTGACCCCACTCTGTCAATGTGACACGCCCTGGAAGAGCACACTGACCCAACTATGTCAATGTAACACACACAGGGAAGAGCAGACTTACCAAACTCTGTCAATGTAACAAACCCAGGGAAGAGCAGTCTGACCTCACTCTGTCAATGTAACCCACCCAGAGAAGAGCAGAATGTCCTCTTCTGCAAAATTACTCACACAGTGAACTGCAGACTTAACCCACTCTGTCAATGTAACCCACCCAGTGATGTGCACACTGACCCCACTCTGTCATTGTAACACACCCAGGGAAGAGCAGACTGACCGCATTCTGTCAATGTAACACACAATGGGAGAACAGACTGACCCCACTCTGTCAATGTAACACACCCAGGGAAGAGCAGACAGATACCACTCTGTCAATGTAACACACCAAGGGAAGAACAGACTGACCCCACTCTGTCAATTTAACACACCCAGGGAAGAGCAGACTGACCCCACTCTGTCAATATAACATACCCAGGGGAGAGCAGACTGACACCACCCTGTCACTGTAACACTCCCAGGGAAGAACAGACTGACGCCACTCTGTCAATGTAACACACCCAGGGAAGAGCAGACTGACCCCACTTTGTCAATGTAACCCACCCATAAAGAGCAGACTGACCCCACTCTGTCAATGTGACACGCCCTGGGAAGAGCAGACTAACCTCACTCTGTCAATGTAACACCCCCATAAAAGAGCAGACTGACCCCACTCTGTCAATGTGACACGCCCTGGGAAGAGCACACTGACCCAACTATGTCAATGTAACACACACAGGGAAGAGCAGACTGACCAAACTCTGTCAATGTAACAAACCCAGGGAAGAGCAGTCTGACCTCACTCTGTCAATGTAACCCACCCAGAGAAGAGCAGAATGTCCTCTTCTGCAAAATTACTCACACAGTGAACTGCAGACTTACCCCACTCTGTCAATGTAACCCACCCAGTGATGTGCACACTGACCCCACTCTGTCATTGTAACACACCCAGGGAAGAGCAGACTGACCGCACTCTGTCAATGTAACACACAATGGGAGAACAGACTGACCCCACTCTGTCAATGTAACACACCCAGGGAAGAGCAGACAGATACCACACTGTCAATGTAACACACCAAGGGAAGAACAGACTGACCCCACTCTGTCAATTTAACACACCCAGGGAAGAGCAGACTGACCCCACTCTGTCAATATAACATACCCAGGGGAGAGCAGACTGACACCACCCTGTCACTGTAACACTCCCAGGGAAGAACAGACTGACGCCACTCTGTCAATGTAACACACCCAGGGAAGAGCAGACTGACCCAACACTGTCAATTTAACACACCCAAGGAAGAACAGACTGACCCCACTCTGTCAATGTAACACACTCAGCGAAGAGCAGACTGACCCCACTCTGTCAATGTAACACACCCAGGGAAGAGCAGACTGACCCCACTCTGTCAATTTAACACACCCAGGGGAGAGCAGACTGACACCACCCTGTCACTGTAAAACTCCCAGGGAAGAACAGACTGACGCCACTCTGTCAATGTAACACACCCAGGGAAGAGCAGACTGACCCAACACTGTCAATTTAACACACCCAAGGAAGAACAGACTGACCCCATTCTGTCAATGTAACACACTCAGGGAAGAGCAGACTGACCCCAATCTGTCAATGTAACACACCCAGGGAAGAGAAGACTGACCCCAATCTGTCAATGTAACAAACCCAGGGAAGAGCAGACTGACCTCACTCTGTCAATGTAACACACCCAGGGAAGAGCAGACTGACCCCACTCTGTCAATGTAACACACGCAGGGAAGAGCAGACTGAACTCACACTGTCAATGTAACACAACCAGGGATGAGCAGACTGTCCCCACTCTGTCAATTTAACAAACCCAGGGAAGAGCAGACTGACCTAACTCTGTCAGTGTAACCCACCCAGAGAAGAGCAGAATGACCGCGTCTGCAAAATTACTCACACAGTCAACTGCAGTCTTACCCCACTCTGTCAATGTAACACACCCAGGGAAGAGTAGACTGACCACACTCTGTCAATGTAACACACCCAGGGAAGTGCAGACTGAACCCACTCTGTCAATGTAACACACCCAGGGAAGAGCAGACTGACCCCACTCAGTCAAAGTAACACACCCAGGGAAGTACAGACTGACCCCACTATGTCAATGTAACAAACCCAGGGAAGAGCAGACTGACCTCACTCTGCCAATGTAACACACCCAGGGAAGAGCAGACTGACCCCACTCTGTCAATGTAACCCACCCATAAAAGAGCAGACTGACCCCACTCTGTCAATGTGACACGCCCTGGGAAGAGCAGACTAACCTCACTCTGTCAATGTAACACACCCAGGGAAGAGCAGACTGACCCCACTCTGTCAATGTGACACGCCCTGGAAGAGCACACTGACCCAACTCTGTCAATGTAGCACACCCAGGGAAGAGCAGACTGACCAAACTCTGTCAATGTAACCCACCCAGAGAAGAGCAGAATGTCCTCTTCTGAAAAATTACTCACACAGTGAACTGCAGACTTACCCCACTCTGTCAATGTAACCGACCCAGTGATGTGCACACTGAGCCCACTCTGTCATTGTAACACACCCAGGGAAGAGCAGACTGACCCCACTCTGTCAATGTAACACACAATGGGAGAACAGACTGAAACCACTCTGTCAATGTAACACACCCAGGGAAGAGCAGACAGATACCACTCTGTCAAAGTAACACACCAAGGGAAGAACAGACTGACCCCACTCTGTCAATTTAACACACCCAGGGAAGAGCAGACTGACCCAACACTGTCAATTTAACACACCCAAGGAAGAACAGACTGACCCCACTCTGTCAATGTAACACACTCAGGGAAGAGCAGACTGACCCCAATCTGTCAATGTAACACACCCAGGGAAGAGAAGACTGACCCCACTCTGTCAATGTAACAAACCCAGGGAAGAGCAGACTGAACTCACTCTGTCAATGTAACACACCCAGGGAAGAGCAGACTGACCCCACTCTGTCAATGTAACACACGCAGGGAAGAGCAGACTGAATTCATTCTGTCAATGTAACCCACCCATAAAAGAGCAGACTGACCCCACTCTGTCAATGTGACACGCCCTGGGAAGAGCAGACTGACCACACTCTGTCAATGTAACACACCCTGGGAAGAGCAGACTGACCCCCACTCTGTGAATGTAACACACACAGGGAAGTGCACACTGACCCCACTCTGTCATTGTAACACAGCAAGGGAAGAGCAGACTGACCCCCACTCTGTCAATGTAACAAACCCTGGGAGAACAGACTGTCCCCACTCTGTCATTGTAACACACCCAGGGAAGAGCAGACTGACCGCACTCTGTCAATGTAACACACAATGGGAGAACAGACTGACCCCACTCTGTCAATGTAACACACCCAGGGAAGAGCAGACAGATACCACTCTGTCAATGTAACACACCAAGGGAAGAATAGACTGACCCCACTCTGTCAATTTAACACACCCAGGGAAGAGCAGACTGACCCCACTCTGTCAATGTAACATACCCAGGGGAGAGCAGACTGACACCACCCTGTCACTGTAACACTCCCAGGGAAGAACAGACTGACGCCACTCTGTCAATGTAACACACCCAGGGAAGAGCAGACTGACCCAACACTGTCAATTTAAAACACCCAAGGAAGAACAGACTGACCCCACTCTGTCAATGTAACACACCCAGGGAAGAGCAGCCTGACAAAACACTGTCAATTTAACACACCCAGGGGAGAGCAGACTGACACCATCCTGTCACTGTAAAACTCCCAGGGAAGAACAGACTGACGCCACTCTGTCAATGTAACACACTCAGGGAAGAGCAGACTGACCCAACACTGTCAATTTAACACACCCAAGGAAGAACAGACTGACCCCACTCTGTCAATGTAACACACTCCGGGAAGAGCAGACTGACCCCAATCTGTCAATGTAACACACCCAGGGAAGAGAAGACTGACCCCAATCTGTCAATGTAACAAACCCAGGGAAGAGCAGACTGACCTCACTCTGTCAATGTAACACACCCAGGGAAGAGCAGACTGACCCCAATCTGTCAATGTAACACACCCAGGGAATAGCAGACTGAACTCACTCTGTCAATGTAACACAACCAGGGAGGAGCAGACTGAACCCACCCTATCACTGTAACACACCCAGGGAAGAGCAGACTGACCTCACTCTGTCAATGTAACCCACCCAGAGAAGAGCAGAATGACCGCTTCTGCAAAATTACTCACACAGTCAACTGCAGTCTTACCCAACTCTGTCAATGTAACACACCCAGGGAAAAGCAAACTGACCCAACTCTGTCAATGTAACACACCCAGGGAGGAGCAGACTGAACCCACCCTGTCACTGTAACACACCCAGGGAAGAGCAGACTGTCCCCACTCTGTCAATTTAACAAACCCAGGGAAGCAGACTGACCTCACTCTGTGAATGTAACCCACCCAGAGAAGAGCAGAATGACCGCTTCTGCAAAATTACTCACACAGTCAACTGCAGTCTTACCCCACTCTGTCAATGTAACACAACCAGGGAAGAGTAGACTGACCACACTCTGTAAATGTAACAAACCCAGGGAAGAGCAGACTGACCTCACTCTGTCAATGTAACACACCCAGGGAAGTGCAGACTGACCAAACTCTGTCAATGTAACCCACCCAGAGAAGAGCAGAATGTCCTCTTCTGAAAAATTACTCACACAGTGAACTGCAGACTTACCCCACTCTGTCAATGTAACCGACCCAGTGATGTGCACACTGAGCCCACTCTGTCATTGTAACACACCCAGGGAAGAGCAGACTGACCCCACTCTGTCAATGTAACACACAATGGGAGAACAGACTGAAACCACTCTGTCAATGTAACACACCCAGGGAAGAGCAGACAGATACCACTCTGTCAAAGTAACACACCAAGGGAAGAACAGACTGACCCCACTCTGTCAATTTAACACACCCAGGGAAGAGCAGACTGACCCAACACTGTCAATTTAACACACCCAAGGAAGAACAGACTGACCCCACTCTGTCAATGTAACACACTCAGGGAAGAGCAGACTGACCCCAATCTGTCAATGTAACACACCCAGGGAAGAGAAGACTGACCCCACTCTGTCAATGTAACAAACCCAGGGAAGAGCAGACTGAACTCACTCTGTCAATGTAACACACCCAGGGAAGAGCAGACTGACCCCACTCTGTCAATGTAACACACGCAGGGAAGAGCAGACTGAATTCATTCTGTCAATGTAACCCACCCATAAAAGAGCAGACTGACCCCACTCTGTCAATGTGACACGCCCTGGGAAGAGCAGACTGACCACACTCTGTCAATGTAACACACCCTGGGAAGAGCAGACTGACCCCCACTCTGTGAATGTAACACACACAGGGAAGTGCACACTGACCCCACTCTGTCATTGTAACACAGCAAGGGAAGAGCAGACTGACCCCCACTCTGTCAATGTAACAAACCCTGGGAGAACAGACTGTCCCCACTCTGTCATTGTAACACACCCAGGGAAGAGCAGACTGACCGCACTCTGTCAATGTAACACACAATGGGAGAACAGACTGACCCCACTCTGTCAATGTAACACACCCAGGGAAGAGCAGACAGATACCACTCTGTCAATGTAACACACCAAGGGAAGAATAGACTGACCCCACTCTGTCAATTTAACACACCCAGGGAAGAGCAGACTGACCCCACTCTGTCAATGTAACATACCCAGGGGAGAGCAGACTGACACCACCCTGTCACTGTAACACTCCCAGGGAAGAACAGACTGACGCCACTCTGTCAATGTAACACACCCAGGGAAGAGCAGACTGACCCAACACTGTCAATTTAAAACACCCAAGGAAGAACAGACTGACCCCACTCTGTCAATGTAACACACCCAGGGAAGAGCAGCCTGACAAAACACTGTCAATTTAACACACCCAGGGGAGAGCAGACTGACACCATCCTGTCACTGTAAAACTCCCAGGGAAGAACAGACTGACGCCACTCTGTCAATGTAACACACTCAGGGAAGAGCAGACTGACCCAACACTGTCAATTTAACACACCCAAGGAAGAACAGACTGACCCCACTCTGTCAATGTAACACACTCCGGGAAGAGCAGACTGACCCCAATCTGTCAATGTAACACACCCAGGGAAGAGAAGACTGACCCCAATCTGTCAATGTAACAAACCCAGGGAAGAGCAGACTGACCTCACTCTGTCAATGTAACACACCCAGGGAAGAGCAGACTGACCCCAATCTGTCAATGTAACACACCCAGGGAAGAGCAGACTGAACTCACTCTGTCAATGTAACACAACCAGGGAGGAGCAGACTGAACCCACCCTATCACTGTAACACACCCAGGGAAGAGCAGACTGACCTCACTCTGTCAATGTAACCCACCCAGAGAAGAGCAGAATGACCGCTTCTGCAAAATTACTCACACAGTCAACTGCAGTCTTACCCAACTCTGTCAATGTAACACACCCAGGGAAAAGCAAACTGACCCAACTCTGTCAATGTAACACACCCAGGGAGGAGCAGACTGAACCCACCCTGTCACTGTAACACACCCAGGGAAGAGCAGACTGTCCCCACTCTGTCAATTTAACAAACCCAGGGAAGCAGACTGACCTCACTCTGTGAATGTAACCCACCCAGAGAAGAGCAGAATGACCGCTTCTGCAAAATTACTCACACAGTCAACTGCAGTCTTACCCCACTCTGTCAATGTAACACAACCAGGGAAGAGTAGACTGACCACACTCTGTAAATGTAACAAACCCAGGGAAGAGCAGACTGACCTCACTCTGTCAATGTAACACACCCAGGGAAGTGCAGACTGACCCCACTGTGTCAATGTAACACACCCAGGGAAGAGCAGACAGATACCACTCTGTCAATGTAACACACCCAGAGAAGTACAGACTGACCCCACTATGTCAATGTAACAAACCCAGGGAAGAGCAGACTGACCTCACTCTGCCAATGTAACACACCCAGGGAAGAGCAGACTGACCCCACTCTGTCAATGTAACCCACCCATAAAAGAGCAGACTGACCCCACTCTGTCAATGTGACACGCCCTGGGAAGAGCAGACTAACCTCACTCTGTCAATGTAACACACCCAGGGAATAGCAGACTGACCCCTCTCTGTCAATGTGACACGCCCTGGAAGAGCACACTGATCCAACTCTGTCAATGTAACACACCCAGGGAAGAGCAGACTGACCAAACTCTGTCAATGTAACAAACCCAGGGAAGAGCAGACTGACCTCACTCTGTCAATGTAACCCACCCAGAGAAGAGCAGAATGTCCTCTTCTGAAAAATTACTCACACAGTGAACTGCAGACTTACCCCACTCTGTCAATGTAACCCACCCAGTGATGTGCACTCTGACCCCACTCTGTCATTGTAACACACCCAGGGAAGAGCAGACTGACCCCACTCTGTCAATTTAACACACCAAGGGAAGAACAGACTGACCCCACTCTGTCAATTTAACACACCCAAGGAAGAACAGACTGACCCCACTCTTTCAATGTAACACACCCAAGGAAGAACAGAATTTCCCCACCCTGTCAATGTAACACACTCAGGGAAGAGCAGACTGACCCCAATCTGTCAATGTAACACACCCAGGGAAAAGAAGACTGACGCCACTCTGTCAATGTAACAAACCCAGGGAAGAGCAGACTGACCTCACTCTGTCAATGTAACACACCCAGGGAAGAACAGACTGGCCCCACTCTGTCAATGTAACACACCCAGGGAAGAGCAGACTGAACTCATTCTGTCAATGTAACACACTCAGGGAAGAGCAGACTGACCCCACTCTGTCAATGTAACACACGCAGGGAAGAGCAGACTGAATTCATTCTGTCAATGTAACCCACCCATAAAAGAGCAGACTGACCCCACTCTGTCAATGTGACACGCCCTGGGAAGAGCAGACTGACCACACTGTCAATGTAACACACCCTGGGAAGAGCAGACTGACCCCCACTCTGTCAATGTAACACACACAGGGAAGTGCACACTGACCATACTCTGTCATTGTAACACAGCAAGGGAAGAGCAGACTGACCCCCACTCTGTCAATGTAACAAACCCTGGGAGAACAGACTGACCCCACTCTGTCAATGTAACACACCCAGGGAAGAGCTGACTGAACCCACTCTGTCAATGTAACACACCCAGGGAAGAACAGACTGACCCCACTCTGTCAATGTAATACACCCAGGGAAGAACAGACTGACCCCACTCAGTCAATGTAACACACCCAGGGAAGAGCAGACGGACCCCACTCTGTCAATGTAACACACCCAGGGAATAGCAGACTTACCCCACTCTGTCAATGTAACCCACCCATAAAAGAGCAGACTCGCCCCACTCTGTCAATGTGACACCCCCTGGGAAGAGCAGACTGACCACACTCTGTCAATGTTACCCACCCAGGGAAGAGCAGATTGACCCCACTCTGTCAATGTGACACGCCCTGGGAAGAGCAGACTGACCTCACTCTGTCAATGTAACACACCCAGGGAATAGCAGTCTGACCCCACTCTGTCAATGTATCACACCTAGGGAAGGGCAGACTGACCCCACTCTGTCAATGTAACACACCCAGGGAAGAGCAGACTGACACCACTCTGTCAATGTAACACACCCAGGGAAGAGCAAACTGACCCCACTCTGTCAATGAAACACACCCAGGGAAGAGCAGACTGACCCCACTCTGTCAATGTTACCCACCCAGGGAAGAGCAGATTGACCCCACTCTGTCAATGTAACACACCCAGGGAAGAGCAGACTGACCCCACTCTGTCAATGTAACACACCCAGGGAAGAGCAGACTGACCCCACTCTGTCAATGTAACACACCCAGGGAAGAGCAGACTGACCCACTCTGTCAATGTTACACACCCAGGGAAGAGCAGACTGACCCCACTCTGTCAATGTAACACACCCAGGGAACAACAGACTGACCCCACTGTGTCAATGTAACAAACTTGGGGAAGAGCAGACTGACACCAATCTGTCAATGTAACACACCCAGCGAAGAGAAGACTGACCCCACTCTGTCAATGTAACCCTCCCAGGGAAGAGGAGACTGACCCCAATCTGTCAATGTAACACACCCAGGGAAGAGCAGACTGAACTCACTCTGTCAATGTAACACAACCAGGGAAGATCAGACTGACCCCACTCTGTCAATGTAACACACCCAGCGAAGAGCAGACTAACCCCACTCTGTCAATGTAACCCACCCATAAAAGAGCAGACTGTCCCCACTCTGTCAATGTGACACGCCCTGGGATGAGCACACTGACCCAACTCTGTCAATGTAACACACCCAGGGAAGAGCAGACTGACCAAACTCTGTCAATGTAACACACCCAGGGAAGAGCAGACTGACCTCACTCTGTCAATGTAACCCACCCAGAGAAGAGCAGAATGTCCTCTTCTGCAAAGTTACTCACAGTGAACTGCAGACTTCCCTACTCTGTCAATGTAACCCACCCAGTGAAGTGCACATTGACCCCACTCTGTCATTGTAACACACCCAGGGAAGAGCAGACTGACCCCACTCTGTCAATGTAACACACAATGGGAGAACAGACTGACCCCACTCTGTCAATGTAACACACCCAGGGAAGAACAGACTGACCCCACTCTGTCAATGTAACACACCCAGGGAAGAGCAGACAGATACCACTCTGTCAATGTAACACACCAAGGGAAGAACAGACTGACCCCACTCTGTCAATTTAACACACCCAGGGAAGAGCAGACTGACCCCACTCTGTCAATGTAACACACCCAGGGGAGAGCAGACTGACACCACACTGTCACTGTGAAACTCCCAGGGAAGAACAGACTGACGCCACTCTGTCAATGTAACACACCCAGGGAAGAGCAGACTGACCCAACACTGTCAATTTAACACACCCAAGGAAGAACAGACTGACCCCACTCTGTCAATGTAACACACTCAGGAAATAGAAGACTGACCCCAATCTGTTTAATGTAACAAACCCAGGGAAGAGCAGACTGACCTCACTCTGTCAATGTAACACACCCAGGGAAGAGCAGACTGACCCCACTCTGTCAATGTAACACACCCAGGGAAGAGCAGACTGACCTCACTCTGTCAATGTATCACACCCAGGGAAGAGCAGACTGACACCACTCTGTCAATGTAACACACCCAGGGAAGAGCAGACTGAACTCACTCAGTCAATGTAACACAACCAGGGAGGAGCAGACTGAACCCACCCTGTCACTGTAACACACCCAGGGAAGAGCAGACTGACCTCACTCTGTCAATGTAACCCACCCAGAGAAGAGCAGAAAAACCGCTTCTGCAAAATTACTCACACAGTCAACTGCAGTCTTACCCCACTCTGTCAATGTAACAAACCCAGGGAAGAGCAGGCTGACCTCACTCTGTCAATGTAACACACCCAGGGAAGTGCAGACTGACCCCACTCTGTCAATGTAACCCACCCATAAAGAGCAGACTGACCCCACTCTGTCAATGTAACAAACTTGGGGAAGAGCAGACTAACCCCAATCTCTCAATGTAACACACCCAGGGAAGAGCAGACTGACTTCACTGTTTCAAAGTAACAAACCCAGGGAAGAGCAGACTGACCTCACTCTGCCAATGTTACACACCCAGGGAAGAGCAGACTGACCCCACTCTGTCAATGTAACCCACCCATAAAGAGCAGACTGACCCCACTCTGTCAATGTGACACGCCCTGGGAAGAGCAGACTAACCTCACTCTGTCAATGTAACACACCCATAAAAGAGCAGACTGACCCCACTCTGTCAATGTGACACGCCCTGGAAGAGAACACTGACCCAACTATGTCAATGTAACACACACAGGGAAGAGCAGACTGACCAAACTCTGTCAATGTAACAAACCCAGGGAAGAGCAGTCTGACCTCACTCTGTCAATGTAACACACCCAGAGAAGAGCAGAATGTCCTCTTCTGCAAAATTACTCACACAGTGAACTGCAGACTTACCCCACTCTGTCAATGTAACCCACCCAGTGATGTGCACACTGACCCCACTCTGTCATTGTAACACACCCAGGGAAGAGCAGACTGACCGCATTCTGTCAATGTAACACACAATGGGAGAACAGACTGACCCCACTCTGTCAATGTAACACACCCAGGGAAGAGCAGACAGATACCACTCTGTCAATGTAACACACCAAGGGAAGAACAGACTGACCCCACTCTGTCAATTTAACACACCCAGGGAAGAGCAGACTGACCCCACTCTGTCAATATAACATACCCAGGGGAGAGCAGACTGACACCACCCTGTCACTGTAACACTCCCAGGGAAGAACAGACTGACGCCACTCTGTCAATGTAACACACCCAGGGAAGAGCAGACTGACCCAACACTGTCAATTTAACACACCCAAGGAAGAACAGACTGACCCCACTCTGTCAATGTAACACACTCAGGAAATAGAAGACTGACCCCAATCTGTCAATGTAACAAACCCAGGGAAGAGCAGACTGACCTCACTCTGTCAATGTAACACACCCAGGGAAGAGCAGACTGACCCCACTCTGTCAATGTGACACGCCCTGGAAGAGCACACTGACCCAACTATGTCAATGTAACACACACAGGGAAGAGCAGACTTACCAAACTCTGTCAATGTAACAAACCCAGGGAAGAGCAGTCTGACCTCACTCTGTCAATGTAACCCACCCAGAGAAGAGCAGAATGTCCTCTTCTGCAAAATTACTCACACAGTGAACTGCAGACTTACCCCACTCTGTCAATGTAACCCACCCAGTGATGTGCACACTGACCCCACTCTGTCATTGTAACACACCCAGGGAAGAGCAGACTGACCGCATTCTGTCAATGTAACACACAATGGGAGAACAGACTGACCCCACTCTGTCAATGTAACACACCCAGGGAAGAGCAGACAGATACCACTCTGTCAATGTAACACACCAAGGGAAGAACAGACTGACCCCACTCTGTCAATTTAACACACCCAGGGAAGAGCAGACTGACCCCACTCTGTCAATATAACATACCCAGGGGAGAGCAGACTGACACCACCCTGTCACTGTAACACTCCCAGGGAAGAACAGACTGACGCCACTCTGTCAATGTAACACACCCAGGGAAGAGCAGACTGACCCCACTTTGTCAATGTAACCCACCCATAAAGAGCAGACTGACCCCACTCTGTCAATGTGACACGCCCTGGGAAGAGCAGACTAACCTCACTCTGTCAATGTAACACCCCCATAAAAGAGCAGACTGACCCCACTCTGTCAATGTGACACGCCCTGGGAAGAGCACACTGACCCAACTATGTCAATGTAACACACACAGGGAAGAGCAGACTGACCAAACTCTGTCAATGTAACAAACCCAGGGAAGAGCAGTCTGACCTCACTCTGTCAATGTAACCCACCCAGAGAAGAGCAGAATGTCCTCTTCTGCAAAATTACTCACACAGTGAACTGCAGACTTACCCCACTCTGTCAATGTAACCCACCCAGTGATGTGCACACTGACCCCACTCTGTCATTGTAACACACCCAGGGAAGAGCAGACTGACCGCACTCTGTCAATGTAACACACAATGGGAGAACAGACTGACCCCACTCTGTCAATGTAACACACCCAGGGAAGAGCAGACAGATACCACACTGTCAATGTAACACACCAAGGGAAGAACAGACTGACCCCACTCTGTCAATTTAACACACCCAGGGAAGAGCAGACTGACCCCACTCTGTCAATATAACATACCCAGGGGAGAGCAGACTGACACCACCCTGTCACTGTAACACTCCCAGGGAAGAACAGACTGACGCCACTCTGTCAATGTAACACACCCAGGGAAGAGCAGACTGACCCAACACTGTCAATTTAACACACCCAAGGAAGAACAGACTGACCCCACTCTGTCAATGTAACACACTCAGCGAAGAGCAGACTGACCCCACTCTGTCAATGTAACACACCCAGGGAAGAGCAGACTGACCCCACTCTGTCAATTTAACACACCCAGGGGAGAGCAGACTGACACCACCCTGTCACTGTAAAACTCCCAGGGAAGAACAGACTGACGCCACTCTGTCAATGTAACACACCCAGGGAAGAGCAGACTGACCCAACACTGTCAATTTAACACACCCAAGGAAGAACAGACTGACCCCATTCTGTCAATGTAACACACTCAGGGAAGAGCAGACTGACCCCAATCTGTCAATGTAACACACCCAGGGAAGAGAAGACTGACCCCACTCTGTCAATGTAACAAACCCAGGGAAGAGCAGACTGACCTCACTCTGTCAATGTAACACACCCAGGGAAGAGCAGACTGACCCCACTCTGTCAATGTAACACACCCAGGGAAGAGCAGACTGAACTCACACTGTCAATGTAACACAACCAGGGATGAGCAGACTGTCCCCACTCTGTCAATTTAACAAACCCAGGGAAGAGCAGACTGACCTAACTCTGTCAGTGTAACCCACCCAGAGAAGAGCAGAATGACCGCGTCTGCAAAATTACTCACACAGTCAACTGCAGTCTTACCCCACTCAGTCAATGTAACACACCCAGGGAAGAGTAGACTGACCACACTCTGTCAATGTAACACACCCAGGGAAGTGCAGACTGAACCCACTCTGTCAATGTAACACACCCAGGGAAGAGCAGACTGACCCCACTCAGTCAAAGTAACACACCCAGGGAAGTACAGACTGACCTCACTCTGCCAATGTAACACACCCAGGGAAGAGCAGACTGACCCCACTCTGTCAATGTAACCCACCCATAAAAGAGCAGACTGACCCCACTCTGTCAATGTGACACGCCCTGGGAAGAGCAGACTAACCTCACTCTGTCAATGTAACACACCCAGGGAAGAGCAGACTGACCCCCACTCTGTCAATGTAACACACCCAGGGAAGGGCAGACTGACCCCACTCTGTCAATGTAACACACCCACGGAAGAGCAGACTGACCCCACTCTGTCAATGTAACACACCCAGGGAAGTGCAGACTGACCCGACTCTGTCAATGTAACACACACAGGGAAGAGCAGACTGACCCCACTCTGTCAAAGTAACACACCCAGGGAAGGGCAGACTGACCCCACTCTGTCAATGTAACCCACCCAGGAAAGAGCAGACTGACCCCACTCTGTCAATGTAACACACCCAGGGAATAGCAGACTTACCCCACTCTGTCAATGTAACCCACCCATAAAAGAGCAGACTGGCCCCACTCTGTCAATGTTACACGCCCTGGGAAGAGCAGACTGACCACACTCTGTCAATGTTACCCACCCAGGGAAGAGCAGATTGACCCCACTCTGTCAATGTGACACGCCCTGGGAAGAGCAGACTGACCTCACTCTGTCAATGTAACACACCCAGGGAAGAACAGACTGACCCCACTCTGTCAATGTAACACACCCAGGGAAGAGCAGACTGACCCCACTCTGTCAATGTAACACAGCCAGGGAAGAGCAGACTGACCCCACTGTGTCAATGTAACAAACTTGGGGAAGAGCAGACGGACCCCAATCTGTCAATGTAACACACCCAGGGAAGAGAAGACTGACCCCACTCTGTCAATGTAACCCTCCCAGGGAAGAGCAGACTGACCCCACTCTGTCAATGTAACCCACCCATAAAAGAGCAGACTGTCCCCACTCTGTCAATGTGACACGCCCTGGGAAGAGCACACTGACCCAACTCTGTCAATGTAACACACCCAGGGAAGAGCAGACTGACCAAACTCTGTCAATGTAACAAACCCAGGGAAGAGCAGACTGACCTCACTCTGTCAATGTAACCCACCCAGAGAAGAGCAGAATGACCTCTTCTGCAAAGTTACTCACAGTGAACTGCAGACTTCCCTACTCTGTCAATGTAACCCACCCAGTGAAGTGCACATTGACCCCACTCTGTCATTGTAACACACCCAGGGAAGAGCAGACTGACCCCACTCTGTCAATGTAACACACAATGGGAGAACAGACTGACCCCACTCTGTCAATGTAACACACCCAGGGAAGAGCAGACAGATACCACTCTGTCAATGTAACACACCAAGGGAAGAACAGACTGACCCCACTCTGTCAATTTAACACACCCAGGGAAGAGCAGACTGACCCCACTCTGTCAATGTAACACACCCAGGGGAGAGCAGACTGACACCACACTGTCACTGTGAAACTCCCAGGGAAGAACAGACTGACGCCACTCTGTCAATGTAACACACCCAGGGAAGAGCAGACTGACCCAACACTGTCAATTTAACACACCCAAGGAAGAACAGACTGACCCCACTCTGTCAATGTAACACACTCAGGAAATAGAAGACTGACCCCAATCTGTTTAATGTAACAAACCCAGGGAAGAGCAGACTGACCTCACTCTGTCAATGTAACACACCCAGGGAAGAGCAGACTGACCCCACTCTGTCAATGTAACACACCCAGGGAAGAGCAGACTGACCTCACTCTGTCAATGTATCACACCCAGGGAAGAGCAGACTGACACCACTCTGTCAATGTAACACACCCAGGGAAGAGCAGACTGAACTCACTCAGTCAATGTAACACAACCAGGGAGGAGCAGACTGAACCCACCCTGTCACTGTAACACACCCAGGGAAGAGCAGACTGACCTCACTCTGTCAATGTAACCCACCCAGAGAAGAGCAGAATGACCGCTTCTGCAAAATTACTCACACAGTCAACTGCAGTCTTACCCCACTCTGTCAATGTAACAAACCCAGGGAAGAGCAGGCTGACCTCACTCTGTCAATGTAACACACCCAGGGAAGTGCAGACTGACCCCACTCTGTCAATGTAACAAACTTGGGGAAGAGCAGACTAACCCCAATCTCTCAATGTAACACACCCAGGGAAGAGCAGACTGACTTCACTGTGTCAAAGTAACAAACCCAGGGAAGAGCAGACTGACCTCACTCTGCCAATGTTACACACCCAGGGAAGAGCAGACTGACCCCACTCTGTCAATGTAACCCACCCATAAAGAGCAGACTGACCCCACTCTGTCAATGTGACACGCCCTGGGAAGAGCAGACTAACCTCACTCTGTCAATGTAACACACCCATAAAAGAGCAGACTGACCCCACTCTGTCAATGTGACACGCCCTGGAAGAGAACACTGACCCAACTATGTCAATGTAACACACACAGGGAAGAGCAGACTGACCAAACTCTGTCAATGTAACAAACCCAGGGAAGAGCAGTCTGACCTCACTCTGTCAATGTAACACACCCAGAGAAGAGCAGAATGTCCTCTTCTGCAAAATTACTCACACAGTGAACTGCAGACTTACCCCACTCTGTCAATGTAACCCACCCAGTGATGTGCACACTGACCCCACTCTGTCATTGTAACACACCCAGGGAAGAGCAGACTGACCGCATTCTGTCAATGTAACACACAATGGGAGAACAGACTGACCCCACTCTGTCAATGTAACACACCCAGGGAAGAGCAGACAGATACCACTCTGTCAATGTAACACACCAAGGGAAGAACAGACTGACCCCACTCTGTCAATTTAACACACCCAGGGAAGAGCAGACTGACCCCACTCTGTCAATATAACATACCCAGGGGAGAGCAGACTGACACCACCCTGTCACTGTAACACTCCCAGGGAAGAACAGACTGACGCCACTCTGTCAATGTAACACACCCAGGGAAGAGCAGACTGACCCAACACTGTCAATTTAACACACCCAAGGAAGAACAGACTGACCCCACTCTGTCAATGTAACACACTCAGGAAATAGAAGACTGACCCCAATCTGTCAATGTAACAAACCCAGGGAAGAGCAGACTGACCTCACTCTGTCAATGTAACACACCCAGGGAAGAGCAGACTGACCCCACTCTGTCAATGTGACACGCCCTGGAAGAGCACACTGACCCAACTATGTCAATGTAACACACACAGGGAAGAGCAGACTTACCAAACTCTGTCAATGTAACAAACCCAGGGAAGAGCAGTCTGACCTCACTCTGTCAATGTAACCCACCCAGAGAAGAGCAGAATGTCCTCTTCTGCAAAATTACTCACACAGTGAACTGCAGACTTACCCCACTCTGTCAATGTAACCCACCCAGTGATGTGCACACTGACCCCACTCTGTCATTGTAACACACCCAGGGAAGAGCAGACTGACCGCATTCTGTCAATGTAACACACAATGGGAGAACAGACTGACCCCACTCTGTCAATGTAACACACCCAGGGAAGAGCAGACAGATACCACTCTGTCAATGTAACACACCAAGGGAAGAACAGACTGACCCCACTCTGTCAATTTAACACACCCAGGGAAGAGCAGACTGACCCCACTCTGTCAATATAACATACCCAGGGGAGAGCAGACTGACACCACCCTGTCACTGTAACACTCCCAGGGAAGAACAGACTGACGCCACTCTGTCAATGTAACACACCCAGGGAAGAGCAGACTGACCCCACTTTGTCAATGTAACCCACCCATAAAGAGCAGACTGACCCCACTCTGTCAATGTGACACGCCCTGGGAAGAGCAGACTAACCTCACTCTGTCAATGTAACACCCCCATAAAAGAGCAGACTGACCCCACTCTGTCAATGTGACACGCCCTGGGAAGAGCACACTGACCCAACTATGTCAATGTAACACACACAGGGAAGAGCAGACTGACCAAACTCTGTCAATGTAACAAACCCAGGGAAGAGCAGTCTGACCTCACTCTGTCAATGTAACCCACCCAGAGAAGAGCAGAATGTCCTCTTCTGCAAAATTACTCACACAGTGAACTGCAGACTTACCCCACTCTGTCAATGTAACCCACCCAGTGATGTGCACACTGACCCCACTCTGTCATTGTAACACACCCAGGGAAGAGCAGACTGACCGCACTCTGTCAATGTAACACACAATGGGAGAACAGACTGACCCCACTCTGTCAATGTAACACACCCAGGGAAGAGCAGACAGATACCACACTGTCAATGTAACACACCAAGGGAAGAACAGACTGACCCCACTCTGTCAATTTAACACACCCAGGGAAGAGCAGACTGACCCCACTCTGTCAATATAACATACCCAGGGGAGAGCAGACTGACACCACCCTGTCACTGTAACACTCCCAGGGAAGAACAGACTGACGCCACTCTGTCAATGTAACACACCCAGGGAAGAGCAGACTGACCCAACACTGTCAATTTAACACACCCAAGGAACAACAGACTGACCCCACTCTGTCAATGTAACACACTCAGCGAAGAGCAGACTGACCCCACTCTGTCAATGTAACACACCCAGGGAAGAGCAGACTGACCCCACTCTGTCAATTTAACACACCCAGGGGAGAGCAGACTGACACCACCCTGTCACTGTAAAACTCCCAGGGAAGAACAGACTGACGCCACTCTGTCAATGTAACACACCCAGGGAAGAGCAGACTGACCCAACACTGTCAATTTAACACACCCAAGGAAGAACAGACTGACCCCATTCTGTCAATGTAACACACTCAGGGAAGAGCAGACTGACCCCAATCTGTCAATGTAACACACCCAGGGAAGAGAAGACTGACCCCAATCTGTCAATGTAACAAACCCAGGGAAGAGCAGACTGACCTCACTCTGTCAATGTAACACACCCAGGGAAGAGCAGACTGACCCCACTCTGTCAATGTAACACACGCAGGGAAGAGCAGACTGAACTCACACTGTCAATGTAACACAACCAGGGATGAGCAGACTGTCCCCACTCTGTCAATTTAACAAACCCAGGGAAGAGCAGACTGACCTAACTCTGTCAGTGTAACCCACCCAGAGAAGAGCAGAATGACCGCGTCTGCAAAATTACTCACACAGTCAACTGCAGTCTTACCCCACTCTGTCAATGTAACACACCCAGGGAAGAGTAGACTGACCACACTCTGTCAATGTAACACACCCAGGGAAGTGCAGACTGAACCCACTCTGTCAATGTAACACACCCAGGGAAGAGCAGACTGACCCCACTCAGTCAAAGTAACACACCCAGGGAAGTACAGACTGACCCCACTATGTCAATGTAACAAACCCAGGGAAGAGCAGACTGACCTCACTCTGCCAATGTAACACACCCAGGGAAGAGCAGACTGACCCCACTCTGTCAATGTAACCCACCCATAAAAGAGCAGACTGACCCCACTCTGTCAATGTGACACGCCCTGGGAAGAGCAGACTAACCTCACTCTGTCAATGTAACACACCCAGGGAAGAGCAGACTGACCCCACTCTGTCAATGTGACACGCCCTGGAAGAGCACACTGACCCAACTCTGTCAATGTAGCACACCCAGGGAAGAGCAGACTGACCAAACTCTGTCAATGTAACCCACCCAGAGAAGAGCAGAATGTCCTCTTCTGAAAAATTACTCACACAGTGAACTGCAGACTTACCCCACTCTGTCAATGTAACCGACCCAGTGATGTGCACACTGAGCCCACTCTGTCATTGTAACACACCCAGGGAAGAGCAGACTGACCCCACTCTGTCAATGTAACACACAATGGGAGAACAGACTGAAACCACTCTGTCAATGTAACACACCCAGGGAAGAGCAGACAGATACCACTCTGTCAAAGTAACACACCAAGGGAAGAACAGACTGACCCCACTCTGTCAATTTAACACACCCAGGGAAGAGCAGACTGACCCAACACTGTCAATTTAACACACCCAAGGAAGAACAGACTGACCCCACTCTGTCAATGTAACACACTCAGGGAAGAGCAGACTGACCCCAATCTGTCAATGTAACACACCCAGGGAAGAGAAGACTGACCCCACTCTGTCAATGTAACAAACCCAGGGAAGAGCAGACTGAACTCACTCTGTCAATGTAACACACCCAGGGAAGAGCAGACTGACCCCACTCTGTCAATGTAACACACGCAGGGAAGAGCAGACTGAATTCATTCTGTCAATGTAACCCACCCATAAAAGAGCAGACTGACCCCACTCTGTCAATGTGACACGCCCTGGGAAGAGCAGACTGACCACACTCTGTCAATGTAACACACCCTGGGAAGAGCAGACTGACCCCCACTCTGTGAATGTAACACACACAGGGAAGTGCACACTGACCCCACTCTGTCATTGTAACACAGCAAGGGAAGAGCAGACTGACCCCCACTCTGTCAATGTAACAAACCCTGGGAGAACAGACTGTCCCCACTCTGTCATTGTAACACACCCAGGGAAGAGCAGACTGACCGCACTCTGTCAATGTAACACACAATGGGAGAACAGACTGACCCCACTCTGTCAATGTAACACACCCAGGGAAGAGCAGACAGATACCACTCTGTCAATGTAACACACCAAGGGAAGAATAGACTGACCCCACTCTGTCAATTTAACACACCCAGGGAAGAGCAGACTGACCCCACTCTGTCAATGTAACATACCCAGGGGAGAGCAGACTGACACCACCCTGTCACTGTAACACTCCCAGGGAAGAACAGACTGACGCCACTCTGTCAATGTAACACACCCAGGGAAGAGCAGACTGACCCAACACTGTCAATTTAAAACACCCAAGGAAGAACAGACTGACCCCACTCTGTCAATGTAACACACCCAGGGAAGAGCAGCCTGACAAAACACTGTCAATTTAACACACCCAGGGGAGAGCAGACTGACACCATCCTGTCACTGTAAAACTCCCAGGGAAGAACAGACTGACGCCACTCTGTCAATGTAACACACTCAGGGAAGAGCAGACTGACCCAACACTGTCAATTTAACACACCCAAGGAAGAACAGACTGACCCCACTCTGTCAATGTAACACACTCCGGGAAGAGCAGACTGACCCCAATCTGTCAATGTAACACACCCAGGGAAGAGAAGACTGACCCCAATCTGTCAATGTAACAAACCCAGGGAAGAGCAGACTGACCTCACTCTGTCAATGTAACACACCCAGGGAAGAGCAGACTGACCCCAATCTGTCAATGTAACACACCCAGGGAAGAGCAGACTGAACTCACTCTGTCAATGTAACACAACCAGGGAGGAGCAGACTGAACCCACCCTATCACTGTAACACACCCAGGGAAGAGCAGACTGACCTCACTCTGTCAATGTAACCCACCCAGAGAAGAGCAGAATGACCGCTTCTGCAAAATTACTCACACAGTCAACTGCAGTCTTACCCAACTCTGTCAATGTAACACACCCAGGGAAAAGCAAATTGACCCAACTCTGTCAATGTAACACACCCAGGGAGGAGCAGACTGAACCCACCCTGTCACTGTAACACACCCAGGGAAGAGCAGACTGTCCCCACTCTGTCAATTTAACAAACCCAGGGAAGCAGACTGACCTCACTCTGTGAATGTAACCCACCCAGAGAAGAGCAGAATGACCGCTTCTGCAAAATTACTCACACAGTCAACTGCAGTCTTACCCCACTCTGTCAATGTAACACAACCAGGGAAGAGTAGACTGACCACACTCTGTAAATGTAACAAACCCAGGGAAGAGCAGACTGACCTCACTCTGTCAATGTAACACACCCAGGGAAGTGCAGACTGACCCCACTGTGTCAATGTAACACACCCAGGGAAGAGCAGACAGATACCACTCTGTCAATGTAACACACCCAGAGAAGTACAGACTGACCCCACTATGTCAATGTAACAAACCCAGGGAAGAGCAGACTGACCTCACTCTGCCAATGTAACACACCCAGGGAAGAGCAGACTGACCCCACTCTGTCAATGTAACCCACCCATAAAAGAGCAGACTGACCCCACTCTGTCAATGTGACACGCCCTGGGAAGAGCAGACTAACCTCACTCTGTCAATGTAACACACCCAGGGAATAGCAGACTGACCCCTCTCTGTCAATGTGACACGCCCTGGAAGAGCACACTGATCCAACTCTGTCAATGTAACACACCCAGGGAAGAGCAGACTGACCAAACTCTGTCAATGTAACAAACCCAGGGAAGAGCAGACTGACCTCACTCTGTCAATGTAACCCACCCAGAGAAGAGCAGAATGTCCTCTTCTGAAAAATTACTCACACAGTGAACTGCAGACTTACCCCACTCTGTCAATGTAACCCACCCAGTGATGTGCACTCTGACCCCACTCTGTCATTGTAACACACCCAGGGAAGAGCAGACTGACCCCACTCTGTCAATTTAACACACCAAGGGAAGAACAGACTGACCCCACTCTGTCAATTTAACACACCCAAGGAAGAACAGACTGACCCCACTCTTTCAATGTAACACACCCAAGGAAGAACAGAATTTCCCCACCCTGTCAATGTAACACACTCAGGGAAGAGCAGACTGACCCCAATCTGTCAATGTAACACACCCAGGGAAAAGAAGACTGACGCCACTCTGTCAATGTAACAAACCCAGGGAAGAGCAGACTGACCTCACTCTGTCAATGTAACACACCCAGGGAAGAACAGACTGGCCCCACTCTGTCAATGTAACACACCCAGGGAAGAGCAGACTGAACTCATTCTGTCAATGTAACACACTCAGGGAAGAGCAGACTGACCCCACTCTGTCAATGTAACACACGCAGGGAAGAGCAGACTGAATTCATTCTGTCAATGTAACCCACCCATAAAAGAGCAGACTGACCCCACTCTGTCAATGTGACACGCCCTGGGAAGAGCAGACTGACCACACTGTCAATGTAACACACCCTGGGAAGAGCAGACTGACCCCCACTCTGTCAATGTAACACACACAGGGAAGTGCACACTGACCATACTCTGTCATTGTAACACAGCAAGGGAAGAGCAGACTGACCCCCACTCTGTCAATGTAACAAACCCTGGGAGAACAGACTGACCCCACTCTGTCAATGTAACACACCCAGGGAAGAGCTGACTGAACCCACTCTGTCAATGTAACACACCCAGGGAAGAACAGACTGACCCCACTCTGTCAATGTAATACACCCAGGGAAGAACAGACTGACCCCACTCAGTCAATGTAACACACCCAGGGAAGAGCAGACGGACCCCACTCTGTCAATGTAACACACCCAGGGAATAGCAGACTTACCCCACTCTGTCAATGTAACCCACCCATAAAAGAGCAGACTCGCCCCACTCTGTCAATGTGACACCCCCTGGGAAGAGCAGACTGACCACACTCTGTCAATGTTACCCACCCAGGGAAGAGCAGATTGACCCCACTCTGTCAATGTGACACGCCCTGGGAAGAGCAGACTGACCTCACTCTGTCAATGTAACACACCCAGGGAATAGCAGTCTGACCCCACTCTGTCAATGTATCACACCTAGGGAAGGGCAGACTGACCCCACTCTGTCAATGTAACACACCCAGGGAAGAGCAGACTGACACCACTCTGTCAATGTAACACACCCAGGGAAGAGCAAACTGACCCCACTCTGTCAATGAAACACACCCAGGGAAGAGCAGACTGACCCCACTCTGTCAATGTTACCCACCCAGGGAAGAGCAGATTGACCCCACTCTGTCAATGTAACACACCCAGGTAAGAGCAGACTGACCCCACTCTGTCAATGTAACACACCCAGGGAAGAGCAGACTGACCCCACTCTGTCAATGTAACACACCCAGGGAAGAGCAGACTGACCCACTCTGTCAATGTTACACACCCAGGGAAGAGCAGACTGACCCCACTCTGTCAATGTAACACACCCAGGGAACAACAGACTGACCCCACTGTGTCAATGTAACAAACTTGGGGAAGAGCAGACTGACACCAATCTGTCAATGTAACACACCCAGCGAAGAGAAGACTGACCCCACTCTGTCAATGTAACCCTCCCAGGGAAGAGGAGACTGACCCCACTCTGTCAATGTAACACACCCAGGGAAGAGCAGACTGAACTCACTCTGTCAATGTAACACAACCAGGGAAGATCAGACTGACCCCACTCTGTCAATGTAACACACCCAGCGAAGAGCAGACTGACCCCACTCTGTCAATGTAACCCACCCATAAAAGAGCAGACTGTCCCCACTCTGTCAATGTGACACGCCCTGGAATGAGCACACTGACCCAACTCTGTCAATGTAACACACCCAGGGAAGAGCAGACTGACCAAACTCTGTCAATGTAACACACCCAGGGAAGAGCAGACTGACCTCACTCTGTCAATGTAACCCACCCAGAGAAGAGCAGAATGTCCTCTTCTGCAAAGTTACTCACAGTGAACTGCAGACTTCCCTACTCTGTCAATGTAACCCATCCAGTGAAGTGCACATTGACCCCACTCTGTCATTGTAACACACCCAGGGAAGAGCAGACTGACCCCACTCTGTCAATGTAACACACAATGGGAGAACAGACTGACCCCACTCTGTCAATGTAACACACCCAGGGAAGAACAGACTGACCCCACTCTGTCAATGTAACACACCCAGGGAAGAGCAGACAGATACCACTCTGTCAATGTAACACACCAAGGGAAGAACAGACTGACCCCACTCTGTCAATTTAACACACCCAGGGAAGAGCAGACAGACCCCACTCTGTCAATGTAACACACCCAGGGGAGAGCAGACTGACACCACACTGTCACTGTGAAACTCCCAGGGAAGAACAGACTGACGCCACTCTGTCAATGTAACACACCCAGGGAAGAGCAGACTGACCCAACACTGTCAATTTAACACACCCAAGGAAGAACAGACTGACCCCACTCTGTCAATGTAACACACTCAGGAAATAGAAGACTGACCCCAATCTGTTTAATGTAACAAACCCAGGGAAGAGCAGGCTGACCTCACTCTGTCAATGTAACACACCCAGGGAAGAGCAGACTGACCCCACTCTGTCAATGTAACACACCCAGGGAAGAGCAGACTGACCTCACTCTGTCAATGTATCACACCCAGGGAAGAGCAGACTGACACCACTCTGTCAATGTAACACACCCAGGGAAGAGCAGACTGAACTCACTCAGTCAATGTAACACAACCAGGGAGGAGCAGACTGAACCCACCCTGTCACTGTAACACACCCAGGGAAGAGCAGACTGACCTCACTCTGTCAATGTAACCCACCCAGAGAAGAGCAGAATGACCGCTTCTGCAAAATTACTCACACAGTCAACTGCAGTCTTACCCCACTCTGTCAATGTAACAAACCCAGGGAAGAGCAGGCTGACCTCACTCTGTCAATGTAACACACCCAGGGAAGTGCAGACTGACCCCACTCTGTCAATGTAACAAACTTGGGGAAGAGCAGACTAACCCCAATCTCTCAATGTAACACACCCAGGGAAGAGCAGACTGACTTCACTGTGTCAAAGTAACAAACCCAGGGAAGAGCAGACTGACCTCACTCTGCCAATGTTACACACCCAGGGAAGAGCAGACTGACCCCACTCTGTCAATGTAACCCACCCATAAAGAGCAGACTGACCCCACTCTGTCAATGTGACACGCCCTGGGAAGAGCAGACTAACCTCACTCTGTCAATGTAACACACCCATAAAAGAGCAGACTGACCCCACTCTGTCAATGTGACACGCCCTGGAAGAGAACACTGACCCAACTATGTCAATGTAACACACACAGGGAAGAGCAGACTGACCAAACTCTGTCAATGTAACAAACCCAGGGAAGAGCAGTCTGACCTCACTCTGTCAATGTAACACACCCAGAGAAGAGCAGAATGTCCTCTTCTGCAAAATTACTCACACAGTGAACTGCAGACTTACCCCACTCTGTCAATGTAACCCACCCAGTGATGTGCACACTGACCCCACTCTGTCATTGTAACACACCCAGGGAAGAGCAGACTGACCGCATTCTGTCAATGTAACACACAATGGGAGAACAGACTGACCCCACTCTGTCAATGTAACACACCCAGGGAAGAGCAGACAGATACCACTCTGTCAATGTAACACACCAAGGGAAGAACAGACTGACCCCACTCTGTCAATTTAACACACCCAGGGAAGAGCAGACTGACCCCACTCTGTCAATATAACATACCCAGGGGAGAGCAGACTGACACCACCCTGTCACTGTAACACTCCCAGGGAAGAACAGACTGACGCCACTCTGTCAATGTAACACACCCAGGGAAGAGCAGACTGACCCAACACTGTCAATTTAACACACCCAAGGAAGAACAGACTGACCCCACTCTGTCAATGTAACACACTCAGGAAATAGAAGACTGACCCCAATCTGTCAATGTAACAAACCCAGGGAAGAGCAGACTGACCTCACTCTGTCAATGTGACACGCCCTGGAAGAGCACACTGACCCAACTATGTCAATGTAACACACACAGGGAAGAGCAGACTTACCAAACTCTGTCAATGTAACAAACCCAGGGAAGAGCAGTCTGACCTCACTCTGTCAATGTAACCCACCCAGAGAAGAGCAGAATGTCCCCTTCTGCAAAATTACTCACACAGTGAACTGCAGACTTACCCCACTCTGTCAATGTAACCCACCCAGTGATGTGCACACTGACCCCACTCTGTCATTGTAACACACCCAGGGAAGAGCAGACTGACCGCATTCTGTCAATGTAACACACAATGGGAGAACAGACTGACCCCACTCTGTCAATGTAACACACCCAGGGAAGAGCAGACAGATACCACTCTGTCAATGTAACACACCAAGGGAAGAACAGACTGACCCCACTCTGTCAATTTAACACACCCAGGGAAGAGCAGACTGACCCCACTCTGTCAATATAACATACCCAGGGGAGAGCAGACTGACACCACCCTGTCACTGTAACACTCCCAGGGAAGAACAGACTGACGCCACTCTGTCAATGTAACACACCCAGGGAAGAGCAGACTGACCCCACTTTGTCAATGTAACCCACCCATAAAGAGCAGACTGACCCCACTCTGTCAATGTGACACGCCCTGGGAAGAGCAGACTGACCCCACTCTGTCAATGTAATACACCCAGGGAAGAGCAGACTGACCCCACTCTGTCAATTTAACACACCCAGGGGAGAGCAGACTGACACCACCCTGTCACTGTAAAACTCCCAGGGAAGAACAGACTGACGCCACTCTGTCAATGTAACACACCCAGGGAAGAGCAGACTGACCCAACACTGTCAATTTAACACACCCAAGGAAGAACAGACTGACCCCATTCTGTCAATGTAACACACTCAGGGAAGAGCAGACTGACCCCAATCTGTCAATGTAACACACCCAGGGAAGAGAAGACTGACCCCACTCTGTCAATGTAACAAACCCAGGGAAGAGCAGACTGACCGCACTCTGTCAATGTAACACAACCAGGGATGAGCAGACTGAACTCACACTGTCAATGTAACACAACCAGGGATGAGCAGACTGTCCCCACTCTGTCAATTTAACAAACCCAGGGAAGAGCAGACTGACCTAACTCTGTCAGTGTAACCCACCCAGAGAAGAGCAGAATGACCGCGTCTGCAAAATTACTCACACAGTCAACTGCAGTCTTACCCCACTCTGTCAATGTAACACACCCAGGGAAGAGTAGACTGACCACACTCTGTCAATGTAACACACCCAGGGAAGTGCAGACTGAACCCACTCTGTCAATGTAACACACCCAGGGAAGAGCAGACTGACCCCACTCAGTCAAAGTAACACACCCAGGGAAGTACAGACTGACCTCACTCTGCCAATGTAACACACCCAGGGAAGAGCAGACTGACCCCACTCTGTCAATGTAACCCACCCATAAAAGAGCAGACTGACCCCACTCTGTCAATGTGACACGCCCTGGGAAGAGCAGACTAACCTCACTCTGTCAATGTAACACACCCAGGGAAGAGCAGACTGACCCCACTCTGTCAATGTGTCACGCCCTGGAAGAGCACACTGACCCAACTCTGTCAATGTAGCACACCCAGGGAAGAGCAGACTGACCAAACTCTGTCAATGTAACCCACCCAGAGAAGAGCAGAATGTCCTCTTCTGAAAAATTACTCACACAGTGAACTGCAGACTTACCCCACTCTGTCAATGTAACCGACCCAGTGATGTGCACACTGAGCCCACTCTGTCATTGTAACACACCCAGGGAAGAGCAGACTGACCCCACTCTGTCAATGTAACACACAATGGGAGAACAGACTGAAACCACTCTGTCAATGTAACACACCCAGGGAAGAGCAGACAGATACCACTCTGTCAAAGTAACACACCAAGGGAAGAACAGACTGACCCCACTCTGTCAATTTAACACACCCAGGGAAGAGCAGACTGACCCAACACTGTCAATTTAACACACCCAAGGTAGAACAGACTGACCCCACTCTGTCAATGTAACACACTCAGGGAAGAGCAGACTGACCCCAATCTGTCAATGTAACACACCCAGGGAAGAGAAGACTGACCCCACTCTGTCAATGTAACAAACCCAGGGAAGAGCAGACTGAACTCACTCTGTCAATGTAACACACCCAGGGAAGAGCAGACTGACCCCACTCTGTCAATGTAACACACGCAGGGAAGAGCAGACTGAATTCATTCTGTCAATGTAACCCACCCATAAAAGAGCAGACTGACCCCACTCTGTCAATGTGACACGCCCTGGGAAGAGCAGACTGACCACACTCTGTCAATGTAACACACCCTGGGAAGAGCAGACTGACCCCCACTCTGTGAATGTAACACACACAGGGAAGTGCACACTGACCCCACTCTGTCATTGTAACACAGCAAGGGAAGAGCAGACTGACCCCCACTCTGTCAATGTAACAAACCCTGGGAGAACAGACTGTCCCCACTCTGTCATTGTAACACACCCAGGGAAGAGCAGACTGACCGCACTCTGTCAATGTAACACACAATGGGAGAACAGACTGACCCCACTCTGTCAATGTAACACACCCAGGGAAGAGCAGACAGATACCACTCTGTCAATGTAACACACCAAGGGAAGAATAGACTGACCCCACTCTGTCAATTTAACACACCCAGGGAAGAGCAGACTGACCCCACTCTGTCAATGTAACATACCCAGGGGAGAGCAGACTGACACCACCCTGTCACTGTAACACTCCCAGGGAAGAACAGACTGACGCCACTCTGTCAATGTAACACACCCAGGGAAGAGCAGACTGACCCAACACTGTCAATTTAAAACACCCAAGGAAGAACAGACTGACCCCACTCTGTCAATGTAACACACCCAGGGAAGAGCAGCCTGACAAAACACTGTCAATTTAACACACCCAGGGGAGAGCAGACTGACACCATCCTGTCACTGTAAAACTCCCAGGGAAGAACAGACTGACGCCACTCTGTCAATGTAACACACTCAGGGAAGAGCAGACTGACCCAACACTGTCAATTTAACACACCCAAGGAAGAACAGACTGACCCCACTCTGTCAATGTAACACACTCCGGGAAGAGCAGACTGACCCCAATCTGTCAATGTAACACACCCAGGGAAGAGAAGACTGACCCCAATCTGTCAATGTAACAAACCCAGGGAAGAGCAGACTGACCTCACTCTGTCAATGTAACACACCCAGGGAAGAGCAGACTGACCTCACTCTGTCAATGTAACACACCCAGGGAAGAGCAGACTGAATTCACTCTGTCAATGTAACACAACCAGGGAGGAGCAGACTGAACCCACCCTATCACTGTAACACACCCAGGGAAGAGCAGACTGACCTCACTCTGTCAATGTAACCCACCCAGAGAAGAGCAGAATGACCGCTTCTGCAAAATTACTCACACAGTCAACTGCAGTCTTACCCAACTCTGTCAATGTAACACACCCAGGGAAAAGCAAACTGACCCAACTCTGTCAATGTAACACACCCAGGGAGGAGCAGACTGAACCCACCCTGTCACTGTAACACACCCAGGGAAGAGCAGACTGTCCCCACTCTGTCAATTTAACAAACCCAGGGAAGCAGACTGACCTCACTCTGTGAATGTAACCCACCCAGAGAAGAGCAGAATGACCGCTTCTGCAAAATTACTCACACAGTCAACTGCAGTCTTACCCCACTCTGTCAATGTAACACAACCAGGGAAGAGTAGACTGACCACACTCTGTAAATGTAACAAACCCAGGGAAGAGCAGACTGACCTCACTCTGTCAATGTAACACACCCAGGGAAGTGCAGACTGACCCCACTGTGTCAATGTAACACACCCAGGGAAGAGCAGACAGATACCACTCTGTCAATGTAACACACCCAGAGAAGTACAGACTGACCCCACGATGTCAATGTAACAAACCCAGGGAAGAGCAGACTGACCTCACTCTGCCAATGTAACACACCCAGGGAAGAGCAGACTGACCCCACTCTGTCAATGTAACCCACCCATAAAAGAGCAGACTGACCCCACTCTGTCAATGTGACACGCCCTGGGAAGAGCAGACTAACCTCACTCTGTCAATGTAACACACCCAGGGAATAGCAGACTGACCCCTCTCTGTCAATGTGACACGCCCTGGAAGAGCACACTGATCCAACTCTGTCAATGTAACACACCCAGGGAAGAGCAGACTGACCAAACTCTGTGAATGTAACAAACCCAGGGAAGAGCAGACTGACCTCACTCTGTCAATGTAACCCACCCAGAGAAGAGCAGAATGTCCTCTTCTGAAAAATTACTCACACAGTGAACTGCAGACTTACCCCACTCTGTCAATGTAACCCACCCAGTGATGTGCACTCTGACCCCACTCTGTCATTGTAACACACCCAGGGAAGAGCAGACTGACCCCACTCTGTCAATTTAACACACCAAGGGAAGAACAGACTGACCCCACTCTGTCAATTTAACACACCCAAGGAAGAACAGACTGACCCCACTCTTTCAATGTAACACACCCAAGGAAGAACAGAATTTCCCCACCCTGTCAATGTAACACACTCAGGGAAGAGCAGACTGACCCCAATCTGTCAATGTAACACACCCAGGGAAAAGAAGACTGACGCCACTCTGTCAATGTAACAAACCCAGGGAAGAGCAGACTGACCTCACTCTGTCAATGTAACACACCCAGGGAAGAACAGACTGGCCCCACTCTGTCAATGTAACACACCCAGGGAAGAGCAGACTGAACTCATTCTGTCAATGTAACACACTCAGGGAAGAGCAGACTGACCCCACTCTGTCAATGTAACACACGCAGGGAAGAGCAGACTGAATTCATTCTGTCAATGTAACCCACCCATAAAAGAGCAGACTGACCCCACTCTGTCAATGTGACACGCCCTGGGAAGAGCAGACTGACCACACTGTCAATGTAACACACCCTGGGAAGAGCAGACTGACCCCCACTCTGTCAATGTAACACACACAGGGAAGTGCACACTGACCATACTCTGTCATTGTAACACAGCAAGGGAAGAGCAGACTGACCCCCACTCTGTCAATGTAACAAACCCTGGGAGAACAGACTGACCCAACTCTGTCAATGTAGCACACCCAGGGAAGAGCAGACTGACCAAACTCTGTCAATGTAACCCACCCAGAGAAGAGCAGAATGTCCTCTTCTGAAAAATTACTCACACAGTGAACTGCAGACTTACCCCACTCTGTCAATGTAACCGACCCAGTGATGTGCACACTGAGCCCACTCTGTCATTGTAACACACCCAGGGAAGAGCAGACTGACCCCACTCTGTCAATGTAACACACAATGGGAGAACAGACTGAAACCACTCTGTCAATGTAACACACCCAGGGAAGAGCAGACAGATACCACTCTGTCAAAGTAACACACCAAGGGAAGAACAGACTGACCCCACTCTGTCAATTTAACACACCCAGGGAAGAGCAGACTGACCCAACACTGTCAATTTAACACACCCAAGGAAGAACAGACTGACCCCACTCTGTCAATGTAACACACTCAGGGAAGAGCAGACTGACCCCAATCTGTCAATGTAACACACCCAGGGAAGAGAAGACTGACCCCACTCTGTCAATGTAACAAACCCAGGGAAGAGCAGACTGAACTCACTCTGTCAATGTAACACACCCAGGGAAGAGCAGACTGACCCCACTCTGTCAATGTAACACACGCAGGGAAGAGCAGACTGAATTCATTCTGTCAATGTAACCCACCCATAAAAGAGCAGACTGACCCCACTCTGTCAATGTGACACGCCCTGGGAAGAGCAGACTGACCACACTCTGTCAATGTAACACACCCTGGGAAGAGCAGACTGACCCCCACTCTGTGAATGTAACACACACAGGGAAGTGCACACTGACCCCACTCTGTCATTGTAACACAGCAAGGGAAGAGCAGACTGACCCCCACTCTGTCAATGTAACAAACCCTGGGAGAACAGACTGTCCCCACTCTGTCATTGTAACACACCCAGGGAAGAGCAGACTGACCGCACTCTGTCAATGTAACACACAATGGGAGAACAGACTGACCCCACTCTGTCAATGTAACACACCCAGGGAAGAGCAGACAGATACCACTCTGTCAATGTAACACACCAAGGGAAGAATAGACTGACCCCACTCTGTCAATTTAACACACCCAGGGAAGAGCAGACTGACCCCACTCTGTCAATGTAACATACCCAGGGGAGAGCAGACTGACACCACCCTGTCACTGTAACACTCCCAGGGAAGAACAGACTGACGCCACTCTGTCAATGTAACACACCCAGGGAAGAGCAGACTGACCCAACACTGTCAATTTAAAACACCCAAGGAAGAACAGACTGACCCCACTCTGTCAATGTAACACACCCAGGGAAGAGCAGCCTGACAAAACACTGTCAATTTAACACACCCAGGGGAGAGCAGACTGACACCATCCTGTCACTGTAAAACTCCCAGGGAAGAACAGACTGACGCCACTCTGTCAATGTAACACACTCAGGGAAGAGCAGACTGACCCAACACTGTCAATTTAACACACCCAAGGAAGAACAGACTGACCCCACTCTGTCAATGTAACACACTCCGGGAAGAGCAGACTGACCCCAATCTGTCAATGTAACACACCCAGGGAAGAGAAGACTGACCCCAATCTGTCAATGTAACAAACCCAGGGAAGAGCAGACTGACCTCACTCTGTCAATGTAACACACCCAGGGAAGAGCAGACTGACCCCAATCTGTCAATGTAACACACCCAGGGAAGAGCAGACTGAACTCACTCTGTCAATGTAACACAACCAGGGAGGAGCAGACTGAACCCACCCTATCACTGTAACACACCCAGGGAAGAGCAGACTGACCTCACTCTGTCAATGTAACCCACCCAGAGAAGAGCAGAATGACCGCTTCTGCAAAATTACTCACACAGTCAACTGCAGTCTTACCCAACTCTGTCAATGTAACACACCCAGGGAAAAGCAAACTGACCCAACTCTGTCAATGTAACACACCCAGGGAGGAGCAGACTGAACCCACCCTGTCACTGTAACACACCCAGGGAAGAGCAGACTGTCCCCACTCTGTCAATTTAACAAACCCAGGGAAGCAGACTGACCTCACTCTGTGAATGTAACCCACCCAGAGAAGAGCAGAATGACCGCTTCTGCAAAATTACTCACACAGTCAACTGCAGTCTTACCCCACTCTGTCAATGTAACACAACCAGGGAAGAGTAGACTGACCACACTCTGTAAATGTAACAAACCCAGGGAAGAGCAGACTGACCTCACTCTGTCAATGTAACACACCCAGGGAAGTGCAGACTGACCCCACTGTGTCAATGTAACACACCCAGGGAAGAGCAGACAGATACCACTCTGTCAATGTAACACACCCAGAGAAGTACAGACTGACCCCACGATGTCAATGTAACAAACCCAGGGAAGAGCAGACTGACCTCACTCTGCCAATGTAACACACCCAGGGAAGAGCAGACTGACCCCACTCTGTCAATGTAACCCACCCATAAAAGAGCAGACTGACCCCACTCTGTCAATGTGACACGCCCTGGGAAGAGCAGACTAACCTCACTCTGTCAATGTAACACACCCAGGGAATAGCAGACTGACCCCTCTCTGTCAATGTGACACGCCCTGGAAGAGCACACTGATCCAACTCTGTCAATGTAACACACCCAGGGAAGAGCAGACTGACCAAACTCTGTCAATGTAACAAACCCAGGGAAGAGCAGACTGACCTCACTCTGTCAATGTAACCCACCCAGAGAAGAGCAGAATGTCCTCTTCTGAAAAATTACTCACACAGTGAACTGCAGACTTACCCCACTCTGTCAATGTAACCCACCCAGTGATGTGCACTCTGACCCCACTCTGTCATTGTAACACACCCAGGGAAGAGCAGACTGACCCCACTCTGTCAATTTAACACACCAAGGGAAGAACAGACTGACCCCACTCTGTCAATTTAACACACCCAAGGAAGAACAGACTGACCCCACTCTTTCAATGTAACACACCCAAGGAAGAACAGAATTTCCCCACCCTGTCAATGTAACACACTCAGGGAAGAGCAGACTGACCCCAATCTGTCAATGTAACACACCCAGGGAAAAGAAGACTGACGCCACTCTGTCAATGTAACAAACCCAGGGAAGAGCAGACTGACCTCACTCTGTCAATGTAACACACCCAGGGAAGAACAGACTGGCCCCACTCTGTCAATGTAACACACCCAGGGAAGAGCAGACTGAACTCATTCTGTCAATGTAACACACTCAGGGAAGAGCAGACTGACCCCACTCTGTCAATGTAACACACGCAGGGAAGAGCAGACTGAATTCATTCTGTCAATGTAACCCACCCATAAAAGAGCAGACTGACCCCACTCTGTCAATGTGACACGCCCTGGGAAGAGCAGACTGACCACACTGTCAATGTAACACACCCTGGGAAGAGCAGACTGACCCCCACTCTGTCAATGTAACACACACAGGGAAGTGCACACTGACCATACTCTGTCATTGTAACACAGCAAGGGAAGAGCAGACTGACCCCCACTCTGTCAATGTAACAAACCCTGGGAGAACAGACTGACCCCACTCTGTCAATGTAACACACCCAGGGAAGAGCTGACTGAACCCACTCTGTCAATGTAACACACCCAGGGAAGAACAGACTGACCCCACTCTGTCAATGTAATACACCCAGGGAAGAACAGACTGACCCCACTCAGTCAATGTAACACACCCAGGGAAGAGCAGACGGACCCCACTCTGTCAATGTAACACACCCAGGGAATAGCAGACTTACCCCACTCTGTCAATGTAACCCACCCATAAAAGAGCAGACTCGCCCCACTCTGTCAATGTAACACACCCAGGGAAGAGCAGACTGACCACACTCTGTCAATGTTACCCACCCAGGGAAGAGCAGATTGACCCCACTCTGTCAATGTGACACGCCCTGGGAAGAGCAGACTGACCTCACTCTGTCAATGTAACACACCCAGGGAATAGCAGTCTGACCCCACTCTGTCAATGTATCACACCTAGGGAAGGGCAGACTGACCCCACTCTGTCAATGTAACACACCCAGGGAAGAGCAGACTGACACCACTCTGTCAATGTAACACACCCAGGGAAGAGCAAACTGACCCCACTCTGTCAATGAAACACACCCAGGGAAGAGCAGACTGACCCCACTCTGTCAATGTTACCCACCCAGGGAAGAGCAGATTGACCCCACTCTGTCAATGTAACACACCCAGGGAAGAGCAGACTGACCCCACTCTGTCAATGTAACACACCCAGGGAAGAGCAGACTGACCCCACTCTGTCAATGTAACACACCCAGGGAAGAGCAGACTGACCCCACTCTGTCAATGTTACACACCCAGGGAAGAGCAGACTGACCCCACTCTGTCAATGTAACACACCCAGGGAACAACAGACTGACTCCACTGTGTCAATGTAACAAACTTGGGGAAGAGCAGACTGACACCAATCTGTCAATGTAACACACCCAGCGAAGAGAAGACTGACCCCACTCTGTCAATGTAACCCTCCCAGGGAAGAGGAGACTGACCCCACTCTGTCAATGTAACACACCCAGGGAAGAGCAGACTGAACTCACTCTGTCAATGTAACACAACCAGGGAAGATCAGACTGACCCCACTCTGTCAATGTAACACACCCAGCGAAGAGCAGACTGACCCCACTCTGTCAATGTAACCCACCCATAAAAGAGCAGACTGTCCCCACTCTGTCAATGTGACACGCCCTGGGATGAGCACACTGACCCAACTCTGTCAATGTAACACACCCAGGGAAGAGCAGACTGACCAAACTCTGTCAATGTAACACACCCAGGGAAGAGCAGACTGACGACACTCTGTCAATGTAACACACAATGGGAGAACAGACTGACCCCACTCTGTCAATGTAACACACCCAGGGAAGAGCAGACTGACCCCACTCTGTCAATGCAACACACGCAGGGAAGAGCAGACTGAATTCATTCTGCCAATGTAACCCACCCATAAAAGAGCAGACTGACCCCACTCTGTCAATGTGACACGCCCTGGGAAGAGCAGACTGACCACACTCTGTCAATGTAACACACCCTGGGAAAAGCAGACTGACCCCCACTCTGTCAATGTAACACACCCAGGGGAGAGCAGACTGACACCACCCTGTCACTGTAACACTCGCAGGGAAGAACAGACTGACGCCACTCTGTCAATGTAACACACTCAGGGAAGAGCAGACTGACCCAAATCTGTCAATGTAACACACCCAGGAAAGAGAAGAATGACCCCAATCTGTCAATGTAACAAACCCAGGGAAGAGCAGACTGACCAAACTCTGTCAATGTAACAAACCCATGGAAGAGCAGACTGACCTCACTCTGTCAATGTAACCCACCCAGAGAAGAGCAGAATGACCTCTTCTGCAAAGTTACTCACACAGTGAACTGCAGACTTCCCCACTCTGTCAATGTAACCCAACCAGTGAAGTGCACATTGACCCCACTCTGTCATTGTAACACACCCAGGGAAGAGCAGACTGAACCCACTCTGTCAATGTAACACACAATGGGAGAACAGACTGACCCCACTCTGTCAATGTAACACACCCAGGGAAGAGCAGACAGATACCACTCTGTCAATGTAACACACCAAGGGAAGAACAGACTGACCCCACTCTGTCAATTTAACACACCCAGGGAAGAGCAGACTGACCCCACTCTGTCAATGTAACACACTCCGGGAAGAGCAGACTGACCCCAATCTGTCAATGTAACACACCCAGGGAAGAGCAGACTGACCTCACTCTGTCAATGTAACACACCCAGGGAAGAGCAGACTGACCCCACTCTGTCAATGTAACACACCCAGGGAAGAGCAGATTGACCCCACTCTGTCAATGTAACACACCCAGGGAAGAGCAGACTGACCCCACTCTGTCAATGTAACACACCCAGGGGAGAGCAGACTGACACCACCCTGTCACTGTAAAACTCCCAGGGAAGAACAGACTGACGCCACTCTGTCAATGTAACACACCCAGGGAAGAGCAGACTGACCCAACACAGTTAATTTAACACACCCAAGGAAGAACAGACTGACCCCACTCTGTCAATGTAACACACTCAGGGAAGAGCAGACTGACCCCAATCTGTCAATGTAACACACCCAGGGAAGAGCAGACTGAACTCACTCTGTCAATGTAACACACCCAGGGAAGAGCAGACTGACCCCACTCTGTCAATGTAACACACCCAGGGAAGAGAAGACTGAATGCACTCTGTCAATGTAACACACCCAGGGAAGAGCAGACTGACCCCAATCTGTCAATGTAACACACCCAGGTAAGAGCAGACTGACCTCACTCTGTCAATGTAACACACCCAGGGAAGAGCAGACTGACCTCACTCTGTCAATGTCACACACCCAGGGAAGAGCAGACTGACCCCAATCTGTCACTGTAACACACCCAGGGAAGAGCAGACTGACCTCACTCTGTCAATGTAACCCAACCAGATAAGAGCAGAATGACCGCTTCTGCAAAATTACTCACACAGTCAACTGCAGTCTTACCCCACTCTGTCAATGTAACACACCCAGGGAAAAGCAGACTGACACCACTCTGTCAATGTAACACACCCAGGGAGGAGCAGACTGAACCCACCCTGTCACTGTAACACACCCAGGGAAGAGCAGACTGTCCCCACTCTGTCAATTTAACAAACCCAGGGAAGAGCAGACTGACCTCACTCTGTCAATGTAACCCACCCAGAGAAGAGCAGAATGACCGCTTCTGCAAAATTACTCACACAGTCAACTGCAGTCTTACCCCACTCTGTCAATGTAACACACCCAGGGAAGAGTAGACTGACCACACTCTGTAAATGTAACAAACCCAGGGAAGAGCAGACTGACCTCACTCTGCCAATGTTACACACCCAGGGAAGAGCAGACTGACCCCCCTCTGTCAATGTAACCCACCCATAAAAGAGCAGACTGACCCCACTTTGACAATGTGACACACCCTGGGAAGAGCAGACTAACCTCACTCTGTCAATGTAACACACCCATAAAAGAGCAGACTGGCCCCACTCTGTCAATGTGACACGCCCCGGGAAGAGCAGACTGACCACACTCTGTCAATGTTACCCACCCAGGGAAGAGCAGATTGACCCCACTCTGTCAATGTGACACGCCCTGGGAAGAGCAGACTGACCTCACTCTGTCAATGAAACACACCCAGGAAGAACAGACTGACTCCACTCTGTCAATGAAACACACCCAGGGAAGAGCAGACTGACCCCACTCTGTCAATGTTACCCACCCAGGGAAGAGCAGATTGACCCCACTCTGTCAATGTAACACACCCAGGGAAGAGCAGACTGACCCCAAACTGTCAATGTAACACACCCAGGGAAGAGCAGACTGACCCCACTCTGTCAATGTAACACACCCAGGGAAGAGCAGACTGACCCCACTCTGTCAATGTAACACACCCAGGGAACAACAGACTGACCCCACTGTGTCAATGTAACAAACTTGGGGAAGAGCAGACTGACCCCAATCTGTCAATGTAACACACCCAGGGAAGAGAAGACTGACCCCACTCTGTCAATGTAACCCTCCCAGGGAAGAGGAGACTGACCCCACTCTGTCAATGTAACACACCCAGGGAAGAGCAGACTGAACTCACTCTGTCAATGTAACACAACCAGGGAAGATCAGACAGACCCCACTCTGTCAATGTAACACACCCAGGGAAGAGCAGACTGACCCCACTCTGTCAATGTAACCCACCCATAAAAGAGCCGACTGTCCCCACTCTGTCAATGTGACACACTCAGGGAAGAGCACACTGACCCAACTCTGTCAATGTAACACACTCAGGGAAGAGCAGACTGACCTCACTCTGTCAATGTAACACACCCAGAGAAGAGCAGAATGACCTCTTCTGCAAAGTTACTCACACAGTGAACTGCAGACTTACCCCACTCTGTCAATGTAACCCACCCAGTGAAGTGCACATTGACCCCACTCTGTCAATGTAACACACCCAGGGAAGAGCAGACAGATACCACTCTGTCAATGTAACACACCAAGGGAAGAACAGACTGACCCCACTCTGTCAATTTAACACACCCAGGGAAGAGCAGACTGACCCCACTCTGCCAATGTAACACACCCAGGGGAGAGCAGACTGACGCCAATCTGTCAATGTAACACACCCAGGGAAGAGCAGACTGACCCAACACTGTCAATTTAACACACCCAAGGAAGAACAGAATTTCCCCACCCTGTCAATGTAACACACTCAGGGAAGAGCAGACTGACCCCAATCTGTCTATGTAACACACCCAGGGAAAAGAAGACTGACGCCACTCTGTCAATGTAACAAACCCAGGGAAGAGCAGACTGACCTCACTCTGTCAATGTAACACACCCAGGGAAGAACAGACTGGCCCCACTCTGTCAATGTAACACACCCAGGGAAGAGCAGACTGAACTCACTCTGTCAATGTAACACACCCAGGGAAGAGCAGACTGACCCCACTCTGTCAATGTAACACACGCAGGGAAGAGCAGACTGAATTCATTCTGTCAATGTAACCCACCCATAAAAGAGCAGACTGACCCCACTCAGTCAATGTGACACGCCCTGGGAAGATCAGACTGACCACACTCTGTCAATGTAACACAGCCTGGGAAGAGCAGACTGACCCCCACTCTGTCAATGAAACACTCACAGGGAAGTGCACACTGACCATACTCTGTCATTGTAACACAGCAAGGGAAGAGCAGACTGACCCCCACTCTGTCAATGTAACAAACCCTGGGAGAACAGACTGACCCCACTCTGTCAATGTAACACACCCAGGGAAGAGCAGACTGAACCCACTCTGTCAATGTAACACACCCAGGGAAGAACAGAGTGACCCCACTCTGTCAATGTAATACACCCAGGGAAGAACAGACTGACCCCACTCAGTCAATGTAACACACCCAGGGAAGAGCAGACTGACCCCACTCTGTCAATGTAACACACCCAGGGAATAGCAGACTTACCCCACTCTGTCAATGTAACCCACCCATAAAAGAGCAGACTGGCCCCACTCTGTCAATGTGACACCCCCTGGGAAGGGCAGACTGACCACACTCTGTCAATGTTACCCACCCAGGGAAGAGCAGATTGACCCCACTCTGTCAATGTGACACGCCCCGTCGAAGTGCAGACTGCCCTCACTCTGTCAATGAAACACACCCAGGGAAGAACAGACTGACTCCACTCTGTCAATGGAACACACCCAGGGAAGAGCAGACTGACCCCACTCTGTCAATGTTACCCACCCAGGGAAGAGCAGATTGACCCCACTCTGTCAATGTAACACACCCAGGGAAGAGCAGACTGACCCCACTCTGTCAATGTAACACACCCAGGGAAGAGCAGACTGACCCCACTCTGTCAATGTAACACACCCAGGGAAGAGCAGACTGACCCCACTCTGTCAATGTAACACACCCAGGGAACAACAGACTGACCCCTCTGTGTCAATGTAACAAACTTGGGGAAGAGCAGACTGACCCCAATCTGTCAATGTAACACACCCAGCGAAGGGAAGACTGACCCCACTCTGTCAATGTAACCCTCCCAGGGAAGAGGAGACTGACCCCACTCTGTCAATGTAACACACCCAGGGAAGAGCAGACTGAACTCACTCTGTCAATGTAACACAACCAGGGAAGATCAGACTGACCCCACTCTGTCAATGTAACACACCCAGCGAAGAGCAGACTGACCCCACTCTGTCAATGTAACCCACCCATAAAAGAGCAGACTGTCCCCACTCTGTCAATGTGACACGCCCTGGGAAGAGCACACTGACCCAACTCTGTCAATGTAACACACCCAGGGAAGAGCAGACTGACCAAACTCTGTCAATGTAACAAACCCAGGGAAGAGCAGACTGACCTCACTCTGTCAATGTAACACACCCAGAGAAGAGCAGAATGACCTCTTCTGCAAAGTTACTCACACAGTGAACTGCAGACTTACCCCACTCTGTCAATGTAACCCACCCAGTGAAGTGCACATTGACCCCCCTCTGTCATTGTAACACACCCAGGGAAGAGCTGACTGACCCCACTCTGTCAATGTAACACACAATGGGAGAACAGACTGACCCCACTCTGTCAATGTAACACACCCAGGGAAGAGCAGACTGACCCCACTCTGTCAATGCAACACACGCAGGGAAGAGCAGACTGAATTCATTCTGTCAATGTAACCCACCCATAAAAGAGCAGACTGACCCCACTCTGTCAATGTGACACGCCCTGGGAAGAGCAGACTGACCACACTCTGTCAATGTAACACACCCTGGGAAAAGCAGACTGACCCCCACTCTGTCAATGTAACACACCCAGGGAAGAGCAGACTGACCCCAATCTGTCAATGTAACACACCCAGGGAAGAGCAGACTGAACTCACTCTGTCAATGTAACACACCCAGGGAAGAGCAGACTGACCCCACTCTGTCAATGTAACACACCCAGGGAAGAGAAGACTGAACTCACTCTGTCAATGTAACACACCCAGGGAAGAGCAGACTGACCCCAATCTGTCAATGTAACACACCCAGGTAAGAGCAGACTGACCTCACTCTGTCAATGTAACCCAACCAGATAAGAGCAGAATGACCGCTTCTGCAAAATTACTCACACAGTCAACTGCAGTCTTACCCCACTCTGTCAATGTAACACACCCAGGGAAAAGCAGACTGAACCAACTCTGTCAATGTAACACACCCAGGGAGGAGCAGACTGAACCCACCCTGTCACTGTAACACACCCAGGGAAGAGCAGACTGTCCCCACTCTGTCAATTTAACAAACCCAGGGAAGAGCAGACTGACCTCACTCTGTCAATGTAACCCACCCAGAGAAGAGCAGAATGACCGCTTCTGCAAAATTACTCACACAGTCAACTGCAGTCTTACCCCACTCTGTCAATGTAACACACCCAGGGAAGAGTAGACTGACCACACTCTGTAAATGTAACAAACCCAGGGAAGAGCAGACTGACCTCACTCTGCCAATGTTACACACCCAGGGAAGAGCAGACTGACCCCCCTCTGTCAATGTAACCCACCCATAAAAGAGCAGACTGACCCCACTTTGACAATGTGACAAGCCCTGGGAAGAGCAGACTAACCTCACTCTGTTAATGTAACACACCCATAAAAGAGCAGACTGGCCCCACTCTGTCAATGTGACACGCCCCGGGAAGAGCAGACTGACCACACTCTGTCAATGTTACCCACCCAGGGAAGAGCAGATTGACCCCACTCTGTCAATGTGACACGCCCTGGGAAGAGCAGACTGACCTCACTCTGTCAATGAAACACACCCAGGGAAGAACAGACTGACTCCACTCTGTCAATGAAACACACCCAGGGAAGAGCAGACTGACCCCACTCTGTCAATGTTACCCACCCAGGGAAGAGCAGATTGACCCCACTCTGTCAATGTAACACACCCAGGGAAGAGCAGACTGACCCCAAACTGTCAATGTAACACACCCAGGGAAGAGCAGACTGACCCCACTCTGTCAATGTAACACACCCAGGGAAGAGCAGACTGACCCCACTCTGTCAATGTAACACACCCAGGGAACAACAGACTGACCCCACTGTGTTAATGTAACAAACTTGGGGAAGAGCAGACTGACCCCAATCTGTCAATGTAACACACCCAGGGAAGAGAAGACTGACCCCACTCTGTCAATGTAACCCTCCCAGGGAAGAGGAGACTGACCCCACTCTGTCAATGTAACACACCCAGGGAAGAGCAGACTGAACTCACTCTGTCAATGTAACACAACCAGGGAAGATCAGACAGACCCCACTCTGTCAATGTAACACACCCAGGGAAGAGCAGACTGACCCCACTCTGTCAATGTAACCCACCCATAAAAGAGCCGACTGTCCCCACTCTGTCAATGTGACACGCCCTGGGAAGAGCACACTGACCCAACTCTGTCAATGTAACACACCCAGGGAAGAGCAGACTGACCTCACTCTGTCAATGTAACACACCCAGAGAAGAGCAGAATGACCTCTTCTGCAAAGTTACTCACACAGTGAACTGCAGACTTACCCCACTCTGTCAATGTAACCCACCCAGTGAAGTGCACATTGACCCCACTCTGTCAATGTAACACACCCAGGGAAGAGCAGACAGATACCACTCTGTCAATGTAACACACCAAGGGAAGAACAGACTGACCCCACTCTGTCAATTTAACACACACAGGGAAGAGCAGACTGACCCCACTCTGTCAATGTAACACACCCAGGGGAGAGCAGACTGACGCCAATCTGTCAATGTAACACACCCAGGGAAGAGCAGACTGACCTAACACTGTCAATTTAACACACCCAAGGAAGAACAGAATTTCCCCACCCTGTCAATGTAACACACTCAGGGAAGAGCAGACTGACCCCAATCTGTCTATGTAACACACCCAGGATAAAGAAGACTGACGCCACTCTGTCAATGTAACAAACCCAGGGAAGAGCAGACTGACCTCACTCTGTCAATGTAACACACCCAGGGAAGAACAGACTGGCCCCACTCTGTCAATGTAACACACCCAGGGAAGAGCAGACTGAACTCACTCTGTCAATGTAACACACCCAGGGAAGAGCAGACTGACCCCACTCTGTCAATGTAACACACGCAGGGAAGAGCAGACTGAATTCATTCTGTCAATGTAACGCACCCATAAAAGAGCAAACTGACCCCACTCAGTCAATGTAACACGCCCTGGGAAGATCAGACTGACCACACTCTGTCAATGTAACACACCCTGGGAAGAGCAGACTGACCCCCACTCTGTCAATGAAACACTCACAGGGAAGTGCACACTGACCATACTCTGTCATTGTAACACAGCAAGGGAAGAGCAGACTGACCCCCACTCTGTCAATGTAACAAACCCTGGGAGAACAGACTGACCCGACTCTGTCAATGTAACACACCCAGGGAAGAGCAGACTGAACCCACTCTGTCAATGTAACACACCCAGGGAAGAACAGAGTGACCCAACTCTGTCAATGTAATACACCCAGGGAAGAACAGACTGACCCCACTCAGTCAATGTAACACACCCAGGGAAGAGCAGACTGACCCCACTCTGTCAATGTAACACACCCAGGGAATAGCAGACTTACCCCACTCTGTCAATGTAACCCACCCATAAAAGAGCAGACTGGCCACACTCTGTCAATGTGACACCCCCTGGGAAGAGCAGACTGACCACACTCTGTCAATGTTACCCACCCAGGGAAGAGCAGATTGACCCCACTCTGTCAATGTAACACACCCAGGGAAGAGCAGACTGACCCCACTCTGTCAATGTAACACACCCAGGGAAGAGCAGACTGAACCCACTCTGTCAATGTAACACACCCAGGGAAGAGCAGACTGACCCCACTCTGTCAATGTAACACACCCAGGGAACAACAGACTGACCCCTCTGTGTCAATGTAACAAACTTGGGGAAGAGCAGACTGACCCCAATCTGTCAATGTAACACACCCAGCGAAGGGAAGACTGACCCCACTCTGTCAATGTAACCCTCCCAGGGAAGAGGAGACTGACCCCACTCTGTCAATGTAACACACCAAGGGAAGAGCAGACTGAACTCACTCTGTCAATGTAACACAACCAGGGAAGATCAGACTGACCCCACTCTGTCAATGTAACACACCCAGCGAAGAGCAGACTGACCCCACTCTGTCAATGTAACCCACCCATAAAAGAGCAGACTGTCCCCACTCTGTCAATGTGACACGCCCTGGGAAGAGCACACTGACCCAACTCTGTCAATGTAACACACCCAGGGAAGAGCAGACTGACCAAACTCTGTCAATGTAACAAACCCAGGGAAGAGCAGACTGACCTCACTCTGTCAATGTAACACACCCAGAGAAGAGCAGAATGACCTCTTCTGCAAAGTTACTCACACAGTGAACTGCAGACTTACCCCACTTTGTCAATGTAACCCACCCAGTGAAGTGCACATTGACCCCACTCTGTCATTGTAACACACCCAGGGAAGAGCTGACTGACCCCACTCTGTCAATGTAACACACAATGGGAGAAAAGACTGACCCCACTCTGTCAATGTAACACACCCAGGGAAGAGCAGACTGACCCCACTCTGTCAATGCAACACACGCAGGGAAGAGCAGACTGAATTCATTCTGTCAATGTAACCCACCCATAAAAGAGCAGACTGACCCCACTCTGTCAATGTGACACGCCCTGGGAAGAGCAGACTGACCACACTCTGTCAAAGTAACACACCCTGGGAAAAGCAGACTGACCCCCACTCTGTCAATGTAACACACCCAGGGGAGAGCAGACTGACCCCACTCTGTCAATGTAACACACTCAGGGAAGAGCAGACTGACCCCAAACTGTCAATGTAACACACCCAGGAAAGAGAAGACTGACCCCAATCTGTCAATGTAACAAACCCATGGAAGAGCAGACCGACCTCACTCTGTCAATGTAACCTACCCAGAGAAGAGCAGAATGACCTCTTCTGCAAAGTTACTCACACAGTGAACTGCAGTCTTCCCCACTCTGTCAATGTAACCCACCCAGTGAAGTGCACATTGACCCCACTCTGTCATTGTAACACACCCAGGGAAGAGCAGACTGACTCCACTCTGTCAATGTAACACACAATGGGAGAACAGACTGACCCCACTCTGTCAATGTAACACACCCAGGGAAGAGCAGACAGATACCACTCTGTCAATGTAACACACCAAGGGAAGAACAGACTGACCCCACTCTGTCAATTTAACACACCCAGGGAGGAGCAGACTGACCCCACTCTGTCAATGTAACACACCCAGGGAAGAGCAGACTAACCCCACTCTGTCAATGTAACACACCCAGGGGAGAGCAGACTGACCCCACTCTGTCAATGTAACACACCCAGGGGAGAGCAGGCTGACACCACTCTGTCACTGTAAAACTCCCAGGGAAGAACAGACTGACGCCACTCTGTCAATGTAACACACCCAGGGAAGAGCAGACTGACCCAACACTGTTAATTTAACACACCCAAGGAAGAACAGACTGACCCCACTCTGTCAATGTAACACACTCAGGGAAGAGCAGACTGACCCCAATCTGTCAATGTAACACACCCAGGGAAGAGCAGACTGACCACACTCTGTCAATGTAACACACCCAGGAAAGAGCAGACTGACCCCACTCTGTCAATGTAACACACCCAGGGAAGAGAAGACTGAACTCACTCTGTCAATGTAACACACCCAGGGAAGAGCAGACTGACCCCAATCTGTCAATGTAACACACCCAGGTAAGAGCAGACTGACCTCACTCTGTCAATGTAACACACCCAGGGAAGAGCAGACTGACCTCACTCTGTCAATGTAACACACCCAGGGAAGAGCAGACTGACCCCAATCTGTCACTGTAACACACCCAGGGAAGAGCAGACTGACCTCACTCTGTCAATGTAACCCAACCAGAGAAGAGCAGAATGAGCGCTTCTGCAAAATTACTCACACAGTCAACTGCAGTCTTACCCCACTCTGTCAATGTAACACACCCAGGGAAAAGCAGACTGACCCAACTCTGTCAATGTAACACACCCAGGGAGGAGCAGACTGAACCCACCCTGTCACTGTAACACACCCAGGGAAGAGCAGACTGTCCCCACTCTGTCAATTTAACAAACCCAGGGAAGAGCAGACTGACCTCACTCTGTCAATGTAACCCACCCAGAGAAGAGCAGAATGACCGCTTCTGCAAAATTACTCACACAGTCAACTGCAGTCTTACCCCACTCTGTCAATGTAACACACCCAGGGAAGAGTAGACTGACCACACTCTGTAAATGTAACAAACCCAGGGAAGAGCAGACTGACCTCACTCTGTCAATGTAACACACCCAGGGAGGTGCAGACTGACCCCACTGTGTCAATGTAACAAACCCAGGGAAGAGCAGACTGACCTCACTCTGCCAATGTTGCACACCCAGGGAATAGCAGACTGACCCCACTCTGTCAATGTAACCCACCCATAAAAGAGCAGACTGACCCCACTTTGACAATGTGACACGCCCTGGGAAGAGCAGACTAACCTCACTCTGTCAATGTAACACACCCATAAAAGAGCAGACTGACCCCACTCTGTCAATGTGACACGCCCTGGGAAGAGCACACTGACCCAACTCTGTCAAAGTAACACACCCAGGGAAGAGCAGACTGACCAAACTCTGTCAATGTAACAAACCCAGGGAAGAGCAGACTGACCTCACTCTGTCAATGTAACCCACCCAGAGAAGAGCAGAATGTCCTCTTCTGCAAAATTACTCACACAGTGAACTGCAGACTTATCCCACTCTGTCAATGTAACCCACCCAGAAAGTGCACACTGACCCCACTCTGTCATTTTAACACACCCAGGGAAGAGCAGACTGACCCCACTCTGTCAAAGTAACACACAATGGGAGAACAGACTGACCCCACTCTGTCAATGTAACACACCCAGGGAAGAGCAGACAGATACCACTCTGTCAATGTAACACACCCAGGGAAGTGCAGACTGACCCCAATCTGTCAATGTAACACACCCAGGGAAGAGCAGACTGACCCCACTCTGTCAATGTCAGACACCCAGGGGAGAGCAGACTTACCCCACTCTGTCAATGTAACACACCCAGGGAAGAGCAGATTGACCCCAATCTGTCAATGTAACACACCCAGGGAAGAGCAGACAGACCCCACTCTGTCAATGTAACACACCCAGGGAAGAACAGACTGACCCCACTCTGTCAATGTAACAAACCCAGGGAAGAGCAGACTGACCTGACTCTGTCAGTGTAACACACCCAGGGAAGAGCAGACTGACCCCACTCTGTCAAAGTAACAAACCCAGAGAAGCGCAGAATGACCCCACTCTGTCAATGTAACACACCCAGAGAAGAGCGGACTGACCCCACTCTGTCAATGTCACCCACCCAGTGAAGAGCAGACTGACCCCTCTCCCTCCATGTAACTCACCGAGGGAAGAGCAGACTGACCGCAATCTGTCAATGTCACACACCCAGGGAAGAGCAGACTGACCCCAATCTGTCAATGTGACACTCTCAGTGAAGAGCAGACTGACCCCACACTGTCAATGTGACACTCTCAGCGAAGAGCAGATTGACCGCACTCTGTCAATGTGAGACTCTCAGGGAAGAGCAGACTGACCCCACTCTGTCAAAGTAACACACCCAGGGAAGAACAGACTGACCCCACTCTGTCAATGTAACCCACCCAGGGAAGAGCAGACTGACCCCACTCTGTCAATGCAACATACCCAGGGAAGATCAGACTGACCCCACTCTGTCAATGCAACACACCCAGGGAAGAGAAGACTGACACCACTCTGTCAATGTAAAACACCCAGGGAAGAGCAGACACACCCCACTCTGTCAATGCAACCCACCCAGGGAAGAGCAGATTGACCCCACTCTGTCATTATCACAGACCCAGGGAAGAGCAGACTCACCCAACTCTGTCAATGTAACACACCCAGGGGAGACCAGAGTGACCCCTCTCTCTCAAAGTTACTCACCTAGGGAAGAACATACTGAACACACTCTGTCAAAGTAACACACTCAGGGAAGAGCAGACTCTTCCCACTCTGTCAAAGTAACACACTCAGGGAAGAGCAGACTGACCTCACTCTGTCAATGGAGCACACCCAGGGAAGAGCAGACTGTCCCCACTCTGTCAATGTAACACACCCAGGGAAGAGCAGACTGACCCAACTCTGTCAATGTAACTCACCCAGGGAAGAGCAGACTGACCCCTCTCCCTCCGTGTAACTCACCCAGGGAAGAGCAGACTGACCCCACTCTTTCAATGTAACACACCCAGGGAAGAGCAGACTGACCCCACTCCATCAATGTAACACACCCGGGGAAGAGCAGACTGCCCCCACCCTGTCAATATAATGCACCCAGGGAAGAGCAGACAGACCCCACTCTGTCAATGTAACACACCCAGGGAAGAACAGAATGACCCCACTCTGTCAATGTAACATACCCAGGGAAGAGCAGACTGACGCCACTCTGTCAATGCAACTCACCCAGGGAAGAGCAGACTGACCCCACTCTGTCAATGTAAAACACCCAGGGAAGAGCAGATTGACCCCACTCTGTCAATGTACCACACCCAGGGAAGAGCAGACTGACCCCACTCTGTCAGTGTAACACACCCAGGGAAGAGCAGACTGACCCCACTCTGTCAAAGTAACAAACCCAGAGAAGCGCAGACTGACCCCACTCTGTCAATGTAACACACCCAGAGAAGAGCGGACTGACCCCACTCTGTCAATGTAACCCACCCAGTGAAGAGCAGACTGACCCCTCTCCCTCCATGTAACTCACCCAGGGAAGAGCAGACTGACCCCAATCTGTCAATGTGACACTCTCAGTGAAGAGCAGACTGACCTCACTCTATCAATGTGACACTCTCAGCGAAGAGCAGATTGACCGCACTCTGTCAATGTGAGACTCTCAGGGAAGAGCAGACTGACCCCACTCTGTCAAAGTAACACACCCAGGGAAGAACAGACTGACCCCACTCTGTCAATGTAACCCACCCAGGGAAGAGCAGACTGACCCCACTCTCTCAATGCAACATACCCAGGTAAGATCAGACTGACCCCACTCTGTCAATGCAACACACTCAGGGAAGAGCAGACTGACCTCACTCTGTCAATGTAACACACTCAGGGAAGAGCAGACTGACCTCACTCTGTCAATGTAACACACCCAGGGAAGAGCAGACTGTCCCCACTCTGTCAATGTAACACACCCAGGGAAGAGCAGACTGACCCCACTCTGTCAATGTAACACACCCAGGGAAGACCAGACTGACCCCTCTCCCTCCTTGTAACTCACCCAGGGAATAGCAGACTGACCCCACTCTTTCAATGTAACACACCCAGGGAAGAGCAGACTGACCCCACTCTGTCAATGCAACACACCCAGGGGAGAGCAGACTGAACCCTCTCTCTCCATGTAACTCACCCAGGGAAGATAGACTGACCCCACCCTGTCAATGTAACACACCCAGGGAAAAGCAGACTGACCCCACTCTGTCAATGTAACACACTCAGGGAAGAGCAGACTGACCCCACTCTGTCAATATCACAGACCTTGGGAAGAGCAGACTGACCCCCCTCTGTCAATGTAACACACCCAGGGAAGAGCAGACTGACCCTACACTGTCAATGCAACACGCCCAGGGAAGAGCAGACTGACCCCACTCTGACAATGTAACACACCCAGGGAAGAGCAGACTGACCACACTCGGTCAATGTAACACACCCAGGGAAGAGCAGACTGACCCCACTCTTTCAGTGTAACACACCCAGGGAAGAGCAGACTGACCCCACTCTGTCAATGGAACACACCCAGGGAAGAGCGGACTGACCCCACTCTGTCAATGTAACCCACCCAGTGAAGAGCAGACTGACCCCTCTCCCTCCATGTAACTCACCCAGGGAAAAGCAGACTGACCCCACTCTTTCAATGTAACACACCCAGGGAAGAGCAGACTGACCCCACTCTGTCAATGCAACACACCCAGGGGAGAGCAGACTGACCCATCTCTCTCTATGTAACACATCCAGGGAAGAGCAGACTGACCCCACTCTGTCAATATCACAGACCTTGGGAAGAGCAGACTGACCCCCCTCTGTCAATGTAACACACCCAGGGAAGAGCAGACTGACCCTACACTGTCAATTCAACACACCCAGGGAAGAGCAGACTGACCCCACTCTGACAATGTAACACACCCAGGGAAGAGCAGACTGACCCCACTCTGTCAATGTAACACACCCAGGGAAGAGCAGACTGACTCCACTCTGTCAGTGTAACACACCCAGGGAAGAGCAGACTGACACCACTCTGTCAATGTAACACACCCAGGGAAGAGCGGACTGACCCCACTCTGTCAATGTAACCCACCCAGTGAAGAGCAGACTGACCCCTCTCCCTCCATGTAACTCACCCAGGGAAAAGCAGACTGACCCCATTCTGTCAATGTAACCCACCCAGGGAAGAGCAGACTGACCCCACTCTGTCATTATCACATACCCAGGGAAGAGCAGACTCAACCAACTCTGTCAATGTAACACACCCAGGGGAGACCAGAGTGACCCCTCTCTCTCAATGTAACTCACCTAGGGAAGAACAGACTGACCCCACTCTGTCAAAGTGACACCCTCAGGGAAAAGCAGACTATTCCCACTCTGACAAAGTAACACACTCAGGGAAGAGCAGACTGACCTCACTCTGTCAATGTTTCACACCCAGGGAAGAGCAGACTGTCCCCACTCTGTCAATGTAACACACCCAGGGAAGAGCAGACTGACCCCACTCTGTCAATGTAACACACCCAGGGAAGAGCAGACTGACCCCTCTCCCTCCGTGTAACTCACCCAGGGAAGAGCAGACTGACCCCACTCTTTGAATGTAACACACCCAGGGAAGAGCAGACTGACCCCACTCCATCAATGTAACACACCCGGGGAAGAGCAGACTGACCCCACCCTGTCAATATAACGCACCAAGAGAAGAGCAGACAGACCCCACTCTGTCAATGTAACACACCCAGGGAAGAGCAGACTGACCCCACTCCGTGAATGTAACACAACCAGGGAAGGGCAGACTGACCCCACTCTGTCAATGTGACATACTCAGGGAATAGCAGTCTGACCCCACTCTGTCAATGTATCACACCCAGGGGAGAGCAGACTGACCCCACCCTGTCAATGTAACTCACCCAGGGAAGAGCAGTCTGACCTCACTCTGTCAATGTAACACACCCAGGGAGGAGCAGACTGAACCCACCCTGTCACTGTAACACACCCAGGGAAGAGCAGACTGTCCCCACTCTGTCAATTAAACAAACCCAGGGAAGAGCAGACTGACCTCACTCTGTCAATGTAACCCACCCAGAGAAGAGCAGAATGAGCGCTTCTGCAAAATTACTCACACAGTCAACTGCAGTCTTACCCCACTCTGTCAATGTATCACACCCAGGGAAAAGCAGACTGACCCAACTCTGTCAATGTAACACACCCAGGGAGGAGCAGACTGAACCCACCCTGTCACTGTAACACACCCAGGGAAGAGCAGACTGTCCCCACTCTGTCAATTAAACAAACCCAGGGAAGAGCAGACTGACCTCACTCTGTCAATGTAACCCACCCAGAGAAGAGCAGAATGACCGCTTCTGCAAAATTACTCACACAGTCAACTGCAGTCTTACCCCACTCTGTCAATGTAACACACCCAGGGAAGAGTAGACTGACCACACTTTGTAAATGTAACAAACCCAGGGAAGAGCAGACTGACCTCACTCTGTCAATGTAACACACCCAGGGAGGTGCAGACTGACCCCACTGTGTCAATGTAACAAACCCAGTGAAGAGCAGACTGACCTCACTCTGCCAATGTTGCACACCCAGGGAAGAGCAGACTGACCCCACTCTGTCAATGTAACACACCCATAAAAGAGCAGACTGACCCCACTCTGTCAATGTGACACGCCCTGGGAAGAGCACACTGACCCAACTCTGTTAATGTAACACACCCAGGGAAGAGCAGACTGACCAAACTCTGTCAATGTAACAAACCCAGGGAAGAGCAGACTGACCTCACTCTGTCAATGTAACCCACCCAGAGAAGAGCAGAATGTCCTCTTCTGCAAAATAACTCACACAGTGAACTGCAGACTTATCCCACTCTGTCAATGTAACCCACCCAGTGATGTGCACACTGACCCCACTCTGTCATTGTAACACACCCAGGGAAGAGCAGACTGACCCCACTCTGTCAATGTAACACACAATGGGAGAACAGACTGACACCACTCTGTCAATGTAACACACCCAGGGAAGAGCAGACAGATACCACTCTGTCAATGTAACACACCCAAGGAAGAACAGACTGACCCCACTCTGTCAATGTAACACACTCAGGAAAGAGCAGACTGACCCCAATCTGTCAATGTAACACACCCAGGGAAGAGCAGACTGACCCCACTCTGAGAATGTAACACAACCAGGGAAGGGCAGACTGACCCCACTCTGTCAATGTAACATACTCAGGGAATAGCAGTCTGACCCCACTCTGTCAATGTATCACACCCAGTGGAGAGCAGACTGACCCCACCCTGTCAATGTAACTCACCCAGGGAAGAGCAGACTGACCTCACTCTGTCAATGAAACACACCGCGGGAAGAGCAGACTGACCCCACTCTGTCAATGGAACACACCCAAGGAAGAGCAGTCTGACCCCACTCTGTCATTGTAACACAGCCAGGGAAGAGCAGACTGACCCCTCTCTGTCAATGTAACTCACCCAGGGAACAGAAGATTGACCTCACTCGGTCAATGTAACATACCCAGGGAAGAGCAGACTAACCCCACTCTGTCAATGTAACACACCCAGGGAAGAGCAGACTGACCCCACTCTGTCAATGTAACACACCCAGGGAAGAGCAGACTGACCCCACTCTGTCAATGTCACGCACCCAGGGAAGAGCAGACTGACCCCACACTTTCAATGTAACACATCCAGAGAAGAGCAGACTGACCGCACTCGGTCAATGTAAACCACCCAGGGAAGAGCAGACTGACCCCTCTCTGTCAATGTAACACACCCAGGGAAGAGCAGATTTACCCCACTCTGTCAATGTAACAGACCCAGGGAAGAGCAGACTGACCCCACTCTGTCAATGTAACACACCCAGGGAAGAGCAGACTGACCCCATTCTGTCAATGTAACACACCCAGGGAAGAACAGACAGACCCCTCTCTGTCATTGTAACACACCCAGGGAAGAGCAGACTGACCCCACTCTGTCAACGTCACACACAATGGGAGAACAGACTGACCCCACTCTGTCAATGTAACACACCCAGGGAAGAGCAGACTGACTCCACTCTGTCAATGCAACACACGCAGGAAAGAGCAGACTGAATTCATTCTGTCAATGTAACCCACCCATAAAAGAGCAGACTGACCCCACTCTGTCAATGTGACACGCCATGGGAAGAGCAGACTGACCACACTCTGTCAATGTAACACACCCTGGGAAAAGCAGACTGACCCCCACTCTGTCAATGTAACACACCCAGGGGAGAGCAGACTGACACCACCCTGTCACTGTAACACTCGCAGGGAAGAACAGACTGACGCCACTCTGTCAATGTAACACACCAAGGGAAGAGCAGACTGACCCAACGCTGTCAATTTAACACACCCAATGAAGAACAGACTGACCCCACTTGTCAATGTAACACACTCAGGGAAGAGCAGACTGACCCCAATCTGTCAATGTAACACACCCAGGAAAGAGAAGACTGACCCCAATCTGTCAATGTAACAAACCCAGGCAAGAGCAGACTGACCAAACTCTGTCAATGTAACAAACCCATGGAAGAGCAGACTGACCTCACTCTGTCAATGTAACCCACCCAGAGAAGAGCAGAATGAACTCTTCTGCAAAGTTACTCACACAGTGAACTGCAGACTTCCCCACTCTGTCAATGTAACCCACCCAGTGAAGTGCACATTGACCCCACTCTGTCATTGTAACACACCCAGGGAAGAGCAGACTGACCCCACTCTGTCAATGTAACACACAATGGGAGAACAGACTGACCCCACTCTGTCAATGTAACACACCCAGGGAAGAGCAGACAGATACCACTCTGTCAATGTAACACACCAAGGGAAGAACAGACTGACCCCACTCTGTCAATTTAACACACCCAGGGAGGAGCAGACTGACCCCACTCTGTCAATGTAACACACCCAGGGAAGAGCAGACTGACCCCACTCTGTCACTTTAACACACCCAGGGGAGAGCAGACTGACACCACCCTGTCACTGTAAAACTCCCAGGGAAGAACAGAATGACGCCACTCTGTCAATGTAACACACCCATGGAAGAGCAGACTGACCCAACACTGTTAATTTAACACACCCAAGGAAGAACAGACTGACCCCACTCTGTCAAAGTAACACACTCAGGGAAGAGCAGACTGACCCCAATCTGTCAATGTAACACACCCAGGGAAGAGCAGACTGACCACACTCTGTCAATGTAACACACCCAAGGAAGAGCAGTCTGACTCCACTCTGTCATTGTAACACAGCCAGGGAAGAGCAGACTGACCCCTCTCTGTCAATGTAACACACTCAGGGAAGAGCAGACTGACCTCACTCTGTCAATGTAACACACTCAGGGAAGAGCAGACTGACCCCACTCTGTCAATGTAACACACCCAGGGAAGAGCAGTCTGACTCCACTCTGTCATTGTAACACAGCCAGGGAAGAGCAGACTGACCCCTCTCTGTCAATGTAACACACTCAGGGAAGAGCAGACTGACCCCACTCTGTCAATGTAACACACCCAAGGAAGAGCAGTCTGACTCCACTCTGTCATTGTAACACAGCCAGGGAAGAGCAGACTGACCCCTCTCTGTCAATGTAACACACTCAGGGAAGAGCAGACTGACCCCACTCTGTCAATGTAACACACCCATGGAAGAGCAGACTGACCCAACACTGTTAATTTAAGACACCCAAGGAAGAACAGACTGACCCCACTCTGTCAAAGTAACACACTCAGGGAAGAGCAGACTGACCCCAATCTGTCAATGTAACACACCCAGGGAAGAGCAGACTGACCACACTCTGTCAATGTAACACACCCAAGGAAGAGCAGACTGACCCAACACTGTTAATTTAACACACCCAAGGAAGAACAGACTGACCCCACTCTGTCAAAGTAACACACTCAGGGAAGAGCAGACTGACCCCAATCTGTCAATGTAACACACCCAGGGAAGAGCAGACTGACCACACTCTGTCAATGTAACACACCCAAGGAAGAGCAGTCTGACTCCACTCTGTCATTGTAACACAGCCAGGGAAGAGCAGACTGACCCCTCTCTGTCAATGTAACACACTCAGGGAAGAGCAGACTGACCCCACTCTGTCAATGTAACACACCCAGGGAAGAGCAGACAGATACCACTCTGTCAATGTAACACACCAAGGGAAGAACAGACTGACCCCACTCTGTCAATTTAACACACCCAGGGAGGAGCAGACTGACCCCACTCTGTCAATTTAACACACCCAGGGAAGAGCAGACTGACCCCACTCTGTCACTTTAACACACCCAGGGGAGAGCAGACTGACACCACCCTGTCACTGTAAAACTCCCAGGGAAGAACAGAATGACGCCACTCTGTCAATGTAACACACCCATGGAAGAGCAGACTGACCCAACACTGTTAATTTAACACACCCAAGGAAGAACAGACTGACCCCACTCTGTCAAAGTAACACACTCAGGGAAGAGCAGACTGACCCCAATCTGTCAATGTAACACACCCAGGGAAGAGCAGACTGACCACACTCTGTCAATGTAACACACTCAGGGAAGAGCAGACTGACCCCACTCTGTCAATGTAACACACCCAGGGAAGACCAGACTGACCCCTCTCCCTCCGTGTAACTCAGCCAGGGAATAGCAGACTGACCCCACTCTTTCAATGTAACACACCCAGGGAAGAGCAGACTGACCCCACTCTGTCAATGCAACCCACCCAGGGAAGAGCAGACTGACCCCACTCTGTCATTATCACAGACCCAGGGAAGAGCAGACTCACCCAACTCTGTCAATGTAACACACCCAGGGGAGACCAGAGTGACCCCTCTCTCTCAAAGTAACTCACCTAGGGAAGAACAGACTGACCCCACTCTGTCAAAGTAACACACTCAGGGAACAGCAGACTCTTCCCACTCTGTCAAAGTAACACACTCAGGGAAGAGCAGACTGACCTCACTCTGTCAATGGAGCACACTCAGGGAAGAGCAGACTGACCCCACTCTGTCAATGTAACACACCCAGGGAAGACCAGACTGACCCCTCTCCCTCCGTGTAACTCACCCAGGGAATAGCAGACTGACCCCACTCTTTCAATGTAACACACCCAGGGAAGAGCAGACTGACCCCACTCTGTCAATGCAACCCACCCAGGGAAGAGCAGACTGACCCCACTCTGTCATTATCACAGACCCAGGGAAGAGCAGACTCACCCAACTCTGTCAATGTAACACACCCAGGGGAGACCAGAGTGACCCCTCTCTCTCAAAGTAACTCACCTAGGGAAGAACAGACTGACCCCACTCTGTCAAAGTAACACACTCCGGGAACAGCAGACTCTTCCCACTCTGTCAAAGTAACACACTCAGGGAAGAGCAGACTGACCTCACTCTGTCAATGGAGCACACACAGGGAAGAGCAGACTGACCCCACTCTGTCAATGTAACACACCCAGGGAAGACCAGACTGACCCCTCTCCCTCCGTGTAACTCACCCAGGGAATAGCAGACTGACCCCACTCTTTCAATGTAACACACCCAGGGAAGAGCAGACTGACCCCACTCTGTCAATGCAACCCACCCAGGGAAGAGCAGACTGACCCCACTCTGTCATTATCACAGACCCAGGGAAGAGCAGACTCACCCAACTCTGTCAATGTAACACACCCAGGGGAGACCAGAGTGACCCCTCTCTCTCAAAGTAACTCACCTAGGGAAGAACAGACTGACCCCACTCTGTCAAAGTAACACACTCAGGGAACAGCAGACTCTTCCCACTCTGTCAAAGTAACACACTCAGGGAAGAGCAGACTGACCTCACTCTGTCAATGGAGCACACCCAGGGAAGAGCAGACTGTCCCCACTCTGTCAATGTAACACACCCAGGGAAGAGCAGACTGACCCAACACTGTCAATGTAACACACCCAGGGAATAGCAGACTGACCCCACTCTTTCAATGTAACACACCCAGGGAAGAGCAGACTGACCCCACTCTGTCAATGCAACCCACCCAGGGAAGAGCAGACTGTCCCCACTCTGTCAATGTAACACACCCAGGGAAGAGCAGACTGACCCAACTCTGTCAATGTAACACACCCAGTGAAGAGCAGACTGACCCCTCTCCCTCCGTGTAACTCACCCAGGGAAGAGCAGACTGACCCCACTCTTTCAATGTAACACACCCAGGGAAGAGCAGACTGACCCCACTCCATCAATGTAACACACCCGGGGAAGAGCAGACTGACCCCACCCTGTCAATATAACGCACCCAGGGAAGAGCAGACAGAACCCACTCTGTCAATGTAACACACCCAGGGAAGAACAGACTGACCCCACTCTGTCAATGTAACATACCCAGGGAAGAGCAGACTGACGCCACTCTGTCAATGCAACACACCCAGAGAAGAGCAGACTGACCCCACTCTGTCAATGTAACACACCCAGGGAAGAGCAGATTGACCCCACTCTGTCAATGTAACACACCCAGGGAAGAGCAGACTGACCCCACTCTGTCAGTGTAACACACCCAGGGAAGAGCAGACTGACCCCACTCTGTCAAAGTAACAAACCCAGAGAAGCGCAGACTGACCCCACTCTGTCAATGTAACACACCCAGAGAAGAGCGGACTGACCCCACTCTGTCAATGTAACCCACCCAGTGAAGAGCAGACTGACCCCTCTCCCTCCATGTAACTCACCCAGGGAAGAGCAGACTGACCGCACTCTGTCAATGTCACACACCCAGGGAAGAGCAGACTGACCCCAATCTGTCAATGTGACACTCTCAGTGAAGAGCAGACTGACCCCACTCTATCAATGTGACACTCTCAGCGAAGAGCAGATTGACCGCACTCTGTCAATGTGAGACTCTCAGGGAAGAGCAGACTGACCCCACTCTGTCAAAGTAACACACCCAGGGAAGAACTGACTGACCCCACTCTGTCAATGTAACCCACCCAGGGAAGAGCAGACTGACCCCACTCTGTCAATGCAACATACCCAGGTAATATCAGACTGACCCCACTCTGTCAATGCAACACACTCAGGGAAGAGAATACTGACCTCACTCTGTCATTGTAACACACCCAGCGAAGAGCAGACTGTCCCCACTCTGTCAATGTAACACACCCAGGGAAGAGCAGACTGACCCCACTCTGTCAATGTAACACACCCAGGGAAGACCAGATTGACCCCTCTCCCTCCGTGTAACTCACCCAGGGAATAGCAGACTGACCTCACTCTGTCAATGTGAAACACCCAGGGAAGAGCAGACTAACCCCAATCTGTCACTGTAACACACCCAGGGAAGAGCAGACTGACCTCACTCTGTCAATGTAACCCAACCAGAGAAGAGCAGAATGAGCGCTTCTGCAAAATTACTCACACAGTCAACTGCAGTCTTACCCCACTCTGTCAATGTATCACACCCAGGGAAAAGCAGACTGACCCAACTCTGTCAATGTAACACACCCAGGGAGGAGCAGACTGAACCCACCCTGTCACTGTAACACACCCAGGGAAGAGCAGACTGTCCCCACTCTGTCAATTAAACAAACCCAGGGAAGAGCAGACTGACCTCACTCTGTCAATGTAACCCACCCAGAGAAGAGCAGAATGACCGCTTCTGCAAAATTACTCACACAGTCAACTGCAGTCTTACCCCACTCTGTCAATGTAACACACCCAGGGAAGAGTAGACTGACCACACTTTGTAAATGTAACAAACCCAGGGAAGAGCAGACTGACCTCACTCTGTCAATGTAACACACCCAGGGAGGTGCAGACTGACCCCACTGTGTCAATGTAACAAACCCAGTGAAGAGCAGACTGACCTCACTCTGCCAATGTTGCACACCCAGGGAAGAGCAGACTGACCCCACTCTGTCAATGTAACACACCCATAAAAGAGCAGACTGACCCCACTCTGTCAATGTGACACGCCCTGGGAAGAGCACACTGACCCAACTCTGTTAATGTAACACACCCAGGGAAGAGCAGACTGACCAAACTCTGTCAATGTAACAAACCCAGGGAAGAGCAGACTGACCTCACTCTGTCAATGTAACCCACCCAGAGAAGAGCAGAATGTCCTCTTCTGCAAAATAACTCACACAGTGAACTGCAGACTTATCCCACTCTGTCAATGTAACCCACCCAGTGATGTGCACACTGACCCCACTCTGTCATTGTAACACACCCAGGGAAGAGCAGACTGACCCCACTCTGTCAATGTAACACACAATGGGAGAACAGACAGACACCACTCTGTCAATGTAACACACCCAGGGAAGAGCAGACAGATACCACTCTGTCAATGTAACACACCCAGGGAAGAGCAGACTGACCCCACTCTGTCAATGTAACACACAATGGGAGAACAGACTGACACCACTCTGTCAATGTAACACACCCAGGGAAGAGCAGACAGATACCACTCTGTCAATGTAACACACCCAAGGAAGAACAGACTGACCCCACTCTGTCAATGTAACACACTCAGGAAAGAGCAGACTGACCCCAATCTGTCAATGTAACACACCCAGGGAAGAGCAGACTGACCCCACTCTGAGAATGTAACACAACCAGGGAAGGGCAGACTGACCCCACTCTGTCAATGTAACATACTCAGGGAATAGCAGTCTGACCCCACTCTGTCAATGTATCACACCCAGTGGAGAGCAGACTGACCCCACCCTGTCAATGTAACTCACCCAGGGAAGAGCAGACTGACCTCACTCTGTCAATGAAACACACCGCGGGAAGAGCAGACTGACCCCACTCTGTCAATGTAACACACCCAAGGAAGAGCAGTCTGACCCCACTCTGTCATTGTAACACAGCCAGGGAAGAGCAGACTGACCCCTCTCTGTCAATGTAACTCACCCAGGGAACAGAAGATTGACCTCACTCGGTCAATGTAACATACCCAGGGAAGAGCAGACTAACCCCACTCTGTCAATGTAACACACCCAGGGAAGAGCAGACTGACCCCACTCTGTCAATGTAACACACCCAGGGAAGAGCAGACTGACCCCACTCTGTCAATGTCACGCACCCAGGGAAGAGCAGACTGACCCCACACTTTCAATGTAACACATCCAGAGAAGAGCAGACTGACCGCACTCGGTCAATGTAAACCACCCAGGGAAGAGCAGACTGACCCCTCTCTGTCAATGTAACACACCCAGGGAAGAGCAGATTTACCCCACTCTGTCAATGTAACAGACCCAGGGAAGAGCAGACTGACCCCACTCTGTCAATGTAACACACCCAGGGAAGAGCAGACTGACCCCATTCTGTCAATGTAACACACCCAGGGAAGAACAGACAGACCCCTCTCTGTCATTGTAACACACCCAGGGAAGAGCAGACTGACCCCACTCTGTCAATGTCACACACAATGGGAGAACAGACTGACCCCACTCTGTCAATGTAACACACCCAGGGAAGAGCAGACTGACTCCACTCTGTCAATGCAACACACGCAGGAAAGAGCAGACTGAATTCATTCTGTCAATGTAACCCACCCATAAAAGAGCAGACTGACCCCACTCTGTCAATGTGACACGCCATGGGAAGAGCAGACTGACCACACTCTGTCAATGTAACACACCCTGGGAAAAGCAGACTGACCCCCACTCTGTCAATGTAACACACCCAGGGGAGAGCAGACTGACACCACCCTGTCACTGTAACACTCGCAGGGAAGAACAGACTGACGCCACTCTGTCAATGTAACACACTCAGGGAAGAGCAGACTGACCCCAATCTGTCAATGTAACACACCCAGGAAAGAGAAGACTGACCCCAATCTGTCAATGTAACAAACCCAGGCAAGAGCAGACTGACCAAACTCTGTCAATGTAACAAACCCATGGAAGAGCAGACTGACCTCACTCTGTCAATGTAACCCACCCAGAGAAGAGCAGAATGACCTCTTCTGCAAAGTTACTCACACAGTGAACTGCAGACTTCCCCACTCTGTCAATGTAACCCACCCAGTGAAGTGCACATTGACCCCACTCTGTCATTGTAACACACCCAGGGAAGAGCAGACTGACCCCACTCTGTCAATGTAACACACAATGGGAGAACAGACTGACCCCACTCTGTCAATGTAACACACCCAGGGAAGAGCAGACAGATACCACTCTGTCAATGTAACACACCAAGGGAAGAACAGACTGACCCCACTCTGTCAATTTAACACACCCAGGGAGGAGCAGACTGACCCCACTCTGTCAATGTAACACACCCAGGGAAGAGCAGACTGACCCCACTCTGTCACTTTAACACACCCAGGGGAGAGCAGACTGACACCACCCTGTCACTGTAAAACTCCCAGGGAAGAACAGAATGACGCCACTCTGTCAATGTAACACACCCATGGAAGAGCAGACTGACCCAACACTGTTAATTTAACACACCCAAGGAAGAACAGACTGACCCCACTCTGTCAAAGTAACACACTCAGGGAAGAGCAGACTGACCCCAATCTGTCAATGTAACACACCCAGGGAAGAGCAGACTGACCACACTCTGTCAATGTAACACACCCAAGGAAGAGCAGTCTGACTCCACTCTGTCATTGTAACACAGCCAGGGAAGAGCAGACTGACCCCTCTCTGTCAATGTAACACACTCAGGGAAGAGCAGACTGACCTCACTCTGTCAATGTAACACACTCAGGGAAGAGCAGACTGACCCCACTCTGTCAATGTAACACACCCAGGGAAGAGCAGTCTGACTCCACTCTGTCATTGTAACACAGCCAGGGAAGAGCAGACTGACCCCTCTCTGTCAATGTAACACACTCAGGGAAGAGCAGACTGACCCCACTCTGTCAATGTAACACACCCAAGGAAGAGCAGTCTGACTCCACTCTGTCATTGTAACACAGCCAGTGAAGAGCAGACTGACCCCACTCTGTCAATGTAACACACTCAGGGAAGAGCAGACTGACCCCACTCTGTCAATGTAACACACCCAGGGAAGACCAGACTGACCCCTCTCCCTCCGTGTAACTCACCCAGGGAATAGCAGACTGACCCCACTCTTTCAATGTAACACACCCAGGGAAGAGCAGACTGACCCCACTCTGTCAATGCAACCCACCCAGGGAAGAGCAGACTGACCCCACTCTGTCATTATCACAGACCCAGGGAAGAGCAGACTCACCCAACTCTGTCAATGTAACACACCCAGGGGAGACCAGAGTGACCCCTCTCTCTCAAAGTAACTCACCTAGGGAAGAACAGACTGACCCCACTCTGTCAAAGTAACACACTCAGGGAACAGCAGACTCTTCCCACTCTGTCAAAGTAACACACTCAGGGAAGAGCAGACTGACCTCACTCTGTCAATGGAGCACACTCAGGGAAGAGCAGACTGGCCCCACTCTGTCAATGTAACACACCCAGGGAAGACCAGACTGACCCCTCTCCCTCCGTGTAACTCACCCAGGGAATAGCAGACTGACCCCACTCTTTCAATGTAACACACCCAGGGAAGAGCAGACTGACCCCACTCTGTCAATGCAACCCACCCAGGGAAGAGCAGACTGACCCCACTCTGTCATTATCACAGACCCAGGGAAGAGCAGACTCACCCAACTCTGTCAATGTAACACACCCAGGGGAGACCAGAGTGACCCCTCTCTCTCAAAGTAACTCACCTAGGGAAGAACAGACTTACCCCACTCTGTCAAAGTAACACACTCCGGGAACAGCAGACTCTTCCCACTCTGTCAAAGTAACACACTCAGGGAAGAGCAGACTGACCTCACTCTGTCAATGGAGCACACTCAGGGAAGAGCAGACTGACCCCACTCTGTCAATGTAACACACCCAGGGAAGACCAGACTGACCCCTCTCCCTCCGTGTAACTCACCCAGGGAATAGCAGACTGACCCCACTCTTTCAATGTAACACACCCAGGGAAGAGCAGACTGACCCCACTCTGTCAAGGCAACCCACCCAGGGAAGAGCAGACTGACCCCACTCTGTCATTATCACAGACCCAGGGAAGAGCAGACTCACCCAACTCTGTCAATGTAACACACCCAGGGGAGACCAGAGTGACCCCTCTCTCTCAAAGTAACTCACCTAGGGAAGAACAGACTGACCCCACTCTGTCAAAGTAACACACTCAGGGAACAGCAGACTCTTCCCACTCTGTCAAAGTAACACACTCAGGGAAGAGCAGACTGACCTCACTCTGTCAATGGAGCACACCCAGGGAAGAGCAGACTGTCCCCACTCTGTCAATGTAACACACCCAGGGAAGAGCAGACTGACCCAACACTGTCAATGTAACACACCCAGGGAATAGCAGACTGACCCCACTCTTTCAATGTAACACACCCAGGGAAGAGCAGACTGACCCCACTCTGTCAATGCAACCCACCCAGGGAAGAGCAGACTGTCCCCACTCTGTCAATGTAACACACCCAGGGAAGAGCAGACTGACCCAACTCTGTCAATGTAACACACCCAGTGAAGAGCAGACTGACCCCTCTCCCTCCGTGTAACTCACCCAGGGAAGAGCAGACTGACCCCACTCTTTCAATGTAACACACCCAGGGAAGAGCAGACTGACCCCACTCCATCAATGTAACACACCCGGGGAAGAGCAGACTGACCCCACCCTGTCAATATAACGCACCCAGGGAAGAGCAGACAGAACCCACTCTGTCAATGTAACACACCCAGGGAAGAACAGACTGACCCCACTCTGTCAATGTAACATACCCAGGGAAGAGCAGACTGACGCCACTCTGTCAATGCAACACACCCAGAGAAGAGCAGACTGACCCCACTCTGTCAATGTAACACACCCAGGGAAGAGCAGATTGACCCCACTCTGTCAATGTAACACACCCAGGGAAGAGCAGACTGACCCCACTCTGTCAGTGTAACACACCCAGGGAAGAGCAGACTGACCCCACTCTGTCAAAGTAACAAACCCAGAGAAGCGCAGACTGACCCCACTCTGTCAATGTAACACACCCAGAGAAGAGCGGACTGACCCCACTCTGTCAATGTAACCCACCCAGTGAAGAGCAGACTGACCCCTCTCCCTCCATGTAACTCACCCAGGGAAGAGCAGACTGACCGCACTCTGTCAATGTCACACACCCAGGGAAGAGCAGACTGACCCCAATCTGTCAATGTGACACTCTCAGTGAAGAGCAGACTGACCCCACTCTATCAATGTGACACTCTCAGCGAAGAGCAGATTGACCGCACTCTGTCAATGTGAGACTCTCAGGGAAGAGCAGACTGACCCCACTCTGTCAAAGTAACACACCCAGGGAAGAACTGACTGACCCCACTCTGTCAATGTAACCCACCCAGGGAAGAGCAGACTGACCCCACTCTGTCAATGCAACATACCCAGGTAAGATCAGACTGACCCCACTCTGTCAATGCAACACACTCAGGGAAGAGAATACTGACCTCACTCTGTCATTGTAACACACCCAGGGAAGAGCAGACTGTCCCCACTCTGTCAATGTAACACACCCAGGGAAGAGCAGACTGACCCCACTCTGTCAATGTAACACACCCAGGGAAGACCAGACTGACCCCTCTCCCTCCGTGTAACTCACCCAGGGAATAGCAGACTGACCCCACTCTTTCAATGTAACACACCCAGGGAAGAGCAGACTGACCCCACTCTGTCAATGCAACACACCCAGGGGAGAGCAGACTGACCCCTCTCTCTCCATGTAACTCACCCAGGGAAGATAGACTGACCCCACCCTGTCAATGTAACACACCCAGGGAAAAGCAGACTGACCCCACTCTGTCAATGTAACACACCCAGGGAAGACCAGACTGACCCCTCTCCCTCCGTGTAACTCACCCAGGGAATAGCAGACTGACCCCACTCTTTCAATGTAACACACCCAGGGAAGAGCAGACTGACCCCACTCTGTCAATGCAACACACCCAGGGGAGAGCAGACTGACCCCTCTCTCTCCATGTAACTCACCCAGGGAAGATAGACTGACCCCACCCTGTCAATGTAACACACCCAGGGAAAAGCAGACTGACCCCACTCTGTCAATGTAACACACCCAGGGAAGAGCACACTGACCCCACTCTGTCAATGCAACACACCCAGGGGAGAGCAGACTGACCCCACTCTTTCAATGTAACACACCCAGGGAAGAGCAGACTGACCCCACTCTGTCAATGCAACACACCCAGGGGAGAGCAGACTGACCCCTCTCTCTCCATGTAACTCACCCAGGGAAGATAGACTGACCCCACCCCGTCAATGTAACACACCCAGGGAAGAGCAGACTGACCCTACACTGTCAATGCAACACACCCAGGGAAGAGCAGACTGACCCCACTCTGACAATGTAACACACCCAGGGAAGAGCAGACTGACCACACTCGGTCAATGTAACACACCCAGGGAAGAGCAGACTGACCCCACTCTGACAGTGTAACACACCCAGGGAAGAGCAGACTGACCCCACTCTGTCAATGGAACACACCCAGGGAAGAGCGGACTGACCCCACTCTGTCAATGTAACCCACCCAGTGAAGAGCAGACTGACCCCTCTCCCTCCATGTAACTCACCCAGGGAAAAGCAGACTGACCCCACTCTTTCAATGTAACACACCCAGGGAAGAGCAGACTGACCCCACTCTGTCAATGCAACACACCCAGGGGAGAGCAGACTGACCCCTCTCTCTCCATGTAACTCACCCAGGGAAGATAGACTGACCCCACCCTGTCAATGTAACACACCCAGGGAAAAGCAGACTGACCCCACTCTGTCAATGTAACACACCCAGGGAAGAGCAGACTGACCCCACTCTGTCAATATCACAGACCTTGGGAAGAGCAGACTGACCCCCCTCTGTCAATGTAACACACCCAGGGAAGAGCAGACTGACCCTACACTGTCAATGCAACACACCCAGGGAAGAGCAGACTGACCCCAGTCTGACAATGTAACACACCCAGGGAAGAGCAGACTGACCCCACTCTGTCAATGTAACACACCCAGGGAAGAGCAGACTGACTCCACTCTGTCAGTGTAACACACCCAGGGAAGAGCAGACTGACCCCACTCTGTCAATGTAACACACCCAGGGAAGAGCGGACTGACCCCACTCTGTCAATGTAACCCACCCAGTGAAGAGCAGACTGACCCCTCTCCCTCCATGTAACTCACCCAGGGAAAAGCAGACTGACCCCATTCTGTCTATGTAACCCACCCAGGGAAGAGCAGACTGACCGCACTCAGTCAATGTAACCCACCCAGGGAAGGGCAGACTGACCCCACTCCGTCATTATCACATACCCAGGGAAGAGCAGACTCACCCAACTCTGTCAATGTAACACACCCAGGGGAGACCAGAGTGACCCCTCTCTCTCAATGTAACTCACCTAGGGAAGTTCAGACTGACCCCACTCTGTCAAAGTGACACACTCAGGGAAGAGCAGACTCTTCCCACTCTGACAAAGTAACACACCCAGGGAAGAGCAGACTGACCCCACTCTTTCAGTGTAACCCACCCAGGGAAGAGGAGACTGACCCCACTCTGTCAATGTAACCCACCCAGTGAAGAGCAGACTGACCCCTCTCCCTCCATGTAACTCACCCAGGGAAGAGCAGACTGACCCCATTCTGTCAATGTAACACGCTCAGGGAAGAGCAGACTGACCCCACTCTGTCATTATCACAGACCCAGGGAAGAGCAGACTCACCCAACTCTGTCAATGTAACACACCCAGGGGAGACCAGAGTGACCCCTCTATCTCAATGTAACTCACCTAGGGAAGAGCAGACTGACCTCACTCTGTCAATGTAACACACCCAGGGAAGAGCAGATTGTCCCCACTCTGTCAATGTAACACACCCAGGGAAGAGCAGACTGACCCCACTCTGTCAATGTAACACACCCAGGGAAGACCAGACTGACCCCTCTCCCTCCGTGTAACTCACCCAGGGAATAGCAGACTGACCCCACTCTTTCAATGTAACACACCCAGGGAAGAGCAGACTGACCCCACTCTGTCAATGCAACACACCCAGCGGAGAGCAGACTGACCCCTCTCCCTCCGTGTAACTCACCCAGAGAAGAGCAGATTGATCCCACTGTGTCAATGTAACACACCCACTGAAGAGCAGACTGACCCCACCCTGTCAATGTAACACATCCAGGGAAGAGCAGACTGACCCCTCTCTGTCAATGTAACTCACGCAGGGAACAGAAGATTGACCTCACTCTGTCAATGTAACACACCCAGGGAAGAGCAGACTGACCCCACTCTGTCAATGTCACGCACCCAGGGAAGAGCAGACTGACCGCACTCTGTCAATGTAACACACCCAGGGAAGAGCAGATTGATCCCACTGTGTCAATGTAACACACCCACTGAAGAGCAGACTGACCCCACCCTGTCAATGTAACACATCCAGGGAAGAGCAGACTGACCGCCCTCGGTCAATGTAACACACCCTGGGAAGAGCAGATTTACCCCACTCTGTCAATGTAACAGACTCAGGGAAGAGCAGACTGACCCCACTCTGTCAATGTAACACACCCAGGGAAGAGCAGACTGACCCCATTCTGTCAATGTAACACACACAGGGAAGAACAGAATGACCCCACTCTGTCAATGTTAGACACCCAGGGGAGAGCAGACTTACCCAACTCTGTCAATGTAACACACCCAGGGAAGAGCAGATTGACCCCACTCTGTCAATGTAACACACCCAGGGAAGAGCAGACTGACCCCACTCTGTCAATGTAACACACCCAGGGAAGAGCAGACAGACCCCGTTCTTTCAATGTAACCCATCCAGGGAAGAACAGACTGACCCCACTCTGTCAATGTAACACACCCAGGGAAGAGCAGACTGACCCCACTCTGTCAGTGTAACACACCCAGAGAAGAGCGGACTGACCCCACTCTGTCAATGTAACACACCCAGGGAAGAGCAGACTGACCCCACTCTGTCAATATAACACACCCAGAGAAGAGCAGACTGACCCCACTCTGTCAATGTAACACACCCAGGGAAGAGCAGACTGACCCGACTCTGTCAATGTAACACACCCAGGGAAGACCAGACTGACCCCTCTCCCTCCGTGTAACTCACCCAGGGAATAGCAGACTGACCCCACTCTTTCAATGTAACACACCCAGGGAAGAGCAGACTGACCCCACTCTGTCAATGCAACACACCCAGGGGAGAGCAGACTGAACACTCTCTCTCCATGTAACTCACCCAGGGAAGATAGACTGACCCCACGCTGTAAATGTAACACACCCAGGGAAAAGCAGACTGACCCCACTCTGTCAATGTAACACACCCAGGGAAGAGCAGACTGACCCCACTCTGTCAATATCACAGACCTTGGGAAGAGCAGACTGACCCCCCTCTGTCAATGTAACACACCCAGGGAAGAGCAGACTGACCCTACACTGTCAATGCAACACACCCAGGGAAGAGCAGACTGACCCCACTCTGACAATGTAACACACCCAGGGAAGAGCAGACTGACCCCACTCTGTCAATGTAACACACCCAGGGAAGAGCAGACTGACCCCACTCTGTCAGTGTAACACACCCAGGGAAGAGCAGACTGACCCCACACTGTCAATGTAACACACCCAGGGAAGAGCGGACTGACCCCGCTCTGTCAATGTAACCCACCCAGTGAAGAGCAGACTGACCCCTCTCCCTCCATGTAACTCACCCAGGGAAGAGCAGACTGACCGCACTCTGTCAATGTCACATACCCAGGGAAGAGAAGACTGACCCCACTCTGTCAATGCAACATACCCAGGGAAGAGCAGACTGACCCCACTCTGTCAATGTGACACTCTCAGCGAAGAGCAGATTGACCGCACTCTGTCAATGTGAGACTCTCAGGGAAGAGCAGACTGACCTCACTCTGTCAAAGTAACACACCCAGGGAAGAACAGACTGACCCCACTCTGTCAATGCAACATACCCAGGTAAGATCTGACTGACCCCACTCTGTCAATGCAACACACTCAGGGAAGATCAGACTGACCTCACTCTGTCAATGTAACACACTCAGGGAAGAGCAGACTGACCTCACTCTGTCAATGTAACACACCCAGGGAAGAGCAGACTGTCCCCACTCTGTCAATGTAACACACCCAGGGAAGAGCAGACTGACCCCACTCTGTCAATGTAACACACCCAGGGAAGACCAGACTGACCCCTCTCCATCCGTGTAACTCACCCAGGGAATAGCAGACTGACCCCACTCTTTCAATGTAACACACCCAGGGAAGAGCAGACTGACCCCACTCTGTCAATGCAACACACCCAGGGGAGAGCAGACTGACCCCTCTCTCTCCATGTAACTCACCCAGGGAAGATAGACTGACCCCACCCTGTCAATGTAACACACCCAGGGAAAAGCAGACTGACCCCACTCTGTCAATGTAACACACCCAGGGAAGAGCAGACTGACCCCACTCTGTCAATATCACAGACCTTGGGAAGAGCAGACTGACCCCCCTCTGTCAATGTAACACACCCAGGGAAGAGCAGACTGACCCTACACTGTCAATGCAACACACCCAGGGAAGAGCAGACTGACCCCAGTCTGACAATGTAACACACCCAGGGAAGAGCAGACTGACCACACTCTGTCAATGTAACACACCCAGGGAAGAGCAGACTGACCCCACTCTGTCAGTGTAGCACACCCAGGGAAGAGCAGACTGACCCCACTCTGTCAATGTAACACACCCAGGGAAGAGCGGACTGACCCCACTCTGTCAATGTAACCCACCCAGTGAAGAGCAGACTGACCCCTCTCCCTCCATGTAACTCACCCAGGGAAAAGCAGACTGACCCCACTCTTTCAATGTAACACACCCAGGGAAGAGCAGACTGACCCCACTCTGTCAATGCAACACACCCAGGGGAGAGCAGACTGACCCCTCTCTCTCCATGTAACTCACCCAGGGAAGATAGACTGACCCCACCCTGTCAATGTAACACACCCAGGGAAAAGCAGACTGACCCCACTCTGTCAATGTAAAACACCCAGGGAAGAGCAGACTGACCCCACTCTGTCAATATCACAGACCTTGGGAAGAGCAGACTGACCCCCCTCTGTCAATGTAACACACCCAGGGAAGAGCAGACTGACCCTACACTGTCAATGCAACACACCCAGGGAAGAGCAGACTGACCCCACTCTGACAATGTAACACACCCAGGGAAGAGCAGACTGACCCCACTCTGTCAATGTAACACACCCAGGGAAGAGCAGACTGACCCCACTCTGTCAGTGTAACACACCCAGGGAAGAGCAGACTGACCCCACTCTGTCAATGTAACACACCCAGGGAAGAGCGGACTGACCCCACTCTGTCAATGTAACCCACCCAGTGAAGAGCAGACTGACCCCTCTCCCTCCATGTAACTCACCCAGGGATAAGCAGACTGACCCCACTCTTTCAATGTAACCCACCCAGGGAAGAGCAGACTGACCGCACTCAGTCAATGTAACCCACCCAGGGAAGAGCAGACTGACCCCACTCTGTCATTATGACATACCCAGGGAAGAGCAGACTCACCCAACTCTGTCAATGTAACACACCCAGGGGAGACCAGAGTGACCCCTCTCTCTCAATGTAACTCACCTAGGGAAGAACAGACTGACCCCACTCTGTCAAAGTAACACACTCAGGGAAGAGCAGACTCTTCCCACTCTGTCAAATTAACACACTCAGGGAAGAGCAGACTGACCTCACTCTGTCAATGTAACACACCCAGGGAAGAGCAGACTGTCCCCACTCTGTCAATGTAACACACCCAGGGAAGAGCAGACTGACCCCACTCTGTCAATGTAACACACCCAGGGAAGAGCAGACTGACCCCACTCTTTCAATGTAACACACGAAGGGAAGAGCAGACTGACCCCACTTCATCAATGTAACACACCCGGGGAAGAGCAGACTGACCCCACCCGGTCAATATAACGCACCCAGGGAAGAGCAGACTGACCCCACTCTGTCAATGTAACATACTCAGGGAATAGCAGTCTGACCCCACTCTGTCAATGTATCACACCCAGGGGAGAGCAGACTGACCCCACCCTGTCAATGTAACTCACCCAGGGAAGAGCAGACTGACCTCACTCTGTCAATGTAACACACCGCGGGAAGAGCAGACTGACCCCACTCTGTCAATGTAACACACCCAAGGAAGAGCAGTCTGACCCCACTCTGTCATTGTAACACAGCCAGGGAAGAGCAGGCTGACCCCTCTCAGTCAATGTAACTCACCCAGCGAACAGAAGATTGACCTCACTCGGTCAATGTAACATACCCAGGGAAGAGCAGACTAACCCCACTCTGTCAATGTAACACACCCAGGGAAGAGCAGACTGACCCCACTCTGTCAATGTAACACACCCAGGGAAGAGCAGACTGACCCCACTCTGTCAATGTCACGCACCCAGGGAAGAGCAGACTGACCCCACACTTTCAATGTAACACATCCAGAGAAGAGCAGACTGACCGCAATCGGTCAATGTAAACCACCAAGTGAAGAGCAGACTGACCCCTCTCTGTCAATGTAACACACCCAGGGAAGACCAGATTTACCCCACTCTGTCAATGTAACAGACCCAGGGAAGAGCAGACTGACCCCACTCTGTCAATGTAACACACCCAGGGAAGAGCAGACTGACCCCATTCTGTCAATGTAACACACCCAGGGAAGAACAGACTGACCCCACTCTGTCAATGTCAGACACCCAGGGGAGAGCAGACTTACCCCACTCTGTCAATGTAACACACCCAGGGAAGAGCGAACTGACCCCACTCTGTCAATGTAACCCACCCAGTGAAGAGCAGACTGACCCCTCTCTCTCCATGTAACTCACCCAGGGAAGAGCAGACTGACCGCACTCTGTCAATGTAACACACCCAGGGAAGAGCAGACTGACCCCAATCTGTCAATGTGACACTCTCAGTGAAGAGCAGACTGACCCCACTCTGTCAATGTAACCCACCCAGGGAAGAGCAGACTGACCCCACTCTGTCAATGTATCACACCCAGGGGAGAGCAGACTGAACCAACCCTGTCAATGTAACTCACCCAGGCAAGAGCAGACTGACCTCACTCTGTCAATGTTACACAACGCGGGAAGAGCAGACTGACCCCACTCTGTCAATGTAACAGACCCAAGGAAGAGCAGTCAGACCCCACTCTGTCATTGTAACACAGCCAGGGAAGAGCAGATTGACCCCTCTCTGGCAATGTAACTCACCCAGGGAACTGAAGATTGACCTCACTCGGTCAATGTAACATACCCAGGAAAGAGCAGACTAACCCCATTGTTTCAATGTAACACACCCAGGGAAGAGCAGACTGACACCACTCTGTCAATGTCACGCACCCAGGGAAGAGCAGACTGACCTCACTCTGTCAATGTAACACACCCAGGGAAGAGCAGACTGTACCCACTCTGTCAATGTAACACACCCAGGGAAGTGCAGACTGACCCCACTCTGTCAATGTAACACACCCAGGGAAGACCAGACTGACCCCTCTCCCTCCGTGTAACTCACCCAGGGAAGAGCAGACTGACCCCACTCCATCAATGTAACACACCCGGGGAAGAGCAGACTGACCACACCCTGTCAATGTAATGCACCCAGGGAAGAGCAGACAGACCCCACTCTGTCAATGTCACACACCCAGGGAAGGGCAGACTGACCCCACTCTGTCAATGCAACACAACCAGGGAAGGGCAGACTGAACCCACTCTGTCAATGTAACATACTCAGGGAATAGCAGTCTGACCCCACTCTGTCAATGTATCACACCCAGGGGAGAGCAGACTGACCCCACCCTGTCAATGTAACTCACCTAGGGAAGAGCAGACTGACCTCACTCTGTCAATGTAACACACCGCGGGAAGAGCAGACTGACCCCACTCTTTCAATGTAACACACCCAGGGAAGAGCAGTCTGACCCCACACTTTCAATGTAACACAGCCAGGGAAGAGCAGACTGACCCCTCTCTGTCAATGTAACTCACCCAGGGAACAGAAGATTGACCTCACTCGGTCAATGTAACATACCCAGGGAAGAGCAGACTAACCCCACTCTGTCAATGTAACACACCCAGGGAAGAGCAGACTGACCCCACTCTGCCAATGTAACATACCCAGGGAAGAGCAGACTGACCCCACTCTGTCAATGTCACGCACCCAGGGAAGAGCAGACTGACCCCTCTCCCTCCGTGTAACTCACCCAGGGAAGAGCAGACTGACCCCACTTTTTCAATGTAACACACCCAGGGAAGAGCTGACTGACCCCACTCTGTCAATGTAACACACCCAGGGGAGAGCAGACTGACCCCTCTCTCTCCATGTAACTCACCCAGGGAAGATAGACTGACCCCACTCTGTCAATGTAACACACCCAGGGAAAAGCTGACTGACCCCACTCTGACAATGTAACACACCCAGGGAAGAGCTGACTGACCCCACTCTGTCAGTGTAACCCACCCAGGGAAGAGCAGACTGACCCCACTCTGTCAATGTAACACACCGTGGGAAGCGCAGACTGACCCCACTCTGACAATGTAACACACCCAGGGAAGAGCAGACTGACCCCACTCTGTCAATGTAACACACCCAGGGAATCGCAGAATGACCTCACTCTTTCAATGTAACACACCCAGGGAAGAGAAGACAGACCTCACTCTGCCAATGTAACCCACCCAGGGTTGAGCAGTCTGACCCAAGTCTGTTAATGTAACCCAACCAGGGAAGAGCAGAATGAACTCACTCTGTCAATGTAACACACCAAGGCAAGAACAGACATACCCCACTCTGTCAAAGTAACACACCCAGGGAAGAGCAGACTGACCCCACTCTGTCAATGTAACCCACACAAGGAAGAGCAGATACACCCCACTCTGTTAATGTAACACACCCGGGGAAGAGCAGACTGACCCCACTCTGTCAATGTAACCCACCCAGGGAAGAGCAAACTGATTCCACTCTGTCGATATAACACACCCAGGGAAGAGCAGACTCACCCCACTCTGTCAATGTAACACACACAGGGAAGAGCAGACTGACCCCACTCTGTCAATGTCACACACACCCAAAAAAGAGCAGACTGACCAAACTCTGTCAGTGTAACATACCCATGGAAGAGCAGACTGACCCCACTCTGTCAATGTAACACACCCAGGGAAGAGCAGACTGACCCCACTCTGTCAGTGTAGCCCACCCAGGGAAGAGCAGACTGACCCCACTCTGTCAATGTAACACACCCAGGGAAGAGCAGACTGACCCCACTCTGTCAATGTAGCCCACCCAGGGAAGAGCAGACTGACCCCACTCTGTCAATGTAACACACCCAGGGATGAGCAGACGGACCCCACTCTGTCAATGTAGCCCACCCAGGGAAGAGCACACTGACCCCACTCTGTCAATGTAGCCCACCCAGGGAAGGGCTGACTGACCCCACTCTGTCAATGTAACACACCCAGGGAAGATCAGACTGACCTCACTCTGTCAATGTAACACACCCAGGGAAGATCAGACTGACCTCACTCTGTCAATGTAACACACCCAGGGAAAAGCAGACTGACCCCACTTTGTCAATGTAACACACCCAGGGAAGAGCAGACTGACCCCACTCTGTCAATGTAACACACCCAGGGAAGAGCAGACTGACCCCACTCTGTCAATGTAACACACCCAGGGAAGAGCAGACTGACCCCACTCTGTCAATGTAACACACCCAGGGAAGAGCAGACTACCCCACTCTGACAATCTAACTCACACAGGCTCGAGGAGATGATCCAAGAGATGAACTGATGGCCGGTTCAATCGAGAATTTTGGGTCTCGAACACAGTGTCAGAGAGTTTGGTGTGGCCGGGTGAATCCCTGGGTTAGAGACTGGAATAAAGTATCTGGGAGTGTGGGATAGGCCGGATTAATCCATGCATTACGGTGTGGAACACAGTGTCTGAGAGTGAGGGATTGGCCGGACTAATCCAGGGGTTAGGATCTGGAACAATGTGCCTGAGAGTGTGGGATAGGCCGGAATAATCCAGGGCTTAGGGTCTGGACCAAAGTGCTGGTAAGTGTGGGATAGGCCGGATTAATGCATGGGTTCGCGTATGGAACACAGTGGCTGAGGGTGTGGGATAGGCCGGAACAATCCAGGGGTTAGTGTCTGGAACACAGTGGCTGAGGGTGTGGAGTAGGCCGGAATAGTCCAGGGGTTAGTGTCTGGAACACAGTGGCTGAGGGTGTGGAGTCGGCCGGAATAGTCCAGGGGTTAGTGTCTAACACAGTGTCTGAGAGTGTGGGATGGGCCGGAATAATCCATAGGTTCGGGTCTGGAACACAGTGTCTGAGAGTGTAGGATAGGCCCGGTCTATCCAGGGATTAGGATCTGGAACACAATTTCTGAGAGTGTGGGATCGGTCGGATTAATCCAGGTGTTGAGGTCTGGGACACAGCATTTGAGAGTGTGGGATAGACTGAATTAATGCAGGAGTTACGGTCTGGAACACTGTGCCTGAGAGTATCGGATAGGCCAGGTCAATCCAGGGGTTAGGGTCTGGGACACAGTGTCTGAGAGTGTGGGATAGGCGGGATTAATCCAGCAGTGTGGGTCTGGAATTCAGTGTCTGTGGGAGTAGGATAGGCCGGTTTAATCCAGGGATTAGGGTCTGGTACAAAGTGCCGGAACGTGTGGGGAAGGCCGATTCAATCCCGGGTTTAGAGTCTGGAACAAATTATTTAGGAGTGTGGGATGGGCCGGATTAATCCAGGGGTTAGAGTCTGGAACACAGGGTGTCTGAGAGTGTGGGTACGCCGGATTAATCCAGGGATTAGGGTCTGGAACAAAGTGCATGAGAGTTTGGGGAGGCCGTAATAATCCAGGTGTTAGGGTCTGGAATGCAGTGCTTGAGAGAGTGGGATAGGTCGGATTAATCCAGGGGTTAGTGTCTGAAACACAGTGCCTGAGAGTGTGTATTGACTGGATTAATCCAGGGGTTAGGGTCTGGAACACAGTGTATGAGCGTGAGGGATAGGCCGGATTAATCCAGGTGTGAAGGTCTGGGACACAACGTTTGAGAGTGTGGGATAGGCTGGATTAATGCAGGAGTTAGGGTCTGGAATTCAGTGTCTGAGAGTGTGGGGACACCGGGTCTATCCAGGGGTTAGGGTCTGGAACACAGTGTCTGAGAGAGTGGGATAGGCTGGATTAATCCAGGGGTTAGTGTCTGGAACACAGTGTCTGAGAGTGTAGGATAGGCCGGGTCAATCCAGGGGTTAGGGTCTGCAACACAGTGCGGGAGTAGGATAGGCAGGATTAATCCAGGGGTTACGGTCTGGAACACAGTGTCTGAGAGCGTGGGATAGGCCGGATTAATCCAGCGGTTTGGGTCTGGAATACAGTGCGGGAGTAGGATAGGCAGGATTAATCCAGGGGTTAGGGTCTGGTACAGAGTTCCGGAAAGTGTGGAGAAGGCCGATTCAATCCCGGGGTTAGAGTCTGGAACAAAGTACCTGGGAGTGTGGGATAGGCCGGATTAATCCAGGGGTTAGGGTCTGGAACACAGTGTCTGAGAGTGTGGGGTAGGACGGAATAATCCAGGGGTTAGGGTCTGGAACAAAGTGTCTGAGAGTGTGGGGTCGGCTGGAATATTCCAGGGTTTTGGTCTGGAACACAGTGTCTGAGAGTGTGGGATAGGCCGTATTAATCCAGGGGCTAGGCTCTGGAACAAAGAGCCTGAGAATGTGGGGGTGGCCGGAATAATCCAGGATTTAGGGTCTGGAACAAAGTGTCTGAGAGTGTGGGATAGACCGGGTCAATCCAATGGTTAGTGTCTGGAACACAGCCCCTGAGACTGTGGGATAGGCCGGATTAATCCAGGGGTTAGGGTCTGCATCACAGTGCATCAGAGTGTGGAATGGGCTGGATTAATCCTGGGTTTAGGGTCTCGAACACAGTGCCTGAGAGTCTGGGGGAGGCCGCAAAATCCAGGGATTAGATCTGAAACACAGTGTCTAAGAGTGTGTTGGAGGCCGGGTCAATCCAGGGGTTAGGGTCTGGAACAGTGTCTGACAGTGTGTGATAGGCCAGATTAATCCAGGGGTAAGGTCCTAGAACACAGTGTCTGAGAGAGTGGGATAGGCCAGATTAATCCAGGGGTTAGGGTCTGGAATACAATGTCTGAGAGTGTGGGATGGGCGCGGTCAATCCAGGGTTTACATTCTGGAACAAAATGTCTGAGAGTGTGTGATTGGTCGGATTAATCAAGGGGTTAGAGTCTGGAACACAGTGCCTGAGAGAGTGGGATAGGCCGGATTAATCCAAGGGTTAGGTTCTGGAAAACAGTGTCTGAGAGAGTGGGATAGGTCGGATTAATACAGGAAATAGGGTCTGGAACACTGTGCCTGAGAGTGTGGGATAGGCCAGATTAATCCGGGGTTAGGGTCGGGAACACAGTGCCTGAGAATGTGGGCTAGGCCGGATTAATCCAGGGGTTTGTGTCTGGATTATAGTACTTGTGAGAGTGGCGTAGGTCGGAATAATCCAGGGATTAGTGTCTGGAACACGGGTCTGAGGGTGTGGGATAGGCCAGATTTATCCAAGGGCTAGGCTCTGGAATACAGTATCTGAGAGTGTGGAATAGGCGGGATTAATCCATGGGTTAGGGTCTGGAACACAGTGTCAGAGAGTTTGGGGAGGCCGGGTCAATCCATGGGTTAGGGTCGGGAATACAATGTCTGAGTTTATGGGATAGACTGGATTAATCCATGCGTTAGGGTCTGGAACACAGTGTGTGAGTGTGGGATAGGCCGGAATATTCCAGGATTTAGGGTCTGGAAAGCAGTGCTTGAGAGAGTAGGATAGGTCGGATTAATCCAGGGTTTGTTGTCTGGAATACACTTTTAGAGAGTGTGGGTTAGGCTAAATTAATCCAGGGGTTAGGGTCAGTACACAGTGCCCGAGGGTGTGGGATAGGCAGGGTCAATCCAGTGGTTAGGGTCTGGAACACAGTGCCTGAGAGAGTTGGATAGGCTGGATTAATCCAGGGGTTAGGGACTGGAACAGAGTGTCTGACATTGTTGGATAGGCCAGATTAATCCAGAGTTTAGTGTCTGCAACAAAGTGCCTGAGAGAGTAGGATAGGCAGGATTAATACAGGGAATAGAGTCTGGAACACAGTGCCTGAGAGAGTGGGATAGGCCGGACTAATCCATGAGTTAGGGACTGGAACACAGTTCCTGAGAGAGTGGGATAGGTCGGACTAATCCAGCAGTTAGTGTCTGGAACACAGTTCCTGAGAGAGTGGGATAGGTCGGATTAATCCAGGTGTTAGGATCTGGAACATAGTGCTTGAGAATGTGGATTTGGTCGGATTAATCCAGGGGTTAGGGTCTGGAACACAGTGTCTGAGAGTGTGGGATAGGCCGGATTAATCCAGGGGCTAGGGTCTGGAACACAGTGTCTGAGAGAGTGGGATAGGTTGGATTAATCCAGAGTTTAGTGTCTGGAATACAGTGTCAGAGAATGTGGGGTTGGCCGGGTTAATCCAGTGGTTAGGGTCTGGAATACAGTGTCTGAGAAGTGGGATAGGCCGGATTAATCCAGGGGTTAGGGTCTGGAACTATGAGAAACAAAGCTCACACACTTCAATAATTGCAGTCCGAGACAAAATCTGAATCAGTAGTGTCCTTTATTTTACTCTTGCAAGAGGGTGTGATGTCCAGTGTCTACAAGGCAAGGGACATACACACCCCAAATTCAATTCATACACAATATTTATATAATTTGGTTTCTTTTGTTTTTCATTGCTCCTCCCCTGTTTACATCGTCCACTTCCCTAAGACCGACCCCCATTACCCCTGTTTATCTCTTGCCTTATCCGGCCTTGTCTGTGACAAAATGCTTATTTCTGGCCTCACAAGGCCATTTGACCTCATCCTGCTGTAGGTCATTGTTCGGCATATTCTTTCTTCACCATTATCTACTCCCTCCATCTGTACCTTCCCCTGATCCCTATGACCCTTTTAATTGGGGTTTGTTCCTGTGTCTCTGTAAAAGTGGGAAACAGATGTTTATATCTCCTGTTTGTACAGGCGTATCTAGCTGAACTTCCTCCCCTCACAGCATCTTATCTATTCGCCTGTAATATCTACCATTGTTTTGCAGTCACATTTCATTCTTGCATACAATTTTAGCTAATACAAAAACAATTATGTATTTCCTCCACATCGTTTCCATTCTTGTTGACTCAGCTCTTGGCTAAAACAATTACACACTGGTGTGAGTTTCTTTTGCCTTGTACAAGTAAATGGAATTGCAGAAGTAACACTAGTTTTCCCACATCCCACAATTTCCCCATTTTCTTTAATTACCATTTGTTACCTTCTGCAATTTTTCTTTTAAGCATCGCCCCCGAAATTCACAAGCATCATTCCGGAGATTTCATCCATCTTGGTCTCACTCATCCCCTCATTATTTAGTCGATAAAGTTCCCCTGCCTGATTCCCTTTTAGGGGCATCTGTTTCATTAAGGCTGTCTCGATCAGTCTTTGGGTGAGTCCTCGTATACAGGGTATGATACAACAGCCAGTGGCTACCAACACCCCGGCTACTACTGTCAGGGAAGGAAGGATGGAAACCACCACCCCCCTTCCATTTTCCAAACCAGGATTCAAGCCATCCCGTGAGAGATGTGTCTACTCCCGAATTCTCAGCCTGTTCATCTGCTAAGGGAGTCAATCCCCTTAAGGCCCGAGTGATTGAACCATCAGGTGCAGTGTTATTAGGAATAAAGGTACACCAGCTTCCTCCTAACATCACACACACACACCCTTTTCCCGCTAGAATCATCTCAAGGGCCATTCTATTTTCCCATGCCATCCCACTTGTCACATCAAGCTGGTCTGATATTCCTTTAACCACATCTCTTGTATAATTTATAAATCACTGTTGATTATAGAAAATGTAATTTATCCAATCTATATTTTTATTAATTGTTACCCACCAGAAGAGAGCTGACACAAAGCCTGCTGCAATCTGGTTACGAGCCTTGAATTCATCAGGTACCCCCCCGCCCCAGGGACTCCTACAGAATCGAGATAAATCCTGTCATTGAAAGAAGTGTCTAACAGTGATCTCTTACCCCTTCTCTTTTTCCCTACTAGCTTTTCCTTCTCAAATGCCAGGGTAAATGGAATTGCCAACTGTACAATTCCGCATATCCCTCTCCAATCCAGAGGGAGGGTGGGTCTCTATATTTTGCCTCCACAGTCCCACCACAGATCCACTCGGGGAACCTTCAGTGCTGAGTAGTTCCCTCCCTTCTCCGTTTCAGTAACATCCTTAATCTCTGTACATAATTTCAGCTCCCCCCAAGTCTCCAGACCGATTTGTACCTCGTCTACACACACACCACGTGTGATTTCCGACTGTGGCTGGAAACGTGGGGGGCGGTGGGGGTTTTGAGTCTTTCTTCTCCAAGGGAGGGAACATCAGAGATAGGGAGGTACAGTTCAGATCATTCCATGCAGTCTCATCCTGGTACAGGGATATCATACATTCCATGCCCTTCCTGTCTCCCTTCCACCCGAGCGGAAAGGGAACCACCTGGGTCACTGTCCGACCAGAGGCACATACATAACAATTGGTCTTGTTCAGACTTTTTACAGGATACTTTACCCATTCAACCCCGTACCCAGTTTCTATTTCGATGGTCTGTTTTAAGTCCTTTTCCTGTGTAATTTTTACTACTTTAGGGTCATTGGGAGGGGTGACGCAGTAGTTCTGCCCGTTTTCCCTGTCCTACGCTAATTCAAAAACAACAGCCCAAGAAATCCTTCCCATTTGCTTTCATTTCTATCCCAAATGTTTCATTTAATTGTATCTCATAGGTGCCCCCCCTACCCCCCACCCCCAGAATTGCTCTGTGCCATGTGTTTTTTTTTATCATTAAGTATATTGGGTTACACTTTTTATCAGGACAATCGAGAGCTGGTCGGACGGGGGCCCGGTGTACTGTGACGAGACCATTATACCAAGTACCATCCCCAAGGCCATCCCCATAGGATTAAGATGTATCTCAGAGCTGTGGGACTGTGTCTGATTATCTACATCCCCACAATTTAAGCTGCATACATCAGCGTCTATTACTTGTGGATTATCAGACTCAGGGACTGTTAATAATACATATGAAAATGGTGTTTGACAAAATCCCAATACGAAGAGAGCTAGCATCATAACTCTAAGCATCTCCAGCATTCTAAACATGATGGGGAAGCACAAAACGACTTAATATACAATCTTACAGAAATAATCCCGCGCTCGTGTCACCACTGTATAATCAGTTACTCAAAGTCTCTTTAGTCTGAGTTTCAGTGGGTCTTGCGTTGATTTGACTGTCCAGACTTCTTCCTCAACTGGAGATTCCACTGGCCCTTTGATCCGAGTGTAGTGAGTCCAGCCTTTCCCCCACCATCCTTATTAACGTTTCGGTCGTCAAAAGAGCCTGGTACGGCCCTTCCCAGTCTGGCTGTAATTTAGTCTCTGTCCATGATTTTACTGAGACCCAATCTCCCGGCCGGATGGGATGAACGGTGAATTCAAGGGGTGGAGTCTGTGCCAATAAACCCTGTTCCCTGAGGAAAGACAAAGAGGAGGACAAACCCAGTATATACTTCTTTAAGAACAAGTCTTTAGTTTCGGGAAGTGGCAATTCCCCATTTGTTCCCAGATAAGGTAATCCAAATAAGATTTCATAGGGGGATAGTCCCAAATCTTTCCTTGGGGCTGTTCGTACTCACTAGAGAGTTATAGGTAAACATTTGGTCCAAGGGAGTCTGGTTTCTATTATCAATTTGGAGAGCTGTCATTTGAGTGTTTGGTTCATTCTCTCAACCCTTCCTGATGATGGCGGGTGCCATTGAGTATGGAACTCCCAGGAAATTCCCAACCCTTTCATTACCCCCTGTGACACTTTAGAGGTAAAATAAGTTCCTTGGTCAGAATCTATACGGTTCACTAGCCCATATCGGGGAATTATGTTCTCTAATATTGTTTTAGACACCCCACTCGCAGTGGCAGTAGCTCGGGAGTATGCTTCAACCCAACCAGATCGATGATCTACTATAACCAACATATACTTTAGTCTCCCTACTCTGGGGAGTTCAGTATAATCTACTTGTATACTCTGGAAGGATCTCAATCCTGGGTCTCTTCCTCCTGGGGTCTGTTTTCTCAAGACTTTCTGATTTACCTTTCTGCATATTATACATCCCTCACATATTTGTTTAACAATTGTATACATTCCTTTACATCCATATTCCCTAAGAACTAAATCACACATTGCTTGTACTCCCCAATGCCTGCCTTGATGTAGGACAGCCATAATCTCTCCCATCATCATCTTGTTCAACATTTCCCTTCCATCAGGTAACCTCCAATGCCCATCTGCTGTTTTTACAGCCCCTAAATCTCTCAATTATTTTCCTCTCTTTCAGTAAATATAGGAGCTTCCCTAGGACCTGGGACAGTAGGTATTAGGGAATGGATCACCACTTCTTGTGGGTTCAGGGCTGCTTCCTTAGCCACTTCATCGGCTAATCTATTTCCCCTAACTTCAGGTTCATTTCCTTTCTGATGACCATTTACATGCACTACTGCTATTTCTCGGGGGAGTAATAGGGACTCCAAGACCCATTTAATCAACTCCTCGTGTACTAATTCCTTCCCCCGGGTATTGATCAGTCCTCTTTCCTGCCATATCTTTCCGAACGTGCCAACACCAAATACATATTTAGAGTCAGTGAATACTGTTCCCCCTTTATTTTCTAACGCCCTAAGGGCTCTTTCCAATGCATAGAGTTCGCAGGTCTGAGCTGACCACCCATTTGGCAACCTTCCTGCCTCGACCACACTACCTTCCATCCCGTCTACGACTGCATACCAATTATGTCTTTTCCCTTCAGTCACCCGGGATGATCTGTCTATAAATTGTGGGGCTCCTACATGAAGTGGAACATCTCTCAGGTCCATGCGGACCTTAGTTTGGTATTCTATAATGTCAAGGCAGTCGTGCCCTGGATTCTGAGGAGAGTCTCCTTCCCCTTTCCAAAGAAAGGCAGCTGGATTTAAACAATTGTCAGTGACCAACACTACATCATCCTTTTCGATTAATATTGCCTCATATTTCAGAATCCGCGAGTCTGTCAACCATCGCCCAGCTTTTTGGTTTAGGATCGTTCTCACTTGGTGTGGGGTGCTTACTATTAGGGCTCCCCCAAATGTAAGCTTCCTGCTTTCCTCCACCAACAGTGCAGTGGCAGCCACAGCCTGCACACACTCAGGCCACCCCCGGGATACTGGATCCAATAGCTTCGAAAGATATGCTCCTGGTTGTCTCATTCCTCCCCACCTCTGGGTCAATACTCCCAGAGCCGCTCCCTTATCTACGGTAACAAAGAGGTGGAAAGGTTTATCTAGAGAAGGTAAGGCTGACTCGGGGGCATGGATCAGATCTCTTTTGAGTTCCTCAACTCGTTCTTTTTCCCGATCATCCCAACTTAGACATTTTGGTTCCCCCTCTAATAGTTTGAGATATAATTTCTTAGTCTTCTGTCCATAGGAATCAATCCACAATCTGCAATATCCCGTTAGACCCAAAAATGTACGTAACTCCCGTTAAGTCCTGGGCAGTGGCATTCCCACTATTCCCTCTATCTGTTCCGGGCTTATCTTTCGCTTTCCCTCACTAACTAAGTGTCCCAAGTATTTCACTTCTCACTCCACATATTGTAGTTTGTTCTTAGATACCCTCAGTCCCTGCTGACCCAGGAAATTCAATAATTTGTTAGTGGCTTCTACTACTCTTTCTCTTCTTTTTCCTGTTACTAAGAGGTCGTCTACATCCTGCAACAGGGTAGTCCCCTTGGGGCTGCTAAATTTCTCTAATATTTGTTCTAACAGCTATCTAAATAAACTCAGGGAGACCGTAAACTCCTGGGGGTGCACAGCCCACCGGTATTGCTGTTTCCGTCCTGTCTTGGGATCTTCCCACTCAAAGGTAAACAAATTCCTCCTTTCCTCCGCCAAGAGACAAGCCCAAAAGGCATCCTTTAAATCTATCACACTAAACCATTTGTGACTATTATCTTTCCACAATAATAGAATCCTGCCTGTGGAGACCTCCATCTCTGTCCCTGTCGCTCGAACCCTCCATCAAATGCTCCCCCTTGTCCTCTCCCTCTCCCCCTTGTCCTCTCCCTCTCCCTCTCCCTCTCCCCCTTGTCCTCTCCCTCTCCCCCTTGTCCTCTCCCTCTCCCTCTCCCCCTTGTCCTCTCCCTCTCCCTCTCCCCCTTGTCCTCTCCCACTCCCCCTTGTCCTCTCCCTCTCCCCCTTGTCCTCTCCCTCTCCCCCTTGTCCTCTCCCTCTCCCCCTTGTCCTCTCACTCTCCCTCTCCCCCTTGTCCTCTCCCTCTCCCCTTGTCCTCTCCCTCTCCCCCTTGTCCTCTCCCTCTCCCTCTCCCTCTCCCCCTTGTCCTCTCCCTCTCCCTCTTGTCCTCTCCCTCTCCCTCTTGTCCTCTCCCTCTCCCCCTTGTCCTCTCCCTCTCCCCCTTGTCCTCTCCCTCTCCCTCTCCCTCTTGTCCTCTCCCTCTCCCTCTCCCCCTTGTCCTCTCCCTCTCCCTCTCCCCCTTGTCCTCTCCCTCTCCCTCTCCCCTTGTGCTCTCCCTCTCCCTCTTGCCCTCTCCCTCTCCCCCTTGTCCTCTCCCTCTCCCTCTCCCCCTTGTCCTCTCCCTCTCCCTCTCCCCCTTGTCCTCTCCCTCTCCCTCTTGCCCTCTCCCTCTCCCTCTTGTCCTCTCCCTCTCCCCCTTGTCCTCTCCCTCTCCCTCTCCCCCTTGTCCTCTCCCTCTCCCTCTCCCTCTTGTCCTCTCCCTCTCCCTCTCCCCCTTGTCTTCTCCCTCTCCCTCTTGTCCTCTCCCTCTCCCTCTTGTCCTCTCCCTCTCCCTCTTGTCATCTCCCTCTTCCCCTTGTCCTCTCCCTCTCCCCCTTGTCCTCTCCCTCTCCCCCTTGTCCTCTCCCTCTCCCTCTCCCCCTTGTCCTCTCCCTCTCCCTCTCCCCCTTGTCCTCTCCCTCTCCCCCTTGTCCTCTCCCTCTCCCCCTTGACCTCTCCCTCTCCCCCTTGTCCTCTCCCTCTCCCTCTTGTCCTCTCCCTCTCCCCCTTGTCCTCTCCCTCTCCCCCTTGTCCTCTCCCTCTCCCCCTTGTCCTCTCCCTCTCCCTCTCCCCCTTGTCCTCTCCCCCTTGTCCTCTCCCTCTCCCTCTCCCTCTCCCCCTTGTCCTCTCCCTCTCCCTCTCCCCCTCTCACTCTCCCTCTCCCCCTTGTCCTCTCCCTCTCCCTCTTGTGCTCTCCCTCTCCCCCTTGTCCTCTCCCTCTCCCCCTTGTCCTCTCCCTCTCCCTCTCCCTCTCCACCTTGACCTTGTCCTCTCCCTCTCCCTCTCCCCCTTGTCCTCTCCCTCTCCCCCTTGTCCTCTCCCTCTCCCCCTTGTCCTCTCCCTCTCCCCCTTGTCCTCTCCCTCTCCCTATCCCTCTCCCCCTTGTCCTCTCCCTCTCCCTCTCCCCCTTGTCCTCTCCCTCTCCCCCTCTCCCTCTCCCCCTTGTCCTCTCCCTCTCCCTCTCCCCCTTGTCCTTGTCCTCTCCCTCTCCCTCTCCCCCTTGTCCTCTCCCTCTCCCTCTCCCTCTCCCCCTTGTCCTCTCCCTCTCCCTCTCCCCCTTGTCCTCTCCCTCTCCCCCTCTCCCTCTCCCCCTTGTCCTCTCCCTCTCCCCCTTGTCCTCTCCCTCTCCCTCTCCCTCTCCCTCTTGTCCTCTCCCTCTTGTCCTCTCCCTCTCCCTCTCCCTCTTGTCCTCTCCCTCTCCCTCTTGTCCTCTCCCTCTCCCTCTTGTCCTCTCCCTCTCCGCCTTGTCCTCTCCCTCTCCCCCTTGTCCTCTCCCTCTCCCCCTTGTCCTCTCCCTCTCCCTCTCCCCCTTGTCCTCTCCCCCTTGTCCTCTCCCTCTCCCTCTCCCCTTGTCCTCTCCCTCTCCCTCTCCCCCTCTCCCTCTCCCCCTTGTCCTCTCCCTCTCCCTCTTGTCCTCTCCCTCTCCCCCTTGTCCTCTCCCTCTCCCCCTTGTCCTCTCCCTCTCCCTCTCCCCCTTGTCCTTGTCCTCTCCCTCTCCCTCTCCCCCTTGTCCTCTCCCTCTCCCCCTTGTCCTCTCCCTCTCCCCCTTGTCCTCTCCCTCTCCCTATCCCTCTCCCCCTTGTCCTCTCCGTCTCCCTCTCCCCCTTGTCCTCTCCCTCTCCCCCTCTCCCTCTCCCCCTTGTCCTCTCCCTCTCCCTCTCCCCCTTGTCCTCTCCCTCTCCCCCTTGTCCTCTCCCTCTCCCTCTCCCTCTCCCCCTTGTCCTTGTCCTCTCCCTCTCCCTCTCCCCCTTGTCCTCTCCCTCTCTCCCTCTCCCTCTCCCCCTCTCCCTCTCCCCCTTGTCCTCTCCCTCTCCCCCTTGTCCTCTCCCTCTCCCTCTCACCCTTGTCCTCTCCCTCTCCCTCTCCCTCTTGTCCTCTCCCTCTCCCTCTTGTCCTCTCCCTCTCCCTCTCGCCCTTGTCCTCTCCCTCTCCCTCTTGTCCTCTCCCTCTCCCTCTTGTCCTCTCCCTCTCCCTCTTGTCCTCTCCCTCTCCCTCTTGTCCTCTCCCTCTCCCCCTTGTCCTCTCCCTCTCCCCCTTGTCCTCTCCCTCTCCCCCTTGTCCTCTCCCTCTCCCCCTTGTCCTCTCCCTCTCCCCCTTGTCCTCTCCCTCTCCCTCTCCCCCTTGTCCTCTCCCTCTCCATCTCCCCCTTCTCCTCTCCCTCTCCCTCTCCCCCTTGCCCACTCCCTCTCCCCCTTGTCCTCTCCCTCTCCCTCTCCCCTTTGTCCTCTCCCTCTCCCTCTCCCCCTTGTCCTTGTCCTCTCCCTCTCCCTCTCCCCCTTGTCCTCTCCCTCTCCCCCTCCCCCTTGTCCTCTCCCTCTCCCCCTTGTCCTCTCCCTCTCCTCCTTGTCCTCTCCCTCTCCCCCTTGTCCTCTCCCTCTCCCTATCCCTCTCCCCCTTGTCCTCTCCCTCTCCCCCTTGTCCTCTCCCTCTCCCTATCCCTCTCACCCTTGTCCTCTCCCTCTCCCTCTCCCCCTTGTCCTCTCCCTCTCCCCCTCTCCCTCTCCCCCTTGTCCTCTCCCTCTCCCTCTCCCCCTTGTCCTCTCCCTCTCCCTCTCCCCCTTGTCCTTGTCCTCTCCCTCTCCCTCTCCCCCTTGTCCTCTCCCTCTCCCTCTCCCCCTTGTCCTCTCCCTCTCCCTCTCCCCCTTGTCCTCTCCCTCTCCCTCTCCCCCTTGTCCTCTCCCTCTCCCCCTCTCCCTCTCCCCCTTGTCCTCTCCCTCTCCCTCTCCCCCTTGTCCTCTCCCTCTCCCTCTCCCCCTTGTCCTCTCCCTCTCCCTATCCCTCTCCCCCTTGTCCTCTCCCTCTCCCTCTCCCCCTTGTCCTCTCCCTCTCCCCCTCTCCCTCTCCCCCTTGTCCTCTCCCTCTCCCCCTTGTCCTCTCCCTCTCCCCCTTGTCCTCTCCCTCTCCCTCTCCCCCTTGTCCTTGTCCTCTCCCTCTCCCTCTCCCCCTTGTCCTCTCCCTCTCCCTCTCCCCCTTGTCCTCTCCCTCTCCCTCTCCCCCGTGTCCTCTCCCTCTCCCCCTTGTCCTCTCCCTCTCCCCCTTGTCCTCTCCCTCTCCCCCTTGTCCTCTCCCTCTCCCTCTCCCCCTTGTCCTCTCCCTCTCCCTCTCCCCCTTATCCTCTCCCTCTCCCTCTCCCCCTTGTCCTCTCCCTCTCCCTCACCCCCTTGTCCTCTCCCTCTCCCCCTTGTCCTCTCCCTCTCCCCCTTGTCCTCTCCCTCTCCCCCTTGTCCTCTCCCTGTCCCTCTCCCCCTTGTCCTCTCCCTCTCCCTCTCCCCCTTGTCCTCTCCCTCTCCCTCTCCCCCTTGTCCTCTCCCTCTCCCTCTCCCCCTTGTCCTCTCCCTCTCCCTCTCCCCCTTGTCCTCTCCCCCTTGTCCTCTCCCTCTCCCTCTCCCTCTCCCCCTTGTCCTCTCCCTCTCCCTCTCCCCCTCTCCCTCTCCCCCTTGTCCTCTCCCTCTCCCTCTTGTGCTCTCCCTCTCCCCCTTGTCCTCTCCCTCTCCCCCTTGTCCTCTCCCTCTCCCCCTTGTCCTCTCCACCTTGACCTTGTCCTCTCCCTCTCACTCTCCCCCTTGTCCTCTCCCTCTCCCCCTTGTCCTCCCCCTCTCCCCCTTGTCCTCTCCTTCTCCCCCTTGTCCTCTCCCTCTCCCTATCCCTCTCCCCCTTGTCCTCTCCCTCTCCCTCTCCCCCTTGTCCTCTCCCTCTCCCCCTCTCCCTCTCCCCCTTGTCCTCTCCCTCTCCCTCTCCCCCTTGTCCTTGTCCTCTCCCTCTCCCTCTCCCCCTTGTCCTCTCCCTCTCCCTCTCCCTCTCCCCTTGTCCTCTCCCTCTCCCTCTCCCCCTTGTCCTCTCCCTCTCCCCCTCTCCCTCTCCCCCTTGTACTCTCCCTCTCCCCCTTGTCCTCTCCCTCTCCCTCTCCCCCTTGTCCTCTCCCTCTCCCTCTTGTCCTCTCCCTCTCCCTCTTGTCCTCTCCCTCTTGTCCTCTCCCTCTCCCTCTTGTCCTCTCCCTCTCCCTCTTGTCCTCTCCCTCTCCCCCTTGTCCTCTCCCTCTCCTCCTTGTCCTCTCCCTCTCCCCCTTGTCCTCTCCCTCTCCCCCTTGTCCTCTCCCTCTCCCTCTCCCCCTTGTCCTCTCCCCCTTGTCCTCTCCCCCTTGTCCTCTCCCCCTTGTCCTCTCCCTCTCCCCCTTGTCCTCTCCCTCTCCCCCTCTCCCTCTCCCCCTTGTCCTCTCCCTCTCCCTCTTGTCCTCTCCCTCTCCCCCTTGTCCTCTCCCTCTCCCCCTTGTCCTCTCCCTCTCCCTCTCCCCCTTGTCCTTGTCCTCTCCCTCTCCCTCTCCCCCTTGTCCTCTCCCTCTCCCCCTTGTCCTCTCCCTCTCCCCCTTGTCCTCTCCCTCTCCCTATCCCTCTCCCCCTTGTCCTCTCCGTCTCCCTCTCCCCCTTGTCCTCTCCCTCTCCCCCTCTCCCTCTCCCCCTTGTCCTCTCCCTCTCCCTCTCCCCCTTGTCCTCTCCCTCTCCCCCTTGTCCTCTCCCTCTCCCTCTCCCCCTTGTCCTCTCCCTCTCCCCCTTGTCCTCTCCCTCTCCCTCTCCCTCTCCCCCTTGTCCTTGTCCTCTCCCTCTCCCTCTCCCCCTTGTCCTTGTCCTCTCCCTCTCCCTCTCCCCCTTGTCCTCTCCCTCTCCCTCTCCCTCTCCCTCTCCCCCTTGTCCTCTCCCTCTCTCCCTCTCCCTCTCCCCCTCTCCCTCTCCCCCTTGTCCTCTCCCTCTCCCCCTTGTCCTCTCCCTCTCCCTCTTGTCCTTTCCCTCTCCCCCTTGTCCTCTCCCTCTCCCTCTCCCTCTCCCCCTTGTCCTTGTCCTCTCCCTCTCCCTCTCCCCCTTGTCCTTGTCCTCTCCCTCTCCCTCTCCCCCTTGTCCTCTCCCTCTCCCTCTCCCTCTCCCTCTCCCCCTTGTCCTCTCCCTCTCTCCCTCTCCCTCTCCCCCTCTCCCTCTCCCCCTTGTCCTCTCCCTCTCCCCCTTGTCCTCTCCCTCTCCCTCTCCCTCTTGTCCTTTCCCTCTCCCTCTTGTCCTCTGCCTCTCCCCCTTGTCCTCTCCCTCTCCCCCTTGTCCTCTCCCTCTCCCCCTTGTCCTCTCCCTCTCCCCCTTGTCCTCTCCCTCTCCCCCTTGTCCTCTCCCTCTCCCTCTCCCCCTTGTCCTCTCCCTCTCCATCTCCCCCTTGTCCTCTCCCTCTCCCTCTCCCCCTTGCCCTCTCCCTCTCCCCCTTGTCCTCTCCCTCTCCCTCTCCCCCTTGTCCTCTCCCTCTCCCTCTCCCCCTTGTCCTTGTACTCTCCCTCTCCCTCTCCCCCTTGTCCTCTCCCTCTCCCCCTTGTCCTCTCCCTCTCCCCCTTGTCCTCTCCCTCTCCCTCTCCCCCTCTCCCTCTCCCCCTTGTCCTCTCCCTCTCCCTATCCCTCTCCCCCTTGTCCTCTCCCTCTCCCTCTCCCCCTTGTCCTCTCCCTCTCCCTATCCCTCTCCCCCTTGTCCTCTCCCTCTCCCTCTCCCCCTTGTCCTCTCCCTCTCCCCCTCTCCCTCTCCCTCTCCCTCTCCCCCTCTCCCTCTCCCTCTCCCCCTTGTCCTCTCCCTCTCCCTCTCCCCCTTGTCCTCTCCCTCTCCCTCTCCCCCTTGTCCTTGTCCTCTCCCTCTCCCTCTCCCCCTTGTCCTCTCCCTCTCCCTCTCCCCCTTGTCCTCTCCCTCTCCCTCTCCCCCTTGTCCTCTCCCTCTCCCTCTCCCCCTTGTCCTCTCCCCCTTGTCCTCTCCCTCTCCCTCTCCCTCTCCCTCTCCCTCTCTGTCCTACATGCTGCCACCCACCCTCCAGTTGCTCACTATTGGTTCCATTCTTTTCTGAACTACCTCACCAACCGTAGCTCCCATCATTTTCACCTTCTGTTTCTGTCTCTCATCCTCTCTCTTTACAAACACTTTCTGTGCCTCTCTTAATAATTCATCTAATGGTTTTTCACTCCACCCTTCTATCTTCTGTATCTTTCTCTGTATGTCTGGCCATGCCTTTGTCACAAAATGTACTTTCAAAAGACCCTGTGCCACTGGGTCCTCAGGGTTCATTCCAGAATATTTCCGCATTGAGTCTCATAATCTTTTCAAGAAAGCTGAGGGAGTCTCATCCTTCTCCTGTCTAACTTCAAAGGCTTTAGTCAAATTCTGCGACTTTGGAACTGCCTCTCTTATTCCTTTTAGAATCAGGTCTTTCAATTCCCTCATTGTTTCTCTCTGATCCGGGTTTTGGTTTTCCCACTGGGGGTCTCTGAGGGGAAACTTCACCTCTCCCTGTCCAGCATCCCCATCCCCAGTGGGATATTCCCTGTCCCATATTTTAATGGATGCTCCTCGAATAAGTCCCCTTTCTTTCCCAGTAAATAGGATATTCAAAATAGACATTAACTCAGTCCATGTGTACAGACTGGGCCCCAAGAATTGATCAATTTGTTCAGACAACCCTACCGGATCCTCAACCAGGACCTTCATCTCCTTTTTAAATGTTCTGACCTCCCCACTGGTGAGGGGGGCACTTACAAACCCAATCTCTTTGTCCCCTACTGGTACCTCCCGAAGGGGATAACTCTTTACGTTCTTCCCCTTTTTTTGTTTTCCTCCCCTGGGCTTTCGTTTAGATACTCCGGAGGTCTCCTCAACATCTACTTTATCTTCCTTTTCTTTCGATGAGGATTGAGGGTCTGGGACAAAAACATCCCCATCCACCGCCCCTTCTTCCTCCTCTTGTGGGTCATCCGTTCCCTGTCCCCGTCTATCTGTCTCTCCTCCTCCTCCTCCATTTCCACCTAATCTGATTTTATGGTACGGCGGGGGGGAGCGGGGGGAAGCAGCCAAGAGGATCCCAGAGACTGGGTGGGGCAGAGGGGGAATCCTTTGTCTTTACTACCATCATTCCCAAACTGCCCTTCCAACAAGACGCATAGTCCGCCTCCTCTTGACTAAAAGGTTGTTTTTCATTCACATACAAATCTAAATACTGATATGCCCAATCCTCGTCTGAACCATACTTTGGTCAGAAGACAGCCGGACGAAGGATTGGTTCTTTGGTCCATAATAAACAACAATATTTCATCATTTTCTTTTTATCTTTTTCCCTTGTACAAGTCTTACTTGTGCATTCCCGCAACATCCTCCCCAACGGACTTTCTGGAGGAATGTTAGCAGGGACTTTTTCTTCCTTTACTTTGTCACAGTTTGACTTACTCTGCCTACCCTCCATTTCCCAGGACCCTCGCCAGTCCCTCAGCGATTAAATACCCCTTTTCTCAGCCACCAAGGCAATACTTAAAAGTCAGGTTTCTTACCTTGGTCTGTGCACAGAGTTGCCTTGCCCCTTTCTGCTGTATTTTCTATCGACCTCCGTTCACTGTCTGATTCAGATGTCTCTCTTGTGGGATTCATACCAGTCACCCAAGGGAGCGGACCAAACTGGGACACGAGACCGCTCCTCAATCGGGAACGGGACATGTCTTCCCAGTGTCCAGGGCCAGCCACTCCCCCCAGCAATGGAAGAATATCCCGGATGAACCCCCAGTTTTGAGAAACAAAGCTCATGCACTTCAATAATTTCAGTCAGAGACAAGATCTGAAGCAATCAGTATTGTTTATGATACACTTGCAAGCGTGGTGCCTGCCGTAAGGCACCCAGAGTTTAGCAAGTCCATATCTTATATAGGATTCACTCCTCCCAACCCGGTGCCCATTACTGTTGTTTATCTCTTGCCGTATCCAGCCTTGTACATAACAAAGTAGAAGTCTTGCTTGGCCATTTCACCACATCCTGCTGCGGCCCATTGTTAGGTATATCCTCCTTCACTGCCATCTGTTTCCCTTGTAACATTCCCTCCCATTCCTCATCCATATTGAGCTCTATGACCCTATAATTGGGGTTTGTTTTTGTTTTTACAGAAGTGGGAAACAGATGCTTCGAACTACTGTTTGTACAGGCATATCTGGCTTAACCTCCACCCTCACAGCACCTTATCTATTTGTCTATAACATCTACCATTGTTTACAGGCATGTTTCATTCTTGTATGCACATCTGAGATAATACAAAAACAATTATATATTTCCTTCACATAGTTTTCATTCTTGTTAACTCAGCTCTTGGTTGAAACAATTCTCCACTGGTGTGAGTGTATTTACCTTGCTCAAGTAATTATGATTGCAGAAGTAACAATACTTTACCTAAATCCCACTGTATACTCCTTGATTGACGGTCTCACTAGAGTCCACAAGACAGTGGAAAAGTTACACATTGCTGAGGCATGTTAGCGCAGGATTTTAAAAAAAATTTGAACAGCAGACACTATTGTGCTATGCTTGGTGTGAGTTCAAACCATTATTGATATTCCCCTGAAAGCTGGTTTTAAATTATAGAATATTGCTGCATCAATGCAGGCCAAAATCCATCTTGTCCAGAATGTGTAATATTTTTAAAAAATAGATAATATGAAACAAGAAAAATGATTTTGGTGATGTGAAGAGATTTGTGTGTGGAACAAAAGTGTGTGCATTTGAAAAAGGAGCAGGTGACAACTTGTGTTGACAGGTGCTGAAACAAAGTGACAATTCACTGCATTCCCTCGAACCTTAATAACTTTGGGAAAGTTTATTGTCCTGACATTGTATCCCAATTCTTGGGAGAAGCTGCGATGAACCATGCATCGTTGAATGAGACTGAACAAAGATCACTGAGGACTGAATTTTAAATGTTGTGAGCAGAAAATAATTGCACCAGTATATTAACTGCACCAAGTCTGGTGAATTAATCAGTCTGGATTCGGCTTCCTCTGTCTGTCTCCCCAATAACTACTGCAGTCCTTCTGCTGAAAGAAGCAAGACCTTGCAGTTTGATTGTTTGCTGACTACACATTGGAGGATTGAGGTTAGACTTGGCAAGGGTCCAAATTAAAGCTACTATCTGTAATCAGAGACAGTGGGATTGCATTTGAAACAAAAATGTGGACTTTCTTTAGTGTCACAAAACTCGTCCATTTTTATCTGAAAGCTGTTCCTTGGCTCAAGGAGACTCTGTCCTTGATTTTTTGTTGGAGGTGGAGGGGGGGGGGGGGGGGGTGCAGGTTCCGATCAGTCTGGTGTGGTACAGAGATAAAAAGGATTTGAAGAGGCCTTTTGTTTACATGTAAACAGATGAGCCTTCAGGCCAAAGTGATCGTGCTTGACAACTCACCGACATAATCAAAGGGCAGTGGTCAGCTCTTTAGCTGAGCTAAGCTGAACAGGTTTGCAAAGTTCAACAGGGAGTTGTGTAGAAACTCTCTTTTCTGCCCTCCAACTTCAACTTGAAGCATTGATACTGGTGTTTAACATTGGAACTGATGTACTCGGAACAGCATAATTACGTCGAGCTGGATAGGTGGGGTTCTGTAGGGGTTCTTTGTTCTTTGTGTAATTTTGTGAGTAATGATTGTGCCTGTTTAAAATCTAGTCAGCAACCGAGCTATTTTATTCCAGGTAATTTTCACTGTACACTTATCGAAACAAACTGCAATGTTATGCTCTGGGCTGCCTGCTTAAGAATGTTGTGAGTGGTCTAATAGTCCACATTAGTCATTTCAATGTTAATGTAGTTGTAGTTCCTTATGTTTTAAACAACTTTATAATAGTCTGAGCTTAACAGTTCCAGTAAAAAATATCAAAAGGTATGCAATATTTATTGGATTATGTTAGTTACTGGAAGTATTTATTTAAAGTCACAATTATTTCCTTAGCTTTTAAGATGATGTATATTCCCATTTAAAGGAAGATGATACTTTGCTGTGAAGTGAAGGCTGAATCTGCTGTGATCATTTTGAGTCTGGCCATTTGCAGAGAAACACCTTTAAATTTAATCTCAAAGGAGCACTTTATTGTTTGAGGGCTTGGACTTCGGAGTAACCTAACTAAGATGTCACTGAGCAACTTCCCACTTGGTATATCGAGCAAAACATGAGGGAAATTCAACAGACCAGTTGACGAGAGATGGGCATATAGGTGACAGTCTTTAACCATTGTAACAATAAATTCAGAACCTGGTCAATCTCAGATTACTATGTATGATGTTATGTCATAAATAGATTAGATTCCCGACAGTGTGGAAACAATCCACACCGACCCTCCGGAGAGTAACCCACCCAGGCCAATTTCCCTCTGACTAATGTACCGAACACTACGGGCAATTGAGCATGACCAATCCACCTGACCTACACATCTTTGGACTGTGGGAGGAAACCGGAGCACCCGGAGGAAACCCACGCAGACACAGGGTGAATGTGCAAACACCACACAGACAGTCTCCTGACTGAGCCAGCACACCGCCCAAGTGTTTTAACAAAAACAGAAACAGTAAAACACTTCCTGAGAATTGATGCTGTCTTCCATCCTGTTTAACTAATAAATGGTATTGTTGTTGGAGTGAGGTCAATGGAAAATAAAGACCATGAAACCATAGGAAGGGTTAAAGCATGAAGACCACTGGGAATCTGTGGTCTGTGGAATGCAGGGGCAGGATGGGATAACCATAGTGGAACATTCTGACACCCATTAGCAGAGTAAGGTTAAGTCTGAAGGGTCACTATGGCCAGATGAGATAACACTAGGAATAAAGCAAGTTTCTCTGGTAAGTGTTATTATGACAGGATTGGGACCGGAAATATTTGGGATATGACATTAAAATATCTAACTAATAGTTAGTCGAGTCAGCTTGAGACAGGAGACTATTGTAATAGATGGAATAGCTAAATATCTATCATGACAGGTTAGTCTGCAATGGAAGATCACTGCAGCAGAGTTCGCAATAAATATCTAATCATGACATTCGAATAACATCAAGTAGAATGTACAACTAAAGAGGTAATGGGAACTAACATCACTGGTTTATTGTGGAGCTGGAGTGAGATACTTTGATTAAGATAGTTGGTCATGCTGACAAGCTCACAGAAACATGATCAAAAATTATATAAAAATCCACGGACCCTGAGGTTCGGGGGCATTCGAGAATCTGCTTTCTCAGTGTCATGGTTTTTTGTTTGCAAATAAAAGACTTATTTCTTGAAGAACTCTCTGCGTCTCCTGGTGGTTCTCTATAGTTTCTCCACAACACTACCTGACCCAGTAATGCAGGGCCCTGGTCTCTGTCTCCGTTTCTCTCTCTCAGTCTCTCACATATGCACGCACGAACGCGCACACAGTTACTGAGGGACAGTGAATGACAGAATAATAGAAGCATTTTCAAATATTAAAGCTCCATTAAACAATCCTGGGATGGGTTGATGGGGACAGTGTAGGGGGAGCTTTACTCTGTATCTAACCCTGTTCCGACCCTACCCTGGGAAGGGTTGATGGTGATACAGAAAAGGGAGCTTTACTGTGTATCTAACCCCATCCTGTCCCTGCCCTGGGAGGGGTTGATAGGGAAAGTGCAGGAGGATCGTTATTTTGGAACATAGGAACAGGAGGAGGCCATTCAGCCCCTCGAGCCTGTTCCATCATTCAATGGGATCATGACTAATCTGTGGCCTAACTCCACATTCCTTCCTTTGGCCCATATCCCTCAATATCTTCACTGAATAAACATGTATCTCTCTCTGATTTAACCTCAACGACTGATCCAGCATCCACTGCTGTTTGTGGAAGAGAGTCCCAAACCTCTCCCACCCTGTGTGTGTTAAAGTGCTTCCTACCATCTCTCCTGAACACTCTGGGCCCTCATTCTCAGACTCTGTTCCCTCTTGGTCTAGAATCTCCAACCTGTGGGAATCGTTGATCTTGATTGATCCTGTCTCATTCTGTTTATTCCTTGAAGGCTTTGATCAGATCACCCCTTAGCTTTCTCAATTCTGGAGGAAAACGGCCTCATTTGTCCAGTCTCCCCTCAGAATGTAATCCCTGAGCTCCAGGATCATTCTTGTAAACCTCCCTCTCTGTACTCCAACCTGATACCCACACACTTGCTGACACTGAACTCCATCTAACACAGCTTTGCCCATTCACCCAATCTATCGATATCCCTTTGTAATGTTAAGGTACCATCTGCACTGTCTACAATGCTGCCTAACATTGTACCTAACCCCATGCTGTCCCGATCCTGTGTGTGTTTGATAGGAACAGTGCAGAGGGATCTATACTCTGTATCTAACCCCATGCTGCACATGTGCTGGGAGTATTCGATGCAGACAGTGTGGAGGGAGATTTACTCTGTATCTAGCCCCATGTTGTCCCTATCCTGGGAATGAATATACCATTGGGTCAGAGACAGGAGACATGATAGAGATGAATGAGACTTTCAGACTGGAGGGAGCTCCAGGCACATACAAGTTGGGAAATGTTTTCAGTAAAAGGCAATTGATCCCAGGTCACTGCTGAGTGTAAGAATCTGATGCCTTTCCCTCACTATCCTCCTCCAATCCCTGGGAAGATCTGCTCCCACACCATGTTCCATCCTAACTGCTGACTGTGTTCGATACATTAATACATTGGGGATGGACGGGGGTGATTTTAAACCTGGGATCTTGCTGTGTAACTTGCCTTCAAAATGCTCTCACATTCCCTTACAAGTAATCTTTTCCTTCTTTTATCCCGATGAACTTTTGTTGGGAAAGCTGCAACGTGAAGATCCAAAATGTTCAGGCCGAGGGAAGCCTTGGCCAAGCTCCAGAGGGAGACGTGGTTCTGAGGCCTGAGGCCTGGTCGACAGGCTGCACCCCGTGGGGGCCGACATGGATTGTGTGTTTATTTACCCCGAGGTTTAATCTCCTCTGGGGTTCCTGGGCTTTAGGGGCATCTGGTTAACTGGCTACTGTCAGATTGCGGCCCTGTCATTTTTAAACAGGTTTGAAGCCTGGTGTTAAAGTTTGTCATTTACATAAATGATTTGGATGCGAGCATAAGAGGTACAGTTAGTGCAGATGACACCAAAATTGGAGGTGTAGTGAACAGTGAACAGGGTTACCTCAGATTACAACAGGATCTGGACCAGATGGGCCAATGGGCTGAGAAGTGGCAGATGGAGATTAATTCAGATAAATGTGAGGCGCTACATTTTGGGAAAGCAAATCTTAGCAGGACTTATACACTTAATGGTAAGGTCCTAGGGAGTGTTGGTGAACAAAGAGACCTTGGAGTCCAGGTGCATACCTCCTTGAAAGTGAAGTCGCAGGTAGGTAGAATAGTGAAGAAGGTGTTTGGTATGCTTTCCTTTATTGGTCAGAGTATTGAGTACAGGAGTTGGGAGGTCATGTTGCAGCTGTACAGGACATTGGTTAGGCCACTGTTGGAATATTGCGTGCAGTTCTGGTCTCCTTCCAATCGGAAAGATGTTGTGAAACTTGAAAGGGTTGAAAGATTTACAAGGATGTTGCCAGAGTTGGAAGATTTGAGCTACAGGGAGAGGCTGAACAGGCTGGGGCTGTTTTCCCTGGAGCATCGGAGGCTGAGGGATGACCTTATAGAGGTTTACAAAATTATGAGGAGCATGGATAGGATAAATAGACATAGTATTTTCCCTGGGGTCGGGGAGTCCAAAACTAGAGGGCATAGGTTTAGGGTGAGAGGGGAAAGATATAAAAGAGACCTAAGGGGCAACAATTTCACGCAGAGGGTGGTACGTGTATGGAATGAGCTGCCAGAGGATGTGGTGGAGGCTGGTACAATTGCAACATTTAAAAGACATTTGGATGGGTATATGAATAGGAAGGGTTTGGAGGGATATGGGCCGGGTGATGGCAGGTGGGACTAGATTGGGTTGGGATATCAGGTCGGTATGGACGGGTTGGACCGAAGGGTCTGTTTCCGTTCTGTACATCTCTTTGACTCTATGTCCATCCCCAGGATCTGAGAGGGGGAATTAAAACCCAAATGATGTGACACTCTCTAAAGACTTGTCATAATGTCAGAGTAATATTGGTTACAGAGAGGGTAGGGTGAGAAAATACAACAGTGAGAGAAAGAGAGTGAGAGAGAGATTTGAAAAATTGAGAGAGCAGGGGAAACAGAAGGGGAGAGAGAGGGAGAGGTGTTTTGAGATTGTGAAATTCTGCAATGTTTGATTCTGGGGTGACAGGAAATAATTAAACTGAAGCAGCATCACAGAGGGGGAAATGATCAGAGTAATTAGCTGCTGCTGCATTGTTGCATGTGGGATCTTGCTGTGCACCAGCTGCCCCAATGCCGTCATTGCAAGCAGTGAGTGTTTTAATCAGGTAACCTGGTATCTCAAAGTTTCTCCAAAGCTTTGGAATGAAAACTCAGCTCATCACCCGATATGTTTGTGTTTGGATGTCGCTGGGAAATTTTCTATGTCACAGAGAGAGGGGGAAACCTGGGATCTTGCTGTGCTATCGCTCTGTAATAATTTTCCTCCTTTGCCTTTCAATGAATGCTGTCTCTTTCCTCCCATGGGATGTTGCTGGCCCCTTGAAGATTCAAAGAGAGAAACTTTGGGATCAGGAGACCTTTGAACAAGAGCTTTCTCCAGAGGGGGAGCACGGGCCTGAGGCCTGAGGCCTGGTCGATAGGCTGCACCCCGTGGGGGCCCACGTGAGTTGTGTGTTTATTTACCCCGAGGTTTAATCTCCTCTGGGGGACCCTGGGTTTTAGGGGCCACTGGGTAACTGGCTCCTGTCAGATTGCAGCCCTGTCATTTTTAAACAGATTTGAAGCCTGGAGTTAAAGTAACTGGGGCCCTGGGATTTGACACAAACACATCAATCCCCAGTGAGTATCTGACAGACAGGACTCCCCAAGGAGGGAAGTAAAACCTTAAATGAGAAACTTTCTCCAAAGACTTCTTCTAATATCAGAATAATGCTACATGTGGGATCTTGCTGTGTCTCAAACTACCTGCAGAGTGGCCTACGTTGCAACCAGGGTGACCAAATGTGATAATCGCACAGAAAAGACACAGGTTCGCCAATTCCCCAGGTATCTGGGAGGGGATCTCTCTCTCTCTCGGTCTTTCTTTGGTTGATTTTTCAAACAAATAAAACCGTCCCACACACAGAAATCCACAGCCTCCTGTTGGATGTAAAGTGGGATTTGAGCACATTGTGGAGCACGAAGGGGACTACCCTGTGGGATTGCACTGTGCATCAATAGCCCACCCTGTGACTTGTCGTCATTTTAATGGGGTGGGGTGTGGAGGACAGGATGTGGGATTCCAGGCAGGGAGAGACAGACAGAGAGAGACTCATGATCAGAAACTGGATTTGGAAAGTGATGGTATTATTGGGATCTTGCTGTGTGAAAATTACATGGGGGGCATTTTGCTTGTGGAGTGGTTGATATGGGGAGGGGTTGTTGCTGGGGGATGGCACTAGTTCTCGCAGGGGGTAAAGATGAGGAAATACCCAGGTATGCCACACCCAGCTTCCTGTTGGATCTTGCTGTGCGCCCCTCAGCCTGCAGGTTGCCCCTTACACATCACAGGAGTCTGTCCAAAGGGCCCGGGCTCCGTTTGCTGATGGTCTGATAGTGGGTGGGGTGTATCATCCCTCCTTTCCCCAGCCCAGACCACCCCCCGCCCCACCTCTCCTCCCCCTCCCTCCACAATGTGATAGTGAGGGGGCTAATGTCTACAGGACAGGGCGGGGAGATGGGAACACACTTTAAATGGGAGGGAGGGAGGGAGGGGAGGGCATTTCAATCAGAACGGAGGGGAATGGAGAGAGAGAGAGAGAGAGAGAGAGAGAGAGAGAACAATCCATTCTCGAGAACAGGAGGAAGCTGAGCGGAGAGATGGAGAGGGGGATAGGGACAGGGAGAGAGAGGTGGGGGAGAAGAGAGAGAATGAGAGAGGGAAACAGATGGGAAGGAGTGAAGGAGAAAGAGAGACAGTGTGAGGGAAGGTGGGAGAGAGGGAGAGAAGCAGCTGGAAGGGGCAGGTTAAACACGGAGGGAGGGACAAGATCCAGGCTCTGAGACCAACTCCCTTCCATCGAGTCTCAGAATATAAACCCTTGGGGTGGGGTTGGGGGTCTCAGTCAGAAAGCATTGACCCCCTGGGTCCCAGTGAAATCTGTTCCCATTCTCTGGGTTTAAAATCAGGGGGAAGTGCTGATAAAATCGGGAGCTTTGGGAAGTCACTCAGTGATGGGATTTTGTTTGTTTTTCTTGTTTTTTGATTCAAAAGATCTTGGCTCGGATTTAATCAACTTCCATCTCCCTGTCTCCCTCCCTCACACCGCCAACCCTGGGATTTTCTCTCTTTCTGTGTCTGTCTCCAATTCTCTGTCCCTAATCTTGTTTGTGTTCTCTCCCCACCTCGGTCTCTGTCCCTCTCTCTATCTGTCTGTATGCCCCCAGCCCTCCCTCCCTGTCCTCCTGTCCCGAAGGGAGATTTGGACTCAGTATCGTGTGGTATTGCACGTATCATAAACACAGTGGGATCTTGCTGTTCCCTGGGACTCCTGTTGTTGTCAAAACTGTGGGTGTGGGTGGGGGGAAAGAAAGCCCCTTTCTCAGGGTGGAGTGGGGCAGGGGGGAAGCCTGGGGACTGGGATCTTGCTGTGCATGAAGACACACACAGTCGAATGGCCGGTAAGTCTCTGCACATACTCCCTGTGCTCCCCCCCCAGCCCAGGGCCTGGGACACAGTGAGGGGTGGGGGTGGTGAGGGAGGGTGGGAGAATTGTACACAATGGAGACACAGAGGGGGCTTTTATGCAGAGATAGGGGAGTATGGGCAGAGGGGACAGTGGGGTGGGTAGGGAGTAAATGAAGGTACACAGGGGGAGAGGGGCAATTAGATTGGGGAAGGAGGGGAAAATAGGGGGGGCTGGAAAATTCCAGGGGGGTGGAAAATTGTGGGTGGGGTCACAAATTTACCGAAGATGGGGGGCTGTGGGGTTACAGAAGAAGGGGGTGGTAAATGTAGGGGGAACAGAATATTGGGGGGCAATATTTGGTGGGGGCGTGGATTGGAAAGGGAAATAAATGGGGACGGCTGGAAACCCCCTCCGAAGTGGGGGAGAGACTGAACATGGGGGGATTGGGAATTGTGGTCAGGAATATAATTGGCGGGGGGGGGGGGCGGCACAATAGAGTGAAAATGTGATGGGGGGGAGGTTTATGTAAAGTCCCTGTCTCAGGGAGTGAGGGGCAGTGAAGCAGTCCCTCAAAAGGTCACTGAGTGTCTGCACGTACTCACTGTGTCCCCCCAACATAAAGGGGTGGGTGGGGGAGGGGGTGCTGCCAAATTAGGAACAGACATAACATCCAGGGGTGGGGACAAAACTTTGGGAGGGCAAATAATTAGGGGGAATCCTTATGGAAAACTAGGGAGCAGGGGGTGTCAGGTAAAACCCCTTTGAGTGAGATTGGGGCATGGGGGGGGGGGAAGTGACGAAATTGCTGGAGAGTGGGATCTTGCTGTGCCCATCCACAGTCAGTCAAAAGGCCAGTGAGTGTCTGCACATGCTCACTGTGTGGGGACGCGGTGGGCTATCAGTGAGGAGCGGTCTCTGTCAGAACGGGGATTCAGTCAGGGGCCATTCAGGGGCAAAACCCAGGGGGGCAGGACACTGGGCCGTTAATAGAAGGGGGGATAGACACGATGGGCTGAATATCCTCCTCCTGGACTGTGAGCCATCAGGGATTCTGGTCTCAGTCAGTCCCCACAGGCTCCTGTACCCCCTGGACGGGTATTGGGGGAGGTCCATGAGGAGGGTATATCGGACACAGAGGGGCTTTTATATACGTAGGGGGACGTTCAGAGGGCAGGAACAAGGAGGGAGGGGGCCAGAGAAAGACGGATGGGCCAAAAAACAGAATGGAAAGGGAGTGGAACAACGGAGAGAGGGACCGACAGGAGAGGGAGGAAGGGGGAGGGAAGGAGTGGGGAGGGAGGTAGAGGGAGTGGGGAGGGGGTGGGGAGAGAGGTAGAGGGAGTGGGGAGGGGGTGGGGAGAGAGGTAGAGGGGGTGGGGAGGGAGGTAGAGGGAATGGGAGGACGAAGGGGGGAGGGAGGACGAAGGGGGGAGGGAGGACGAAGGGGGGAGGGAGGACGAAGGGGGGAGGGAGGACGAAGGGGGGAGGGAGGACGAAGGGGGAGGGAGGACGAGGAAGGATGGGGGGAGGGGGAGGAAGGATGGGGGGAGGGGGAGGGAGGATGGGGTGGGAGGGGGAGGGAGGATGGGGTGGGAGGGGGAGGGAGGATGGGGGGGAAGGAGGATAGGGTGGGAGGGTGAGGGGGAGGGAGGACGAAGGGGTGGAACAGGTCAGGGTGGGGGAAATGAGGGCGAAGGGGGTGAGGACAGGTAGAGGGTCCCACCTGGTTGGACAATGGGAGGAATGAATCCAGTTGGTGGGAGGGAGCAGGGGAAGGAGGTTACTTGAAATTGGAGGACTCCGTGTTGAGTCCTCCAGACTGTAGGTTTCCCAGGAGGGGGATGAGATGTTGTTCCTCCAATTTGTGGTGTGGTTTGTTGTGGTAATGCAGGAGGTCGAGGATGGTCATGTTGGGGGGGAAGTGAACTGGGCGGTGACTGGGGGGTCTGGTCAGCCCCTCTGGGCCCGGTGTGATGCTCAGTGAACCGTTCCCTAAGTTTCCATTGGGTCTTCCTGATGTCGAGAAGCCCACACCGGGAGCACCTGATGCTGGAAACATGGTTGGAGGAGAGGCAGGTGAACCTCTGTCTCCCCTGGAAGAAGGGGTTGGGGGCCCGGGATGGAGCTGAGGGGGCTGGGGGTGTAACAGCAGGGTTTGTATCTTTTCTGGTGACAGGGGAAGGTACCTGGGCGTTTGGGGGGTGAGAGTGATACAAACCCAAGGAGTGTCAAAGGGAACGGTCCTTGTGGAAGGCAGAGAGGGGTGGGGGAAGGGAAGATGGTCTTGGTGGGAAAGCAAATTCCTGATCCCAAAACAAAGGTCCCATTGATTCCGAGCTCTGGTCCTGGATTATAACACTGACCAGGGCAGGGGGGTGACCATGGGAGTGTTTTGACATTGGGACAGGGGCTAGGGAGATGCTCACTGCAGAATCCTCCCCATTCACCTGGTTCTGGTTGTTATCTCAGTGTTCGGGTTATTCCAGTTATATTCAGGGAGAACCCTCAGGATTTGATGGGAATGAGTCGGGACGGGTGGCGACGGGTGGGGACTGAATGGGAATGATGGCGACAGATGGGGTCTGGTGGCAACGAATGGGGACTGGTGGGAACAGAGGGGGACTGAATGGGAATGATGGGGACTGGTGGTGACGGGGGAGGGGGGACGGGGGGGGGGACAGATAATTCTGATGGCGACTGATGGGGTCGGGGGGACTGCCGGGGTCAGATGGGGAGAGATGGGAACAAATGGGGAGAGATGGGGACAAAGGGGGACGGGGGGAACTGATGGGGACAGGTGGGGATGAATGGGAATGGTGGGGACAGGGGGGGACGAATGGGAATGGTGGGGATGAATGGGAATGGTGGGGACAGGTGGGGACAGATGGGAATGGTGGGGACAGGTGGGGACGAATGGGAATGGTGGGGACAGGGGGGGATGAATGGGAATGGTGGGGACAGGGGGGGATGAATGGGAATGGTGGGGACAGGGGGGGACGAATGGGAATGGTGGGGACAGGTGGGGACGAATGGGAATGGTGGGGACGGGGGGGGACGAATGGGAATGGTGGGGACAGGGGGGGACAGATGGGAATGGTGGGGATGAATGGGAATGGTGGGGACAGGGGGGGGATGAATGGGAATGGTGGGGACAGGGGGGGGATGAATGGGAATGGTGGGGACGGGGGGGGATGAATGGGAATGGTGGGGACAGGGGGGGATGAATGGGAATGGTGGGGACGGGGGGGATGAATGGGAATGGTGGGGATGAATGGGAATGGTGGGGACAGGGGGGGACGAATGGGAATGGTGGGGACAGGTGGTGATGAATGGGAATGGTGGGGACATGGGGGGATGAATGGGAATGGTGGGACAGGGGGGGATGAATGGGAATGGTGGGGATGAATGGGAATGGTGGGGACAGGTGGGGACGAATGGGAATGGTGGGGACAGGGGGGGATGAATGGGAATGGTGGGGACAGGTTGGGACGAATGGGAATGGTGGGGACAGGGGGGGATGAATGGGAATGGTGGGGACAGGTGGGGATGAATGGGAATGGTGGGGACAGGGGGGGATGAATGGGAATGGTGGGGATGAATGGGAATGGTGGGGACAGGGGGGGATGAATGGGAATGGTGGGGACAGGGGGGGATGAATGGGAATGGTGGGGACAGGTTGGGACGAATGGGAATGGTGGGGACAGGGGGGGATGAATGGGAATGGTGGGGATGAATGGGAATGGTGGGGATGAATGGGAATGGTGGGGACGGGGGGGATGAATGGGAATGGTGGGGATGAATGGGAATGGTGGGGACAGGGGGGGACGAATGGGAATGGTGGGGACAGGTGGGGATGAATGGGAATGGTGGGGACAGGGGGGGATGAATGGGAATGGTGGGGACAGGGGGGGATGAATGGGAATGGTGGGGACAGGTTGGGACGAATGGGAATGGTGGGGACAGGGGGGGATGAATGGGAATGGTGGGGACAGGGGGGGATGAATGGGAATGGTGGGGACAGGGGGGGACGAATGGGAATGGTGGGGACAGGGGGGGATGAATGGGAATGGTGGGGACAGGGGGGGATGAATGGGAATGGTGGGGATGAATGGGAATGGTGGGGACAGGGGGGGATGAATGGCGACTGACGGGGATTGGGGGGGACAGGTGTGGTCTGGTGGCGACTGATGGCAACAGACGGGGACAGAGGGGGACTGGCGGGGATAGAATGGGAATGATGGGGACTGGTGGGAACAGATGGGGAATGTTGTGGATGGTGGGGACAGAGGGGGACGGGAGGGATGGGGGGAAACAGAGAACTCTGATGACAACTGATGGGGACGGAGGGGGACTGCTGGGAACAGGAGGACGACGGGGTGGGGACGGGGGGGGACGGGGGGGAACGGTGGGGAGAGATGGGGAGCAGGGAAAGAATGGGGGGACGGGGGACTGGCGGGGAGAATTGGGGTCAGAGGGGGATGGGTGGGGACAGATGCGGACTGGTGGGGACAGATTGGAACTGATGGGAACAGGTGGGGGCGGGTGGGCCTGGTGGGCCTGGTGTGAACAGACGGGGGCTGGTGGGCCTGGTGTGAACAGGCGGGGGCTGGTCGGCCTGGTGTGAACAGGTGGGGGCTGGTGGGCCTGGTGTGAACAGGTAGGGGCTGGTGGGCCTGGTGTGAACAGGTAGGGGCTGGTGGGCCTGGTGTGAACAGGTAGGGGCTGGTGGGCCTGGTGTGAACAGGTAGGGGCGGGTGGGCCTGGTGGGCCTGGTGTGAACAGGTAGGGCTGGTGGGCCTGCTGTGAACAGGTAGGGGCTGGTGGGCCTGGTGTGAACAGGTAGGGGCGGGTGGGCCTGGTGTGAACAGGTCGGGGCTGGTGGGCCTGGTGTGAACAGGTCGGGGCTGGTGGGCCTGGTGTGAACAGGTCGGGGCTGGTCGGCCTGGTGTGAACAGGTCGGGGCTGGTGGGCCTGGTGTGAACAGGTCGGGGCTGGTCGGCCTGGTGTGAACAGGTAGGGGCTGGTGGGCCTGGTGTGAACAGGTAGGGGCTGGTGGGCCTGGTGTGAACAGGTCGGGGCTGGTGGGCCTGGTGTGAACAGGTCGGGGCTGGTGGGCCTGGTGTGAATAGGTAGGGGCTGGTGGGCCTGGTGTGAACAGGTAGGGGCTGGTGGGCCTGGTGTGAACAGGTGGGGGCTGGTGGGCCTGGTGGGCCTGGTGTGAACAGGTGGGGGCTGGTGGGCCTGGTGTGAACAGGTAGGGGCTGGTGGGCCTGGTGTGAACAGGTAGGGGCTGGTGGGCCTGGTGTGAACAGGTAGGGCCTGGTGGGCCTGGTGTGAATAGGTAGGGCCTGGTGGGCCTGGTGTGAACAGGTAGGGGCTGGTGGGCCTGGTGTGAACAGGTAGGGGCTGGTGGGCCTGGTGTGAACACGTAGGGGCTGGTGGGCCTGGTGTGAACAGGTGGGGGCTGGTGGGCCTGGTGGGCCTGGTGTGAACAGGTAGGGGCTGGTGGGCCTGGTGTGAACAGGTAGGGGCTGGTGGGCCTGGTGTGAACAGGTAGGGGCTGGTGGGCCTGGTGTGAACAGGTAGGGGCGGGTGGGCCTGGTGTGAACAGGTAGGGGCTGGTGGGCCTAGTGGACCTGGTGTGAACAGGTAGGGGCTGGTGGGCCTGGTGTGAACAGGTGGGGGCGGGTGGGCCTGGTGTGAACAGGTGGGGGCGGGTGGGCCTGGTGTGAACAGGTAGGGGCGGGTGGGCCTGGTGTGAACAGGTAGGGGCGGGTGGGCATGGTGTGAACAGGTAGGGGCTGGTGGGCCTGGTGTGAACAGGTAGGGGCTGGTGGGCCTGGTGTGAACAGGTAGGGGCGGGTGGGCCTGGTGTGAACAGGTAGGGGCTGGTGGGCCTGGTGTGAACAGGTAGGGGCTGGTGGGCCTGGTGTGAACAGGTAGGGGCTGGTGGGCCTGGTGTGAACAGGTAGGGGCTGGTGGGCCTGGTGTGAACAGGTAGGGCCTGGTGGGCCTGGTGTGAACAGGTAGGGGCTGGTGGGCCTGGTGTGAACAGGTAGGGGCTGGTGGGCCTGGTGTGAACAGGTAGGGGCTGGTGGGCCTGGTGTGACCAGGTAGGGGCTGGTGGGCCTGGTGTGACCAGGTAGGGGCTGGTGGGCCTGGTGTGAACAGGTAGGGGCTGGTGGGCCTGGTGTGAACAGGTAGGGGCTGGTGGGCCTGGTGTGAACAGGTGGGGGCGTGTGGGCCTGGTGTGAACAGGTAGGGGCTGGTGGGCCTGGTGTGAACAGGTAGGGGCTGGTGGGCCTGGTGGGCCTGGTGTGAACAGGTAGGGGCTGGTGGGCCTGGTGTAAACAGGTAGGGGCTGGTGGGCCTGGTGTAAACAGGTGGGGGCTGGTGGGCCTGGTGTGAACAGGTAGGGGCGGGTGGGCCTGGTGTGAACAGGTAGGGGCTGGTGGGCCTGGTGTGAACAGGTAGGGGCTGGTGGGCCTGGTGTGAACAGTTAGGGGCTGGTGGGCCTGGTGTGAACAGGTAGGGGCGGGTGGGCCTGGTGTGAACAGGTAGGGGCTGGTGGGCCTGGTGTGAACAGGTAGGGGCTGGTGGGCCTGGTGGGCCTGGTGTGAACAGGTAGGGGCTGGTGGGCCTGGTGTGAACAGGTAGGGGCTGGTGGGCCTGGTGTGAACAGTTAGGGGCTGGTGGGCCTGGTGTGAACAGGTAGGGGCTGGTGGGCCTGGTGTGAACAGGTAGGGGCTGGTGGGCCTGGTGTGAACAGGTAGGGGCTGGTGGGCCTGGTGTGAACAGGTAGGGGCTGGTGGGCCTGGTGTGAACAGGTAGGGGCTGGTGGGCCTGGTGTGAACAGGTAGGGGCTGGTGGGCCTGGTGTGAACAGGTAGGGGCTGGTGGGCCTGGTGTGAACAGGTAGGGGCTGGTGGGCCTGGTGTGAACAGGTGGGGGCTGGTGGGCCTGGTGTGAACAGGTAGGGGCTGGTGGGCCTGGTGTGAACAGGCGGTGACAGATGGGGACAGATGATTCTGATGGGGACAGGTGGGGGCTGGTAGGGACAGAGGGGAACCGATGGGGACCAGTCAGGACAGACGATTTGGTGGCAACATGATGACTAATGGGGATAGAATGGGAATGATGGGGACTGGTGGGAACAGATGGGGAATAATGTGGACAGATGATGGCTGATGGGGGCTGATGGGGACTGGCAGGGACAGAGGGGGACAGAATGGGAGTGAATGGGACTGATGGGGATACAGGGTTCTGATGCGGCCTGCTGGGGACAGAGGAGTTCTGGTGGGAACTGACGTGGACTGAATGGGAATGATGGCAACAGGTGGGAACTGGTGGGGACAGAGGGGGATGGGTGGAACTGATGGGGATAGAATGGGAATGGTGGGGACAGATGGGGACATGATGGGGAATAATGTGGACAGATGATGGCTGATGGGGACAGGCAGGGACTGGCGGGGACAAGCGGCGGACGGGCGGGGACAGCGGGGGACGGGCGGGGACAGCGGGGGATGGGCGGGGACAGCGGGGGACGGGCGGGGACAGCGGGGGACGGGCGGGGACAGAGGGGGACGGGCGGGGACAGAGGGGGACGGGCGGGGACAGAGGGGGACTAGTGAGGACAGAGGGGGACAGAGGGGGACTGGTGGGGACAGAGGGGGACTAGTGAGGACAGAGGGGGACTAGTGAGGACAGAGGGGGACTAGTGAGGACAGAGGGGGACTAGTGATGGAGGGGTCAAATGGGGAGAGGTAGGGACAGAGGGGGACTGGAGGGAATAGGGCGAGATAGGGATGGAGGGCAAGATAGGGGGACAGGGAGGATAAGAGGGGGACAGGTGGGGACAGGATGGGGACAGGATGGGGCCAGAGTGGGGGACAGGCGGGGGACCGGCGGGGACGGATGGGGCTCATTGACGACACGGTGGCCTGGTGGTGACAGGTGGGGAGAGGGAGAGGCGGGGGTGGAGGGAGAGGCGGGGGTGGAGGGAGAGGCGCGGGGGTGGAGGGAGAGGCGGGGGGGTAGAGGGAGAGGCGGGGGGGTAGAGGGAGAGGCGGGGGGGTAGAGGCGGGGGGGTAGAGGCGGGGGGGAGAGCCGGGGGGGAGAGACGGGGGGGAGAGACGGGGGGGGAGAGACGGGGGGGGAGAGACGGGGGGGAGACGGGGGGGGAGAGACGGGGGGGGGAGAGACGGGGGGGGAGAGACGGGGGGGGAGAGACGGGGGGGGAGAGACGGGGGGGGAGAGACGGGGGGGGAGAGAGACGGGGGGGGGAGAGACGGGGGGGGAGAGACGGGGGGGGGAGAGACGGGAGGGGGGTGGGAGAGACGGGGGGGGAGAGACGGGGGGGGGAGAGACGGGAGGGGGGTGGGAGAGACGGGGGGGTGGGAGAGACGGGGGGGTGGGAGAGACGGGGGGGGAGAGACGGGGGGGGGAGAGACGGGGGGGGAGAGACGGGGGGGGGAGAGGCGGGGGGAGAGACGGGGGGGGGAGAGACGGGGGGGGAGAGACGGGGGGGGAGAGACGGGGGGGGGAGAGACGGGGGGGGAGAGACGGGGGGGAGAGACGGGGGGGGAGAGACGGGGGGGAGAGACGGGGGGGAGAGACGGGGGGGGAGAGACGGGGGGGGAGACGGGGGGGGGAGAGACGGGGGGGGAGAGACGGGGGGGGAGAGACGGGGGGGGAGAGACGGGGGGGAGAGACGGGGGGGGGAGAGAGACGGGGGGGGAGAGACGGGGGGGGGAGAGACGGGGGGGGTGGGAGAGACGGGGGGGTGGGAGAGACGGGGGGGTGGGAGAGACGGGGGGGGTGAGAGACGGGGGGGGAGAGACGGGGGGGGGAGAGACGGGGGGGGGAGAGACGGGGGGGAGAGACGTGGGGGAGAGACGGGGGGGGAGAGACGGGGGGGAGAGACGGGGGGGAGAGACGGGGGGGAGAGACGGGGGGGGAGAGACGGGGGGGGAGAGACGGGGGTGGAGAGACGGGGGGGGAGAGACGGGGGGGGAGAGACGGGGGGGGAGAGACGGGGGGGAGAGACGGGGGGGGGAGAGACGGGGGGGAGAGACGGGGGGAGAGACGGGGGGGAGAGACGGGGGGGAGAGACGGGGGGGGAGAGACGGGGGGGGAGAGACGGGGGGGGAGAGACGGGGGGGAGAGACGGGGGGAGAGACGGGGGGGAGAGACGGGGGGGGAGAGATGGGGGGGAGAGACGGGGGGGGGAGAGACGGGGGGGGGAGAGACGGGGGGGGGAGAGACGGGGGGGGAGAGACGGGGGGGAGAGACGGGGGGGAGAGACGGGGGGGGAGAGACGGGGGGGGAGAGACGGGGGGGGAGAGACGGGGGGGAGAGACGGGGGGGAGAGACGGGGGGGGAGAGACGGGGGGGAGAGACGGTGGGGGGGGAGTGACGGGGGGGAGAGAGAAGGGGGGGGGAGAGATGGATTGGTGGTGACTGACAGGGACAGAGAGGGACTGATGAGGATAGAATGGGAATAATGGGGACTGGTGGGGACAGAGGGAGACTGCAGGGACTGGTGGGGCCAGATGGGGAGAGAAGGGGACAGAGGGAGACAGATGGTTCTTGTGGCAACTGATGGGGAGAGAAGGAGACAGGAGGGGGACAAATGGTTCTGATGGGGACTTGTGGGGATGGGGGGGAATGGTGGGACTGATCGGGGACTGGTGGGGAAAAATGGAGACTGGTGGGGGATTGGTGGGGACACATTGGGACTGGTGGGACCTGTGGGGACACGGAGGCTGGTGGGGTCTGATGATTCTGATGGGGTCAGATGCGGATTGGTGGGGACACAGGACAGAGGGGAACAGAGGGGAACAGGTGGGGACTGGGGGAAACGGTGGGGAAAGATGGGGACTGGGGGAACTGGTGGGGACCAGTGTGGAAAGATGGGTTCTGGCGGGGACGGACAAGGGACGGACGGTACTGGGTGGGGACTGAATTAAACAGATGAGGTCTGCTGGGGAATGATGGGGACGGGTGGGGGCAGATGTGGACAGAAGGGGGCAGGTTTGATGGGGGCGGGGGAGAGGATGGGATGATGATGGGGGGGACAATTAGGGGAGGGGGACGATGGGAGAGTGGGGGGATGATGGGGGGGTGACAGTGGGAAGGCGACAGGGGGAAGGCGACAGGGGGGAGGCAACCAGGGGGTGGGGAAGGTGACGGGAGGGGTGGGGGGAGGCGATGGGGGGAATGGCGACGGGGTGGGGGGAAGGAGACAGGGTTGGGAAGGAGATGGGGGGGAAGGCGACGGGGGGAAGGAGACAGGGGAAGGAGACGGGGGGGGAAGGAGATAGTGGGGGAAGGCAACAAGGCGGAGGGAAGGCAAAGGGGGGTAAGACGACGGGGGAGGTAAGGTGATGGGGGAGGGAGACGGGGGGAAGGAGTTGGGGGGAGGAAGACGGGGGGGGGGTGGGAGAGAGATTAGGGCAGGAGAAGGGTGGTTTGGAATGACTGAACAAAGTTCCGTGAGAGGCAGGTTTGGGAGGGAAGGTTTAGAGTGACTGGAAGAGGTGACAGTGATAGTGAGGGATGGACTGTGTGGAGGAGGTGACAGTGGTAGGGAGGGTTGGAGTGTTTGGAGGAGGTGACAGTGGTAGGGAGGGTTGGAGTGTTTGGAGGAGGTGACAGTGGTAGGGAGGGTTGGAGTGTTTGGAGGAGGTGACAGTGATAGGGAGGGTTGGAGTGTTTGGAGGAGGTGACAGTGATAGGGAGGGTTGGAGTGTGTGGAGTAGGTGACAGTGATAGGGAGGGTTGGAGTGTGTGGAGGAGGTGACAGTGAGAGGGAGGGTTGGAGTGTTTGGAGGAGGTGACAATGATAGGGAGGGTTGGAGTATATGGAGGAGGTGACAGTGATAGGGAGGGTTGGAGTGTTTGGAGGAGGTGACAGTGAGAGTGAGGGTTGATGTTACTGGAGGAGTTGACAGTGATAGGGAGGGTTGGAGTGTTTGGAGGAGGTGACAGTGAGAGTGAGGGTTGATGTTACTGGAGGAGTTGACAGTGATAGGGAGGGTTGGAGTGTTTGGAGGAAGTGAGAGTGATAGGGAGGGTTGGAGTGTTTGGAGGAGGTGACAGTGATAGGGAGGGTTAGAGTGGTTGGAGGAAGTGACAGTGATAGGGAGGGTTGGAGTGTTTGGAGAAAGTGACAGTGATCTGGAGGTTTGGAGTGTGTGGAGGAGGTGACAGAGATAGGGAGGATTGGAGTGTTTGGAGGAGGTGACAGTGATAGGGAGGGTTGGAGTGTTTGGAGGTGGTGACAGTGATAGGGAGGGTTAGAGTGGTTGGAGGAAGTGACAGTGATAGGGAGGGTTGGAGTGTTTGGAGAAAGTGACAGTGATCTGGAGGTTTGGAGTGTGTGGAGGAGGTGACAGAGATAGGGAGGATTGGAGTGTTTGGAGGAGGTGACAGTGATAGGGAGGGTTGGAGTGTTTGGAGGTGGTGACAGTGATAGGGAGGATTGGAGTGTTAGGAGGTGGTGACAGTGATCGGGAGGTATGGAGTGTGTGGAAGAGGTGACAGTGATAGGGAGGTTTGGAGTGTTTGGAGGTGATGACAGTGATAGGGAGGTTTGGAGTGACTGGAGGAGTTTAAACTGATCGGGACGGCTGTGAGGTTCCCCCAAGGTGAAATACATAGGCAGGGCTGTTCAGACAGAAGAATATGAAAGCCTGTGGAGGTGGCTGGGTGGTAGGAGCAGGGAAGGGAATAGTGTGTGTGAGAGGGAGCATAAAGTGAGTCTGAGTGATGTTTGTGAGGGAGGCCACACATACGAGTGGAATAAATTAACAGCACATACCTCAGGGACCTGCAGTGATGAAACCCTCATTTGAACATGACTGGAAGAATAACAGTAAACTGTCACAGAAAGTCAAAACACTCATTATTAAAGGTAGTGCAGGTTGGACAATGGCAAAGAGATTGTCATGAAGGACAGGGATGAAACAGAATAATGCATGGGTATGCATTCAGATCCACAGTAAGGGGATCATACCAGGGCCTATCCAATGAACCACAGCAAAACAAGTTAACTATTGAATTATAGATGAATGTTCAAAAACATTCACCTCTGAATCAATGTGATTGTACTTCAATGTCAACTCTCTGGCTGGAGCTTGTAGCTGAGAGGTTAGCACAGAACTGGCATCAAACACTTCAGTTTTCATTAATTCCACTTCTCTGTAAAATGAGATGACAAAAGAAACCTGTTGAGAGACATTCAGAATAAACAAACCCTTGGCTTGAGTGTTAAATATCCACCTATTCAAGGAGTTTCCAAAATCTACCACCATCAGTTGAGGACGGGAATTGATCAAATGATTTGAGAGAATTAGTATTTTAATGACAAGGTTATGTTGTAGAGATGACTTGGGAGATTTGATAGATGCTTCAAATTTTAAGATATTTATCTAACCGCTAATTGTGTTCTTCCAAAGATTATTTGGATAGCAGAAGATTGGAATACAGGAAAGAGAAACTTATTAATGAACAGAATTAATCTTCTGTGTTAATCTCCTCAATGGCGGAGTACCTACCCAGCATTCCCCGCGGTGGGGAATACGCTCTATACTCACTACAGGCGAGGGCGGTGCTGCCGCAGTGCCGGGTCTGTCTCCGTGGGAAACGGGAAAAGACGCGCTTTTCCAGACGGCAAGGCTGCAGGAGCTGGAGAGGGATTCGGACCGAGAATAAACCCTTCCAGAGAGAAGCGAGCACCTTGAAAAATAACGTGTGGATAAATGTTTTGCAATTTCGATGGTGAAAATCCGCCATCTTGGCCGGGACCGTGGACGCATGCGCACACGGATGTGTGACGTCACGGGGCGGGGCCTGAGGGTGATTCATGCAGATGCTGAAAATCTGAGACTGGAGTCACAGAAATGTCCAACATGGAAACAGACCCTTCGGTCCAACCCGTCCATACCGACCAGATATCCCAACCCAATCTAGTCCCACCTACCAGCACCCGGCCCATATCCCTCCAAACCTTCCTATTCATATACCCATCCAAATTCCTTTTAAATGTTGCAATTGTACCAGCCTCCACCACTTCCTCTGGCAGCTCATTCCATACACATACCACCCTCTGTGTGAAAATATTGCCCCTTAGGTCTCTTTTATATCTTTCCCCTCTCACCCTAAACCTATGCCCTCGAGTTCTGGATACCCCCACCCCAGGGAAAAATCTTTGTCTGTTTATCCTATCCATGCCCCTAATGATTTTGTAAACCTCTGTCAGGTCATCCCTCAACCTCCGCCACTCCAGGGAAAACAGCCCCAGCCTGTTCAGCTTCTCCCTCTTGCTCAAATCCTCCAATCCTGGCAACAGCCTTGTAAATCTTTTGTGAACGCTTTCAAGTTTCATAACATCTTTCCAATAGGAAGGAGACCAGAATTGAACACAATATTCCAACAGTGGCCTAACTGATGTCATATACAGCCACAACATAACCTCCCAACTCCTGTAATCAATACTCTGACCAATAAAGGAAAGCATACCAAACGCCTTCTTCACTATCGTATTAATCTGCGACTCCACTTTCAAGGAGCTATGAACCTGCACTCCAAGGTCTCTTTGTTCATCAACACTCCCTTGGACCTTACCATTAAGTATATAAGTCCTGCTAAGATTTGCTTTCCCAAAATCCAGAACCTTGCATTTATCCGAATTAAACTCCATCTGCCATTTCTCAGCCCATTGGCCCATCTGGTCAAGATCCTGTTGTAATCTGAGGTAACCTTCTTCTCTGTCCTCTACACCTCTAATTTTGGTGTCATCTGCAAACTTACTAACTGTGCCTCACATCCAAATCAAATCAGAAAGTGCTGGAGGAAGTCAGTGGGTCTGGCAGGAGATGTGGACAGAGAAACAGAGTGAACCATTTCAGTTCTGTGTGCATCTTCTTCAGAACCCATTGCCCGGGTGGTGCAGTGTCCTGGGCATTAGCTTTATAACAGCTTCACCCTCAGGTGATCTCTGAAACAAACAGCAGTCTACTTGAATCCCTGGAGTTTTCTGCAGGTGACATTTTTAACCAACCTGTTCAGACGTGAAGGAGGTGGGCCTTGAGAATCCAGGCCTTGTTAGTTCGAGGGGAGACCCTCAGGGTGGAGTCTCAGGGTCAACCATCTTCAGCTGCTTCGTCAATCACTTTCCCTTCAGAAGTGGGGATGTTGGTTAACGATTGGACAATATTCAACATCATTTTCAACTGCTCCGATACTGATGTAGCACATATCCATATGTTCAGGTTGTAAGTTTGCTCGCTGAGCTGGTAGGTTTGGTCTCATTGAGAACAATCTTACAACCTGAACCTCAACTTGAGCTAAACATTTTCTCAAACACAACACATCCATATGTAGCAAGACCTAGTCAGCATCTAGAATCTGCACAAATGGTAAGTAACAGCCGTATCACATCCGTGCCTGGCAAAGCCCATCTTCAACAAGAGAATATCCGAGTATCCCTTGTTGACATTCCACAGCAATATCATTGTTGAATCCTCCATGAACAGCATTCCGGGGGTGTAATATTGATGAGAAACTGAACAGGAGTAGCCATGCAATTGATACAAGATCAGGGCAGAGGCAAAACAATCTTACAGCGCTCAACTCACCTCCTGCCTGCCCACCTTACAAGACATAAGTCAGGTGTGATATGGAATCCTCTCCACTTGCCTGGTTGAATGCTGCTTCAACAACACAAGAAGCTCATCAACAGGTGGGACAAAACAGCACTCTTGATTGCCAACAACCTTCCCCATTCCCTTTCTTCCCCATTGATATACAGTCACAGCAAATCTCTTGTGTAATATTCTTCTGGATAGGGGGCTGTGCTGTCCATCAGTTGGCGAGGTACATCCCACAACATGTTTGCACCTCAGGACACACATTGTCTCATGTATGCTGTAACAACAACCTGATTTATTCAGGAAGGTTCCTTTTTGCTTTTGATGGGGATTTTTGCATCTTTTGATGTGACTGGATCATTTGTTTGGGTGCGGTATAGAATAGAGGAACAATGTCTTTTTGAAATTGGATTTGTTTGTTCTGAGATTTTACCCTGTATGGACTGTGATAATGTTTGAAGATAATTTCACAGAGAAAAAGACTGAAAGAATTGAAGATGAGTGAGTCAAATCAAACATGAAATAAAGATCCAACAGAGTCACTTAATTCATTTGGACATAAAAGGAATGTGTTTATCTGGTATGTCTGTCAGCAAAGATTTCACAAAAACATTGTGAGTGGTAAAGACACACACACACACACACACACACAAGAGTGTGAGTGTTCCACTGAACTGACTGCAGAAATTATTTAACATTATCGAGTTAACATTCTTTAAAAATCCACAGACAGAGAAGCCATAAATATGTTGTGTTTATGGAAAAGGATTCAACAGATCATCCAACTTGGAGATATCTGAGGAGATCAGCATCATGGAAATGTCTGGATTGTGAGAAGGATTGCAAATCCCAGACCAGCTGGAGACTCATCGACACAGACATTCTGGGGAGAGACTGTTCACCTGCTCTATGTGTTGGGAGGGATTTACTCTGTCATCCAGCTTCATGTAACACCAGTGGGTTCACACTGACAAGAGAACTTTCCCCTGATTGTGGGAAAAAAAGAAACTTTAAGATGTGTAAAGGTCTTAAATTTAATGGTCATAATTTAACATCAACCCGTTCCCATGGGGGAGAAGGTATTCAGCTGTTCCACGTGTGGGAAGGTATTCACTTGGGGATCCAGCCTAATGTCAGACAAACGTCTTCATCATCGGGAGAGAAGCGTTGTCTGCTCTGTTTGGGAATGAATAAACTTCCCAATTCAGCCTAATGTCAACTGTTGAGTTGACTCTGGAGAGAGACTAATCATCTGCTCTGTGTGTGAGAAGGGATTTATTAAATCAGCAAAGCCTCAAATACACAAGTGTGGCCATACTAGAGAGAGAGAGAGAGAGAGAGAGAGAGAGAGAGACTGTCCGCCTGCACTGAGTGTAGGAAGGGACTCACTTAGTCATCTGGACTCAGTGAGCACCAACACATTCCCACCTTTTCCCTGCTCCTTGTGTGGGAAGGGGTTCTCTCGGTTCTCCAATCTCAGCAGCTATGGCTTTGTTCACATCAATGAGAGAACATGTCAATGCGCTGACTGTGAGAAGAGCTTTATGAGTAGTAATGATTTGATGAAACACCAACAAACACATTGTGGGAAGAAGCCGTTCACCTGCACTGTGTGTAGCGAGGGATTCAATTATTCATCCCCACACGTGACACTCCAGTTTAGCTGAGTTGGTTGTATTGTTGGTTTACAGAGCAGTGTGATGTGAACAGCATGGATTCGGTTCCCATTGCCAGTTTAAGATTACCATGAAGGACACTCGTTCTCAAATTCTTCCCTTGCCTGAGGTCTGAGGGCCCTCTGGTCAAATCACCATGAGTTGCTTCTCTCTGTAATGAAGAGATCAGCCCCTATGGTCTGGGAAGACTATGGTGACACACACACACATTCCAGTGGGGTAACATGTGATCGTATTCTGCTGTTATTGTATCCAGAATTGGACTGTGTTCATTCTGTTGGCAGTGGTTCACTTCATTGGATGTGAATTGTCTTTTTAATTGAACTGGTGTTTAATTATTCAGGTAGCAATCACATCAAAAACACAGTTTTTACCCACTGATTTCTCTCCCGTGAGATGAGACCGATAGATGTCCATTTCCTTCCCTGTTCTTGGGTCCTTTATTCATTACTAAGGCTTGATTTGTATTTATAAATGTATTTTCACACATTCAGGATTTCTGAATGTGCTTCATAGCAACTGAAGTCCTTGTGAGGTGGAGTCACAAGGCCCAGGTCTCCCACTTAGAATTTAATGGCACCTGCATGAATTCTCCAATTATTGTTGCCCTACATCAATTCCTTCCATTTAGTTATTCCCTGATACACATCTTCCACGTACGGATGCCCTGCTGATTTTTTTTCATTTCCCGATGCTTGCAACATTTCTTATTTTTATTGAATCCCTGTCCCCTATTCCCCAATTTCGACAGGCTCTACTCCAATTTTCCAATATATTGGCACTCCCACCAATTTTCTAATGTAACGGCAATGTGCACCAATCTCCCATTTATTGTTTCCACCAAATCTCCCATTTTCTCATATCCCTGTACTAATTCTCCCATTTACTGATGCCCGAGCCCGATTCTACCATTTAAGGGTGCGCTACTCTAATTCTCCCATTTACTGTCGCCATGCACCAATTCTCTAATTTAGCTCCACTGTGCACCAGCTCTCTCATTTACTGAGGTCCCACACCAATTCTCCAATCCCGTGTTGCTGAGCACCATTTTCCCCAATTACTGATGTCCTGAACAAGTTCTCCATTCAGTGTTGCCTTACACCAATCCTCATACTGACTGATGCCCTCGCCCAATTTAGGGGTGCGCTACTCTAAATCTCCCAAGAGGTAATGTCCTGCCCCAATTCTCCCATTTAGTGCAACACAGCACGACTCACCCATTCAGTGCTGAACTGCACTAATTAACCATTATCTGAAGCCCAGTTGCAAATTCTCACATTTCCATAATCACTTTCCCAGTTTTTTTTTCATTTAGTAGTTTCTTGCAATGATTCTCCAATTTCGTGGAGCTCTGCCAGAATTCTTAAATTTGGGCGTGGACAAGTTGGACTGAGGAATCTGTTTCCGTGCTGTACATCTCTAAGGCTGTAATTAGTGCTCTACTTCCCTGCACCAATTCTCCCATTTCCCAATCCTGCACTAATTCGGGAATTTCACCAACTCTCCCATTGACGTTATCCTGCCCCAGTCCTCCCATTTAGAATTTAATAGCATCTGCATGAATTCTCCAATTATTGTTATCCTGTATCAATTCCTTCCATTTAATTGTTCCCTGATACACTTCTTCCACATACGGATGTCTTGCTGAATTGTTTTCATTCAGTAATGCACTGAACTGAATCTCCAATTTCCCGATGCTTGCAACATTTCTTCTTTTTATTGATTCTCTGGCCCCTATTCCCCAATTTAGACAAACTGTGCTCCACTTTTCTAATATATTGACACTCCCACCAATTTTCTAATGTAATGGCACTGTGCACGGAATATCCCATTTATTGATTCCCACCAAATCTCCCATTTACTCATACCCCTGTACTAATCCTTCCATTGACTGATGGCCTAGCTGATTCTACCATTTAAGGGTGCGCTACCCTAATTCTCCCATTTCCTGGTGCCATGCACCCATTCTCTAATTGAGCTCCACTGTGCACCAGGTCTTCCATTCAGTATTTCCCTGCAACAATTCTCCCATTTAGTAGTCTGCTGCCAGAATTCTCTAATCTTGCGATTCTTGCATGAAATCTCCAAATTACCGATCCTACACATATCTTCCCTTTATTGGTGAACTGCACCAACTCCCCCATTTCGTGGTGCACTGTATTGCATCTGGACCACTAATCCTTTGCAACATTGGTCCTATTTCCTGATTCACTGCCCGTGTTCTCCCATTTGCTCCAATTCTCGAAGTTATCAGCACCCCGCACCAGGTCTCTCTTTTACTGATGCCCCACACCAATTCTCCAATTCAGTGTTGCTGAGCACCACTTTCCTAAATTACTGAAGTCTGGAACAAGTTCTCCTCACAGTGTTGCCTTACACCAAACCTCATACTGACTGATGTCCTTGAACAATTTAGGGGTGTCCAACTCTCAATCTCCCATCAAGTATTGTCCTGCCCGAATTCTCCCATTTAGTGTTACACTGCCCCAATTCTCCCATTAACTGATGCCCTGTTACATTTCTCACATTTCGATAAGCCCTTCCCCAATTCTCCCAGTAAGTACTTCCTTGCAATGATTCTCCAATTTATTTGAGCGCTGCCAGAATTCTTTAATTGTGGCATGGACAAGTTGGACCGAAGGATCTGTTTCTGTGTTGTAAATCTCTATGATTGTATGACTCTATTTATGGCTATTTCCCCCATTTCTGTATCCTGCACACATCCTGGAACTGCACCAATTCTCCCACTTCGAATTTAAATGGCACCTGCATGAATTCTCCAATTAATGATGCCCTGCATTTTTTTTTCATTTCGTGATGCACTGATCTGAATCTCCAGTTAACTGATACTTGCAACACTTCTTTTTTCTAAAGGTAGAAGACAGAGGGTGGTGGGGGAGGGTTGCTTTTCAGACTGGAGGCCTGTGACCAGTGGTGTGTCACAAGGATCGGTGCTGGGTCCACTGTTGTTTTGTCATTTATATAAATGATTTGGATGTGACCATAGGACGAATGGTTAGTAAGTTTGCAGATGACAGTAAAATTGGAGGTGTCGAGGACAATGAAGATGATTATCTCAGATTACAACAGGATCTCGATCAGATGGGCCACTGGGCTGAGGAGTGGCAGATGGAGATTAATTTAGATAAGTCTGAAGTGCTGCATTTTGGAGAAGCAAAAGAGAGCAGGACTTACACACTGAATGACAAGGTAGGAGGGATGTTGTGAAACAAATAGACCTGGAGTGCTTTTTCATAGATTGTTGAAGGTGGACTAACATTTCGATAGGATGGTGAAGAAGGCGTTTGGCATTTTTGTCTTTATTGCTCAGTTAATTGTGTAAAGGGGTTGGGAGGTCATGTTGTGGTATTGGTTCGACCACCTTTGGTATATAATGTGCAATTCTGGACTCCATCCTGTAAGAGGGATGTTGTGAAACTTTAAAGTGTTGAGAAAAGTTTTACAAGGATGTTGCCAAGGCTGGAGGGTGTGTGCTGGAGGGTAAGACTGTATAGGTTGGGGCTATTATCCCTGGAGTGTCAGTGGCTGAGGGGTAACCTTATGGAGGTTCACAAAATCATGAAGGACCCTCAATAGGGTAAAAAGTCAAGGTGATTTCCCTGTGATGGGGGAGTCCAGAAGCAGATGGTACATTTTAACGTTGAGAGGGGAAACATAAAAGGGACCTAAGGGGAATATTTTTCACACAGAGGGCACTGTGTGCATGAGCTGCCAGAGGAAGTAGTGGAGGCTGGTACAATTACAACATTTAAAAGGTATCTGGGTGGGTGTAGGAATTAAAAAGGGTTCAGAGGAACATGGGCCAAATTCTGACAAATAGGATGAGATTGACATCGGATATCGGTTCAGCATGGATGTGTTGGACTGAATGATTTGTTACCGAGTTTATATTGCTCTGAGTGGGTTGAGCTCCTGATTGTAGATTTATGAAGCAGAAAATAAAGTATGGTACAGAGTTAGACCGAGAAATCCTGCTGATCCCATCAGCTTTATCCTGTTTCCTTAATCCTCCTCCTTCAATCAATCCATTATTCCGATCCTCATTCAGAATTCCTGAAGCTCTGTAACTGCCCTGGAACAATGTGTTGAAAGTCCTATTGCAGTCCACACGAGGTACCTTTCCCACTGCCCTGCTCCCACGGCCTGCAATGCTGCAGACTGAGCAGACAACCCGAAGGACAATGATGAGCTCCTTCTGGCCCACGGCCCTCCTTCTCACTGAATGAAGACAATCACCAGAAGCAGAATCAAGCTCTTGTTGGAGCCTTGAATACCTGACTCTGTTTCACTGAGTGAAGATTGGACTCAGAAACAGAAATGAAATCAACTTCCTATCTGCATTGTGTCACTCTTTAAGATCTCTGTGTGTCTGAGTTCAGGTCATTTGATTGGAGACTGTGGATAGTGGGTCCCCAGTGAAATGGAAAGAATGGTGGAGGAGCTCACTGAGGGACATCTCTCAAAGTGAGAGTCAGAAAGATGCTATTCCACATTGGAAGGGTTTAAGGGGAATTGATGGCTCAGAATAATGACATACTGATGTTTGTAAAACTTAGGAACTCTGATTGTTTTGAGGCTGGAGTTTATTTTATCCTTGTGTAGATTTGACACATTAATCCCCCCTCCCCACCACTACAGAAGCTGTTGGAACTGTTCAGTGTTTCCAGCAGCTTCTGTAATTATTTCAGGTTCCTGACGGGAGCAGTCTCTCACTTTTCGAACAAAACAAACCCATCCTTGTGCTGTACCCAATATTTCAATAAGAAATGGGAAGCAGCAGAGGGGAAAGCTTCCGAGATGCCGAGCAATGCCGCCCTGTTCCACACTGCAATTCACAGGAACCATCACCAGGAAAAGCAAGGATCAATCTGGCTATATCCCGGGGGCTTTCCTTCAAAGGACTGTTTACAAACCACGACACTGCGATGGCCGGGAGTCGAACCTGGGTCAACTTCTTGGAAGGCAGTTCTGCTCCCCACTATCCCACAATCACCCTGCTCCCAGCTCCCTCCCCATTCCCAAACACACTTAACAAGGCCGTGATCATCACCAACTGGATTGGGACTGAAATCCAAACAAGAAATTGCTGGGGAATCTCAGCAGGTCTGACAGAGCCTTAGAGTGAAGCGCTGTCTCCTCATCTCAGTCCCAAATAACCTGCCCCTTACCCTGAGAGGGTGGTAATCAAACCCGAATGAACTGCGGATGCTGTAACATTAACGCTGATTTCTCTGCACAGATGCTGCCTGACCTGCTGAGCTTTTCCAGTAACCCCTGAGACTGTGTTATTGTGTTTCAGATTCCCAGACCCACAGGATTAATTTCTCAGCATCTCCCCTCTCAAGCCTCTTCACAATCTGAGACATTCCAATGAAACCACCTTTTAATTTTCTAGAATATCGACCCAATTTATTCAGATATTCAGCCCTGGAGCACACGGGTCCCAAATACTGAGCTTTATTTTGTGATTCATTCATGTGTTTGGGTCATTGCCGCTGGGTCCCCAAGGATTGCTCAGATATAATTGCTCTGGTGAAGGTGACGGTGAGTTATTGCCTTGAACTGCTGCCATTTATTTGGGGCAGATAAACCCACAATGATGTAAGGGAGGGAGTTCCAGGATTTCCAACCAATGGCACTTGTGGGACTGAGATGTTTTTCCAAGCCAGGGTGGGGAGTGTCTTAATGTGGAATTGTCACCTGGTGGTGTTCCCGTGTATCTGCTGTGTTCAGCATTCCACATGATAGTGCCGTGGGTCTGGAAGCTGCTCTGGAAGGAACCTTGGGGAATTTCTCCAGTACATCTTGTCTCAGCTGAACTATCCCAGTCAGGCACATGAGCCCTAATCCTGTAATCCAGCTCTGAGAATGTAATAGCAGGTGGGACCCACCCTGTCCCCCCTAATGTGGGCATGTTTGGGAAACCTCGGAGAGTCCAATCTCATTCATTCCATCTCGGCGTTTTTCCCCGTTTAAGATTGCTTTCAAAGTGCAACAGTGTGATGGCAGGGGTTCGAGCCCGGGTTAACTGCTGGGAAGGAGACATGTCTAACCCTTTCCCAGTAATTGGCAAGGTATTCCCAAGGCCGTGATCAGGACCAATTGGATTGGGACTGAAATACAAACAGAAACTGCTGGGGGAGCTCAGCAGGTCTGACAGCATCAGCATCAGATCCCTTCAGTTCTGAAGGACAATCCCTGGACTCTAGAGGTTCACTCGGATTTCTCCCACAAATGAGGCCACTCCCACTAATTCCCGCCAGTAATTTCTGTGTTATCTGTCAGCTCTCCAGGATCTGCAGTTCCTTGTTTTAAATACAGTAGATGTTGACCAACCGAAGGGGATATTGGGTCAGGTGACGGTCTACCTCATTCATTGGGGCAGATCCAAGGAGCATCTTAAACCGGAGAGGGATCAGGGGGGAATCGGAGCCGTTTAGAGAGAGAGTACAGAAGGTAAGACAGCTCAGCTCAAAGCACGGTGCTTAATGCTGCCCCGATTAAACTATTGAAGATGGCAGAGGGACAGATGAGCTGAGACAGGGTGGGAGCTGGGAGATATTGATGATGTGGAAGGACAGTGTGTGTATCTGATCACATTCTGTCAGTCTGACTAATAGCAGTCATTCCTGACACTGGATTCACTGAGGGGGTGAAGGGTCAGTGAACAGAGCGGACTGTCCCTGTTATTCTGTTCCTGACTCTCCAGCTCCCGCTCTGTTCGTGACCTCTCAGTCTCCCGGGAAATGGGCTTTTTCCCAATTGGGCCGGATTCCTGGCCTTTATCCTTGGCCGAGCTGAGAGTTGATGGTCTGAGGAATATCATTCCCAAATGACTCCTGTCCAAGATAATACCGATTAATGTGTCTGTGTATCCTCCATTAATCTGTAAACATCATTGCTCAGGGCTGGAGGGACATGGATTGATGACATTGAGGATGTTATGAACCAGACCAAACTCCTCTGCCTTAAGGAAATGGTCTCGACCCCTTTTCCTGATTTCCTGAAGGGAAGTGTAAGGCGTTACAATGTGATTGGTCAAACTGCCAGGCCTGAATCAAAACATACTTTACTCCACACTATCGTTGGAACACAAACATAAGGAAGAAAGATTGGACAAACCGAACTCGATTGGAAACCTGAACTAAATGAACATTATTTAACTATAAACAGCAACTGTTCGGATATAGTAACATTCCATAAACCACACAATTCTGGTCTTTCTGCTATCGGGAGAATGGGGTGAAACTTGTAAAGATTCAGAAAAGATTTACAAGGATGTTTGCAGAGTCAGGATTTCTGATTGTTTTGTGGCTGGAGTTTATTTTATCCTTGTGTAGATTTGACACATTAACCCTCCCTCCCCACCACTACAGAAGCTGTTGGAACTGTTCAGTGTTTCCAGCGGCTTCTATAATTATTTCAGGTTCCTGACGGGAGCAGTCTCTCACTTATGGAACAAAACAAACCCATCCTTGTGCTGCACCCAATATTTCAATAAGAAATGGGAAGCAGCAGAGGGGAAAGCTTCCGAGATGCCGAGCAATACTTCCCGGGTTCCACACTGCAATTCACAGGAACCATCACCAGGAAAAGCAAGGAGCAATCTGACAGATCCGGTTTACCACAGAATGAAAGATTTATTTCCTCGATTTATCCCAGTGCCTTACCTTTAAAAGGCTGTTTACAAACCACAACACTGCAATGGCTGGGAATCGGACCCAGGTCAACTGCTTGGAAGACAGCTCTGCTCCCCACTATCCCACCATCACCCTCCTAACAGCTCCCTCCCCATTCCCAAACACACTTAACAAGGCCGTGATCATCACCAACTGGATTGGGGCTGAAATCCAAACAGACACATACTCTGTATCTAACCCAGTGATGGAGCTATCCTGATTGAGTTTGATGTAAACAGGATGGGGGAAGTGGGGGATTTAATCAGTACCTAACGCCGAGCTCAAAATGGCCTGGGAATTTGAAATGCTGCAGTGTAGAGGGAGATTTACTCTGTATCTGACCCCATTCTCTACCTGCCCTGGGGATTTAAATGGGGACAGTTTAATGGGAGCTTTATTTTGTCTGGAACCCTGTGCTCCCTCTGCCCTGGGAGTGTTTGCTGGGATCACTGTCTAACCTCTGTGATATGGATCCTATGAAGATTGATGGGAGACAGTGTAAATGGAATTGTCAGGATCCAATTCCTTCACGTGGATGAGAGAAGGTGGGAAAAAATGATACCAGTGGGACTGAAGGGTCAGTAGCAGAATGAAGACACCATTGGCTCAGAGAGAGTAGACAGGATAGAGGGTCATGAGGGTTTCAGACTGGAGGGAGCTACAGGCACATACAAGTTGGGAACTGTTTTCAGTAAAAGACAATTGATCCCAGGTCACTGCAGAGTGTAAGAATCTGATGCCTTTCCCTCACTATCCCCCTCCAATCCCTGGGAAGATCTGCTCCCACACCATGTTCCATCCCAACTGCTGACTGTGTTACATACATTAATACATTGGAGCTGGGCAGAGGTGCTTTTTACCCTGGGATCTTGCTGTGTAACTTGCCTCCAAAATGCTCTTGCTCCCCCTTTCAACTAATCTTTTCCCTCTTTTATCCCGAGGAACCTTTGTTTGGAAAGCTGCAACGTGAAGATCCAAAATGTTCGAGTCCAGGAAAGAACAACCTCCAGAGGGGGAGCACGGGCCTGAGGCCTGAGGCCTGGTCGACAGGCTGCATCCCGTGGGGGCCCACGTGAGTTGTGTGTTTATTTACCCCGAGGTTTAATCTCCTCTGGGGGGGACCCTGGGTTTTAGGGGCCTCTGGGTAACTGGTTCCTGTCAGATTGTGGCCCTGTCATTTTTAAAACAGGTTTGAAGCCTGGGGTTAAAGTTTGTCAATCCCCAGGTTCTGAGAGGTAGGACTCTCTCAGGGTGGAATTAAAACCCAAATGCTGTGACCCTCTCTAAAGACTCCCTCTCTCACCCTTCTCTCTCACCCCTCTCTCTCTCACACCCCTCTCTCTCACCCTCCCTCTCTCATCCCGTCTCTCATTCCTCCTCCCACTCTCATCCCTCCTCTCTCACACTCTCCCTATCTCACCCCTCTCTCACAGCCCCTCCTGCTCTCACCCACGCTCTCTTGCACCCCCTATCTCTCTCACCCCCTTCTCTCTCACTGCCTCTCTCTCACACACCCCCTTTCTCTCTCACCTTGTTATCTCTCTCTCCCTCACTCTCTCTCACCCCCTCTCTCTCCACCCTGCTCTCTCACTCTCACCCCTCCCTCTGTCATCCCTCACCCTCTCTCCCCTTTACACCCTCTCTCTCCCCCGCCCTCTCTCTCATCCCCTCATGTCTCTCGCTCCCTTTTTCTCTCTCTCATTCCCCTTCCCTCTCGCACTCTGTCTCACACTCCCACTCTCTTTCTCTCTCGCACCCTCTTTCTCTTGTTCACCCCATTTCTCCATCTCTTTTGACCCCTTTCTTCCTCCCTTCATCTTGCTCTCGCTCTGTCTCTCTCTAGCGCCCACTCTCTCATCCCATCTCCCTCACACCCCTCTAACTGTCTCATCTGTTCACTCGCTCTCTCTCTCTGTCTCTCTCTCTCTCAACCCATCATTCACTGTCTATCTCACCCTCTCTCTCACCTCTTTAACTCTTTCTCTCTCGCGTCCCATCTCTCTCATCCCTCTTTATCTCGCTGTCCCCCTTTCTCTCTCACCCTTTATCTCTCCTCCTTTCTCTCAATCCCTCTCTCTCACCCCCTCTCTCTCCCACTCTCTCTCCCACCTCCTCTCTCTCACCCCCTCACATTCACTCTTTCTCTGACCTTCTCTCTCTCTTTCTCTTCCCCCTCTCTCTTTCTCCCCCTCTCTCCTTTTCTCAGACCTCTCTCCCTTTCTCACCCCTCTCTCCCTCACCCCTTTCTCTCTTACCCCCTCTCTCTCAACCCCTCTCTCTCACCCTCTCTCTCTCACCCCCGCATCCCCCTCTCTCCCCCCTCTATCCCCCCTCTCTCCCCCGCTCTCTCACCTCCTCTCTCCCCCTCTCCTCCATCTCTCCCGCTCTCTGCCATCTCTCTACCCCCTCTCTGTGCCCTCTCTCTGCCCCCAATCCCACCCCCTCTCCCTCTCCCTCCTCCTCCCTCGCCCCCTCTCTCTCATCCTCTCTCCCCTCCTCTCTCGCCCCTCTGTCTCGCACCCCTCTCTCACCCCCCCTCTCTCTCTCACATTCTCTCTCTCTGTCTCACTCTTCTGCTCGCTCTCTTCCTCTTGCGGTCTCTCTGTCACTCTCTCACCCTCTTCTCACGTTCTCTCTCTCTCCCTGCCTCTCTCCCTCTCTCTTGCCTCCCGCTCTCTCTTATCTCACGGTCTCTCTCGTTCGCTCTCTCGCTCGTGCTCTCTCTCTCTCTGTCGCTCATGCTCTCTCTGTCTGTCACTCTCACTCTTGCTCTATCTCTCTCTGTCTGTCGCTCTCTCTCTCTCCATCTCTCTCTCTCAGTCCTCCCCCTCACCTCCTTTCTCTTGCAACCCATCTTTCTCAACCCCTCTCTCTCCCGTCTCTCTCTAACCCTCTCTCTCTCTCTCACCCCCTCTTTCCCCAGTCTCTCTCTTAACCTCTCTCTCTCAAAACCTCTCTCACCCCCTCTCTCTCAACCTCTCTCTCCCCCCTCAACCCCCCTCTCTCAATTGCTCTCTCACCCCTCTCATTCTCACCCTCTCTCTCTTCCCCTCTCTCCCACCCTCTGTCTCTCACTCCCGTCGCTCTCTCTCTCAAGCCCCCCCTCTCTCTCTCTCACATCTATCTCCCTCTCACACCCCTCTCTCTCTCCCCTCTCTCTCCATCACCCCTCTCTCTCCCACCCCAATCTCTTTCACCTCCCCCTCTCTCTCTCACACACAAACTCTCACACACCCTCACTCTCTCACCCCCTCCCTCTCTCCCACCCTCTCTCTCTCACTCCCGTCGCTCTCTCTCTCAAGCCCCCCTCTCTCTCTCTCACATCTATCTCCCTCTCACACCCCTCTCTCTCCCCTCTCTCTCCATCACCCCTCTCTCTCCCACCCCAATCTCTTTCACATCCCCCTCTCTCTCTCACACACCCTCACTCTCTCACCCCCTCCCTCTCTCCCACCATCTCTCTGCCTCTTTCTCATCCCCTCTCTCTCCTTCTCGCTCCCTCTCTCTCACCTACTCTCTCTCTCCCACCTCCTCTCTGTCACTCACTCCCACCTCTCCCTCTCACCGCCCTCTCCCCCTCTCTCTCTCCCCCTCTATCTCACCTCCTCTCTCTCACCCCTCTCTCTCGCACCCCTCTCTCACCCCCCTCTCTCTCACATTCTCTCTCTCTGTCTCACTCGTCTGCTTGCTCTCTTCCTCTTGCGGTCTCTCCCTCACTCTCTCACCCGCTTCCCACGGTCTCTCTCTCTCCCTGCCTCTCTCCCTCTCTCTTGCCTCCCTCTCTCTCTTATCTCATGGTCTCTCTCGTTCGCTCTCTCTCACTCGTGCTCTCTCTGTCTGTCACTCTCACTCTCTCTCTCCCTCTCTCTCAGTCCACCCTATCTCTCTCACCTCTTCGCTCTCACTCTTGCTCTATCGTTCTCTCTGTCTGTCACTCTCTCACCCCTCACTCTCACTCCCTCTCTCTCTCAGCCCCCCTCACCACCCCTTCTCTCGACACCCCTCAATCTCCCATCCCCTCACTCTCTCACGCCCCTCAGTCACTCACCCCCCTCTCTCTCAATCCCTCGCTCTCTCTCACATCCAACTCTCTCTCACCCTTCTCTCTCAACCCCCCTCTCTCTCCCCTCTCTCTTCCTCACCCCTCTCTCCCACCCCAATCTCTTTCACAACCCCCCTCTCTCTCACACACTCTCACACACCCTCGCACTCTCACCCCCTCCCTCTCTCCCACCATCTCTCTGCCTCGTTCTCATCCCCTTTCTCTCCTTCTCACTCCCTCTCTCTCTCCCACCCCCTCTCTCAACGCCCCACACTCTCTCATTCCCTCAGTCTCTCACCCCCTCTCTCAACCCCTTGCTCTCTAAACCCCCCCACTCTCACCCCCCCTCTCACTCCCTCTCTCTCTCACCACCCCCTCTCTCAACCCCCCACACTCTCTCACCCCCTCAGTCTCTCACCCCCTCTCTCTCAACCCCTTGCTCTCTAAACCCCCCTTCTCTCACCCCCCTCTCTCTCACTCCCCCTCTCTCTCACCACCCCCTCTCTCAACCCCCCACACTCTCTCATTCCCTCAGTCTCTCACCCCCTCTCTCTCAACCCCTTGCTCTCTAAACACCCCCACTCTCACCCCCCTCTCTCTCACTCCCCCTCTCTCTCACCACCCCCTCTCTCAACCCCCCACACTCTCTCACCCCCTCAGTCTCTCACCCCCTCTCTCTCAACCCCTTGCTCTCTAAACCCCCCTCCCTCTCCATCTCCCTCTGTCTCTCACACCCCCTCTCTCTCCATCCCATCTTACTCTCTCACACCCACTCTCTCTCACACACCCCCTCTCTCTCACCCCCACTCCCTCACCCCCTCTGTCTCACCCATCTCTCTCCCCCTCCCGCTCTCTCCACTATCTCGCTCCCGCCTCTCTCGCCCTCCCCTCTCTCTCACCCTCCCCTCTCTCTCGCCCTCCCCACTCTCTCTCCCTCCCCACTCTCGCCCTCCCCTCTTTCGCCCTCCCCTCTCACTCGCCCACCCCTCACTGGCTCTCCCCTCTCTCTCCCTGCCCCCTCTCTCTCTCCCTCCCCTCACTGGCCCTCCCATCTCTCTCCGTCCCCCTCACTCTCCTTCCCCTCTCTTGCCCTCCCCCCTCTCACTCTCCCTCCCCTCTCAATCTCCCTCCCCTCTTACTCTCCCTCCCCCTCCACCCACCCAGCCTCCACTCTCTCTCCCACCCGCTCTCTCCCACGCTCTCTCCCCTCTTCTCTCTACCCCCTCCCCCTCTCACCTGTCTCACACCCTCCACTCCCCCTCCTCTCTCTCCTCCCTCCTCTCTCTTCCTTCCTCTCTGACCCTCCTCTCTCCCCTCCTCTCTTTCCTCCTCTCTCCCCCTCCTCTCTCCCCTACTCTTTCTCCTCATTGCTCTCCTTCTCTATCTCTCCCTTATCCTCTCTCCCCTCCTCTCTCTTCGCACCTCTCTCTTCCCTCCTCTCGCCTCCTCTCTCTCCCACTCTCTCTCTCTCTCTTGCTCTCTCTCTCTCTCTGCCCTCTCTCCCCTCTCTCTCCTTCCCCTCTTTCTCTCCCCGAACTTTCTCTCCCCCCACTCTCTCTCTCTGCCCACTCTCTGTGCCTCCTCTCTCTGTCCTCTCCCTACCGTCCCCCCGTCCCCCTCTGTCCCCCACTCTCAGCATCCCCCATTCTCTGTCCCCCTCTCTCTGACACCTTCTCTATTCCCCACTCTGTACCCCTCTCTCTGCCCCCGACTCTCTGTCCCCCTCTATCTCCCCCACTCTCTGTGCCCCTGCTCTGTAGTCCTCTCTCTGTCCCCCTCTCTCTCTGTCCCCCTCTCTCTGTCCCCCTCTCTCTGTCCCCCTCTCTCTGTCCCCCTCTCTCTGTCCCCCTCTCTCTGTCCCCCTCTCTCTGTCCCCCTCTCTCTGTACCCCTCTCTCTGCCCCCGACTCTCTGTCCCCCTCTATCTCCCCCACTCTCTGTGCCCCTGCTCTGAAGTCCTCTCTCTGTCCCCCTCTCTCTCTGTCCCCCTCTCTCTCTGTCCCCCTCTCTCTGTCCCCCTCTCTCTCTGTCCCCCTCGCTCTCTGTCCCCCTCTCTCTGTCCCCCTCTCTCTGTGCCCCTCTCTCTCCCACCCGCCTCACTATCCCCCCTCTTTGTCCTCCTCTCTCTCTGTTCCCCTCTCTCTCAGTCCGGCTCTCTCTGTTCCCCCTATCTCTGTCGCCCTCTCTCTCCCACCGCCTCTCTCAGACCCCCTCTCCCTCCCACCACATCTCTCTCTGTCCCCCTCTCTCTGTCCCCCTCTGTCTGTCTCCCCCTCTCTCTGTCCACCCTGTCTCTGTCCCACCTCTCTCTGTCCACTCTCTCTGTCCCCCTCTCTCTGTCCCCTCCACCTCTACCCCGCTCTCTGCCCCCCTCTCAGTCGCCCTCTCTCTGCACCGTCTCTCTCTGCCCCCAGTCTGACCCCCTCTCTCTCTCTGTCCCTCACTCTCTCCATCTCCCCACTCTTTGTCCCCCACTCTCTGTCCCCCTCTCTCTGACCCCCTCTATCTCCCCCACTCTCTGTGCCCCTCTCTCTATCGCCCTCTCTCTGCCCCCTCCCCTTCCACCCGCCTCTCTCTGTCCCCCCCTTTCTCTCTCCCCCCTCTGTGTCCCCCCTCTGTCCCCCCCGTCCCCCCTCTCTGCCCCCTCAATCTCCCCCTCCCTCTAACCCTCTCTACCTCCCCCTCTTTTTGTCCTCCTCTATCTTCCCCACTCTCAGTACCCCCTCTCTCTACCCCTCCCTCTGACCCCCTCTACCTCGCCCTCTTTTTGTCCCCCTCTATCTCCCCCACTCTCAGTACCCCACTATCTGTCCCCCTCCCTCTGACCATCTCTACCTCCCCCTCTTTTTGTCCCCCTCTATCTCCCCGACTCTCAGTACCCCCCTCTCTGTCCCACTCTCTGTCCCCCTCTCCGTGCCCCCCTCTCTGTGCCCCCCTCTCCGTGCACCCCTCTCCGTGCCCCCCTCTCTGTCCCCCTCTCTCTGTCCCCCTCTCTCTGTCCCCCTCTCTCTTCCACCCGCCTCGCTATCCCCCCTCTTTGTCCCCCCGCCCCGTCCCCCTCTCTCTCAGTTCGGCTCTCTCATACCCCTTCTCTCACCCACCGCATCTCTCTCTGTCCCCCTTTCTCTGTCCCCCTCTCTCTGTCCCCCCTCTCTCTGTCCACCCTCTCTCTGTCTCCTCTCTCTGTCCCCCTCTCTCTGTCCCTCTCTCTCTGTCCCCCCTCTCCCTGTCCCCCCTCTCTCTGTCCCCCCTCTCTGTCCCCCTCTCTCTGTCCCCTCTTTCTCTCCCCTGCTCTCTGCCACCCCCTCTGTCGCCCTGTCTCTGCTCCGTCACTCTCTGCCCCTCTCTCTAACCCCCCATCTCTCTCTCTCCCCCACTCTCTCCATCCCCCCCACTCTCTGTCCCCCTCTCTGACCCCCCTCTCTGACCCCCTCTCTCTCCTCCACTCTGTACCCATCTCCCTGTCCCCCACTCTATATTGCCCTCTCTCTCTGTCACCCTGTCTCTGAGCCCCGCTATCTCCCACCTCTCTCTGTCCCCCCTCTCTCTATCCCCTCTCTCTCTGTCCCCCTCTCTCTCTGTCCCCTCTCTCTCTGTCACCCTCTCTCTGTCGCCATTTATCAGCCCCCCTCTCTCACTGTCCCCCTCTGTCTCTGACCCCCTCTCTTGCTGTCCCCCTCTATATCACCCTCTCTCTGTCCCCCTCTCTCTGACCCCCTCGATCTCCTCCACATTCTGTGCCCCTCTCTCTGTCGCCCTCTCTCTGTCACCCTCTCTCTGTACCCCCTCTCTCTCTGTCCCCCCTCTGTCTCCCCCTCTCTCTCTGTCCCCCTCTATCTCCCCCTCTCTCTGACCCCTTCTATCACCCCCTCTTTTTGTCCTACTCTCTGTCCACCTCTATCTCCCCCACTCGCTGTACCACTATCTCTGTACTCTTCGCTCTGAACCCCTCTATCTACCCCTCTCTCTGTGCCTCTCTCTCTGTCCCCCTCCCTTTGTCAACCTCTATCTCCCCTTTCTCTGTCCCCCTCTCTCTGTCCCCCTCTCTCTCCCACCAGCCTCTCTCTGACCCCCTCTCTCTCCCACCCGCCTCTCCCTCTCTGTCCCTCTCTCTGTCCCCCCCCCCTCTGTCCCCCCCTCTCTGTCCCCCCTCTCTCTGTCCCCCCTCTTTCGGTCCACCCCTCTTTCTGTCCCTCCCTCTCTCTGTCCCCCTCTCTCTGACCCGCTCTCTCTGACCCTCTCTTGCTCCCCCACTCTCTGTGGTCGTCTCTCTGTCGCCCTCTCTCTGCCCTCCTCTCCCTTCCACCTGCCTCTCTCTTCCCCCCCTCGCTCTGACCCCCTCTCTCTCTGTCCCCCTCTCTCTCTGTCCCCTTCTCTCTGTCCCCCCCCTCTCTCTGTCCCACCTCTCTCTGTCCCCCCTCTGTCTGTCTCCCCTCTCTCTCTGTCCCCCCTCTGTCCCCCTCTCTCTCTGTCCCCCCTCTCTCTGCCCCCCTCTCTCTCTGCCCCGCTCTCTCTCTGTCCCCCTCTCTCTCTCTGTCCCCCTCTCTGTCCCCCTCTCTGTGCCCCCCTCTCTGTGCCCCCCTCTCTCTGTCCCCCTCTCTGTGCCCCCTTCTCTGTGCCCCCCTCTCTGTGTCCCCCTTTCTGTTCCCCCTCTCTCTGTCCCCCTCACTCTGTCCCCCTCTCTCTGTCCCCCTAGCTCTCTGCCTCCTCTCTCTGTCCCCCTCTCTCTGTCCCCCTCTATCTGTCCTCCTCTCTCTGTCCCCTCTATCTCTACCCCGCTCTCTGCGCCCCTCTCTTTCGCCCTCTCTCTGCTCCGTCTCTCCCTGTCCCCCTCTCTGACCCCCTTTCTCTCTCTCTCTCTCTGTCCCACACTCTCTCCATCTCCCCACTGTCTGTCTCCCCCTCTCTCTGACCCCATCTATCTCCCCCACTCTCGGTGCCTCTCTCTGTCGCCCTCTCTCTGCCCCTCTCTCCCTTCTACCTGCCTCTCTCTGTCCTCCTCTCTCTCTGTCCTCCTCTCTCTCTGACCTCCTCTCTCTGTCCTTCTCTCTCTGTCCACATCTCTCTCTGACCTCCTCCCTCTGTCCTTCTCTCTCTGTCCCCACCTCTCTCCGTCCCCCCAACTCTCCGTCCCCCCCACTCTCTGTCTCCCTCTCTCTGTCGCCCTCTCTCTGCCCCCATCTTTCTGATTCCCTCTCTCTCCCCCACTCTGTACTCCTCTCTCTGTCCCTCACTCTCTGTCCCCTCTCTCTGTCCCCCTCTATATCTCCGTCTCTCTGTCCCCCTCTCTGACCCTCTCTCTCTGCCCCCTCACTCTGTCCCCTTCTGTCTGCCCCATCTCTCTCTGCCCCTCTCTCTCTGTCCCCCTCTCTTTCTGCCCCCTTTTCTCTCTGTCCCCCTCTCTCTGTTGCCCTCTCTCTGCCCCTCTCTCTCTGTCCCCCACTCTCTCTGTCACCGTCTCTCTGTCGCCATTTCTCTGCCCCCCCTCTCACAGTCCCCCTCTGTCTCTGACTCCTTCTCTCGTAGTCCCCCTCTATATCACCCTCCCTCTGTCCACCTCTCTCTGACCCCCTCTATCTCCCCCACTCTCTGTGACACTCTCTCTGTCGCCCTCTCTCTGTCCCCCCTCTCTCAGTCCCCCCCTCTCTGCCCCTCTCTCTACCCCCATGCCCCCCCACTCTCAGTCCCCCCAACTCTCTGTCCACCCCATCCCTCTGTCCCCTCTATCTCCCCGACTCTCTGTGCCCCTCTCTCTGTCCCCCTCAATTTGACCATCTCTGTCTTCCCCTCTCTCTGTCCCCCTCTCTCTGTCCCCGCCTCGCTCTCAGTCCGGCTCTCTCTCTGCCCCCTCTCTCTGTCCCCCTCTCTCTGTCCCGCGCTCTCTCTGCCCCCTCTCTCTGTCCCCCTCTCTCTGTCCCCCTCTCTCTGTCCCCCCCTCTCACTGCCCCCTCTCGCTGTCGCCCTCTCTCTGTCCCCCCCTCTCTCTGTCCCCCTCTCTCTGTCGCCCTCTCTCTCTTTCCCTCTATCTCTCCCCCGCTCTCTGCCCCCTCTCTCTGCTCCGTCTCTCTCTGCCCCTCTCTCTTTGACACCCTCTCTCTCTCTGTCCCCCACTCTCTCCATCCCCCCACTCTCTGTCCCCCTCTCTCTGACCCCCTCTCTCTCCCACTCTTTACCCCTCTCTCTGTCCCCTCTCTCTGTCCCCCACTCTCTGTCCCCCACTCTCTCTCCCTATCTCTCTGTCCCCCTCTCTGTCCCCCTCTCTCTGTCCCCCTCTATGTCCTCCTCTCTCTGAGCCCCGCTATCTCCCCCACACACTGTGCTCCTCTCTCTGTCGCCCTCTCTCTGCCCCCCTCTCCCTTCCACCCGCCTCTCTCTCTGTACCCCCCTCTATGACCGCCTCTCTCTCTGTCCCCCTCTCTCTCTGTCCCCCTCTCTTTCTGCCCCCTTTTCTCTCTGTCCCCCTCTCTCTGTCGCCCTCTCTCTGCCCCACTCTCTCTGTCCCCCACTCTCTTTTCACTCTCTCTCTGCCCCCTCTCTCTCTGCCCCCCTCACTCTGTCTCCCTCTGTCTGCCCCATCTCTCTTTTCCCCTCTATCTCTGCCCCGCTCTCTCTCTGTTCCCCCCTCTCTTTCCCCCCCTCTGTCCCACCCCATCTTTGTCCCCCCTCACTGTCCCCCCTCTCTCCGGCCCCCCCTCTCTCTGACCCCCTCTATCTCCCCCTCTCTCTTTTGCCCCTCTCTCTCTTTCCCCTCTCTCTCTGCCCCCTCACTCTGTCCCACTCTCTCTGCCCCCCTCTCTCTGTCCCCTCTTTCTCTGTCCCCCACTAACTCCCCCACTCTCTGTGCCCCTCTCTCTGTACCCCTCTCTCTGACCCCCCTCTACCTCCCGCACTCTCTGTGCCCCTCCCTCTGTCCCCTCTCTCTGACCCCCTCTATCTCCCCCTCTCTCTTTCCCCCTCCCTCTTTACCCCCGCTCTCTGTCCCCCTCTCTGTCGCCCTCTATCTTCCCCCCTCTCTGTCCCTCTCTCTCTCTGTCCCCCCTCTCTCTCTGTCCCTCTCTCTCTGAGCCACTCTCTCTGTCGCCCTCTATCTGTCCCCCTCTCTCTGTCCCGCTCTCCCACCCACCCACCTCTCTCTGATCCCCTCTCTCTCCCACCCGCCTCTCTCTCTGTCCCATGCCCTCTGACCCCCTCTCTCTCTGTCCCCCTCTCTCTGTCCCCCTCTCTCTCTGTCCACATTCTCTCTGTCCCCCTCTCTCTGTCCCTCTCTCTCTGTCCCCCCTCTCTCTGTCCCCCTCTCTCTGTCCCCTTCTATCTGACCCACTCTCTCTGTCACCCTCTCTATGACCCCCTCTCTCTACCACCCGCCTCTCTCTCTCCCCGGTCTCTGACCCCCTGTCTGTCGCCCTCTCTCTGTCCCCCTCTCTCTCCCACCTCCATCTATCCCCCCCTTGTTCTCCTCTCTCTGTTCCCCTCTCTCTGTCCACTCTCTCTCCCACCCGCCTCTCTCTGACCCCCTCTCTCACCCCCACTCTATACCCCTCTCTCTGTCCTCCAGTCTCTGTCCCCCACACTCTGTCCCCCTTTCTGTCCTCCTCTCTCTGTCGCCCTCTATCTCCCCCTCTCTCTGACCCCCTCTACCTCCGACTTTTTCTGTTCCCCTCTCTTTATCCCCCTCTCTCTATCCCCCTCTCTCTCTGTCGCCCCTCTCTCTGTCGCCCCTCTCTCTGTCCCCCACTCTCTGTCCCCCTCTCTCTCCCACCTGTCTCCCTCTATCCCCCCTCTTTGTCCCCCTCTCTCTCTGTTCCCCTCTTGCTCTGTCCCACGCACTCTCCCACCCGCCTCTCTCTGACTCCCTCTCTCTCCCACCAGACTCTTTCTCTGTCCCCCTCTCTCTGTCCCCCTCCCGCTCTCTGTCACGCGCTCTCTCCCACCCGCCTCTCTCTGACCCACTCACTCTGTCCCCCTCTCTCTCTGCCCACTCACTCTGTCCCCCTCTCTCTGACCCCCTCTCTCTGTCCCCCTCTATCTCGCCCTCTCTCTGTCCCCTCTCTCTGTCCCCTATCTCCGCCCCCCTCTCTGCCCCTCTCTCTCTCTGTCCCCCCTCTCTGTCCCCCTCTCTCTGTTCCCCACTCTCTCTGTCCCCCCCTCTCTGTCCCCCACCACCCTCTGACCCACTCTCTCACCCCCACTCTGTACCCCTCTCTCTGTCCCCCACCCTCTGGCCCCAATCTCTGTCCCCCCTCTCTGTCCCCCTCTATCTCCCCCTCTCTCTGGCCCCCTCTACCTCCCCCTCTGACACTGCCTCTCTCTGACCCCCTCTCTCTCTGTCGCCCTTTCTCTGTCGCCCTCTCTGTGCCACCTCTATCTTTATCCCCTCTCTCTCTGTCCACCTCTCTCTCTTTCCCCCTCTCTCTCTGTCCCCCCTCTCTCTCTGTCGCCCCTCTCTCTCTGTCCCCCCCGTCTCTGTCCCCATCTCTCTGTCCCCCATCTCTCTGTCCCCCGTCCCTCTGTCCCCGTCTCTCTGTCCCCCTCTCTATGACTCCCTCTCTCCCACCCGCCTCCCTCTATCCCCCTCTTTGTTCTCCTCTCTCTCTGTTCCCTCTCTCTCTGTCCCGCTCTCCCTCCCACCCGCCTCTCTCTGACTCCTCCGCCTCACACTCACCTCTCTCTCTACCCTCCTCTCCCTGTCTCCTCTCTCTATCCCCCTCTCTCTGTCCCCCTCTCTCTGTCCCCCTCTCTCTCTGTCGCCCCTCTCTCTCTGTCCCCCCCGTCTCTGTCCCCATCTCTCTGTCCCCCATCTCTCTGTCCCCCGTCCATCTGTCCCCGTCTCTCTGTCCCCCTCTCTATGACTCCCTCTCTCCCACCCGCCTCCCTCTATCCCCCTCTTTGTTCTCCTCTCTCTCTGTTCCCTCTCTCTCTGTCCCGCTCTCCCTCCCACCCGCCTCTCTCTGACTCCTCCGCCTCACACTCACCTCTCTCTCTACCCTCCTCTCCCTGTCTCCTCACTCTATCCCCCTCTCTCTGTACACCTCTCTCTGTCCCCCATCTCTCTGTCCCCCCTCTCTCTGTCCCCCGTCTCTCTGACCCCCTCTCTCTCTGTCCACATCTCTCTCTGTCCCTCTCTCTATCTGACCCACTCTCTCTGTCGCCTTCTCTCTGTCGCCCTCTCTCTGTCCCCCTCTCTATGACTCCCTCTCTCCCACCCACCTCCCTCTATCCCCCTCTTTGTTCTCCTCTCTCTCTGTTCCCTCTCTCTCTGTCCCGCTCTACCTCCCACCCGCCTCTCTCTGACTCCTCCGCCTCACACTCACCTCTCTCTCTACCCTCCTCTCCCTGTCTCCTCTCCCTGTCTCCTCTCTCTGTCTCCTCTCTCTGTCTCCTCTCTCTATCCCCCTCACTCTGTCCCCCTCTCTCTGTCCCCCTCTCTCTGTCCCCCTCTCTCTGCCCCACTCTCTCTGTCCCCGTCTCTCTGTCCCCCTCTCTCTTTCGCCCTCTCTCTGTCGCCCTCTCTCTGTCCCACTCACTCAGACCCCCTCTGTCTGGCCCACTCTCTGACCCCTCTCTCTCCCACCCGTCTCCCTCTATCCCCCCTCTTTGTCCCCCTCTCTCTCTGTCCCCCTCTCTCTCTGACGCCATCTCCCTGTCCCCCTCAATCCCCCCGTCTCTCTGTCCCCGTCTCTCTGTCCCCCTCTCTCTGTCCCCCCTCAGTCTCCCCGCTCTCTGTCCCCCCTCTCTTCGCCCTCTCTCTGCCCCTCCCTCTCTGCCCCCACCCTCTCTGTCCCCTCTATTTCTGTGCCCCACTCTCTCAATCCCCCCACTCTCTGACCCCCTCTCTCACCCCCACTCTGTAAACATCTCTCTGTCCCACTCTCTCTGTCCCACTCTCTCTGTCCCCCTCTCTCTGTCCCCCCTCTCTCTGTCCCCCTCTCTCTCTGTCCCCCTCTCTCTGTCCCCCCTCTCTCTGTCCCCCTCTCTCTCTGTCCCCCTCTCTCTGTCCCCCTCTCTCTTTGTCCCCCTCTCTCTCTGTCCCCCTCTCTCTCTGTCCCCCTCTCTCTGTCCCCCCCTCTCTCTGTCCCCCTTTCTCTCTGTCCCCCTCTCTCTGTCCCCCTCTCTCTTTGTCCCCCTCTCTCTCTGTCCCTCTCTCTCTCTGTTCCCCCTCAGTCTCCCCCGCTCTCTGTCCCCCTCTCTTCGCCCTCTCTCTGCCCCCTCCCTCTATGCCCCCACCCTCTCTGACCCCCTCTATCTCTGTGCCCCACTCTCTCCTTCCCCCCACTCTCTGACCCCTCTCTCACCCCCACTCTGTACCCATCTCTCTGTACCACTCTCTCTGTCCCCCTCTCTCTTTCCCCCTCTCTCTGTGCCTTCTCTCTCTGTCCCCCTCTCTCTGTCCCCCTCTATCTCTGTCACCTCTCTCTGTCCCCCTCTCTCTGTCCCTCTCTCTCTGTCCACCTCTCTCTGTCCCCCTCTCTCTGACCCCCTCTCTCTGCTCCTCTCTCTCTCACCCGCCTCCCTCTATCACCCCTCTTTGTCCCCCTCTCTCTCTCCCCCTCTATCTCTGTCCTGCTCTCCCTCCCACCCGCCTCTCTCTGACCCCCTCTCTCTCACACACGCCTCTCTCTCTGTCCCCCACTCTCTGTCCCCCCCCTCTGTCCCGCGCTCTATCCCACCCGCCTCTCTCTGTCCCCCTCTCTCTGTCCCCCTCTCTCTGTCCTTCTCTCTCTGTCGTTCTCCCTCTGCCCCCTCTCTCTGTCCCCCTCTCTCTCTGTCCCCCTCCCTCTATCCCCCCTGTCTGTTCCCCCCTCTCTCTGTCCCCCCCTCTCTATCTGTCCCCCTCTGTCTCTCTGTCCCCCACTCTCTCTGTCACCTCTCTCTCTGTCCCCAACTCTCTCCATCCCCCCAATCTCTGACCCCCTCTCTCACCTCCACTTTATACCCCTCTCTCTGTCCCCCTTTCTGTCCTCCTCACTCTGTCGCCCTCTATCTCCTCCTCTCTCTGACCCCCTCAACCTCCGACATTTTCTGTCCCCCTCTCTCTATCCCCCTCTCTCTATCCCCCCCTCTCTCTATCCCCCTCTCTCAGTCGCCCCTCTCTGTATCCCCCCTTTGTCCCCTCTCTCTCTGTCCCCCTCTCGCTCTGTCCCCCTCTCTCTGTCCCCCCTCTCTCTCTCTGCTCCCCACTCTCTCCATCCCGCCACTCTCTGAACTCCTCTCTCACCCCCACTCTGTACTCCTCCTCTCTGTCCCCCTCTCTCTGTCCCCCCCTCTCTCTCTCTGTCCCCCTCTATCTCGCCCTCTCTCTGTCCCCCTGTCTCTGCCTCCCTCCCTCTGCCCCCTCTCTCTATCCCCCCGCTCTCTGTCGCCCCTCTCTGTCCCCCTCTCTCTTTCCCCCTCTCTCTGTTCCCTCTCTCTCTGTCCCCCACTCTCTCCATCCCCCCACTCTCTGACCTCCTCTCTCACCCCCACTCTGTACCCCTCTCTCTGTCCCCCACTCTCTGCCCCCCCTCTCTGTCCCCGACTCTATCACCCCTCTCTCTCACCCCCTCTACCTGCGACTTTTTCTGTATCCCTCTCTGTGATCCCCTCTACCTCCCCCTCTCTCTGTCCCCCCTCTCTGTCACCCTGTCTCTGTCCCCTCTCTCTCTCTATTCCCCTCTCACTCTCTGTCCCCCTCTCTCTGTCCCCCTGTCTCTGCCTCCCTCCCTCTGCCCCCTCTCTCTATGCCCCCGCTCTCTGTCCCCCTCTCTCTCTGTCCCCCCTCTCTCTGTCCCCCCTCTCTCTGTTCCCCTCTCACTCTCTGTCCCCTCTCTCTCTCTGTTCCCCCTCACTCTCTGTCCCCCTTTCTCTGTCGCCCTCTCTCTGTCGCCCTCTCTCTGTCCCCTCACTCTCTCCAACTCTCTCTACCCCTCTCTCTCTGTCCCCCGTATCTCCCCACTCCCTGTCCCCCTCTCTCTGTTGCCCTCTCTCTGACCCGCTCTCTCTGTCCCCCTCTCCCTACCCCCTCTCTCTCTGTCCCCTCTCTCTGTCTCCTCTCTCTCTGCCCCCCTCTCTCTCTGTCCCCTCCTCTCTGCCCCCTCTCTCTATCCCCCCCACTCTCTGTCCCCCCTCTCTGTCCCCCTCTCCCTACCCCCTCTCTCTCTGTCCCTCTCTCACTGTCCCCCTCTCTCTCGCCACCTCTATCTCCCCCACTCTCTGTCCCTCTCTCTCTGTCCCCCTCTCTCACCACCTCAATCTCCCCCACTCTCTGTCCTCTCTCTCTGTCCCCCTCTCTCTCACCACCTCAATCTCCCCCACTCTCTGTCCTCTCTCTCTGTCACCCTCTCTCTGCCCTCCTCTCTCTGTCCCCCCCTCTGTCCTGCCTCTATCTATCCACCCTCTCTCCCCCACTCTCTCTGACACCCCTTCCTCTCTCTGTCCTCCTCTCTCTATCACCCCTCTCTCTCTCCCCCACTCTCTGTCCCCCTCTCTCTGCCCCCTTTCCCTGTCCCCCCTCTCTCTCCCCCCCTCTCTTTATCCCCCTCTCTCTGTCCCCCCTCTCTCCCTGTCACCCCCTTTCTATGTCTCCCCCCTCTCTCTGCCCCCCCTCTGTCCTCCCACTCTCTGCCCCCTCTCTCTCTGTCCCACTCTCTCTGTCCACATCTCTCTGTCCCCCCTCTCTTTCCTCCCCTCTCTCTCTGTCCCTCTCTCTCTGTCCGCCTCTCTCTGCCCACCTCTCTCTGCCCCCTCTCTCTGTCCCTCTCTTTCTGTCCCCCTCTCTCTCTCTGTCCCCCACCCTCTCTGTCCCACTCTCTCTGTCCCCTACTTTCTCTGTCCCCTCTCTCTCTATCCCCCCATCCCCCCACTATATGACCCCCTCTCTCACCTCCACTCTGTATCCCTTTCTCTGACGCCCATTCTCTGTCCCCCACTCTCTGTCCCCCTCTATCCCCCCTCTCTCTGACCCCCTCTACCTCCGCCTTTTCTGTCCCCCTCTCTCTGACCCTTTCTATCTCCCCTTCTCTCTGCCCCCCTTTCTCTGTGCCCCTCTCTCTGTCCCCCTCTCTCTGTCCCCCCTCTCTCTGTCCCCCCCCCCTCTGTCCCCCCTCTCTCTGTCCCCCTCTCTCTCTCTGACCCCATCACTCTGTCCCACTCTCTCTGCCCTGATCTCGGTCTGCCTATGTCTCTCTGTCCCCCTCTCTCTGTCCCCCTCTCTCTCTTCCCCCTCTCTCTCTGTCCCCCCTCTCTGTCCCCCCTCTCTCTCTGTCCCCCCCTCTCTCTGGCCCCTCTCTCTGTCCCCCCTCTCTCTGTCCCCCCCTCTCTCTGTCCCCCTCTCTCTCTGTCCCCCTCTCTCTCTGTTCCCCTCTCTCTCTGTCCCCCTCTGTTTGTCCTCCTCTCTCTCTGCTCCCCTCCCTCCCACCTGCCTCTCTCTTTCTCCCTCTCTCTGTTCCCCCCTCTCTCTGCCCCCCCCTCTATGCCCCCCACTCTGCCCAGCTCTCTCTGTCCCCCTTTTTCTCTTACCCTCTCACTCTGTCCCACTTTCCCTGCCCCCCTTTCTCTCTGTCCCCTCTCTCTCTGACCACCTCTATCTCCCCCACTCTCTGTCCTCTCTTTCTGTCACCCTCTCTCTTCCCTCCTCTCTCTCTGTCCCCCCTCTCTGTCCCGCCTCTATATGTCCCCTCTCTCTCTGTCCCCCTCTCTCTGACCCCCTCCATCTCCCCCACACGCTGTCCCCTCTCTCTGTCTGCCTCTCTCCTCACCCCCTCTCTCTGCCTTCCTCTCTCTGTCTCCCTCTCTCTGCCCCTTCTCTGTCCCCCCTCCCTCTTTCCCCCTCTCTCTGTCCCCCTCTCTCCCCCCCTCTCTCCCCCTCTCTATCTCCCCCTCTCTCTCTCCCCCTCTCTCTGACCCCCCTTTCTCTGTCCCTCTAACTCTGTCGCCCTCTCTCTACGCCCTCTCTGTCACCGTCTCTCTGTCCCCCCTCCCTCTGTCCCCCTCTCTCTCTTAACCCCTCTCTCTCTGTCACGCTCTCTCTGTACCCCTCTCTCTGTCCCCCTGTCTCTGATCCCCCCTCTCTCTGTCCCCCTCTCTTTCCCACCCGCCTCTCTCTGTTCCCCGCTCTCTGTCCCCCTCTGTCTGTCTCCATCTGTCTGTCCCCTTCTCTCTGTCCCCCTCTCTCTCCCACCTGCCTCTCTCACCCCCGCTCTCTGCCCCCCTCTGTCTGTCGCCCTCTCTCTGCCCCCCCCATCTCCCATCCGCTTCCCTCTATCCCCCCTCTTTGGCCCCCTCTCTCTCTGCCCCCCTCTCTCTGTCCCACGCTCTCTCCCACCAGCCTCTCTCTGACCCCACTCTCTCTCCCACCTGCCTCTCTCTCTGTCGCCCTCACTTTCTGTCCCCCTCTCTCTCTGTCCCCCACTCTCTCTGTTCCCCACTCTCTCTGTCCCCTACTATCTCCATCCCCCCTCTCTCTCTGAACCCCTCTGCCACCCCACTCTGTACCCCTCTCTCTCCCCCACTCTCTGACCCCCTCTCTCACCCACTCTGTTCCTCTCTCTTCCTGTCCCCCACTCACTGACCCCCGCTACCTGCCCCTCTTTCTGTCCCCCTCTCCCTCACACCCGCCTCTCTCTTTCTCCCTCTCTCTGTTCCTCCATCTCTCTGCCCCCTCTCTCTGCCCCCCTCTCTCTCTACTCCCCTCTTTCTGTCCCCTTCTCTCTCTGACCCCCTTTCTCTCTGAACCCCTCTATCTGTCGCACTCTCTCTGTTCCCTCTCTCTCTGTCCCCTCTCTGTCCCCTTCTATCTCCCCCACTCTCTGTGCCCCTGTCTCTTTCACCTCTCCCTGTCCCCCCCTCCCTCCCACCCGCCTCTATCTTTTCCCCTCTCTCTGTTCCCCTCACTCTCTGCCCCCTCTCTGTCCTCCTCTTTCTCTGACCCCCTCACTCTGTCCCACTCTCTCAGCCCCCTTCTCTCTCTGCCCCACTCTCTCTGTCCCCTCTCTCTCTGTCCCCCTCTATCTCCCCCACTCTCTGTGCCCGTCTTTCTGTCCCCCCTCTCTGACACCCTCTATTTCCCCCACTCTCTGTCCCCCTCTCTCTGCCCCCCTCTGTCTGCCCCATCTCTCTGCCCTACTCTGTCTCTGCCCCCCTCTCTCTGCCCCCTTCTCTCTCTGTCCCCCTCTCTCTGTCATCCTCTCTTGTCGCCATCTCTCTGCCCTCCTCTCTCTGCCTCCTTCTCTCTCTATCCCCTTCTCTCTCTCTCCTCCCCTTCTCTCTGTCCCCCCTCTCTCTGACAACCCCTCTCTCTGTCCCCTATTGTCTGCCCCCTCTCTCTGCTCCACTCTCTCTCTGACCCTCTCTCTCAGTTCCCGTCTCTCTGTCTCCCTCTCTCTCGCCCCCCTCTCTCTCTGCCCCCTCTCTCTCTGCCCCCCTCTCTCTGTCGCCTCTCTCTCTGTCCCCTGTCTCTGTGTTCCCCTCTCTCTGTCCCCCTCTCTCTCTGTCCCCCCCTCTCTGTCCCCTCTCTCTGTCCCCTGTCTCTGTGTTCCCCTCTCTCTGTCCCCCTCTCTCTCTGTCCCCCTCTCTCTCTGTCCACCCGCTCTCTGTCCACCCTCTCTGTCACTGTCCCTCCCCTCTGTCGCCTTCTCTCTGACCCCTCTCTCTGTCCCCTCTCTCTCTGTCCTGCCATCTCTCTGTCCACTTCTCTCTCTCTCCTTCCCTCTCTGTCCCCCCTCTCTGTCCCCCGTCTCTCTGCCTCCCCCTCTCTGTCCCCCTCTCTCTGTCTCCCTCTCTCTCTGTTTCTCTCTCTCTCTGCCCCCCTCTCTCTCTGTCCCCGTCTCTCTGTCTCCCGCCTCTCTTTGTCCCCCCCGTCCCTCTCTCTCTCTGTCCCCTTTCTCTCTGTCCCTCTCTCTCACTGTCCCCCCCGTCGCCTTCTCTCTGACCCCACTCTCTCTGTCCCCTCTCTCTCTGTCCACTTCTCTCTCTGTCCCCCTCTCTCTGTCCCCCCCTCTCTGTCCCCCCTCTCTGTACCCCTCTGTCCACCCACTCTGCCCCCCTCTCTGTCCCCGCTCTCTTTCCCCCTCTCTCTCTGCCCCCTCTCTCTGCCCCTCTCTCTCTCTGTCCCCCACTCCCTCTGTTCCTCTCTCTCTGCCCCCCTCTCTCTGCTCCACACTCTCTCTGCCCCTCTCTGTCTGTCCCCCTCTCTCTGTCCCCCTCTCTCTCTGTCCCCCCGTCCCCCTCTCTCTCTGTCCCCCCTCTCTCTGCCTCCCCCTCTCTGTCCACCCCTCTCTCTGTCCCCCCTCTCTCTGTCCCCCTCTCTCTCTGTTCCCCTCCCTCTCTGTCTCCCTCTCTCTCTGTCCCCCCCTCTCTCTGGCCCCTCTCTCTGCCCCACTCTCTCTCTGTTCACCTCTCTCTCTGTCTCCCTCTCTCTCTCTGTCCCCTCCTCTCTCTGTCCCCCTCTCTCTCTGCCCCCCTCTTTTTCTCTCGCTCTCTCTGCCCCCTCTCTCTCTGCCCCCTCTCTCTCTGCCCTAATCTCTCTCTGTCCCCCACTCCCTCTTTCCCCCTCTCTCTCTGTCCCCCCGTCCCCCTCTCTCTGTCCCCCTCTCTCTCTGTCCTCCCTCTTTCTGTCCCCCGCCACTCTCTGTCCCCCCCGTCCTCCTCTCTCTCTGCCCCCTCTATCTGTCCCCCTCTCTCTATCCTTCCCTCTCTCTGTCGCCCCCACTCTCTGACCCCCCTCTATGTGTCCCTCTCTCTCTCTGTCCCCCCATTCTCTGTCCCCCCTCTCTCCTTTCCCCCTCTCTCTGTCTCCCCCTCTCTCTGTCCCCCTCTCTCTGTCTCCCCACTCTCTGTCCCCTCTCTCTGTTCCCCCTCTCTCTGCCCCCCGCTGTCTGTGTTCCCCCTCTCTGTGTTCCCCTCTCTCTCTATCTCCCTCTCTCTATCTCCCTCTCTCTCTCTCCCCTCTCTCTCGCGCTCTCTCTGCCCCCCTTGCTCTCTGACCCCTCTCTCCCTGCCCCTCACTCTCTCTGCCACCCCCTCTCTCTGCCCCCTCTCTCTCTGCCCCCCTCTCTCTCTGTCCGCCTCTCTCTGTCCCCTTCTCTCTCTGTCCCTCTCTCTCTGCCCCTCTCTCTCTGTTCCCCTCTCTCTGTCCCCCTCTCTCTCTGCCCCCCTCTCTCTCTGTCCCCCCTCTCTCTCTGGCCCCTCTCTCTCTGTCCCCCTCTCTCTCTCTGTCCCCCCCCCCTCTCTCTGGCACCTCTCTCTCGGTCCCCCTCTCTCTCTGTCCCCTCTCTCTGTCCCCTTCTCTCTCTCTCTCTCTCTGCCCCCCTCTATCTCTGCCCCCCTCTCTCTCTCCCCCCCTCTCTCTGTCCCCCTCTCTCTCTGTCCCCTCTCTCTGTCCCCTTCTCTCTCTCTCTCTCTCTCTGCCCCCCCTCTCTCTCCCCCCTCTCTCTGCCACCTCTCTCTCTGTCCCCCTCTCTCTCTGTCCCCCTCTCTGTCCCCATCTCTCTCTGTCTCCCTCTCTCTCTGTACCTTCTCTCTCTGCCCCCTCTCTCTCGCTCTCTCTCTGCCCCCCTCTCTGCCCCCCTCTCTCTCTGCCCCCTCTCTCTCGGCCCCCCCTCTCTCTCTGTCCCCCACTCTCTCTGTTCCCCTCTCTTTCTGTTCCCCTCTCCCTTTGTCTCCCTCTCTCTCTGTCTCCCTCTCTCTGTGTGTCTCTCTCTCTCTGTCCCCCACATTGTCTGTCACCCTCTCTCTCTCCCCCCTCTCTCTCTGCCTCCCTCTCTCTCTCGCCTTCTCTCTGCCCCCCCGCCCCTCTCTCTCTGCTCCCCTCTCTCTCTGCCCCGCTCTATCTGCCCCATCTCTCTGTCCCCCTCTCTCTCTGTCCCCTCTCTCTCTGTCCCCTCTCTCTGTTCCCCTCTCTCTTTGTCCCCTTCTCTCTCTGCCCCCCTCTCTCTCTGTCCCCCTCTCTCCCTGTCCCTCCTCTCTCTGTCTCCCACTCTCTCTGCCCCCTCTCTCTGCCCCCTCTCTCTCTGCCCCCTCTCTCTCTGTCCCCTCTCTCTGTCCCCTTCTCTCTCTCTCTCTGCCCCCTCTCTCTCTCTGCCCCCCTCTCTCTCTGTCCACTCTCTCTCTGTCCCCTCTCTCTCTGTTCCACTCTCTCTCTGCTCCCCTCTCTCTCTGTCCCCCACTCTCTCTGTTCCCCTCTCTCTCTGTTCCCCTCTCTCTCTGCCCCCCTCTCTCTCTGTCTCCCTCTCTCTCTGTCACCCTCTCTCTCTGCCCCCCTCTCTCTGACCCCTCTCTCATTATGTCCTCCCCTATTTCTCTCTCTCTCCCTCCCTCCCTCACCTTATTTCTCCCTCCCCTCTCTCTCTTTCTTTCCCTGCTCCTTCGCTCTCTCTCCATCTTCTCTCACTCTCGATCTCCCTATCTTGGTCTCTCTCTGCCCATCACCCTCCGTTTCTCTCTAACCGAATCTCTCTCCCTTCTGTCCCGCCCTTACTCTCTCTCTCTGACACACTCTGTCTCCCTGGTCCTTCCCTCTCCCTCTGACCCAGAGACTGCAGGTTGGTGGTGAGTCTGCTTGTGGGGGTTGGGGGGGTGGGGGGGCTTGTGGGTGTGAGATGATCGAGAGATGTGGGAAGTGGGAGGTGGGGAAAATGGGGTAGAGCCAGAATTGTGAGAAGGAGATAGAGACGGCAGGAGAGAGAGAGAGAGAGAGAGAGAGGGTGAGGGGGAGAGAGAAGAATGGAGGCAGGTGGATAAACTCATGTTGGGGGTGTGAGAGAGAGAGAGGGGGAGAGTGAGGCAGAAAGAATAGTGGAGGCAGGTGGAGAAACCGGGGTTGGGGGCTTTGAGAGGGGACCAGAGAGAGAGAAAGGGAGAGGTGGTGAGAAAGAGAGATTGTGCAGGAAGGGAGAGATGGAGAGAATTGAGCAGGAAAAGTGGGGGAAAGGTAATGGGGAGGCCAGGTTGGAATGGGGGGGTGTCAGAGGGAGTTAAACCCAGCTCCTGAGCTCAGGGCGCGGTGCCCTCCCCTTCCCTGAGGACCAGGACTTGGGGCTGAGTCTGTCTCTCTTCAGCTGAGCTTCTCCAACACAAAGACACACAACAACATCGGTCACTCTGCTGCTCGGCATGCTTTAATCAACATTTTTATTGGTTACAAATGGAAGTGATGGATACAGTCAGTGGGATGGTGCCTTATCTCACCGGCCCCTGAGTTGTGAGAAACATTGAAATGTTTCCCTGTAACCCCCCTGTGGGATAAGGATGGACAAACCAGCGCTACCCTCAGTCTGTTACCAGAGCGACAGGCTGCTCCATTGCTGAAACCCTGAACTGAAATGAGAAAATCCCGGATGGTGTGATTAATGAGGGAATTTGATGGATGGATGGATTTGGGTGAAGGGATATTTCAACACATTCTTCAGCTGCTGCCTGAACTTAGTCTGGGTCACGGCATAAATCGCGGTGTTTGTGCAGCAACTGAGGAGCTGCAGCATGAAGCCCAATTCCTGCACAAAGGGATGGAGATACACAGACCGATACCCAATCCAATCCATCCGGTTCCATATAGAATACAGCATTAACGTTGACCATAACAGGATGAAATTGGCCGAGATCACAAACAGTAAAATGATGGATTTTTTTCGGTTTCTCATTTCTGTGTCAGACTGAGCGTCCCCATTGGTGTGAGCGCGGAGTCTCCTGCGGGGTCTGCTGGTCACTATAATGTGTCTGACGGTGAGAACATTGAGCAGCAGAATCAGGAGAAATGGGACACACGGGGTTAGAATGTGGTGGAGGAACTCGATTGTGACCCAGACACTGGAGGATCGAACAGCGATTGTTACCTCACAAAACCAGGGGACGTTCCCCAGCCAATACCGAGCCGTGAGAATAAAATACCAGGAAATGTTCTTTAAACAGCTCAGCACAGTCACTGCTCCCAGAACCACAGCCGCCGTTTTCTCACTGCAATATTTACTTTTCAGCTTCTGGCAACAAATGGCCACAAACCGATGAAAGGTGAAAGTGACGGTGAACCAGACAGAGCAGTCAGTGGCTGCATAAAGCAGGACGGCGTGGATATTACACACCGGGACGGAGACCATCAGGAAATAAAACTGTTCCCAATAAACAATGGGAATGTGTCTCAGGATCAGGTCGAGGATAATGACCAGGAGATCCGCCGCTGCCATGGCCCCCAGGTAACGTCTGACACATGGAGACAATCCACAATCTTTATAAAGCAGGACGTAGATGGTCACTACGTTAACTGTGAGGAAGGAAAACAAACCCATTATCCATCAGCCTGGAGGCAAAGGGACCCGTTTGATCGGGGACCCAGTGAGATTTTCAAATGTGTCCCTGTATTCAGGGATTTATTAAAATAATTGGAGCTGGAATAACAAATGGGAAGATCGGAATTACTGACAAAAATGTGACATAAACCACAAGAAACCCTCCCTCCCCAAACACACAGAGACACATCCATAAGGACAGATGGTTTCTAGAACATTCCCACACACTCGATCTCTCGAGAACAGACACAGGTCACTCCTTCCCAGTTCCTAATGCGGAAGGTGGAAATGTTGCTGTCCTGAAGGATTCTCTCCCAGTTTCCTGAAGACAAACAGAGTTTGGGAATTTCTGTATTTTGGTCTAAATTGTGGTCGATCCTGTGTCGTGGAGAAATGTAAACGCAGGGAAAACGTATTCATCCCTTTAACTGCCTGAGGGACCTTCGTAACAGTGTCTCCTTCTCCCTGGAACGGGATCTCTTCCCTCGGGATCTTATCGTTTGTTCAATTCACTGACGTCCGGCCGGTCACAAACAATGCCAGGGACAGAACGTTCCAGGGAATGTCATTTATAGAATGTCAGGGACAGAATGTTCCGGGGAATGTCAGTTATAGAATGTCGGGGACAGAACGTTCCGGGGAATGTCAGTTATAGAATGTCAGGGACAGAACGTTCTGGGGAATGGCAGTTATAGAATGTTGGAGACAGAACGTTCCGGGGAATGTCAGTTATAGAATGTCGGGGACAGAACGTTCCGGGGAATGTCAGTTATAGAATGTCGGGGACAGAACGTTCCGGGGAATGTCAGTTATAGAATGTCAGGGACAGAACGTTCTGGGGAATGGCAGTTATAGAATGTTGGAGACAGAACGTTCCGGGGAATGTCAGTTATAGAATGTCGGGGACAGAACGTTCCGGGGAATGTCAGTTATAGAATGTCAGGGACAGAACTTTCTGGGGAATGGCAGTTATAGAATGTTGGAGACAGAACGTTCCGGGGAATGTCAGTTATAGAATGTCGGGGACAGAACGTTCCGGGGAATGTCAGTTATAGAATGTCGGGGACAGAAGGTTCCGGGGAACTCCTTGACCTGTCCATGACCTTTTCCCCCTACCCACCCCACCAATATGATGTACTGTACCTGGACACACTGTAACACTAATAGGGTGAGACACGGAGGGTCCAATGATAGGAATGGGAACTAAAGGAATTGCCAGATCAGCTGAAATGGTTAGATATACCACATTCTCAATCCACCTCCCAGAACCAGCCCTGACACCATACACCCAGAGGAGATATCTGTTCACCGTGGAACACTGTACAGACCAGGCCAGTGTCCTGCTCAGTACAACCCAGCAATCTGTCCAGATTCATCCATTACACTGGTCAATACAATCCAGCAATCTGTCCAGAGTGGAACACTGCACCGATCAGATCAGGGCATTGATCTATAAACCCGGACAAGATATCTGTCCAGGACGGGGAGCTGTGCAGACCACAGCAGTGCATTGATCTATAAACCCGGACTAGATATCTGTCCAGGACGGGGAGCTATGTAAACCACAGCAGTGAATTGATCTATAAACCCGGACTACATATCTGTCCAGGACGGGGAGCTGTGTTTACCACAGCAGTGCATTGATCTACAAACCCAGACTAGATATCTATCCAGGACGGGGAGCTGTGCAGACCACAGCAGGGCACTAATGTGTGAACCTGAAACAAATATCCATCCAGCATGGGGAGCTGCACAAACCATATCATTGCAGTATCTATAAACCTCAACCAGACAGTCTGACCAGCTCAGCGACCTGTGCAGTGATCACCCGTGAATTAATCTGTAACCCAGGAGCAGTTACCCTCCCAGCATGTAGGACTGTGTACTCCATCCCAGTGCATTGATCTGTAACCCAGGAGCAGTTACCCTCCCAGCATGTAGGACTGTGTACACCACCCCAGTGCATTGATCTGTAAACCAGGAGCAGTTACCCTCCCAGCATGTAGGGCTGTGTACCCCACCCCAGTGCATTGATCTGCAACCCAGGAGCAGTTACCCTCCCAGCATGTAGGACTGTGTACACCACCCCAATACATTGATCTGCAACCCAGGAGCAGTTACCCTCCCAGCATGTAGGACTGTGTACACCATCCCAGTACATTGAACTGTAACCCAGGAGCAGTTACCCTCCCAGCATGTAGGACTGTGTACCCCACCCCACTGCATTCCTCATTAACTCTGTATTAGATCCCTGCCCAGTGTGGGGAAAGTTGCAGCCCAGGCTGGAAGTGTCAGGATGTGCAGCTCCCACCCATTTACAGCTCCATATCTCCATTGTTGCCCTGACAAGGGGGCACTGTGGGTGTGAACCATCACTGCCAGGGAGACCAGGCGGGGGAATCAGATTAAATATCATCACATGGGAGGGGCTTGGTGTATTGACAGAGAAGGGGGAGACTGAGAGACAGTGTCATGGAAGGATGTGTTCCCAGGTTGCAGAATACTGAAATGGAGACACTTCGATAACATCCTGTAACATGAGCCTGTCTTCCCAGGAAAAATGGGAAAATGGGATATTGTTGTGAGGTCAGATGATGGAGAGTTTTGGATGAGCATTTGTTCCACAGCTTTGTAAATGGTGTCCTTCATGGCTGGAGGTACTCACCAACACCCAGATACCCCTGGATATTCCGTGATCCCTGATACTGGGGCCATCTTTAAAAGCCCATTGGGCACACGATTGAGCTTTCTCAGTTTGGAGCTGCCCTGGACAGTTTACCCCGAGCATGGCCGATAAGGGACAATTACACTATGGTTTGTCAACAGGGGCACGGAGGGCCTGGTGGATGTGCTTGTACAGAGGGGGACCATTCTCTTCCCAGAGGGGGCGACACCACCAGACCCACCGAGCATGGTCTGAGCTCACCACCCAGCTCAGTGCAGTATCTGCGGTCTGAAGAAATGTCCAGCAATACAGGACAAACATCAATAACCTTCCCCGCTCTGTCAGGATAAGGGTCACTGTATTCTCTCTGCTCCCTCACACTCACTGTATATCTGTTATAGCACCGACCCCCGAACAAGGCTCATGGTCAACCACTCTCACTGTCGTATGCTGCACCTTCTCTCTCTGTCTCTGTCTCTCTGTCTCTCTCTCCCCCTCTCTCTCCCCCCCCCTCCCTCCACTTCACCCCCACACTAATAACACTACATGAATACAACACTGTGGACTGGCTCCCTCCAGACACCTCACCATGCCCCCCTCCCCACCTACACCAGCACTAACAGCAGGACCACCCACTCTCACCCTCACTCTCTCCCTCCCTTTCTCCCATTCCAGGAGAAACAGCCTGGAATAGGTCAGAAATGGCCAAGCCGGGTGGTGGAGTGTCCGATATCCGATCCCTCACCCCCCTCCCCCCGCCATGTGGGGAGGACCCTGGTAGAAGCCGGAGACGACAGGGACGCCTCATGTGGAGATTCTGAAACATCCACGTCCCACCGACCGAGTAAGGAGCAATGTTCAGTGAAGGGCAATTCTCACTTTAAACCCACTGGCAGCTCCGTTTCCCCCCGGCACGACATAGAAGCTGTGGCCCTGATGCCATCTCCCTTTTGTGTCGAGCTGGTACAAATGGAATCCCCACGGTCTCGGTGGGCAGGAGGGTGGGCTCACATCACATCGTCACCACCACTTCCCAGGAAGGGAGCACCGAGACTGCCTCCTACACCTCCCCCAATAAACAGCTCAGATACTGAAACTAAGTTGTGAGAGTTACTGCTCTCCCCACTTGTCCTGACATCTTCAACAATCTGTGCTCATATACACCCAGCGCTCTCTGCTCCTGCAGCCCCTTTATAATGGCACAGTCTGTTTTAAATTGTCTTTCATTGTCTTTCCTACCAAAGTGTATCACCTCAAACTGCTCTGCACTGATCCCCATCTGCCAGAAACTGAACACTGCAGCAACGTGTGATTGTCCTGTTAGAATTCCACACTCTCCTCCATAGACTTCAGATAACTTCCAGTTTCGGTGCCACCTACAAACATTGAGATTGTTATAGTGTCACAGTCCCCATGAAACAACTGAAATCCTGCCCCACATACATGAGTGTGAGTAAGTGAAATACTGATATATTCCTATGGACAGAGTCGAATAATGACATGCTGTCAATGGAGCAACAAAAGTCCTGACACACACCAGACGGAGCGAATGAAATATTGACAAACCACAGAACAAGAGAAATCGGATAGGTCCCACTTATCGATATTCATCAGGGTATAATGTGATGAAGTTGGAACAGAGAGGGAATACTATTCTAAACTGAGAGCTTACAAGCACCTGTGGTATGAGAGGATAGAAAACCCAGAAACAGTATATTGCTGTAGAGCTGGAGTCGGGTAATAAGAAGTTAAGAGATAGAGGGTCCCAGAGTTGTGAATAGTTCACGTAAAATGTTCACTTTCAGAGTGAAAAAAATAAATTGATGATTTTATTTAAACAGTAGAATTTGGTAGATCTGTCCCGCATATTTTAACAGTTTATGAGACGAATTGAGTATTTCTTTTTGTTTCATTTAAATTACCAGATGAGCTTCACGCAGTGCCCTAACCATCCCCGTGTGTGTATCTGTGTGTCTCTGTGTGGGGCAGGTCTGCCAGTCTCTGTGGTGCTTAAAGTGATGCAATGCCACCCTCTGCTGGCCTCCCCACGCCACTGCACAGGCATTGGCAGAGGGTGAAAACCAACAGGGATTCATTCAGAGAGGGGGAGGGAGAGGGCAGCTGCTCACAGCACCATCCAAACTGATGTCCTATCCATGGACTGATCTAAATGTCCTTTAAACGTTGTAACTGTCCCTGCTTTCACCACTTCCTCTGGAAGTTCATTCCACACACAAGCCAGTTTCTGTCTAACATAATTACCTCTCATGACTTTCGTAAATCTTTTTTCCTCGCACCTTAAAAATCCCTCAGTTTTGAATCCTCAACCCTAGAGAAAAGACATCTATTTAACCCTCATTATTTTATAAACCTGTGCAAAGTTACCCTTTAATCTCATATTCTTCAGTGAAAAAAGTCCCAGTCGATCCAGTCTCTCCTTAGAGCTCACTCCCTCCTTTCCCACCAACATCCAGGTTATTCTCTTCTCAATCCTCTCCAGCTTAATAATATCAACGTCAGTAATATCAAAGTGAATAGTCAAGGTATTTTCTAAGGATACGCGGAGCCCAAAACTAGAGGACATAGGCTTAAGGTGAGAGGGGAAATATTAAAGTGACCTAAGGGGCAGCTTTTTCACCCAGAGGGTGGTGTGCCTATGGAGTGAGCGGGCACGATGACCAGACTAGACACAGTGTTCCAGAAGAGGTCTCAGCAATGTCCTGTACAACCACAACATGACATCCCAATTCCGATACTCAAAGGTCTGTCCTATGAAGACATGTGTTAAACACCTTCTTAACCACACTATCTATATGAGATGCAAATTTTAAAGAATTAAACCTGACGGCCTAGGTTTCTGTACTACAGCACTGCCAAAGACCCTACTTTTAATGTATAGGTCCTGCTGCCGTTTGATTTATCAAATCCAATATCTCGCATTAATCCAAACGAAACTCCATCAGCCACCCCTCAGCCCAGTGAGTGATATTACTGTCACCTCCCTCTCCCCCTTCAATTTTAAAATGCCCATCCCTCTGCAGGAGGCCTGCACACTCCGGCCTTGATTTTCACAAAGACCCTGAGCTTGGGTTGCCTTGTGTGGTTAGGGGGAGGAGGGACAGATTGCAGACACAGTCAGTGGGGAGGAGAGGCTGGACTGTAATCTGCGGCCTGGTGTCATTTCATGGTTTTAGGAAAAGGGGAGTCACACGTGAGAGTTGGGAAGAGTGATCGGTGTTTTGGGGCCAGAAATTAAGCTCTTCCTTCGTCTCTGGTGTTCAGTAATAAATATCTATTTGAGACCCTTCATTGGGCAGAGTGTGTCTGCAGGATTTCTTTCCTTAATATTGCATACTACAGATAATAGCACTTAAAGATGGTCATAGTTAATTTCAATGGCATAGCATATACACTCAATATCCTACAGTTGAGACAAATATCTTGCATTTGTTTAACAATACAAAGTGTTGTTTGTAATTCAGTAATGGGAACCTGATTATAATAAATCCACATCAAGCTGAAAGTGGGCACTAAAATATGACCCAAAATCTGGGTATGGTAGTGCAGTGGGTAGTGTCCCTGTCTCTGAGCCAGAGCTCTGGATTTGATTCCAATTCCTGAACTTGTGTGGTAGTGTTCCTAGCTCTGGACTAGAAGTTCTGGATTCAAGTCGTGCCTGTTGCAGAGGTATGTCCCAGCATGTCAGGACAGTCTGATGAACAAACACACAGGAGAATACTGTTACAGCTTTATGGGTATTGTTGAGTGATGCTAGTGTCCCTACCTCCGGGCACAAAGGTCTAGGTGTAAAGCCCACAGAAGTGTCTCAGGATACATCTGAACAAACTGATTAAAGTGGATTTAGATTGTGACTGGATGGAGAAGGAAGAGGTGTCAGTATGGCACTTCAGAATTTAGGCCCAGAATGACTGAAAGTTCAGCCATTCGTGTTGATTGGGGTCGCATTTTGCAGCCGTAAAGGTTTATAAAATCAAAATGGCCATAGATAGGGTGAGTAGTCAGGGGTTTTTCCCCAGGTTTGGGGCGTCCAAAACTAGAGGGCTTTGGTGGAACGTGAGAGGGGAAAGGTTTTGAGGAGGCCTAAAGGGCACCATTTCACACAGAGGGTGGTGTGTGTATGGAATGAGCTGCCAGAGGAAGTGGTGGAGGCTGGTACAACTACAGCATCTAGGTACTGAGAGACCTTGCGAGCTTTTCCAGCAATTTCTGTATTTCTTTAAAACAATGCATTCAGTTTAACACAGGTATTCTGAATAAGTTAAACATTTTTATTTTTTAATGACGCAGGGACATATAACCATATCTTCAAATTGACTGAGACCATTTTCTGCGAAGGATATGGCTCTGTGTATGACAGCAGCAATGATGCACCTACATGGAACAGGGAATGTGATGGAGACATAGTTTGGACAATGTACAAGGAGACCTCACATGATCCAGTTTGGGAGAGGATGACATTACTGTGTGATTCAACTCAGAGAGGGAGAAAATGTAATCTGACTGAGAAGGATTGGCCTATTGCACTCTCTCTCCTTCATTGTTCCTCATCACAGCAATGTGTGCGAGCTAAAAAAAACCCTCTACAGTCATCGTTACCGTTCTTATTTTTATGGAATCCCTGCAGTGTGGAAACATGCCCTTCGACCCAGCAAGTCCATACCAACCTTCCGAACCCATTCCCCTATATTTACCTCTGACTATTGCACATAACCTCGAAATCCCTGAACACTACGGACAATTTAGCATGACCAATCCACCGAACCTACAGTTTGTGGTAGGAAACTGGATCACCCATTAGAAGCTCACACAGACAAGGGGAGAATGTGCAAACTCCACACAGATAGTCACGCAAGGCTGGATTCGCCCCCAAGTCCCTGGTGCTGTGAGGCAGCAGTGCTCACCACTGTACTACCCTTTGGATGATCCCGATCCAGAATTCACTGGAATCTCCTCACTGCCTAAAGCAAAGGGAATTCAGCCAAATCTAAACTCTCCCAGGATGAAATCCCATTGCTAGCAGCTGTGTGAGTACAATATCTTCTGAAGCAGAATAACGTTTTGGACAATCTCACAATTTTTCCTTTGTCACGAGTTTCGATAATATCTGGACCAAGTTATTTCAAGTTAAAATTGCAGAGATTTTGTGTGTGTGTGTGTGTGTGTGTGTGTGTGTGTGTGTGTGTGTGTGTGTGTGTGTGTGTGTGTGTGTGTGTGTATGTGTGTGTCGGCATTTTTAGAAAGGGAAATATTGATTATATAATTGCAATACCCAAACAGTTTGCTGTTCATCTTTCCATCATAGTTTGAGTAACATTGCTCTGGATCATAAACGTGTTGTTTTAGCAGATTAAAGAAACTAGCCTGACTTGTTCCTAAAACTGACCCTGACCCAGTCTGAGACCGATATCATCGGCCATATCACCAACCTGGTCACATTTAACATTTGTTTTGAGCAGTGGAGTAGTGGGACAGGAAAAGGAAACAGTGACCCAAAAAGCCAGGGTGATATAGACCGGTGAGCCTGATGTCAGTGGTGGGTAAGTTGTTGGAGGGGGTTCTGAGGGACAGGATTTACATACATTTGGGAAGGCAAGGGCTGATCGGAGTAGACAACGAAGCTTTCTGCATGGGAAATCATGTCTCATTAATATGGTTGCGTTTTTTGAAGAGGTGACAAAGACGATTGATGAAGGCAATTTGGTGGACATTGTCGATATGGACTTCAGCAAGGTGTTCATTTAAAGAACAAAGACCAAAGAAAATTTACAGCCCAGGAACAGGCCCTTCGCCCTCCAAGCCTGAGCCGATCCAAATGTACTGTCTAAACCTGTCGGTCAATTCCTAACCATCTGTATCCCTCTGCTCCCCATCTACTCATGCATCTGTCCAGACGCATCTTAAATGAATCTACCGTGCCTGCCTCCACCACCTCTGCTAGCAACGTGTTCCAAATGCCCACCACCCTCTGTGTGAAGTACTTACCGCGTGTATCCCCCTTAAACTTTCCACCTCTCACTTTGAAAGCACGACCTCTCGTTATTGAATCCTTCACCCTGGGAAAAAGCCCGTCTCTATCCACCCTGTCTATACCCTTCATGATTTTGGAAACCTCAATCAGGTCCCCCCCCAATCTCCTTTTATCTAGTGAAAATAAACCTAACCTACTCAGCCTTCCTTCACAGCTAGTATTTCATCCTGATTGGTAGACAGATTAGTAAGTTTCAGTCACATAAGATAGTCACAAATGGCGTGAAGGAAGAGGGATATTTTTCAGCCTGGAGGCTTGTGACCAGCAGTGTGCTGCAAGTATCAGTACTGAGTTCACTGCATTTCATCATTTATGTAAAGGATTTAGATGTGAATATTGGGGCAATAGTTAGTACGTTTACAGATGACATCAGAAAGGTGGTGTAGTCGATTATCTCAGAGTACAACAAGACCACAATTAGATGAGACAAAGGGTCAAGGAGTAACAGATGAAGTTTAATTTAGATAAATATGAAGCTTTGCATTTTGGGAAGGCAAATCAGGGCAGATATTATATACTTCATGGTCAGGTCCTGGGGCATGTTGTGAAACAAAGGGGCATAGGGCTGCAGGTTCATTGTTCCTTGAACGTGGAGTTGCAGGTAGACAGAGTGGTGCAGAACACATTTGGCACATTTGCCTTAATCAGTCAGAGCATTGAGTATAGGAGTTGTGGTGGTATGTTGCATCTGTACAGGATGTTGGTGAGGTCACTTTAAGAATACTGCATACAACTCGGTTTTCTGCAGAAATGACTTACACGGATGTTCCAGGACTGGAGGCTTGAGCTAAAGGGAGAGGCTGGTTAGGTTGAGGTGTTTCCCCCTGGAGTGTCAGAGGCTTAGGGGTGACATTATAGAGGTTTATAAAACCATCAGGTGCATGGATATTCTGAACAGCCACGTTCTGCTCTCCAGGATTGGGGAGTCCAGAACAAGAGGGCAGAGGTTGAAGGTGAGAGGGCGAATAATTTAGAAGGGACCTGAAGGTAAATGTTTCACACAGAGAGTGGTGTGTGTACAGAAAGTGCTGTCAGAGGAAGTAGTGAAGGTGGTTACAATCGCACATTTAAAAAGTATCTGAAAGAAGAGGGATATTTACCAAATGCTGGCAAATGGGACTGGATCGGATTTGATATCTGATCGGAGTGAACAGATTGGACTAACTGGTCTGTTTCCATTCTGCATGACTCTCTGATTCTATAAGAGGGATGATGAAAAATTCTGTAAGGTCCTTTCAAGTCGTACTTCTCTTCTCTGGAAGTTTATCATGCCTCTATGTTTACATTGATTGAAAGCTGCATTAGTGAAATATTTGACAAAGAAGTGAGTCACAGATAATGGGACGCAGACAGGAAATTGGAGCTGAGACCACAACCTGATCAGCTACAATTTTAGTGCCTGGTGGAGAAGGCTCAAAGTATCTAACGACCCACTCCTGCTCCTCAGTCCAATGTTCCTGTGTTCCATTCAGGCCCTCAAACCTGCTAGACAGGAACAGTTGGAGACTACTTACTCCTGTAACCTGTTGCACAGAAACAGAGGAGACCATTCAGTCCCTCAAGACTGTCCCACATGCTTTGAGGTGATTTGGGAAATGTAATTGGAAAATCCAGGCTGGGTATGAAAGAGGCCCCTCATCTTTCTTCAAATCCTCTTTCATACCCAATTCTTCATAGCCCTCACCTCTCTGACAGGTCAATATCCATCTACCTCCTCTTCAAATACTTTCAGTCATCTCGCTCCCCGAACACTCTTGAGAAGAGAAATCCTGACATTCAATCCCACCTGTTTGAAGAAAACACTTGCTGCTCCTATATCATGGTTTATTGATATGAACAAAAGAGGTTGAGACAAGGTTGCCGGTAAAAATGACTGGCCCTGATATCAAGACAATGGTTGACTTCTGTTGACATCAAGGAGCTGAACTTAATGGGAATCAGAGTAACCTCTCCAGTGTTTGGGGTCAAACCTGGCACAAAGGAAGATGTTCACCATCTCAGTCCTGGGTCACCTCTGTGGGAGATCCTCAGGGTAGCTTCCTCTTCACAAACATCTTCAGCTGCTTCATCAATGTCTCCCCGCCCCCACCTTCCCCACCATAAGATCAGAAGTGGGGATGGTCACTGAAGATTCCACAATGTTCAGAACGTTTTGTCCCCCATCAGCTCCTGAACTGGTCTGTGTCCATGTGCAACAAGACCCAGACTCCATTCAGGCGTGTGCTATTAAAGTATCAGTAACAATCATGTAACAGCACTGCCTGACACTGCACATTGCCACAGTAAAACAAGAGTTCATTCAGCACCTCACACTGGTTTCACGGGAATATGAGGAAGCCATTCAGCCCATTGACATTATTGGAGAAGAACAGGGATAGCCCATTCAGTGCCTCCAGCTTATTACTCAGGAAGAGAAGGAGTCTAGTGTGATGGACTAGAGCCCCTCGAAAATATTTGAAGGCAACATCCTAGACCTTTATGTTTTCTTAATTTAAAGGAAATGAAAAGTATCTGTTCCAGATGCAATGTGACTGGTCAAACTCCTCGGTGTGAAGCAAAATACCATCTATTTCAACATGAAAGAAGTAATAACACCACAGAAAGAGGAATTTAGAATAACGTAATTCTATTGGACAGCTTAACAGAATAATAGATCTAGGAACTATTACTAATGAACTGTTCCAATATAGGGAAATCCCATAAACACAGCCCTTGGCAAAAAGAAATATTCAGACACAGAATGTCACAAATATTTATCCAATCCAGGAATTAAAAACAGCATCAAGAGAAAATTCAGAGAGAGTAGCAGCCAGGAGACATTTACTGAAGCTTCCAACTCTATGGAGACCCCAATAGTTTCTGATGTTACTGAGAAACCAAAACCCAGTGATCCTAATCTGTGAGAGCTGGCCACACCCATTCAGGCTGCATTAAAATAAACCCAAGGCCTCCCTCGCTGTTACTCAGGTGGTCTTAACTAACCAGCTTCGTAACGATCGTTCAATCTCTCTTAAAGGAAACCCGGACAAAATAACCTCTTAAAGCTGCAGCACCATCACACTTGTCAGTACATCGAGCTGTCAAACAGGAACCAGGGATAACCCAGTCAGTCCTTTGGCCCTGCCCAATTGGACAAGGAAGAAGCCAGTCAGTCCCTTGAGTCACTTATACAGGAACAGCAGGAGGCCATTCCCACCTCAATACACTTACACGGGTGCAGAATGAGGAAATTGATTCTGATTCCTGATGAATGTCTTATGCCCAATACGTCGATTCTCCTGCTTCAAGGATGCTGTCTGACCCGCTGTGCTTTTCCAGCAATCGACTCTCTTCTCTGATCTCCAGCATCGGCAGTCTTAAGTGTTTCCTGAATGATGCTCTAACGTGATGAACAAGTGGAGCAGAGGCTGCACAGACAGAGTGCTCCACGATGTTCCTCTTGGCTCTGTTGCTTATGATACACACGTGGGACTTTAACGTGGTTTTCAAGAGGTGAGCAGGGAAGCCATATGTCTTGTGCGAAGTCTCAAGAAGGCATCTTTCATCTCTGAGAAGGCAGTCTGGTGTTCTCTATGTAGGGTGGAAGCTGGTGGGAATGTCTACCTGTTTCAGATGGAAGGTATTGTGGCTGCTGTTGGGGATTGTGAGCAATCTGACGTTCAGTACAGGGTTCACACGCCGACTGCACAATAACGTGGGGAGAGTTAATTTAGGCATATAAACTATTAGAAAGGTCACGTTAGACTGATGAATTGACTCTCTAAGATCAAATAATGCTGATCTTGTTCATGTTGACCTTGTCTAGTGCATGTCCTGTTCAGTGTAACCTGTATGCCTTACTCTGTCCAAGTCTATTTCCACCCTATGATCTGTCTGGCCATGCTTACTATGATCTTCCTCCACTGCTCATAAACAAAGTGTTTCCCTGTACTGAGGTACACGTGACAATAAATCAAACCAATCAATCCTGGGTAAAGTATGGAATTTCTCTCCCTGTCAATGTCTCTTTTGGAAATAAGTGATCGCTGCCACTCCTCGTGTTTCAGCATCACCATTTCTTCGTCTCTCACAGCTCTACAGATTAAACATTCAGCTTATTCACTCTATCCTCCTGTTACCATCACCCGTGTCTGTGGTAAGGAGATCATTCCTTAAAAAGGAGATCAAATCTGTAGAGAGTGCCCCAAATGCTCTCTCAGCAAGGCTCTACAACAGCCGGAAGATGGCTTTACTTATGTACTCTGATCATCTTACAATGAAGGACAGCGTACCATTGACTGCACCCATTACTTACACAGGGTTTGATTCGGAGCAGTCAGCATAGACTTGTGAGTGGGAGATCAGATCATGCATCCCTAATTTCTTCGAGTCCTTTGGTGAAGTGACCAAGAAGGTTAATGAGGGCAGAGCGGTAAATGTAGTCTCTTTGGATTTCAGTATGGCCTATGATAAGTTTCCACATGGCAGGCTGCTCAGGAAGGTTCAATCACGTAGAATACTGGGGGAACTGGCCAATTGGATACACAGTTGGGTTGATGGTAGGAAGCTTGTTAGACTGGAGGTTGGGTCCATAGCTTTTTGTTATCTCTGATTTGGATGAGAATATACAAGGCATGATTAGTAAGTTTGCAGATGACACGAAAATAAATGGCAGCATGATCAGTGAGGACATTTATCAGAAATTGCAGCAGGACCTTAATCAGGTGGGGAAGTGGGCTGAGAAATGGCAAATGGAATTTAATATAGAAGTGTGAGGTCTTGCAGTTTGGAATCTCAAATCAAGGTAGGAGTTTCACAGTGAATGGGCGGGCCTTAAGGGGTGTAGTGGGCAGAGAGACCTTGGAATTCAGGTGCACGGTTCACTGAGAGTGGAGTCACAGGTAGACAGGGCAGTGAAGAAGGCTTTTGACACACTGGCCTTCGTCAGGCAGGACATTGAGTATAGAAGTTGGGAATTTATGTTGCAGTTACGCAGGACTTTGGTAAGGCCGCACTTGGAGGATTGTGTTCAGTTTTGTCAACTTGTTATAGGGGGGATATAATGTAATTAGAAAGAGTGCAGAAGAAATTTACAAGGACATTGCCAGGACCCAATGGTCCGAGTTATAGGGAGAGGTTGGACAATCTTTGACCTTTTCTTTAGAGTGTAGGAGAATGAGGGAGTCCTTATAGAGCTGTATAAGATCATGAGGGATATGGATAGGGTGAATGCTCTCAGTCTTTTCCAAAGTTTAGAGAATCGAGGAGGAATGGGGATCAGTTTCAGGTTAAAGGGAAAGGAATAAAAGGGAACCTGAGGGACCATTTATTTACATAAATGGCTGGTACTTGGATGAGCTGCCAGAAGATGTGCCTGAGGGGGATGCATTAACAACGTTTCAAAAGCATTTGGATAAATATGTCGATAGGAAAGGATTAGAAGGATATGGGACAACTGCAGGGAAATGGGGTTAGTATGAATGTACATTTACAAGGTGGAGTCGAACCTCTTTGTTAATTAAAACCAAACACCCATAAAAGCTCGCCTCACCTCGTAATCTGTTAACATATGAGTGATACAGATCTCCTACATTCCACTATTTAAACAAAAAATGGCAAGTTAGTTTCTTAACTTTAATAGTGAACACTAAACAAAAACTATTCGCAAATACAAGCCCCTCTTTTCTTTGCTACTTACTATCTGACTCCAACTCTGTAAAAAATATACTGTTCCAACAACCCACATATTAAACGTTACAATCTCAAGACCACACAGTCTCTATCTTCCCCGCTGTCTGCACTCTTTCAGCTGCTGATCTCCCTGGGTAATTTTTTTTTTAACTGCAAGTATGTTTTACATGAACATGTGTCTTTGATAGAGAGTGTTTGAGATGGTCAGTTAGCACTCCTGCTCTACAGCAGTAAATCTGCTGTTGGATGGCAGCGGCTCTCCCTCCAGTGTTCAAATGCTGGATTTATTTACTTCCAATGATACAATAATTCTCATAATTTGATTGATTTCCAGGTGTACGAAAAATAATATTCAAATTCCATTGGCATCGGATATTCTGAGCATTATTTAAACTCTTTGATTGCATTTCAATTGCTGTCAAAAAAACAACCAAAAGTCAGGCTTCCATTTCCCATCTAATTGTTACATTTGGAACAGTCTGACCTTTAGCTGGCATCTGTGGCTGTACTTTCGATTCAGCAAAACCCGTCCTATCTTAAAGTGAACAGACATTGATTAGCTTCCAGACAGTAACTCACTCCGCGCTATCTGTTATTCTGTATACTAACCTCCTTGAACCCCTCAATTACATTCCAGGCTGTAACACACCCCAGAATATCTGTTATTCTGGATATAAACCACCCTGAACCCCTCAATTAGATTCCAGGCTGTAACTTCCTGTCAGGGTTGAAAGGGAAGGCTGGTAGTTATTGGGAATGCTGGCTGACTAAAGAAATTGAGGGTTTCGTTCAGAAAAAGAAGGAAGCATATGTCAGGTATAGACAGGATCGATCGAGTGAATCCTTAGAAGAGTAGAAAGGAAGTAGGAGTATACTTAAGAGGGAAATCAGGAGGGCAAAACGCAGACATGAGATAGCTTTGGAAAATAGAATTAAGGAGATTCCAAAGTGTTTTTACAAATATATTAAGACCAAAGTGTAACTAGGGAGAGAATAGGGCCCCTCTAAGATCAGTAAGGCGGCCTTTGTGTGGAGCCACAATAAATGGGAGAGATATTAAATGAATATTTTGCATCAGTATTTACTGTGGAAAAGGATATGGAAGATATAGACTGCAGGGAAATCGATGGTGACATCTTGCAAAATGTTGCAGATATACAGAGGAGAAAGTGCTGGATTTCTTGAAATGGTAAAAGGTGGATAAATCCCCAGGACCTGATCAGGTGTACCTGAGAACTCTGTGGGAAGCTAGAGAAGTGATTGCTGGGCCTCTTGCTGAGATATTTGTATCATCGATTGTCACAGGTGAGATGCTGGAAGACTGGAGGTTGGCAAACGTGGTGCCAATGATTAAGAAGGGCGGTAAAGACAAGCCAGGGAACTATAAACCAGTGAGCCTGACCTCGGCAGTGGGAAAGTTGTTGGAGGGAATCCTGAGGGACAGGATGTACATGAATTTGGAAAGGCAAGGACTGATGCGGGATAGTTAACATGGCTTTGTGCGTGGGAAATCATGTCTCACAAACTTGATTGAGTTTTTTGAAGAAGTAAAAAAGAAGATTGATAAGGGCAAAGCAGTAGATGTGATCCATATGAACTTCAGTGAGGCATTCGACAAGGTTCCCCATGGCAGACTGATTAGCAAGGTTAGATGTCATGGAATACAGGGCGAAGTCGCCATTTACATACAGAACTGGCTCAAAGGTAGAAGACAGAGGGTGGTGGTGGAGGGTTGTTTTTCAGACTGGAGGCCTATGACCAGTGAAGTGCCACAAGGATCAGTGTTGGGCCCTCTACTTTTTGTCATTTACATAAATGATTTGGATGCGAGCATAAGAGGTACAGTTAGTAAGTTTACAGATGACACCAAAATTGCAGGTGTAGTGGACATCGAAGAGGGTTTCCTCAGATTACAACAGGATCTCGACCAGATGGGCCAATGGGCTGAGAAGTGACAGATGGAGTTTAATTCAGATAAATGCGAGGTGCTGCATTTTGGGAAAGCAAATCTTACCAGGACTTCTACATTTAATGGTAAGGTCCTAGGGTGTGTTGCTGAACAGAGAGACCTTGGAGTGCAGGTTCATAGCTCCTTGAAAGTGGAGTCGCAGGTAGATAGGATAGTGAAGAAGGCGTTTTGTATGCTTTCCTTTATTGGTCAGAGTACCGATTACAGGAGTTAGGAGGTCATGTTGCAGCTGTACAGGACATTGGTTAGGTCACTCTTGGAGTATTGCGTGCAATTCTGGTCTCCTTCCTGTCGGAAAGATGTTGTGAAACTTGAAAGGGTTCAGAAATGATTTACAAGGATGTTGCCAGCGTTGGAGGATTGGAGCTACAGGGACAGGCTGAACAGTCTGGGGCTGTTTTCCCTGGAGTGTCGGAGGCTGAGGGGTGAACTTATCGAGGTTTACCCTGGGGTAAGGGAGTCCAGAACCACAGGGCATAAGTTTAGTTTGAGAGGGGAAAGATATGAAAGAGTCCTAAGGGACAACGTTTTCACGCAGAAGGTGGTACGTGTATGGAGTGAGCTGCTAGAGGAAGTGGTGGAGGCTGGTACAATTGCAACATTTAAGACGAATTTGGATGAGTATATGAATAAGAAGGGTTTGGAGGGACATGGGCCAGGTGCTGCCAGGTGGGACTAGATTGGGTTGGGATATCTGGTCGGCATTGACAGGTTGGACCTAAGGGTTTGTTTCCATGCTGTACATCTCGATGATTCTATGACTCTATAACTCACTCCGGGCGACCTGTTATTCTACATATAAACCACCCTGAAACCAACGATTAGATTCCAGTTTGTAATTCACTCTGGGGTATCTGTTATTGTACACATAATCGTCCTGAATCCCTTCATAAAATTCCAATCTGTAACTGACTTCCAATTTTAAGGGACTCTGTACATTAGCCACTTCAATCGTTTGATTAGATTCCAGTCTGTATCATACTCCTGAGTATCTGTTATTCTGTATATTAACCATCCAATCCAAACTCTGCCAAATTTGTCCACAGTGTTCAGGGATGTGTAGCTGAGGTGCATTAGTCAGGGGTAAATTTGGGGAAGTGGATCTGGATGGGTTATTCTTCTGTGGATCAGTGTGGTCTTGTTGGGCTGAAGGGCTTGTTTCCCCACTGTCGGGATTATATGAATCACCCGGAACCCTCTCTATTAGATTCCAACGTGTAACTCACTTCCATGTACATGTGACTGGCATGTTTCAAAAACACCCCAAAACCTTCAATTGTATTCCACTTCGATAAACACAAGGCGCTGCATTTTGAGAAAGCAAATTTGAGCAGGACTTATATCTTAATGGTCAAGTCCGAGGGAGAGTTGCTGAACCAAGAGACTTTGAAGTGCAGGTTCGTAGCTCCGTGAGAGTAGAGTGGCAGGTGGATAAGATAATGAAGGCAGCGTTTGGTTTGCTTTCCTTTATTGGTCAGTGTTTTGAGTATAGACATTGAGAGGTCATGTTGTGGCTGGACTGGACATGGGTTAGGCCACTGTTGGAATATGGCATGCAATTCAGGTCTCCTTCCTATCGGAAGGATGTTGTGAAACTTGGAAGAGTTCATAAAAGATTTACAAGGAGGATGCCAGGGTTAGAGGATTTGAGCCACAGGGAGAGGCTGTATAGGCTGGGGTGTCGGAGGCTGAGGGGTGACCTTATCAAGGTTTATAAAATCATGACGGGCATGGATAGGATAAATAGACAAAGTCTTTTCCTTGGAGTGGGGAGTAAAGAACAAAAGGGTTTAGTGTGAGAGGTAATATGAAAGAGTCCTAAGGGGCAACTTGTTCACTCAGAGGGTGGTACATGAATGGAATGAACTGTCAGAGGAAGTGGTGGGGGCTGGTATAATTGCAACATTTAAAATGCAGTTCGATGGGTATATGAATGGGAAGGTTTGGAGGGAGATGGGCCAAGTGCTTGAAAAAGAGACTAGAGTAGGTTAGGATATCTGGTCGGCATGGTCGGGTTGGACCAAAGGGCCTGTTTCCATGCTGTACATCTCTATGACTGTATGACTCCGTGATTTTGTGACTCATTCCTTGTTATCTGTTGTTCTGTATGTAAACCACCCGGAACCCCTCGATTAGATCCCAGTCTGTAACTCACTCCTGGGTATCTCTTCTGCTGTGTGTAAACCCTAAACGCCTCAATTAGATTCCAGTCTGGAACTCACTCCTGGGGATCTGTTATTGGATCTGTGAAGTGATCCTTGTTGGATGTTAGGCCGAAGACAAGATAAACTAAATGGTCAAATGTTACATTGAGAGCAAGAACACAGAAAGCTCCTGGTTCATTTCTGTCCTGTTACATATCTCCAAGTTTCAAATTGGGGCTGAACTTCTGTCACAATGGGGAAAGTCTCAAAAGCTGTTTACTGTCCTGCATGAATGCATCATCATAACATGAATTCTCTTGCAAGATAGGAAATGGAGACAGCTCCTGGAAGGTGTCTGTATCTCTGTGTGTGTGATTCGGTGTGTCTGTGCATGTCTGTTTGTGTGTGATTCTGTGTGCGTATTCAATGGTTTATATATTTTCAAACTGCATTGATATTGCCAGTCTCTCCTGCTTTTCCTAATTTATACACACTAAATAGACAATAGACAAAGACAATAGGTGCAAGAGTAGGCCATTCAGCCCTTCGAGCCTGCACCGCTATTCAATATGATCATGGCTGATCATTCCTAATCAGTATCCTGTTCCTACCTTATCTCCATAACCTTTGATTCCACTATCTTTGAGAGCTCTATCCAACTCTTTCTTAAATAAATCCAAAGACTGGGCTTCAACTGCCCTCTGGGGCAGAGCATTCCGCACAGCCACCACTCTCTGGGTGAAGAAGTTTCTCCTCATCTCTGTCCTAAATGGTCTACCCCGTATTTTTAAGCTGTGTCCTCTGGTTCGGCACTCACCCCTCAGCGGAAGCATGTTTCCTGCTGCCAGAATGTCCAATCCTTTCATCTTATACGTCTCAATCCGATCCCCTCTCAGTCTTCTAAACTCAAGGGTATACAAGCCCAGTCGCTTCAGTCTTTCAGTGTAAGGTAATCCCACCATCCCAGGAATTCACCTCGTGAACCTACGGTGCACTCCCTCAATAGCCAGAATGTCTTTCCTCAAATTTGGAGATCAGAACTGCACACAGTAGTCGTGTAGTTTTACTGATATAAAATGGTGGCTGTGGACAAATCTAAAACGTTTGCCTGACCGATTTGTGTCAGGAATACATTCAGCAAGGGAGAGGGGGCAACGTGTCAAAAGCCATTTCCATTCATTGATGCCAGCAGAGATAGGAAATGGAGACAGCTCTTTGAAGTTGAATAAAATGCAAATCCCAGAACCTTTTTACAGTGAATGCGGAGAGACAATGTGACATTCCAGTAAGGTCTGCCTTACTTTCCAAGCTCCTAATATATGAGAGAGACATACTATACAATACCTGATAAAACTCAGCCACTGAATTGTAGATTTGCAGCGTTGAATCAGAATCCTGCCTGGCTAGGCCTCATCCCAAATTGAAGGGTTGCTCAAATTCCACACTGACCTTCTGTGGGATCAAATTGTGTGTTATCTACAAATAAAAGAAAATAATGCACCTGCAATTGAACAAAGCTTTTCTGGAACTTTGTGTCTCTGTTGGTTTAAGTATCTTTCAACAGGATTGAATATAAATGAGACAGTGAGAGATAGGTAGCACTATAACCAGAATGTCAGTGCAGTATAAAAGGTATATTAATACTTTCAGTGTAAGGGGAAAACAGAGGAGGATAGTCCTCAAACAAGGAAAATTGGGAGTCAGTAAAGTTGTGTAGTTTGTGACTGCATTATGTTTATTTGAGTCAAGATTTGAAACCACTTGGCCAATAGTACACTTTATGACTCACTCCCAGTTACAAGTTATTTCACGTAAAAAGGTTAACATATCCCTCAATTAGATTCCAGGCTGTAACTCACTCCGGGCTATCTGTTATTCTGTATCTAAAACTCCCTGAACTCCTCGATTAGATTCCAGGCTGTAACTCACTCCGGGCTATCTGTTATTCTGTACATAAACCATCCTAAATCCCTCGATTAGTTTCCAATCTGTAACACATTCCAGGCTACCTGTTATTCTGTTTATGAACAACCCTGAACCCCTCAATTGGATTCCAGGCTGTAACTCACTCTGGGCTATCTGTTATTCTGTATATAAACCACCCTGAACCCTGCAATTAGATTCCAGATTGTAACTCACTGCGGGCTACCTGTTATTCTCTATATAAACCACCCTGAATCCCTTGATTAGATTCCAGATTGTAACTCATCCGGGGTATCTGTTATTCGTATATAAACCACCCTGAACCCCTTGATTAGATTCCAGATTGTAACTCGCTCCGGGGTATCTGGTATTCTGTATATTAACCACCCTGAACCCCTCGATTCGATTCCAGTCTGTAACTCACTCCGGGCTATCTGTTATTTAGTAGATTAATCACCCTGAACCCATTGATTTGATTTCACTTCCTGACATGTTAAGCTCATGTTTCCAACACAATCTAATCTCAATAATGATTAATGTATCACTGGTCCTCCTATCTGCTGGCACTACCATCATGTTAACTTTCTAATGTTTACGTACATGATCACCTGTAGCAGTGAGTCGCAGGTAGACAGGGTAGTGCTGAACACATTTGGCACATTTGCCTTAATCAGTCAGAGCATTGAGTACAGGAGTTGTGGTGGCAGATTGCATCTATACAGGATGTTGGTGAGGCCGCTTTAAGAATACTGCGTACAACTCGGTTTTCTGCAGAAATGACTTACACGGATGTTCCAGGACTGGAGGTTTGAGCTTTAGGGAGAGGCTAATTACGTTGAGGTGCTTCCCCCTGGAGTGTGAGAGGTTGAGAGGCAACATTATAGAGGTTTATAAAATCATCAGGGACATGGATATTCTGAACAGCCATGTTCTACTCCCAAGGATAGGGGAGTCCAGAACAAGACAGCAGAGGTTGGAGGGGAGAGGGCGAATGATTTAGAAGGGACCTGAAGGTAAATATTCACACAGAGAGTGGTGTGTGGACAGAAAGTGCAGTCAGAGGAAGTGGTCAAGGCGGGTACAATCACAGGAGGAATATTGGCCAAATGCTGGCAAATGGGACTAAATCAGATTTGATATCTGATCGGAGTGAACAGATTGGACTAATGGATCTGTTTCCATTCTGCATGACTCTCTGATTCTATAAGATGGATGATGAATAATTCTGAAAGGACTTTTCAAGTCGGAATTCTCTTCAGTGGAAGGTTATCGTGTCTCTATGTTCACATTGATTGAAAGCTGCGTTAGTTAAATATTTGACAAAGAAGTGCACAATGGGACACAGACAGGAAAGTGGGGCTGAGACCACAACCTGATCAGCTACAATTTTAGTGCCTGGTGGAGAAGGCTCAAAGTATCTAATGACCCACTCCTGCTCCTCAGTCCCATGTTTCTGTGTTCCATCCAGCCCCTCAAACTTGCTAGACAGGAGCAGTTGGAGGTTACTTACTCCTATAACCTGTTGCACAGAAACACAGGAGACATTTCAGCCCCTCAGTACTGTCCCACACGGTTTGAAGTGAATTGGGAAATGTAATTGGAAAACTCAGGCTTGGTATGAAAGAGGCCCCTCATCTCTCTTCACAGAGCTTCCCCTCTCTGCAACTTGTGCTTTATTTGTTGGTCATGTTGTACACTCAGATTCAATGTGAATACAGCCCCCATACCTCACTCAGGGATGGCTCACAAAATCCTCTGGTCGTCCCTGTCTGCAACATTCAATAACAGAACATTCATGAAAATAACACCCACTAACTTTCCAATAACAGAATCGGAGAACATCAGAAACAGGGGCATGTTGTTCACTCCCCAAGCCTGCCTTGCCCTTCTTTAAGATCATGACTGATCTGCTCCTGGTCTCAAATCTTCTTTCCTATCCAATTCTTCATCGCCCTCAACTCTCTGACAGGTCAATTTCCATCTATCTCCTCTTCAAATACGTTCCGTCATCTAGCTTCCCGAACACTCTTGAGAAGAGTGATCCTGACATTCAATATCACCTGTTTGAAGAAAACACTTGCTGCTCCTACATCATGGCCTATTGACGTGAACAAAAGAGGTTGCGTCAAGCGTTCAGATAAAAATGACTGGCCCCGATATCAAGGCAGTGGTTGACTTCTGTTGACATAAAGGAGCTTAACAAAACTGAACTTAATGGGAATCAGAGTAACCTCTCCAGTGTTTGGGGTCAAACATGGCACAAAGGAAGATGTTCATCATCTCAGTCCTGGGTCACCTCTGTGGGAGATCCTCAGAGTAGCTTCCTCTTCACAAACACCTTCAGCTGCTTCATCAATGTCTCCCCGCCCTGAACCTCCCCACCATAAGATCAGAAGTGGGGATGGTCGCTGAAGATTCCACAATATTCAGAACATTTTGTCCCCCGTCAGCTCCTGAACTGGTCTTTGTCCGTGTGTAGCAGGATTCAGATTCCATTGAGACTTGTGCTGTTAAAGTGTCCGTAACATTCATGTAACAGCACTGCCTGACACTGCACATTGACACAGTAAAACAAGAGTTCATTCAATACCTCAGGCTGGTTTCACAGGAATATGAGGAAGCCATTCAGCCCATTGACATTATTGGAGAAGAACAGGGATAGCCCATTCAGTGCCTCCAGCCTATTACTCAGGAAGGGAAGGAGTCTAGTGTGATGGGCCACACCAGAGCCCCTCGAAAATATTTGAAGGCGGTAGCCTAGATTCTAATGTTTTCTTATTTTAAAGGAAATGTAAAGTGTCTGTTCCAGATGCAATGTGACTGGTCAAACTACTCGGTGTGAAGCAAAACACCTTCTACTTAAACATGAAAGATAAAATGAAACCAAAGAAAGAGGAATTTAGAATAACGTAATTTTATTGGACAAGTTAACAGAATAATAGATCTAGGAACTATTACTAATGAACTGTTCCAATATAGGGAAATCCCATAAACACAGCCCTTGGCAAAAAGGAATATTCAGACCCAGATTGTCACAAACATTTCTCCAATCCAAGAATTAAAAACAGTATCAAGAGAAATTTCAGAGAGAGTAGCAGCCAGGAGACATCCACTGAAGCTTCCAACTCTGTGGAGACCCCAATAGTTTCTGATGTTACTGAGAAACCAAAACCCAGAGATCCTAATCTGTGAGAGTTGGCCACACCCATTCAGGCTGAAATAAAATTAACCGAAGGCCTCCCTAGCTGTTACTCAAGTGGTCTTAACTGGCAAGCTTGGGAACAATCGTTCAATCTCTATCATAAAATAAACCAGGACAAAATAACATCTTAAAGCTGCAACATTGTCAGTACAATGAACTGTCAAACAGAACCAGGGTTAACCAGTCAGGCCCTTGGCCCTGTCCAATCAGACGAGATTGAAGCCAATCACTCCCCTGAGTCACTTACACAGGAACAGCAGGAGGCCATTCCCACCTCAATGCACTGACACGGGGGCAGAATGAGGTAATATTTGCTGAATCCTGATGAATGTCTTATGCCCAAAGCGTCGATTCTCCTGGTCCTCGGATGCTGCTTGACTCACTGTGCTTTTCCAGCAATTGATGCTCTAATCTGATCTCCAGCATTGGCAGTCCTCACTGTCTCCTAATTGATGCTCTAACATGATGAACAAGTGGGGCAGAGGCTGCACAGACTGTCTGTTCCACGTTGTTCCTCTTGGCTCCGTTGTTTATGATACACACGTGGGACTTTAACATGGTTTTCTAGTGGTGAGGAGGGAAGCCATATGTCTTGTGTAAAGTCTCAAGAAGGCATCTTCCATCTCCAAGAAGACAGCCTGGTGTTCTCTATGTAGGGCGGAAGCTGGTTGGAATGGCTACCTGTTTCAGATGGAAGGTATTGTGGCTGCTGTTGGGGATTGTGAGCAACCTGACGTTCAGTACAGGGTTCACACACCGACTGCAAAATAACGGAGCGAGAGTTAATTTAGGCAAATAAACTATTCGGAAAGTCACGTTAGACTGATGAATGGACTCTCTAAGTTCAGTTAATGGTGATCTTGTTCATGTTGACCTTGTCGAGTGCATGTCCTGTTCAGTGTAACCTGTATGCCTTACTCTGTCCAAGTCTATTTCCACCCTATGATCTGTCTGGCCATGCTTACTATGATCATCCTCCACTGCTCAAAAACAAAGTGTTTCCCTGTACTGAGGTACACGTGGCAATCAATCAAACCAATCAATCCTGAGTAAAGTATGGAATTTCTCTCCCTGTCAATGTCTCTTTTGCAAATAAGTGATCGCTGCCACTCCTCGTGTTTCAGCATCACCATTTCTTCGTCTCTCACAGCTCTACAGATTAAACACTCAGCTTATTCACTCTATCCTCATGTTACCATCACCCGTGTCTGTGGTAAGGAGATCATTCCTTACAAAGAGCATCAAATCTGTAGAGAGTGCCCCAAAAGCTCTCTCAGCAAGGCTCTCCAACAGCAGGAAGACAGCTTTATTTATGTACTCGAATCATCTTACAATGAAGGACAGCATACCATTGACTGCACCCATTACTTACACAGGGTTTGATTCAGAGCAGTCAGCATAGACTTGTGAGTGGGAGATTATGCTTCCCAAATTTCTTAGAGTCCTTTGATGAAGTTACCAGGACGTTTGATGAGGGCAGAGTGATAGATGTAGTCTCTATGGATTTCAGTAAGGCCTTTGATTAGGTTCCACATGGCAGGCTGCTCAGGAAGGTTACATCTCGTAGAATGCGGGGGGAACTGGCCAACTGGATACACAGTTGGCTTGATGGTAGAAAGCAGAGGGTTGAGTGGAATGATGTTTGTCAGACCGGAGGCTTGGTCCATTGCTGTTTGTTATCTATGATTTGGTTGGGAATATGGAAGGTATGATTAGTAAGTTTGCAGATGACACTAAAGTAATTGGGAGCGTGATCAGTGAGAATGTTTATCAAAAGTTGCAGCAGGACCTTAACCAGGTGGGGAAATGGGCCGAGCAATGACAAATGGAATTTAATATAGAAGCGTGAGGTCTTGCATTTTGGAAACTGAAATCAAGGGAGGAGTTTCATTGTAAATGGTCTTAAGGGGTGCAGTGGGCAGAGGGACCTTGGTGTTCAGGTGCACGGTTCTCTAAGAGTGGAGTCACAGGTCGGCAGGGCAGTGAAGAAGGCTTTTGGCACATTGGCATTCATCAGGCAGGATATTGAGTATAAAAGTTGGGAAGTAATGTTACAGTTACACAGGAATTTGGTAAGGCCGCACTTGGAGTATTGAGTTCAGAGTTTGTCACCTTGTTATGGGGACGATGTTATTAAATTAGAAAGAGTGCAGAAGAAATTTACAAAGACGTTGCCAGGACCCAATGGTCTGAGTTATAGGGAGAGGTTGGACAAGCTAGGACCTTTTCTTTAGCGTGTAAGAGACTGAGGGAGTCCTTATAGAGCTGTGTAAAATCACGAGGAGTATGGATAGGGTTAATGCTCTCAGTCTTTTTCCAAGGTGTACAGAATCGAGGATTAGAGGGGATCAGTTTAAGGTTAAAGGGGAAGGAATAAAAGGGAACCTGAGGGGCCACTTCTTTATACAGAGGGCTGGTACAGGGATGAGTTGCCAGCAGATATGGTTAAGGGGGGGTACATTAGATTAGATTAGATTACTTACAGTGTGGAAACAGGCCCTTCGGCCCAACAAGTCCACACCGCCCCGCCGAAGCGCAACCGACCCATACCCCTACATCTACCCCATACCTAACACTACGGGCAATTTAGCATGGCCAATCCACCTGACCTGCACATCTTTGGACTGTGGGAGGAAACCGGAGCACCCGGAGGAAACCCACGCAGACACGGGGAGAACGTGCAAACTCCACACAGTCAGTCGCCTGAGGCAGGAATTGAACTCGGGTCTCTGGCGCTGTGAGGCAGCAGTGCTAACCACTATGCCACCGTGCCACCCACGAACAACCAATTAACAACCCATTTCAAAAACATTTGGATAAATATGTGGATAGGAAAGGACTGGAAGCATATGGGCCAACTGCAGGGAAATGGGGTTAGCGTGGATGGATATTTATAAGGTGGACTCGAACCTCTCTGTTAATTAAACCCGAACACCCAGAAAAGCTCGCCTCACCTTGTAATCTGTTAAAATATGAGCGACAGAGATCTCCTACATTCCACTATTAAAACAAAAATTATCAAATTAGTTTCTTAACTTTAATAGTGAACACTAAACAACAACTATTCGCAAATACAAGCCCCTCTTTTCTTAGCTACTTACTATCTGACTCCAACTCTTTAAAAATATGCTGTTCCAACAATCCACATATGAAACATTAAAATCTCAAGACCATACAGTCTCTATCTTTCCCGCTGTGTTCACTCTTTCAGCTGCTGATCTCCCTGGGTCATGTTTTTTTTATTGCAAGTAGGTTTACATGAAAATGTGTCTTTGATAGAGAGTGTTTGAGATGGTCACTTAGCACTCCTGCTCTACAGCAGTTGCTCTATTGTTGGATGGCAGCAGCTCTCCCTCCAGTGTTCAAAATGCTGGATTTATATACTCGCCATGAAATAATAATTCTCATAATTTGATTGCTGTCCAGGTGCCCAAACAATAATATTCAAATTCTGTTGATTTCTGGTATCCTGAGCGTTATTTAAACTCTTTGGTTGCATTTGGATGGCTGTCAAAACAGCAACCAAAACTCAGGTATCCATTTCTCAGCTAATGGTGACATGTGGAACAGTGTGACCTTTAGCTGGCATCTGTGGCTTTAATTTCTATTCAACAAAACCCGATCTGTCTTAAAGTGCCCATACATGCTTTTGGCTTCATAACATCTTCCTGCTTCAGAAAATAAAATGAACCAGCAGAATGAAAAGATGGCATCATTCGTTTTCCTCTAATTCTTAATCCCAATTATATGAAATACAAAAGTAGTCATCTCAGTTAAATCATTCATATTAATTCTGCACACCAATACAACACTGGAATAAGTCTAATCTTATCTACACTGCTTTCCTTTAAATCCGCGAAAACTCATCTGCTATCACATTGTAGGGGCCACAGCCTGTACAGTTTGTGAGTTTAAAGTCGGTAAGGTAAGACTCCAATTAAATAGTCTCATATTCTGGTCTTTAAATATTTCAAAAAATGTGAGAGATTTGTTGTTGTCCACAACCATCTCCGACAATTTGTTTGTCATATAAACATTAAAATATTGTCAGGCCAGTATGAAAATTAATCATTCTTTTTCAATAATGAAGATTTTGTATTTTTTTTTCTGGTGGATATTGAGTTTTTTCAACAAGTAGCCAATTAGCCATACAATTCCGTCATCCTCTTTCTGTATCAATACATCTCCGACCCCTATATCCCAAGCATCAAACACAATTTTCAAAGGGTTTCAGAATATTTGGTGCAGCTAAAACTGATGTGGTGATTAATCCTGCTTTAAAATTCTCAAATGCCTCCTGGAATTGTTCTATCCACCACAATTCAATGTTCTTCTTTAATAAGTCCATTAGAGGTGCCAATACGCTGCTGAAGTTTGGGACAAACTTCCGATAGAATCCATTCAGTTCCAAAAATCGAAGCACCTCTTTCTTCGAGGATGGTCATGGAATTTCCTCAAAGCCCTTCGTATTTGTGTTCCATGGGGTCAACCTTCCATGTCCAATGCAATATCCCAAGAATGTTACCACTGCTTTCGTGAATTCTGTTTTCTTTAAGTTTATTACTGAGTTTGCTTCTTGTAATCATTCAACATTATCGGTCAACTGTAACATGTGAGCTTTCAATCACTTGCTAAAGATCACTACATCATAAAGATAAGCTGCAAAATTTGTTCATATGGCCACAACTCTGTTTCTGAGTCTTAAATGTGGCTTGTGCATTATTCATCCATATGAAATATTCGATAAAGGTTATTTTGTCATCTCTGGTATCTTTACTGGGTAGTTAAACTGACTCCACATTTTTTTTATTTGAAAGGGGCCACGAAACTTGGCTTTGAAGAGATTTCTTACCACTGGTGACAATACTAATACGTCATCCCGACGGGAAATCTTCAAAGTTTCAGAGTTTGTATCTGCCACCTCCTTCACTCTATGCTGTGCTCTTCAGATACTGTTTAGCAAACTCCCCTACTCCATCTACTCTCTCCTTCACCTCACACACAGAATCCAGGTGTGAGATTTCCGACTTCGGTCCTGTCAATTTATATTTAATTAATTTCAGAGGAGCTCTCACTTCAGGTACGAATATTAACTCAAAGGAAGTAAAGTGAGTAGATTTATTTGGGACATCATTAATGGCAAACACTTTAATGGGACACCTTTATCACAATCATTTGGCCAACCCTGACAGTAGCTGTTAACATAGTCTTCAGCATCTGATGCTAACTTTACAAGGCTCCCTGGGATTCAGGATGGGACGCACTTGATTTGAAGTACTGTATGCCTAAGCCATCCATGACTTCCTTAAACAGATGAGCGGTAAAATGAGACCCTTGGTCTGACTGAATCTCTCTGGGCAGCCCACATCGTGTAAAGAAAGCTACCAACTCCGCCACCTCCCTTTTTGCCTTGGCACTCCAATAATGGAATTGCCTCTGGAAATCTGGTAGACACATCCAAGAAAGTAAGCAAATATTGGTTTCCACTTTTACTTTAGAAAGGGGAGCAACACAATTTATCATAACACACGTGCAAGTTCTTCGAATGCAGGAATTGGCAAGAAAAGTGCTGGTTTTGTTACTGCCTGTTACTTACCTACCATTTGGGATGTATGTCACGTACAACAAAAATTAACAGCGTCCTTGTGCATTCCAGGACAGTGGAAATGCTTCTGTACCTTAGCCTGAGTCTTCTATACACCTAAGTGACCGCCTGCAGTTAGTTTATGAGCTACCCATAACACTGTACGTTACTGCTAACACAATCTGGTGCACTTTGGCCCATTTCCCTTCTGCAGTAACCTATCGGGGTCTCCATTTTAATTTTATGATTCTATCTTTAAGTTAATAACGTTCAACAATATATTCTGATTCCTTTTCTGTGTGTGTGCATGTGTATGTGTGTGTGAATGTGTGTGTATATATCTGTTGTAAGTCCATTAGCCTTTCTGGACTAAACCCCTCTGCCTGATCCTCTGCCTGTTCAGATTTTTCCTGCACCGTTACATCAAACAGGGGGTCAGTTCACTGAGCATCAATTCATTTGTCTTTTTCGTTCGTTTTTCCTTCCTGCTGTAACTTATGACAGTGGGATCTTGTTACTACACAGTCTGGAAAAATTCCTGGGTAATTTTCTTTTAACTCACCAATTCCCGAGTCTTCCTTTGGCTCCTCCACCACAAGGAGTGCCTATCCCTCCTCACCTCCTGCTAAATCGTTCCCAAGAACAAACTGTATTCCTGGACCTGACACTCTGTTACTCACTGTCACTGTTACTTCCCTAAACTTGATTTGGCATTCCATCCTGATGTTACACAAGGGAATGCTTAATTTCTGTCCCCTTTCCACAAATTAACACACTCTTGATGAACATGCCAGAAAGAGTGAAAAAACCTTTCATCCCTTCCTATTAGAGGGTGAGAGAAAATGAGGGCTGCAGATGCTGGAGATGAGAGTTGAAAAGTGTGGGGCTGGAAAAGCACAGCACGTCGGCAGCATCCGAGGGGCAGGGGCGTTGACGTTTCAGGCATAAATCCTTCATCAGGAAAATGGGAGGTAAGGGAGGGGGAAGGAGGTTGAGAAATAAATGGGAGGGTGGGGATGGAGCTGGGTGGAAGGGAGCTTGGAGGGCGATAGGTAGATGCAAGTGGGGTGTGATGGTGATAGGTCGGTGAGGAGAGTGATAGGACTCCTATCAGTGGTAGGACAGCTGGAACCCTCAAACTGTTCCGCATCAATGTTGACTTCACCAAATTTCAAATCTCCCCTCCACCAACCTCTCCCAGATCCAACCGTACAACCTAGCACTGCCCTCTTGAACCGCCCTAACTAGACCTCTTCCTTTCCACCTATCGACTTCACCCTATCCTCCGACATATCACTATCACTCCCACCTACATCATCTTATTGCCTTCCCAATGACCCTTCCACCAGCTCAGCTACTACCCTCGTATTTATCTTTCAGCCCCCTTGTCCCCCCACCACATTCCTGACGATGGGTTTCTGCCTGATATTCGATTGTCCTGCTGTTTGGATGCTGCCTGATCTGTTGTGCTTTTCCAGCGCCTCACTTCTCAATTATTACAGACTGAGCAGATCCCGTATCTCACAAAATTATAACTTCTTGTCGTTCTCCCCCTGTTCTTTCTGAGTAAACTTTATCTACAGAGATGAATTCTTTTGAGAGATCAGGCACTACCTCCATACCCAGCCCTTGCCTAGGCTGTGCAATTTCCTGCAGCTCCTCGGCTCCACTTGGGGTCTCCTTTACCAGTTTCACTACTGCCACTGGGCTGAGCCTCTTCTACCACATCTTTCCCCAAAGTGTCTTCCTTTAACGCCCAGCACGGTGTGTCCCAGTTTACTGCAGTGAAAACAACTTTTCCACTGTGCCCTTCCTAAACCACCAGCACTGTAATTTTATGTGTTCCACTCCCTTTTTGTGAGAGCACCTGAGGCCTTTCACCACCTTTCAACCCCCTTGGGCTTCTTTCTTCACCTGTGGTAAAATATTGTGAACTACTGTTCGCTTTGTAATGTGTGATCGTCCCTTCTCCCAATTACTATCCCTCACGGGATGAAATTCCTGCCAGAAGCTAAATTTCATCACATTGCACAATGCATATTTACCTGCCATTTCTGCCGCGCTGCTCACTTCTTGAACTTTCTATTCATTCACATGAATTTTTACTATGTCTGGAAGTGAGTCTTTTAACTTCTCCAGCAGATTAATCTCCCTTCAGGCCTCACAGGTCTTATCCATTTTTAAGGACAGCACCCACTTGTCAAAATGACTGTTGTTAATTCTTTCAAACTCAATATAAGTCTGACCTGGTTCCGTCTCTATTTTTCTGAACTTCTGTCTACATGCTTCTAGTACCAATTCATAACCAATCAAAATAACCAATTTAACATCTTCATAATCTCTTGATCCCTCATCTGACAGCGCTGCACATACCTCACCAGCTGTGCCCACCAGCTTAGTCTGAACTAGCATTACCCACAAGTTCACTGGACACGTCATCTGCCTAGCCATTTTTTCAAATGAAATGAAAAAGGGTTTGACAATTTTCTCAACGAAATATGGCAAGTTACTAACCTAGTTGTATACATCCCTACGTTCTCCCTTCATCTCCATCCTGTTAATTTAAATTTCTTGTCTAATTCCCAACTTCTGAATTTCAAATCCCCTCTCTCTTTCTTTTTCCTCTCTTTCTCTTTCGTCTCTCTCTGTTTCCATCCCTTTATTTATCTTCTAACTCCAGTTGCCACATTTGCAGTTTAAGTTTTTATAACTCTACTGCAGTTGCCTGTTTCTCTGATACATCAAAGTGCTTAACCAACTCCATTACAATTTCAGCTTCCCTTTTCTCCCTGGTTGAACCCAATTCCAACCTATTTGCTAATTCTAACAAATGTCCTCCTTCTGTCTTTCTAAACTTCCTTGGAAAATTTGGGAACCTCTTTAGTAATGTGAACAGCCATTTCCCTCACTTTTCATTTAACCAACCACAAGTAACAAAATTAAACGAATTTTCCCACTGGTTTTATTTGAAGATCAAAGTCACTAATTGCAATGAGTTGGAATTTGCTGCGACCTGTTGTATCTCAAATCTGTTCAGATCGGTCCAAGTGCCACACGGCAAGGCCCCAAACTGTTATGACATCAATGTCGAACCCCTCTGTTAATTAAAATCACACACCTAGAAAAGCTCACCTCACATCATAATCTGTCAAAACGTGAGCGATAGAGAACTCCTAAATTCCACTAATAAACAACAAACAACAATTTATATCTGTGCAAGTAAGCTCGCTGAGCTTGAAGGTATGTTTTCAGAAGTTTCGTCACCATGACGAGGTGACATCATCAGTGGGAGCATCTGCTGAAGTGCTGGTGGGATATCCCACCTCTCTATTTATAGGTCTTGGTTTCTTAAAGTGGGTGATGTCATTTCCGGTTATTTTAACAAGAGAATGTAGACAGGATCTAAATTGATGCGTTTATTGATGGACTTCTGGTTATAATACGATTCCTCTAAGAAGGTCCTTGCGTGTCTTAGTATGTGTGTGGGCTTTGTCCCAGTCAAAGTGGTGCCCTTCTTTGTCTGTATGTATGGAACATAGTGATAGTGGATCATGTCTTTTGGTGGCTAGTTGGTGTTCTGTTGTTTATTTACAATGTGTTGTGCACATATGAAAAATGCGACTTATCTGCACACACACATTGATTAAACAGTGTATATAAAATCATTTTTCCACCATTGAAACTGTCCTGTTATTGTGTTACGAGGATAGATTAGATTAGATTAGATTACTTAGTGTGGAAACAGGCCCTTCGGCCCAACAAGTCCACACCGCCCCGCCGAAGCGCAACCCACCCATACCCCTAACATCTACCCCTTACCTACACTACGGGCAATTTAGGATGGTCAATTCACCTGACCTGCACATCTTTGGACTGTGGGAGGAAACCGGAGCACCCGGAGGAAACCCACGCAGACACGGGGAGAACGTGCAAACTCCACACATTCAGTTGCCTGAGGCGGGGCGGTGTGGACTTGTTGGGCCGAAGGGCCTGTTTCCACACTAAGTAATCTAATCTAATCTAATCTATCCTCGTAACACAACAACAGGACAGTTTCAATGGTGGAACAATGATTTTATATACACTGTTTAATCAATGTGTGTGTGCAGATAAGTCGCATTTTTCATATGTGCGCAACACATTGTAAATAAACAACAGAGACACAGTTGACGAAAAATGATGCATATGATGTATAAAATTGATAAAACATTAAAACATGATTTGATCCTCTCAACGAACCCTCCTTTTCTGGGATTCCCAACTCTAATCTCTCAGTCTTACCAGGATGTGTGCTCCAAATTCTTGATTCTGGTGTCCCAATTTATTTCAGTTAATCCCCTTTCTACCGGGACTTCAATATGTTGGCCTGGTGGGTTCTTTCCAAAGCTAGTGTCTGTCATATTATTGGAGATAAATATTCTGGCATCAGACTCAGCATTTGAACATATTACTCTGTTGTACATGCACTGTACCAAGGACCACAGCACACAGTCATTGCCAAAACATTGGGGGATGTTCATCTACTTCTTTCGATAATGTAGCTTTCTCATTTTCCAGATCTCCAGATCTCTATCCTCTCTCTCCTTCTCCCTTTGTAACTAGTTAAGAAATCCACCAATTATTCTTCGTGTCCCGTCTCCCAAAACTCCTCCTTTCGCTTTATATGTAATGCTCTTTCAAGATGTAATGTGGTTATAATTGAGCAATGTAACTACAAAGACATGCGGGCGGAGCTGGCCAGAGTTAATTGGAAGGGGAGCTGAGCAGGAAAGACCATGGAGCAGCAATGGGAGGAGGTTCTGGGGAGAGATTCGGAAGATAATACCAGAAATGCAACCCAAAGAACTTGAAACATACTCAAGGGAGAACAAGGCAGCCATGAGTGATAAGGCATCAAACCAAAAGAGAAAATATACAATGTGCTGAAGATGATTGGGACTCCAGAGAATTCATTGGCTCTGAAACTACATAAGGCTGGCATTACTGACACTACAGAGCTCTTAATCATGGTCAGGTAAAGAAACAGGGGAAACACATTCACTTTAAACACAGCAGATTGGTATTTCTCAATGAAAAATATTTAGGTGAATTAAATATTTGAATTAAGATCAGTTAAATGCTTTTGCGGAATGTATCAGATTGGAAGCAAGACCCGGGGAGAGAGACCCTCAGCAGGATGAGAGTTTGAAAATGGAAGTATTTCCACATCAGAAACCAGGTTAGGTCACTGAGTGCAGGGCTGATGGGTGAATGGGTCTTAGTGAGAATTGGGGAACAGACAGCAAAATTGCATTGCAGATATTGCAGCTCGAAACTGTGTATTCACGTAGTGCTGTAGATCACAGAAGCAGGAGAAGCAGATCTGCATTCAAACACAACCTGTAACTTTTTGCCAGGGTAACACCTCAGTCTGTCATTGGCATCAACACCATCTATGGCTCAGTGACGAGGGTGGGTGAAGATGTCAGGGTCAGAATCACGTGAACTTTACCTGATGCTAACTCATTAAAGCTACCAGACTTGACCAACAGATCTGTTCGAAGCAAACTACTCCGAACTGAAAGTATGAAACCGGACAGAAAACCCAGCCTCAGCATCAATGTCGGAAAAGGGAATGGGAACACAGTCCTGTCGACCCTGCAGAAACCTCCTTCCTAACATCTGAGAGCTTGTGACAGCATTTACAGAGCTTTCCCACAGACTTCACAGAAACATTGGGAATGGAAAACACATTGAGCCTCCCCATTCTAGTTCATGGAAAAACTATCCTCAATGCACTTACCCCACACGATATACATATCCATTCATGTGAATAACCTTGGGAAGCTATAAAATAGGCGGTGCAGTAGTACCTTTGGTCCATCGAGTTTGCGAACCAATTCAATATAATGATGGTTGGCCCTTCATTTCCACACCGTACTCCTGCTCTCCCACTATCCCTTTACTGTCTCTAAATCCTTATTTATAATCAGTGTCTCGGTTTCCAGGTGCGAGAGAATTCCCCAGGTTCCCGAGTCATTGAGAGCAGACATTTATTATCATCTCAATGCAGAGTGACTGCCTGTATCTAATACTGTGGCCCCTTGTTTTACAAGTCCCAGCCAGGGGAATTATCATCCCTGCTTCCAATCTGTCTCATCCTGTCAGAGTTTTATATATCTCACTGAGATCTCCACTCATTTTCCTAAACCCCATGGAATACTTGCCCAGTCTCCCATACTCTGCTCCCATAACAAGCCCGTCATCCCAGAGACCAGTCTGGTCATCCTTCACTGCTCTCCCTCAATGTCAGGTTTGTCCTTTATTAGGTAAGGAGACCAAAACTCCCCACAATAGTGCACAATGTTCAAGATGATATCTCACCAAGGCCCTGTACAGCTGCAGTAAGACACCTTTTCTCCTGGACTCACATCCCCTGAAATGAAGATCCACACACCATTTATCTTCCTCACTGCTTTCTGTTTCGGCAATATTACTTTCAGCGACTGGTGTACAGGGAGATGCAGATCCTTTCCAGTGTTACAGCTCCCCACTTGGTGGGTCTGTGTACACTGGGCAGCGTGCCAATGCCATGCCCAGTATTGACTTCTGGTTACAGAACTCACTGCACTGCAGGGGCCTCAGAGGTTTATGCAGAAGGAAACAACAAACAGGAGCATACGTCCCTTTGTAGATCAACATGTTTCAACCAATGCCTTTCAAATGGTAGGCTGCCAATTTATCGTTTCCACCAAAGAGCACACCGTCTCCTCTATCCACATTTTTCTCCATCTGTCACGTATTTACCCATTCACTCCAATTGTCTTCTCGTTGGTTTTTTATAACCTCCTCACCCATCCACAATCCCACATCCGTTAGTGCTGTCAGCAGGCTGGGATATATTGTATCTGATTCCAGTAACCAAATGTTTAAAGGGCATTGTGAACAGCTGGGCCCCACGCACTGGTCCCTGCGACACCTCAGCAACCGTCCTCTGTTAATTTCTATTTATTTATTTCGTGAATCTGGGTGTCACTGGCTGGGCCAGCATTTATTGCCCGTCCCTAGTTGCCCTCGAGAAGGTGGTGGTGAGCTGCCTTGTTGAACGCTGCAGTCCACCTGCTTGGTTGACCTCAAATGCCATTAGGGAGGGAATCCCAGGATTCTGACCCAGTGACTGTGAAGGAGCGGTGATAAAATTCCAAGTCAGGATGGTGACTGGCTTGGAGGGAACCTGAAGATGATGGTATTCCCATACATCTGTAGCCCTTGTCCTTCTAGATAGACATGGGAGTTGTGAAGATGGTCTCTGAGGATCTTTGGTGGATCATTTTATTGCAGCATGTAGATAGTAAAACACTGCTGCTGCTGAGCGTTGATGGTGGAGCATTGTGGATGAAGGGACAGTCAAACTGGCTGCTTTGTCCTGGATGGTATAAAGCTTCTCGAGTGTTGTTGGAACTCCACTCATCCAGGCAAATTGGGAGTCTTCTATCACACCTCTGACTTATGCATTGTAGATGATGGACAGACGTTTGGAAGTCAGGATGTGAGTTACTCGCCGCAGTATTCCTAGCTTCGGACCTGCCCTTATAGTTACTGTGTTCATGTGGCGAGACCAGTGAGTTTCTGAGCAATGATTACCCACCAGGAATTTGACACTGGGTGATTCAGTGATAGTAACACCATTGAATGCCAAGGTGCAGGTTAGATTGTACTTTACTGGTGATGGTCATGGCCTGGCATTCGTGTGGCCTGAATATTACTTGCCACTTGTCAACCTGGATACTCTCCAGATCTTGTCGTGTTTGAACATAGACTGCTTCAGTATCTGAGGAGCCACAAATGTTGCAGAACATTGTACAATCATTCGCGAACATCCCCACTGCTGACCTTAAAATGGAGGGAAGGTCATTGATGAAGTAGCCCTGAAGAAGTTTTCGGTCACTGCCCGAGGGACTCCTACAGACTTGGAGCTGACTTGACTGACCTTTATCAACCATGACCACCTTCCTACGTGTCAGGTATGATTCTAACCAGCGGGGAGTTTGCCCCTGATGCCCATTGATTCCTGTGTTGCTAAGGCCCCTTGATACCACACATAGTCGAATGCAGCCTTGATTTAAAGGGCTATCGCTCTCACCCCACCTCTGGAATTCAGCTCTTTTGTCCATGTTTGAATCACGGTAATGAGATCAGGAGCTGAGTGGCCCTGGTGGAGCCCAAACTGGGCGTCATTGACCAGGGCATTGCTGAGCAAGTGCTACTTAAAAACACTGAGACCTTCCACCACTTTACTGATGATCGAGAGGAGACTGATGGGGTGGTAATTGGCCGGATTGGATTTGTTCTGCGTTTTACATACAGGAGCAATGATTACTTGGGGAAATTTTCCACGTAATCAGGAAAAGCCATTGTTGTAACAGTATTGAAATAGTTTGGCAAGGGGAGTGGCAAGTTATGAGCACAAGTTGTCAGTACTATTGCCAGAATGTTGTCGGATTATGGACCCTATGGAGTATCCAGTATCTCCAATCGTTTCTGGATATCGTGTGGACTGAACCAAATTGGTTGATGACTGGTAACTGAATTGCTGAGGACCACTGGAGGGGGCTGAGATGGATCATCCACTCCGCATTTCTGACTGAAGATTGTTGCGAATGAATCAGCCTTATCTTATAAACTGAAGGGCTGGGCTCTTCCATCATGGAGGAAAGGGTTATTTGTGGAATCTCTTCCTCCAGTGAATTGTTTCATTGTCCCCAACGTTTCTCGGCTAGATGTGGAACAACTGCAGAGCTTAGACCTGTTCCTTTGCTTGTGGGATCACTTAGCTCTGTCTATCACTTACTGCTTATGCTGTTTGGCGCATAAGTAGTCCTGATTGGTGGCTTCTCCAGGCTGACACCCCATTATCAGGTATGCCTGGTGCAGTTCCTGCCATCCTGCACACTCCACTGAACCAATATTGATTCTCTAGATTGATGGCAATTGTGAGGGGGATATGCGGGAGGCCATGAGGTTATGCAGGAGTACAACTTGGCTGCTATTGATGACTCACGACACCTTATGGACATCCAGATTTGAGCTGCTAGATCTGTTCGAAGTCTGCCCTGTTTAGCAACGTGATAGTACCACCCAAAATGGTGGAGGTTATTCTCAATGTGAAGGTGTGATTTTGTCTCCACAATGACTATGTGGTGGTCTCTCTTACCGATCATATCATGGACAGATACTTCTGTAACTGGCAGATTAGTAAGGCGGTGTTCAAGTTTGTATTTTCCTCATGTTGGTTCTTTCCCCACCTGCTGCAGAACCAGTCGAGCAGTTATATCCTTTGGGGCCTGGCCAGCTCGCTGTAATGCCGTCGCTGAGATACTCTTGTTGGTGAACATTGAAATCCCCCACCCAGAGTAGATCTTGCGTCCGTGCTACCCTCAGTGCTTCCTCCAAGTGTTGGTCAGCATGGAGGAGTACTGATTCATCAGTTCAGAGAGGCTGGTACATGGTAATCAGCAGGAGGTTTCCTTTCCCATGTGCAAAGTAATGCCATGAGACTTCATGGGATACGGAGTCACTGTTGAGGACTCCAAGAGCAATTCCCTTCAAACTGTATCCCACTGTGCCGCCACTTCTGCTGTGTCCGTCCTGTTGATAAGACAGGAGATATTCGGGGTAGGTAATGGGGTGTCTGCGATATGGTCATACTCACAGAATCATACCTTACAGACAATGTCAGGCTGTTGCTTGACGAGTCTATTTATTTCTTTTCACCGTTTCCTGCCAGCTGTCCCATTCTAGAAACATAGCCATATATTAGCACCCAATCCACTCAGATTTCATTTTGCAAATTGGGCTTGGAGCTTTACCAAAATCTTTCTAAAAGTCCACATGTTTTACATCCATTGTTTCTCTTTCATTTGTCTCCCATTCTGTTTCTCAAACATAATTCCCATTTCATAAATCTACGTCAGTGTTGCCTATGACCATCACTTTCAGCCACAATAATTTCTCCTCAACCAGTTACTTACTATGTTCTATGTTCAATGTACTCTATCATTTTCCCACACCAGACTTGGTTTTCCTTGTATTGTTTGAAAGTTCTGTGAAGACAGAACTGAAGTAGTGGCTTCATAGTTCTGCCATTTCCCTGTTTCCCATTCTCTATTCTCTGGTTTCAAACTGTATGGAAACTGCACTTGTTTTCTCATATTTCTCACATTGACATAATTTAACCAGCTATTACAGTTCACTCTTTTAACCCTTGTGAATATACTCTTCAGAAAGCCATCAATTCCTGCCTTAGACTGCTCAATAATTGACCTTACACACCATACACTCACAGGAGCACAGACTCTGTGCCAACAGAAATACAGCACAATCTATATTAGTCCCACTTTCCTACACCAGGCCCATAGCCTGGAATGTTATGACACTTCCACGTGCTCGTCCAAATACTTTTTAATGATTGTGAGGTTACCCGTGATAATCCCCCTTCTCAGGAAGTAATCCCAGAACCCCACATCCTCAAGGTGAAAAAAATATTTAAATCCTCTCTGAACCTCAAACTTTTCACTTTAAATGTGTGCTCATTTGTTCTTGACCCTCTGACTAAAAGGAACAGCTGCTGTCTTTCCACCCTGTCCATGTCCCTCATAATCTTATCCTTCTGAATCCCTGACCCCTCAGCTTTCTCTGCTCCAAAGAAAACAACCCGAGCTTATCCAGCCTATCTCCATAGCTGATATGCTCCATCCCAGGGAACATCCTGGTGAATCACCTCTGCACCCTCTCCAGTACAATCACATCTTTCCTGGAATGTGGCTCCCAAAGCTACATACAGTACTCCAAAGCCCTGTATTGCTCTTATAATCTACTCCTGATTAGGAAATGCTACACCCAAGGTCCAATTCTTAACTAGTCCATTAACCTGTCCAGTCACATTCAGGGATGTGTGGAGAAGCACACCCTGAGGTTCCCAGTGTGCTGCCATTCATTGAGTCCTCCCCTGTCTGGTTCCTTCTCCCAAAGTGCATCAGCTCATATTTATCAGTGTTACATTCCATCTGCCATTCATTTGCCCATCTGACCAATCATCTGCATCTTCCTGTAACTTAAGGCCTTCCTCCTCACTGCGAACCATCCGGTCAATCTTAATGTCAAACATACAGTTACTTATCACACCTCCCCCACTCTCCACCTAGCCCTCTCCACATTCACATCGTTTTTTATGAATAACACAAACAATAAGGGACATAGCACTGATCCCTGTGGTACACCAGGGGACACTGGTCTCCAGTCACACAAACAGCCTTCTCCCACCACCCTCTGCCTGCTGCCATTAAGACATTTCTCCTTGTAACCTGTCAAGGTATCCTTCATATTGTGAGATTTTACATTATTTCTCAGTATCCCGGCTGGAAATTTGTCAGAGACCTTCTTACAAAACTAAACAATCGACCTCCTCAAACTAATTCAATCAAATCCATTAGATGCGACTTCCTTCTGATAAAGTCACGATGATTATCTCTGATCAAACCTTGTGACTCTGATTGGAATTCGATTTTCTCCTTCCCTATTTTATCCTGTAGTTTCCTTAACAGTGATCTAATACTCACTCGTCTATAGTTCCCTTGTCTATCTCTCCCACCCTTACTGTGAAGTGGAATCGTATTCGCAGTCCTCCAGTTCTCTGGCACCTCCCCTATGATCAGATTCTAATTAAAATATTCAATCAGGGTCATTCCTCCCTTGACCCCAACAGCCGCCTGTGATACAACTCTTTCAGACATGGAGATTGGTCCTAATTTGTACAGAACAAAGCCTCAAATCCCTACTCGTATTTTACATCAAACTGTTCAAGAGTTGTCCAGTCCATCTTCTTGAATTCTGTACCTGCATCCTCCTTCTCCCAAGTAAAATAGATGTGAAGGTCTCATGTTACAATCCATCAATATTCTCCCGCTTGACACACAGATTGCCCCTTTGGTTTCTAATGGACACTGACTGTTTGCTGATTATTCTGTTTGACTTGTCCGTGTAGAATATCGTGGGATTCTCCCAGATCTCGCCTACTTGTACTTCCTCATGTCCCTCTGTTATTCAGTCCTTTCGATGTTTCTAAGATTCACTACGATCACCTCTCATGTTTCGAAACTTGAGATTACAGGCTGAGTTACCCCGTCAGACAACCTTGCCAACTTAGGGGTTAATGTGGAGAATAGCTTTTGCAGTTCCTCTGTAGTCAGTATATTCTTTCTTAGATTGGGAATCCGAGCGATACACAATATTCTAAGTGTAGTCTCATTAACACTCGATGCAACTGGTGTACGACATCCTCTATCTTCCAATTACATTCACATGAATGTAAACCTAATTTTTCTTTCCCATTTGCATATGTTCTTCCTAATACCTCTCAGTTTAACTTTTCTTATGAGCTCAGTGTGTGAGTTCTTTTAAAAAGCTCATGAATATCCAACTATACATTATCCATTTGTTGTTCATTGCCTATGTCCACAAGAATCATCTTCAAACCATTCCAAAAAAATGTTTGCCACTGCTGGTTTTCCATTCATCGGTGCATTCTCACACTCCCCAGTTATGTTTTTACCTTCTAAATATCTAGTAGCATGTGCTTTGTAATCGAGTCCAAGAGATACCTGACTGCGGATGACAGGTTAACTGGTCTGTAGTTTACCATTCTCCAAATTCATCTCTCCTTAAACTGTTGGATAATATTTATAACCTTTGCCTTATCCAGATTGGATAAATGCATTTCGGGAATGTGTCGGAAAATAAAGTGAAAATCCGCGATGCAATCAACATGTCTGTTGCTGCTTCCTCTGAAAATCTTGTTTGAAGTACATCTAGTCTGTCAGATTTATAAATACTCAATTCAGCTTTCTTTTCAAAGATGACCTCATCACTGATAAGAATGATCTTAGACTTTACTTGCACAAGTCCCATGGTCACTTGGTATTTCTGGGAGAATTTCTGGACATTCTTCCATGGAGATAGACACAAAGGAACTGTTTCTTTTCCCTGCGATTTCTCTGTAATCTGAAATAAATTATCCTGTCTGCACACCAACTGTTCCACATTTGACTTTGTTTTTATTTTTTTCATACATTGATAGATGCTTTTTAGCAGTCTTTATGTTTTTCTTCCGTTTGCATGCTTTTTCTCTTTCTGATTTTGGTCATCCTTTGCTGGGCCCTACATTTCTCTGAATCCACTGGCTTACTGCAACACTTGGCATTTTTCTAAGCTGCTTCCTTTCATCGAATAGGTCGATGAAGGTGGGGTTGAAAGTGATAGTCCGAGAGGAGGGTGCACCATATTGATAGGAAGGAAGGTGGACACATAGGAACATTCAAAAGGGCGGTGCTGACTTGGAAGGTTGGAGTAGGATAAGGTGGGATTAGGGGAAATGGGGAAATCAACTATGATCCCCTGTGGTTGGAGGGTCCCAAGGCAGAAGAGGAGGCTTTCTTACTCCAGGCTTCTGGTGGCTCCGGTTAGGCGATGGAGCAGGCCCAGGACTCTCATGTCCTTGGCAGAGTGGGAAGGGGATTTAAAGTGCTCAGCCACTAGGCGATGGAGTTGTTCAATGTAGTTGTCCTAGAGATGTTCCCTGAAATCATCTACAAGTTGACCTCCTGCCTCGCCAATGAAGAGAAGACCACATTGTCTTTAATAGATGCAGTAGATGAGGCGTTCTGTCTCCCTTCATCACCTTTCACTTTCAACCCCACCTTCATCTACCTATCGTAATCCCAGCTACCTCCCTCCTGCCGCATCCTCTTGTCATTTATCTCTCAGCCCCCTAGGCCCATAAGCTTCATTCCTGATGAAAGGCTTATGCCTGAAACATCGATTTATCTGCTCTTAGTATGCTGCCTGACTGTGCTTTTCCAGCATCACACTCTTCGACTCTGATCTTCAGCATCTGTCATCCCCACTTTCTCCTCACACCTTCATGGTCTGCATGACTCAGATTTCAAATGGTTACTTCAAATACAACAAAAAACTGTCGTGTACTCAAACAGCATAAAAGAAAACCAATACATTGTGGTCACTGTTCCCAAAATGTCCTTGCCAGCAAAATTTTCAATTAGCTCTTCTGATCACTCAACACCAATTCCTAAATAACCTGATCTCGAGCTCTGTGCTCAACATAATGTTCATGTAAACCATCTCACACGCGGTCATGAAATCCATTTTCCCAGCATTAGCATTCAGTTGGGTTAACACAGTTTAGATATAATGTAAGCAGTATATTATTACTGCAGTACCCACAAATGTGTATATCTCATTTCCTGTTTTATCATATGTCCAGCATTTATATTGCAGCTTTCACTTTGAGATATAACTCCCATCAATGTTTGCTCCATCTTACTAGATTCTGTGGAATCTGAGCGATGTGGGCTCTGGAGAGATTAATAGTAGAAATCATCTCGCCACATCATTTATGAACTTCTCTAACTTTAATTTCTCCAGATCTCCCGTTATGCTGATGGAGTAGAGAAGGACAATGATTTTCCAACAATGCTCTATATTCCCCCAGAGAGCTGAGACAGCTCTAACCTGGGTGGGAACCTTACAACAGGCTGGTAAAATGTTGCTGCTGCTGTACAGGGTCTTAGTGAGATCACATCTGGAGTAGTGTGTACAGATTTAATCTCTTCAGTGAAGAAATGATGTTGTTCCATTGGAAGCAGCTCAGAGATGGTTCCCTCAACTGATTCCCGCAATGAAGGTGCTAGCTTATAACGAAAGGATGATCAGGTTGATCCAGTAGCCATTGGAGTTTGCAAAAAATAAGGTGACCTTATTTCAACATAGGTGACAGATGTAGTCAACGAGTGAAGCGAATGACACAGATAGTGGAGGAACCATTCCGTTCTCCAGTGTGTTATGCAGGAACAACAGAAGGATATTCAAGCCTTCGACCCTGTTACACCAAAACAGGATGAGGCTATTCAGCCCCTGGAGCCTGATATACATTTACAGAAGGAGGCCAATTAGCCATTCAACCCTGTAGCAGTAGGCCATGCTGCACCAGTATCCTGTTAAACAGCAACAGGATCAGTCCATTCAGCCTCCTCAAGTCTGTAACATAGGAACTGGAAGAGGTCACACAGTGACTGGAGATTGTTACACTGGGATAACAGGAGGCCATTCAGACCCACCGAGCCTATTGCAAGGGAATTAGATAAGGATAAAAACTATCTGAGACTTCTTTAATGAGAAAGGAAGTAGTAATTTCGACACGTGTCTGTTGTATGGGAACAAGATAAGACCAATCAATCCCTCGGAACCATCTCCCGGATACATGAGGAGACCGTTCAATATTTCCATGGAGAAGTATGAGAAAACCTATCAGCCCATCAAAATGTTAGAGAGCAACAGTAAGATTCCATAATCTCCCAATCCTCTAAAGGATCAACGGGCGCAGATCATTCTGGCCTTGGAGACGACAACATGGGAACACCAGAAAGACGTCAGCCCATCGAGTTTGTACACCAACAGGATGGTGAGTCCATTCAGCCACACATGACTCTTACTCAGCAATTGGAGCAGATCTCTTAAAAACGTGTGCCCATTAAATAGGAATTCAAAGAAAACGTGAAGGTTTTCGAAAGGGATGAACTTATAATAATGGTTTACATTAGGGACTAAAGTGTAACAATAAACCATTGTAATTTAAGGCAAATTGTTAGAGTCCATTGTTCAGGACATTTGCAAAATTAAACCACAATCCGTCAGAGTCAACATGGTTTTACAAAGGACAATCAAGTTTGAAGTGTTTGCTTGAGTTATTTGAAGATGTCACAAAAAAGGTGGATCGTGGGAGATGGAACATCTCTGGTCTTCCTGAAGGCATTGGATGTGTCGCTTCTCCAAAGACTAAGTGGTAAGAGCACACAACATGGGTTTAGGAGTAGTTTATTCGTTTGGATGGAGGATTGGTTAACCAACAAAATGCAGTCAGATGGAATAAATGTGTCATTTTATTTTGGCAAATGCAATTTGTGGGGTGCCATTGATTTCAGTACTCATGCCTCAACCATTTGCGATCGATGGTATTACTGTACTCGGTTGATGGGATAGAAAATACAATGCCACATTTTCAGATGACTCTCACATCGGTGGGAAATTACTTTGGAATGACGATGCAAGAGATTTCAAAACTATATGGATAGGTTGCGTGAATGGGCCAAAAGTTAGCAAGGAATATTAAAGGGAATAAATATGGGGCTATTCATGTTTGCCAGGATAATAGAAAGACAAATTATTATCTAAATGGAGAGAAAGTTCAAAGTGCTTAGGTGCAGAGGGATCTGGGTGTCTGCTTGCATATCACAGAAAACCTGCCTGTGGGTACTGCAAGTAATGAGAAATACAAGCATAATTTCAGTGTTTATTTATAAAAGGATAGAGTAGAAAGGTAAGGAGTGTTGGTGTAGCTACGCAAGGCATTAGTGAGGCTGCAACTGAAGTATAGTTTGGGGGTCCGGCAGAATGAGGTGTTTCCATTGAAGGCAATTCAGAAGAGGTTCATTAGAATGATTCCATATTTGTAGTGTTTGCCTTATGAAGAGTAATTGAGCAGTTTAAGCATATACTCTCGAGTTTATAAGAATGAAAGGAGATCTCATTGATGTCTGTAACATTCTAAAAGTAATTGAATGTGTAGATATGGAGTGGAGATTTTTTCGAAAGTGGAACAGAGGCCGTGTTGACATCAGTGTCATCGAGGGGTTGGATTCCTCACAGATGCTCCTTGTTCTTATTCAACCCTTCGACAGTGTTTCACAGGAATGGGGGAGGACTGGGTATCATACACGAAGCAGGCACTCAGGATAAATCAGTCTCAATCAGTTAGAGGGAATGTAACCAGTAGGGTCACACAGTGACCAGCGCTGGGTTCTCAACTATTTACAATCTATATTAATGATCAGGTGGACGGAACAGATATACAGATGCTGAGTTTGGTGATGTCGCTGTGGTAAGCAAGAGAATAAATTATCAAGAGAGGGTGAAGAGTCTGCAAACAGATTCAGAAATGTAAAGGCAATAGATAATAGTTTAGCAGGTGGAATTTAACATGATATAACCTGTCATTTCAGTTACAGGAATATTAGAAAGCAATATGTTACTGAAATGGAGAGGGATTATAGGACTTAATGATATGGTGTACTGGGGGGGTCACTCAGATCCGTTCAGACATGGGAGGTTTTGTTCCATCCCTGATCGTCTGCTCCCAGACACTCCAAGTGACCCAATTGCTCTCCGTACACATGGAATACTTTGATCTGTTAATTAGATTAGATTAGATTAGATTACTTACAGTGTGGAAACAGGCCCTTCGGCCCAACAAGTCCACACCGCCCCGCCGAAGCGTAACCCACCCATACTCCTACATCTACATTTACCCCTTACCTAACACTATGGGCAATTTAGCATGGCCAATTCACCTGGCCTGCACATCTTTGGACTGTGGGAGGAAACCGGAGCACCCGGCGGAAACCCACGCAGACACGGGGAGAACGTGCAAACTCCACACAGTCAGTCGCCTGAGGCGGGAATTGAACCCGGGTCTCAGGCGCTGTGAGGCAGCAGTGCTAACCACTGTGCCACCGTGCCGCCCATAATTGGTGGTGGGAATGGTGTTTTGAAACGTGCATCAAGGGGATGGACTTTATCCAAGATATATTCATTCCTTTCTACGTGGAGACCCGATGACGATGGGAATGGCTGACTGCTTCTGAATGAAGAGACCATGACTGCTGCCAGTTCAGGGGGTATTCGCCAACATGATGTACTGGGATGGGCACACTGTGACATTAATGGAGAGGGAGAAAACTCCTTCAGTTCCTCTACCTCTCCCCATTGACATGGATACTCTGCAGATGCCATGGACACCATCGGGGATCCCACTATACTGGATATAACCGGCAGCTTCCTGCTGAGGGAGAAACAATCTATTTACCTCATCCACCATATATATACTCCACCATCGAATGTTGACATTGATGTTGAGACACTGGGAGAGGATGGATATGTCACCCAGTCTTGCCTGGAAAGTTCTGGATCATAGAAGCTGAATGAAACAGTGACCCTAACAGCCACTGGCAGCACCGTCCTCCTCCTGGTGTGAAGCTGCAGGTCGTGTTGAAGGAGGTGACACCGCTCTGTGACCAGCTCCTTGTTCAGTCATGGTCCCCTCACACTTTGATCCTGGGTTAAGTGGAGTTTGGGAAATTGGTCCTGGAAAATCCTGGGTGGATACAGCAGATCCCTTTCCCCACACACACTCACTCCGTGGTTTCAGAGCTTCCCCTCTCTGCAGCCTCTGCTCCATTTGTTGTTCATGTTGCAGACCCAGATGCTGGAGCTGCAGTCCGCACGCTCCATCCAGAGTTGGGTCACCAAATCCTCAGATCTCCCTGAATGTCTGAGGCAACTTACAGCACAACCTCCAGCAAAACATCCCCTGCCCCTCCACTAAATTTTCAATTGCAGAAGCCAGTCAGAAGCCCCTCACTACAAGTGTTTTGGACCAGACCAGATTCCCTCAAAATATTTCCAGAAGGCCGTTTAGACCCAAACCTTTCCTTATTTTAAATATAGATGTGAAGTGTGTGTTCCAGTTATGTTGTGACTAGTCAAACCACTCGACATTGAGCAAAATATAATCTATTCAAATGCTTTAGTTAAAATACAATCAAAGAAAAGAACGTTTTGGAATAGCTTATATGTTGGAACACTTACACAAACAATAGATACCGTACCTGTTTGGTTTACACCGCATGGCACAAAGATATATTCAAATACAGATCCTTACAGCAGTTTTCCAATCCAGGGGGAAACAAGCTGAACAGAGATCTCAGAGAGAAAAGCATCTGGGGATCATGTATTGAAACTTCCAACCCTTCTGGGATCCCCAGCAGCTTCTGAATGCTGCAGCTAAAAGCAAAATGAGGTAATCTGGTCTGGGAGAGCTGGCCACTGCCCTTCCATTGTTACCAAAGTTTTAATGAAACCTAAAATCTCAGTTATTTATTTAAACTGTTTTCAGACAGCTGTTCTACACCTCTGCCTTTAACACCTCTCTTCAAAAAAAACCAAGAGAAATAATCTTTTTACAGTGATAGCATCCTCACAACTCCATCTTTAATAAAATAATCCATCAATACATTTGGATTCATTTTAGACATCCTAATCTTCCTCGATTAGTAGACTGAAATGCATATATATTACATTGACTCTGAGCATACAAATATTCACATCTATTTCGATTTCAGTCAATTTACTCCTGCCACAGAATGCCTTTGACTTTCTTCATCCAAGTCTCCACACTTAGGTTTTATCGCCCTGTCACCTGTATAGTTCAAACTGAATGGCAGCAATAATAGGCTCAATCGAAACAGACTGGTATTTTTCTCCCTAATCTTCTCCAAAAACTTTAAGGGGTTATGATCAGTGATAAAGATTTGTCTCAGGTATGTTATTGGCAATAAAAATCTGAAAAGTTGTAACGCCAACACCAAGCTCAAGGCCTCCTTCCCCATTGTGGAATAAATCTGTTGATGTTTCCACTGGACACTCCAACCACACGTTACATAATGGAGCACTTCTCATCTCTCCAATAGACGTTTTGAATGACATAGCTCCTCATGTCTCAGCATAAAAGAATTACATGCTTCTGTACCTCTTAATGCTCTAACCTCTTTACCTGCTACTCCTGGCCTATGCCTGTAAACCTTAACAAGACCTCGCACATTCTTCTCCATCTCTCACAGAAACCAAACTTTGATTTCTGAACTCAATCATCATCATCAGCCATTTCAGCTTCTAATCTTGCCGTTTTAACTCTGCTCTTCCACACGAGTTTTCACGGCTGCAAGAAGTGAATTGTTGAACTTCTCCAAAATAAGAATCTTTCTAAGAGTGTCTTAGGTTTGCTCTGTTTTTAATACCCTTACCACCTTTCAAAATTACTTTGTTTGATCCTTTCAAACTGAATGTGCGTTTAACCAGAGACCCTCTTTTAGATTCCTGTAACGCTGTCTGTCAGTGTCTGGCCCAAGCTCATATACACTTCAGATGGTTTTCTTCACCACTCCATACTGGCCAGATACCTCCTCCGATAGGGATGCAAATACCTATCAGCTTTGGATCAAATCAATCCACATGGTCACTGGTATCTGCTTTTGTTTAGCCACTTTCTCAAATGAAATTCAAAAGGCTTCCCCATCCTTCTCATCAAATTTAGAGAATGCCTGGATGCATTTAAATAGAACCTCGTTAGGCCATTGGTGACAATAGGGTTGCTCAACCGCACTATCCTCCTCATCCCACCGACATTCTACCTTCATCTCCACCTTCTATATCAACTTTCCTCTCTAATTGCTACCGTTTTAAGTTGAAACTCTCTGCTTTTCTTCTGTCCTTTTCTCTCTTTTCTCTTCGTTTCCCTTTCTTTTATTTCTACTTTTCATCATAATTCAAACTCTTTCAATTCCTTCTCAGGTTCAAAGGCCATCATTTCAAATTCAATTCCGGCCATTTCCAAAGAGTCTGATGGCGGTTCTACTAAACGTAATTGCCGATCTATAGCTGTAATTATCTCTCATTTTCTCAGAGACAATCGCAACCCCAACTCCAGGTTGTCTGTCAATTCCTAAAGCTTTACCATCATTACGTTTTGTAAAACCGCCAACTTCACTTTTCCACACCCAGAGAACTCTTAATGACTGAATCTTTATACACAAAATACTGTTGAAAACAACCGAATTCAACATCCAGAAAAAAGACACTATCAACTACCATACACGACCTTTGAACCCAATTGCCTCCTGGTGCATACCCTCCAATGTCTGCATGAGCTTATTCTGGATGATTTGGTTTCCTCCCATAATCCAAAGATGTGCATTTCAGGTGTATTGGCCATGATAAATTGTTCATAGTTTTCAGGGATGTGTGAGTTAGTTGCCTTCGTCAGGGTAAATGTGTAATAATAGGGTAGAGGAATGGGTCTATGTAGGTTACTCCTCGGAGGATCGGTGTGGACTTGTTGGGGAGAATGGCCTGTTTGCAAATTCTAAACCCAATTTTGTATTATCGATTTAGAACCGGACAAGAGTCCCCAGTTTGCTATAGTCGAACCAGGCTGCCTCAAACTATTTTAAGAAGGTAGGTTGGATGCCAACCTTTCCTTATTTTAAAGGTAGACGTGAGTTGGGTGTTCCAGATGTCAAACTATTCAAACCACTCACCATTAAGCAAAATACAATATATTTAAACACTCTAATGAAAATCCAATTAGAAATGAAGATGAATTTAGAATAATTTTTCTATTGGCAATCTTAACCGAGTAATGGATACAGTACCTTCTACTAATGAACTGTTCCAATATATCAACATCCCATAAACACACCCCTTGGCAAAAAAGAACATTCAGACATGCATTCTTGCATACAGTTCTCCAATCCAGGAGGAAACACCATCAAGTGAGGTTCCAGAGAGAATAGCAGCTGTGGATAATTTACTGAAACTTACAACCCTTCTGGGACCTGGTGATTGTTACAGCTACAATATATATAAAAAACTAGAAATCCTGGTCTGTGCCAGCTGGCCATTGTTTCTGCTATTTATTTAAAAACCCTAAAAGCCCCATAAGTTATTTACTTGAGCCGTTTTCAGTCGGAAGTTTTGCTTTTAAGGTCTATTACTAAATAAAAGGGAGAACATAACCTTTTATTTAAAAAGTGACAGCATTGTCAGGCAATTTATATGCGTGGTCCTTCACTCAGTGGGCTTCCTTTTGTTACTGATCGCATGGTCACCTGAGAGCGACAGCCACAGGTACAGACCAAGTTACGAGGATGTTTCCCATAACTTCAGAAACACGCCTGTCCATGGACCATCACATGGGACATACCAGGAAGTGAACAACAGCTTGACACACCCCATTTCATTATTTCTGAGCTACACAATGCCAGCACTCGATACACTAGGGAGGCCAAAACCCAAGGCCAGGGAAAGAAAGAAAGGGACAAGAGATTCACATTAAAGACAGAAACAGACAGTTAATTAACTGAAAAGATGTTGTGGAAATATGTGGAAAACGTCAGGGCAGTGGGACTAACTGGCGAAGTGAGATCTTCGTGAGTAAAATTACAAGAATGAGAACATTGAATAAAGACATTGTCAGATCAGCTGAAATGGTTTGTTACATCAAGTTCTCAATGTGCTTCACAGAACACCACAAACAACATAAACTGGGACAAGATGACAGCCCAGCATGGAGAGCTGTGCAGACCATGCTAGTGTGTTGCTCAGTAAACTGCACTATCAGCACAGCATAGAGAGTATTGCAAACTCTACTATCATATGCTAACTATACTCACAACAGATTTACTGCTTACAGTGGGAAGGTTTGCTCTCTCTGCGCGCGCGCACGCGTGTGCATGTGTGTGTGCATATGTTCATCAGAGACTGAGAGAGTGTGTGTGTGTGCGCGCGCGATTGGCGTGGTTGAATGCAAAACTCATTGTTTGAGAAGGAACGCACATGGAGGAAATTATTTTAAATACGAACAACAGGCAAGCTTTTTGTTAATCAGTAGAGAGAACGAGAGAAGTTGCATGGACAGCTGAGCTAAGGTGTTTGAGAATGTTAAAATAAAGGCATTGCCAGACACAATAGCAATATACATCCGCGTGCACATGAATGACAGATGGATGGGAGTTTGGTGTGAGGTTGAATCAGATTTGCTTCGGCAGGTTTGAAGCCGGGAGTGTCAGCAGCAGATTATTGGCTTCATTAAGATTGTATTTCATAGCTCAAGGTTCAAACAACAGATGGAATAAACCAGTGAAATATATTCTGGAGTGGTGAGTATTTCAAGTTAGACATGTTCAGGATATGGTGTCAAGAATCAGCTCATAGTCAAAGGGATCTCCCACAGTTGTGACCTGACTGTTTCAGCTGCAGATATTGGCCAGGAATGGGATGGAAACAGTGGAAGGAAGTGGAGTTTGTAACCAGAAGAGTAGAAAGTGTCCTCCATGCACTTAACAGCAAAGGCAATGAGACAATGCATTGTGGTTCTCCCCTGAAACTGAATAGTTCAACATAGAGACCCGTGAGTTACACTGCCAGAGCAGAGAGCGAGACAGTAATTGAACACCTTCATTGATGCAGTTAGTAGTGGTCTGTAGAGTGAATGTCTGGATTGTGAGATTCAACAGGAACAATAACAGTGGCAGGAAGTGTAGACAATATGAAATAACAATAATACACTCATAACTGGTGTATAGAAAACAAAACCTGGATAGTGACACTCACCAGGAACACCAACGATAGCCAGGAAGGGATAATAAAAGTATTGAATAATGAGAAGAGCGAAATAGATCTGCGATGATAATGGCAACCAATCAAATTCAGAAAGATACCAAACATAATCAGATAAGCTCCTGTATATTGTTGGAATATTCTTGTCTAATGTCCTCAGATTCTGATCCATTGTTGGAATATTTCAGTCTAATGTTCTCAGATTCTGATTCATTGTTGGAATATTTCAGTCTAATGTTCTCAGATTCTGATCGATTGTTGGAACATTCCAGTCTCATGTTCTCAGATTCTGATTTCTCCTCCCCTTCTCTCTGGATCTGCTGATCCCTGTCAGTGCTGTCGGTGATGCTCTGCTCATGTTATGGGTTGACACATTGAACGGAGCCCATTTATCATTAAAAGATTGAAACCCTCCACTGGGATAATTAGAATCCATGGAGATTGGCATTAATCACAGTCACTGAACAAACAGGCCCAGTTAACCAATTCAAAACATCACTTTTCATTTACTGGTTTTGGACGGAATGGATAAGGGTTGCTGAGGGATGGACCATAAATCTTTCAATATTTTTAATCTTTTTTCCCTTGTATATAAGAGTATTAACAGAACACTGCAGCGGCCTATATATGTTCCACTCTGCTTATGAAAATAGGCAGTTACAAAATGATAGATCTGCTGCGTAAAAAAACAAACGTCGGGTGGGCAAGTTTCTAGATACCTGAAACAAAGTACGGTACTTATTGACCAGTGTGAGGCTACTCCTGGTTTCAATGCCCTGTTTTCAAATCCTTTCATAACCTTGAGTCAGACCATTGAGACTGCTGCTCAGTAACAGACCAAAGCAATTCTGTCCCTATGGGCCCCTTACAGAGGGATAGGAGAAGGCCATTCAGCCCATATTAACCTGTTGCTAGTTGAAAAGGTAGAAAGTTGGAATATTGGCACATTTTGCCAACAGAATCATTCAAAACAAAGAGATTTGTCACTGCAGCTGTATGAGGTGTCACTGAGAGGGCACCTGGAGTACATTGTGTTGTTTGTGTTTCTGTAACTGAAAAGGAATGGGTCTCCATTAGATACAGTTTACCGGCTGCTCGTAATCCACAGGTTGCTGTGTCTCGGATCTGTTACACAGGGACAGGAGGAGGCCATGCAGCCTCTCGAGTGTGTTTAGAAGAACTGGAGGAGGCCGTTAAGCCTCTTGGGTCTATTACAGAGGGACAGGATTTCCAGTGTAATACAGAGGGACAGGATGAGCCTATTCAGTCTCTCGAGCCCGTTATTGAGGCACAGGATGTGTTTATTTAACTTTCAAGTTTGTTATGCATAAATATTAGTTTTAAATTAATTATGGAATCGGAAATACCTGATGTCAACATTAAAGTTCTAACTTTGAACAAGGCCAATTTTGAAAGTGTTAGGTGAGCCCTGTGAAAGGCTGATTGGAATACCCTATTCACAGGTAAAGGGATGGTTGGAAAATGCAAGACCATCAAAACTTGGTTTCAGAGAGTCCAGAGCCAACGTGTTCCTATTAGAGAGGTGGGCAAGGCTGGTGGGTGCAGGGAGTGCTGGATGGCTAGATATATTGATGTTATGGTCAAGGTAAGGAAGGAGGCGTATGTCAGGTAAACAGAGCTGAGATCAAGTGAATCCCGAGAGGTGTATAAGGGCAGCAAGTGTATCATCAATCGGGAAATCGGGCCAGGAAAATGTGGACAAGAGATTGCTTTAGAAATTGGGTTAATGAGGCATTGAACAAATTCTACAAATCCTTCAATGGCAAAAGATTAACTAGGGAGACAATAGGGCCCCTTAAAGATCAGTAAGGCTACCTATTTATGGAACCACAACAAATTTGAGGGATACTAAACAAGTATTTCTCCTCAGTATTTAATGTGGAGGAGGTTACAAGAGCGAGAGAATGAAGAAATATGCAATGATACCTTGAAAAGTGTCTATATTACAAGGAGGTGTTGGACATTTTAAAACACATAAAGGTGAACTAACCCCTGGGACCTGATCAGTTGTATCCCAGATGTTTGCGGGAAGCTAGGAAATAGATTGCTTATGCATTTTGCTGATATATTTGTAACATTGATTTTCACAGGTGAGGTGTCAAAAGACTGGAGGGCTGCTAACATAGCGCAATTATTTAAGAAAGTAAAGAAAAAACAGGTAACTCGAGATTGGTGAGCATGACGTCAATGGTGACTAAATTGTTGGAGGGGATTTCGAGGAAAAAGATCGATATGTATTTGGAAAGACAAGGACTGAAGAGGGGTTTGTACAATTGAGATTACGTCTCACTGACTCGGTGGAATTTTTTGAGGATGTGATGAAGATGATTGATGAAGGCAGGACAGTGGATGTTGCCTTTATGGAATTCAGTAAGAAAACCAAAATGTTCTACATGGTAGACTGGTTAGCAAGGTCAGACTGCCTGGGATCCAGGGAGAACGCGCCATTTAGGTCCAAACTTTTCTTGAATATTGGAGACAGGGCGTGACAGTGACATTTGTTCATTAAACTTGGAGACCTGAGACCAGTGGCGTGCCGCAAAGATCAATAGTGGGTCCACTGCCTTTTGTCACTGATACAAATCATTTACATTTGAGTATATGAAGTATGGTCAGTAAGTTTGTAGATAATACCAGATTTGGTGGTGTCGTCGACAGTGATGAATGATCTCTCAGACTATAATGGGACTTTGCTTAGGTGAGCCGAGGAGTGGCAGATAGAGTTTATTTTAGTGAAATGTGAGGTGTCGCATTTTGGCAAGACATATCAAGGCAAGACATGTAGGTAGGGTCCTGTCGAAAGCTGCCAATAAAGGAGAATTCCATAGAAGTTATCGAATCCCTCCAGTGAGGAAACAGGCTTTTCGGCCCATCGAGGCCACACCGACCCTCTAAACAGTATCCCACTCGACAAACCCCTACCCTATCCCTCTGAGCCTGCATTTTCCATAGCTAATCCACCTCGCCTACACATCCCTGGGTACTTTACTCAATTTAGCATGGCCGATCTACCCTTATCTGTATATCTTTATACTGTCGGAGGAAAACATAACATCCGGAGGAAACTCATACAGACACGGGGAGAATGTGCAAACTCCACACAGTCAGTCATTCAAGGATGGAGTTAAACCCAGATCGTTGTGCTCTGAAGCAGCAATGCTAGTCACTGAGCTCCTGTGTCACCTTGTGGTGCAGGTTCTCTGTTCTTTGAAAGTGCCATCACAGGTAGACAGTGCAGTGAAGAAGGCACTTGGTGATCTTCCCTTTATTGGTCCGTGCTTTGTGTCTAAATATTTTCACGACGCGTTGCATCTGTACAGGACATTGGTTTGGCCACTTTTGTAATATTGCCTTTAATTCCAGTTTCCCTGCTGTCGGAAAGATGTTGTCAAACTTGAAAGGGTACAGAAGAGATTTAAAAGAATGTTGCAGGTGTTGGAGGGTTACAGCTACAGGGAGAGTTTGAATAGGCTGGGACTATTTTCAAGTGTTGAGGCTGAGGGGTGATCTTAAAGGGGTTTATAAAACCATGAGGGGAATAGATAAGGTAAACAGTCAACTCTTTTCCCAGGATAGGCGAGTCCAAAATTAGAAGACAAAGGTTTAAGGTGAGAGGGGAAAGATTTAAAGAGGGACATGAGGGATAACATTTTCACACAGAGACTGCTGTGAGTGTGGATTGAACAGACAAAAGAGGTGGTGGAGGCAGGTACAGTTACACCATTTAAAAGGCATTTGGATGGATACATGCATGAGAGATGTTTAGACGGAAATGGGCCAAATGCTGGCAAGGGGAACGAGATTTATTTAGGATATTTGGTTGGCATAGACGACCGGACTGAAGGATCGTTTTCTGTACTGTACATCTCTGAGACTCTATTGCCTTTTGAGTGTATAACACAGGAACAGGAGGAGGCTACTCAGCTTCTGAATTCTGTCAGTCAGATTGTTTGCTCAATTACTGAGTGCAAAATACAAAAATACATCATTCAGATTTTGATGGTGATTTACAGAATCAGGAGAATTGCTTTTAGTCAACAGAAGCTGTAAGGAATGTGAAGAGGCTATTCAGTCCCTCAGTTCCATTCCACAGGAGCAGGAGGTGAGCACAGAGCTATTGGAGCCTGTTACACAGGAACAGGAGGAGGACATCCATATTCACAGACTTGGGATCAGGAAGCAGTCATTCAACTGCTTGAGACTGGGACACAGGAACAGGAGGGAGTCATTCAACTGCTCGAGGCTGGGACACGGGAACAGGAGGGAGTCACTCAAATGCTCGAGACTGGAACACAGGAACAGGAAGGAGTCATTCAACTGCTCGAGGCTGGGACACAGGAACAGGAGGGAGTCATTCAACTGCTCGAGGCTGGGACATAGGAACAGGAGGGAGTCATTCAACTGCTCGAGGCTGGGACACAGGAACAGGAAGGAGTCATTCAACTGCTCGAGGCTGGGACATAGGAACAGGAGGGAGTCACTCAACTGCTTGAGACTGGGACACCGGAACAGGAGGGAGTCACTCAAATGCTCGAGGCTGAGACATAGGAACAGGAGGGAGTCACTCAACTGCTCGAGACTGGAACACAGGAACAGGAGGGAGTCACTCAACTGCTTGAGACTGGGACACAGGAACAGGAGGCGGTCATTCAACTGCTCGAGCCTGGGACACAGGAACAGGAGGGAGTCACTCAACTGCTTGAGACTGGGACACAGGAACAGAAGGGTGTCATTCAACTGCTCGAGGCTGGAACACAGGAACAGGAGGGAGTCACTTAACTGCTCGGGACTGGAACGGGAGAAATCAGGGGCGAGTGAGGCCCCAGGGTCCTGTTATGCAGGAACACAAGGAGATTACTCACTCCCCATCAGTATGGGTCACTGGGAGAGAAGGGGAATTGTCTTGTTTCAGACAAAAATATCAGAGCTTTGAAACTGCTGCTCAGAAACAGGGAAAAACAGGAGGCATGCACTCAACTGCTCGAGCCTGGGACACAGGACCAGGAGGCATTCACTCAACTGCTCGAGGCTGGGACATAGGACCAGGAGGCATCCAGTCAACTACTAGAGGCTGGGACACAGGAACAGGAGGCATTCACTTAACTGCTCGATAGTGGAACACAGGAACAGGAGGTAGTCACTCAACTGCTCGAGACTGGGACACAGGAACAGGAGGTAGTCACTCAACTGCTCGAGCCTGGGACACAGGAACAGGATGGAATTACTCAACTGCTCGAGATTGGGACACAGGAACAGGAGGCAGTCACTCAAATGCTAGAGGCTGGGACACAGGAACAGGAGGCAGTCATTCAACTGCTCAATACTGGGACACAGGAACAAGAGGCAGTCACTCAACTGGTCAGGACTGGAACGGGAGAAATCAGAGGGCGAGTGAGGACCCAGGGTCCTATTACGCAGGAACACAAGGAGGTGACTCACTCCCCATCAGTATGGGTCACTGGGAGAGAAGGGGAATTGTCTTGTTTCAGACAGAAATATGTGAAAAGGTTGCATGAGCGAGCCATTCAATCCGGCTCCAACATTCTCTAAGACCACGGCTGATCTGATTGTGATTTCCTCATTCCGCTCTCTGCAGCCTCTGCTCCATTCGTTGATCATGTTGCAGACCCAGATGCCCTAACTGCAGCCCCCATGACCCATCAAGAGTAGGTCACCAAAGCCTCTGGTCTTCCTGAATGTCCCACAGCAGTTTAAAGCACAGTCTCCAGGAAACGGTGCTCAACATTTCCACGAATGTACCAAAACTAGAATTAAGTCAAATGACACTCAACTGCAAGTAGGAAGCCTGGTCTGAATCAGTAACAGTTGAGGGGATTCCTCATGTTACTGAGCACACGATCAGCAGCGAGTGATTAACACAGGCATTCAATGGATAGGCACAGAGCAAGTTACAAAGATGTGCCTGAAAACTGCTCGAAACCTACTATTCAAAATGGAGCACAGGGCAGGATACTTGGAAGTCAAAGAAAATGCAAGCTATGCATTTTTCACATTGTTTTTAAGCATCTTAATGTTAGAAACTGATGCTCTCGGGTGAGCAACATTCAAGGTAAGAGGAAGATATGGGACAGTTATTCACATTAAAACTGGACAACTAAAACTGGATGTCAGGGTTTAAATACCAACAGTTTTAAATAGCAACAAATGGGAGGGATTTGGGAAATAGACAGAGAGAGAGACTTAGATAAAGTGCTATGGGAGGATGTGTTCACAGGTTTCAGAATGCTGAAGTGAAGGCATTTGGATGGCATCTCACCACATAAACTGGTATTTCCGGGAATGAATAATTAATGGGATATTGGAGTGAGGTCAGACAGTGACATGGAGTCTTGGAGATATGCAGCACGGAAACAGATCCTTCAGTCTAACCCGTCCATGTCGATCAGATATCCCAAATTAAACGAGTCCCATTTGCCAACATTTGGCCCATATCATTGTAAACCCTTACTCTTCATGTACCCATTCAAATGTCTTTTAAATGTTGTAAGTGTAACAGCCTCCTCCATCTCCACTGGCAGCTCATTCCAAACATGCACCAACCTCTGTTGGAAAAAGTTGCTCCTTCGGTCATTTTTAAATCTTACCCCTCTCACCAGAAATCCATGTCCTCTCGGTTTGGGGAAAAGACCTTGGCGATTCACCCTATACATGCCCCTCACGCTCCAGGAAAAATCACCCCAACGTACTCACCCTCTCCCTATTGCTCAAATTCTGGCAACTACCTTGTAAATCTTTTCTGACTCGCTTCAATATTCATAATATCTTTCCGATAGGAGGGAAACGCGAATTGAATGCAATACTGCAAAAGTGGCCAAACTAGGTGCTGTACAGCAGCAACGTGACCTCCCAATTCAAAGCACTAGCCAGTAAAGGCAAGCATACCAAATGCCTTCTTCACTATCCTACCTACCTGCGATTCTACTTTCAATGAACTATGAACCTGGATTGGAAGGTCTCATGGATCAGGAACACCCCGCAGAACCTTACCATTAAGTGTATACGTCCTTTCCTGATTTGCATTTCCAAAATGCAGCACCTCACATTTATCTAAATTAAACACCATTTGCCACGCCTCAGCCCATCAGCCATCTGACCAGGATCCCATTTTATTCTGAGGTAAACCTTCTTGCTGTTCACTCAACCATCAATTTTGGTGTCATCTGCAAATTTACCAATTATCGCTGCTATGTTCGCATCCAAATGATTTACATAAATCCTGAAAATACTGGACCCAGCACGGATATTTGTAGAACACCACTGGTCACAGACCTCCTGTTGGAAAAGCAACCCTTCACCACCACCCTCTGTATCTTACCTTCGAGCCAATTTTATATCCACGTGGCTAGTTCTCCATGTCTTCCATGTGAACTAAACTTGTTAACCAGTCTGCCATGTGGAAAGGGTCAAATGTTTGACTGAAGTCCATGTCGACAAGGTGCACCTCTCGGCTTCAATGAACCCTCTTAGTCACTTCTTCAAAATAAATCTCCATCAATTTAGCGAGACACGATTCCCCAAGCTTCAAGCCTTGTTACCTATCCCTTATCAGTCCTTGCCATTCAAAATACATGCAAACCTTGTGCCACATAATCCTCACCAACAATTTGCCCTCCACTGACGTCAGCCTCACCGGCTTTTCCTTACCATCCTTCTTAAATGGTTTTAGTAATTCCAACAAGTTATCAAATCTCCTATCTCCCGGTACCTCACCTGTGGCAATTGACAATACAAATATCCCAGCAAGGGGCCCAACAATCACTTCCCTTGTTCTCGGGTACACCTGATCAGGTCCTGGGGATTTTCCCACCTTTACAGGCTTTACGAAGTCCAGCATCTCCTCCTCTGTAATGCAAACACTTTTCACGATACCACTGTTAAGTTCTCTGGCTTCCATATCCTTCTGCACAGTCAAAATGCTTGTTCAGTGTCGCCTCCATCTCCTGTGGTTCCGCACATCGGCAGCATTGCTAATCTTTAGATGGCCCAAAACTCTCCGGAGTTACTTTTTTCTCCTAAATGTATGGGTAGAGTACATTTGGATTCTCCTTAACCCTATTTGCCAAAACTATCTCATGTCCCCATCATGGCCTCCTTATATCCCGCTTAAGTATACTCCTACTGGCTTTAGACTCACTGGACATTGACTTTAAATCTGGAATTAAGAGGCTAATGATGATGACAAAGACATTTTCGATTTTTGGAAAAAAACCCAACTGGTTCGCTGACGTTCTTGAAGTCAGTAAACTGCCACCCTCACGTGTCATTGGTTACATGTGACTCCAGATCGACAATAATATGTATGACTCTTAACTGCCCTCTAGGCAATTAGTAATCGGCAATAAATGCAGGCCCAACCAGCGATACTCTCATCCCGTGAATGAATACTGAAACCCCTCGATTCCTCCTCTCTCTACCTGAAATATGTTTCCCTCTTATCCATGACCAGACCCTCAATTTCTCCAGTCCTCCAGCATTCCTTACACTTACCAGCCTTACCCTTCACCCTAACAGGGACATACTGTGTCTGGGCTCTTGACATCTCATTTTTGAAGGCTTCAATCTTCACAGTTGGCCCGTTATTTGCGAATATCTGTCCAAATCCAGTTTGGAAGTTCTTGCTAATATCATCAAAATTGGCCTGACTCAAATCTCCTTTTCCATCTCTATTTTAAAACTAACGGAATTATGATTATTTGTCCAAAGGTGCGTCCTAACTGATATCTCAGTCACCTGACCTGCCTTATTTCCCAAGCGTAGTTCATGTTTAGCTCGTTCTCTGTGATGGAGAGTATTGGATAAGCAAATGCAGCTTTGTTACTGTTAGTGGGGTCAGCAGTGTATTCGACTCATTGGATTGAATCCAACAATAAATCGTCTCCTAGCTATTTTCACTGAGTGTGACAGAGGGATCGATTGCACAAAGCCGAGCTCGTTTCCTGGTGCTATCTTATAAAACTTTTCTCATTAACCCCCACCCCATGGTGTCCTTCTCATTCAATGCCAACCCTATTCTCCCACCCATCATGTCTGGAGGTATTCAACATCGCCCAGATACCCCTGAATATTCGTTGATCCCTGGCACTGGTGCCATCTTTAAAAGGCCAATAGGCACACGGTGGAGCTTTCTCAGTTTGGAGCTGCCCTGCACAGTTTACCCCGAGTATTGCAGATAATTGGAAATTACAAGACGGTTTGTCGACAGGGGAACGGAGGTCCTACTGGATGGGCGAGTACAGAGGGGGGCCTTACTCTTCCCAGAGGGGGGCCACACCACCAGACCCACCAAACATGGTCTGAGCTCTCCACCCAGCTCAGTGCAGTATCTGCGGTCTGATTAAATGTCCAGCAATACAGGACAATCATCCAAAACCTTCCCCGCTCTGCCAGGGTCAGTGTCACTCTATTCTCTCTGCTCCCTCACACTCACTGTATATCTGTTATAGCACCGACCCCGAACAAGGCTCATGGCCCACCACTCTCACTGCTGCATGCAGCACCTTCCCCCGTCTCTCTCTCTCTCTCTCTCTCTCTCTCTCTCTCACTCACACCCCCTCTCTGTCCCCCCACTATCCAGCCCCCCCCCCGGCACTAATTAACTATGGACTGACTCCCTCCGGACACCTCACCATATCTCCCCCTACCTACACCAGCACTAACAACAGTGCCACCCACTCCTACCCTCCCTCCCTCCCCTTCTCCCATTCCAGGAGAAACAGCCTGGAATAGGACAGAAGGTGCCATGCCGTGTGGTGGAGTGCCCGATATCCATTCCCTCACCCAGCTCCCCCCGCCATGTGGGGAGTACCCTGGTCGGAGCTGGACAGGACCGGGATGCCTCGTGTGGAGATTCTGAAACATCCACATCCCACCGACCGAGTAATGAGCAATGTTCAGTGAAGGGAAATTCTCACTTTAAACCCACTGGCAGCTCCTTTTTCCCCCGGCACAACTTGGAAGCCATGGCCCTGATGCCATCTCCCTTTTGTGTTGAGCTGGTACAAATAGAATCCCCACAGCTTCGCTGGGCATGAGGTTGAACTGACAACACACCATCTCTACCACCTCCCAGGAAGCGGGCACAGTGACTCCTTCCTCCTGTAAACAGCTCAGATACTGACACTAATTTGTGAGATTTTCCGCTACCCCCACTTGTCCTGACTTCTTCGATAATCTGTGCTCATACATCCAGCACCCTCTGCTCTTGCACCTCCTTTATAACAGTATAGCCTGTTTAATGTTACCTTTCAATGTCCTTCCTACCAAAGAGCATCACCTCACACTGTTCTGCTTTGATCAGCATTTGCCATACGCCTGAACACTACACCAAAATATAACTTTCCTGATGGACTTCCATGCTGTCCTCAACAAACTTTACAATTCTTCCAAGTTTGATATCTGCAAAGATTGAAATTGTCCTACAATCACACTCCACACAGAAATACTGACACACACCAGACAGAACGACTGAAATATTGACAAGGTTACCATGAAGCGAGAGAAATACTGACACTCTCCATGTCTGTAGTGTCAATGAACAGCAAGTGCCTCTATGTGTGTATATTGGTGTGTGTATCTGTGTGTGGCGAACCTGGCAGTCTCTGTGGTGTTTAAAGTGATGTAATGTCCCCCGACACGAGTTCTGAGTAAGGATCACTCGATCCAAAACGTCAACTTTCATTTGTGTCCAAAGATGGCTTCCAGAGCTGCTGAGTTTTCTGTTGTTGTCAATCTCTGTTGCACTCCAAACCCCATCCCCCACCTCCCACCTCCGACGTCACTGTAATCGTGGTGGTAAAGTGTGTAAACCATCAGGGATTCAGTTTGGGAGGGAGAGAGAGGGCAGCAGTTCACAGCACAATCCAATCTAAATTTTGATTGCACCAAACACACACACACACACACACACACACACAAAAACACACACAAACACACACACACACACACACACACACACACACACACACACACACACACACACACACACACACACACACAAGGTTGGTGTGGACAGGATTGTCATTGGACTGAAGCCCTCAGAGTGGAACAGTTTCATGTGCACAAATGTCTGCTCTCCTTCTCTAATGTGGAAACGGTTTGTCACTGGGTAGTATTTTTAATACACAGTATACTCATTAAAGCATATTTCCATTGCAATTATATCCAAGCAAATCCGAGTAGCCACATTGCAAGGCGATGAGATTAATTTTAATGCACTTCCTGTAACTTGCAATTTTTAATGTCTTACTCTTACAAGTCAACTTACATGTGAGAAAGGATTGAAAAGACCGAAACCAGACCAGCAGAGTGTGGGATTGATCACTTTAAAGAAAAGAGGGAAAGGGAGAGGAAGGGAGAGCGGTTTTGACCCCGTTTCAGTGATTCACACCAAAAACAACAAGAGTTCCAATTCCACAGAGATGCAGAGACAGAGATCCACACACTAATGCAGGAACACATCTAACAAGCACAGAGAGATAGACACGCACATAATGGTACACCGCGACATATGTAGACACACGGGAATAGACAAACACAACAGAAACATGCAGATATATAATTGGATATGTAAATACACATAGACCCATCGAGTTATACAGGGTATTTGCAAACAGACCTATCGGCCCATACAGTCCATGCTGACAATAATTCCAAACTAAACCAGTCCCATCTGCCTGCGCTTGGTCCAGATTTATCCAAACATTCGCTTATTCTTGTCCTTAATCAAGTGCATTTTAAATGCTGTAACTTTACCCATAATCCATCACATCCTCAGGAAGTTCACTCTCTACATGAACCACATGCTGTGTAAAAAAACAACCTCACGGGTCCTGATCATGTGAACCCAATAACTCTGTAGGAGGATCAGGAATTGACTGCAGGGCCCCTTGCTGAGATGTTTTTATCATGAATAGCCACAGGTGAAATGCTGGAATTCATGAGTTTGACTAAAGTTGTGCTATTAAACAAAATGGAAAGGAAGAGCTCGGGAACTATAGATTGGTGAACCTGATATCGGTGGTCGGCAGGTTTTTGGAGGGAATCATGAGGTAGAGGATTTACATGTATTTGGAAAGATACATTAGGGATAGACAAATGTGAGGGCTGTAAATGCTGGAGATGAGAGTCTAGATTAGAGTGGTGCTGGAAAAGCACAGCCGGTCAGGCAGCATCTGAGGAGCAGGCAAATAGATGTATTGGGCAAAAGCGCTTTATCAGGATAGGCAAATTGGGTTGTGCCTGGAAAATCATGGCTCACTAACTTGATTATTTTTTGTTTAGAAGTAACGGAGAGGATTGATGTGGGCTGAACGCTGGATGTGATCTATACAGACTTCAATTGGGCATTCGACAAGGTTCTGCATGGGAGACTGGTTAGCAAGGTTAGGTCACATGGAATACAGGGGGAATTAGCCAGTTGGATACAGAATTGGCTTAAAAGTAGAGGACAGAGGGTTGTGGTGGAGGGTTGTTTTTCAGACTGGAGGCCTGTGACCAGTGGAGTGCCACAAGCATCGGTGCTGGTTCTGCTACTTTTCATCATGTATATAAATGGTTTGCATATGAACATCGGAGATATAGTTCGTAAGTTTGCAGATGACACCAAAATTGGAGGTATAATGGCCAACAAATAAGATTACCTCAGATTACGACAGGATCTTGATCAGATGAGCCAATGGACCGAGGAGTGGCCGACTGAGTTTAACTTAGATAAATGTGAGATGCTGCATATGGGAAAGGCAAATCAGGGCAGGACTTATACATTTAATGGTCAAGTTATGGGGAGCGGTGCTGAACAAAGTGACCTCAGAGTATAGGTTTATAGTTCCTTGAAAGTGGATTTGCAGGTAGATAGAATAGTGAAGAAAGTATTTGGCATGTTATTGGTCAGTGTATTGTGTATGTGAGTTAGGAGAATGGGTTACATCTGTACAGGACAAAGGTTAGACCACTTTTAGAATACTGTATGCAATTCTATTCTACCTGCTGTAGGAAGGATGTTGTGAAACCTGAAAGGGTTCAGAAAGGGTTTACAACAATGTTGCCAGGACTGGAGTGTTTAAGCTACAGGTAGAGGCTGAATAGGCTATGGCTGTTTTCCCTGGAGCATCTGAGGATGAGGATTGACTTTAGAGGTTGTTAAAATCATGGGTGCTATGGTTAGAGTGAATAGCCAAGGTCTTTTCCCTACGGTAATGCAGCCGAAAACTAGACGGCAAAGGTTTAAGGTGAGATGGGAAAGACATAAAAGGGATCCAATGGGCAACATTTTCATGTAGAGGGTGGTTGTGTGTAATGAGCTTCCAGAGGAAGGTGTGGAGGCTGGCACAATTACAACATTTAAAAGGCATCTGGATGGGCAGATGAATGGGAAGGGTTCAGGTAGACATGGGCCAAATTCTGGCAAAGGGATAAGATTAATTTTGGCTATCTAGTCTGCATGGACGCGTTGGACCAAAGGGACTGTTTCCATGCTATACAGCTCTATGACGCTATGTCTTTTTAGAAAAGTGCTCCTCTTATCTAAAAACAATCTCCCACTCGAGGTAAAAGACGCCTACAATTCAACATTATCGATACCCCTCATGATATTATAAATCTCTATAATGTCACCTCTCAGCCTCCTACGCTCCAGTAGATAATGTCCAAGTCTATTGAGCCTGTCCTTATAACTCAAAGACTCCATTCCCAGCAACATCCTGATAAATCTCTTCTGAACGCTCTCGAACTTGATAATATCCTTTATATAACAGGGCGGACAGAACTGCACACAGTCCTCCAAGACATGCCTCACGAATGTCCTGTGCAACCTGAACATACCGTCCCAAATCCTGCACTCAAATGACTGTCCACTGCTACTTGTCATGTATATAAATGATTTGGATGTGAACATGTGAGATATAGTTAGTAAATTTGCAGGTGACACCAAAATTGGAAATGTAGTGGACAATGAAGAAGGCTACCTCAGAGTAAAATGGTATCTTGATCAGATGGGCCAATGGATTGAGGAGTGGCAGATGGAGAGATATTTAGGTAAATGTGAGGTGCTTCATTTTGGAAAGCAAATCAGAGCAGGACGCATACACTCAATGGTAAAGTCCCGGAGAATGTTGCTGAACAAAGAGACCTTGGAGTACAGGTTCGTAGTTCCTTGAAAGTAGAGTCACAGGTAGATACGATAGTGAAGGTGTTTGGTATGCTTTCCTTTATTGTTCAGACCACTGAGTACAAGAGTTGGGAGGTCATGTTGTGGCTGCAAAGAACATTGGCTAGGCCACTTTTGGAATATTGTGTGCAATTCTGGTCTCATTCCCATTGGAAAGATGTGAAACTTATAAGAGTTCACAAAAGATTTACAAGGATGTTGCCAAGGCTGGAGGATTTGAGCTGTAGGGAGAGCCTAAATAGGCTGGGGCAGTTTTCTCTGTGGGTGAATTATAGAGGTTCATAAAATCATGAGAGGCATGCAAAGGGTAAATAGACAATGTCTTTTCCTTAGGTTGGGCGAGTCTACAACTGGAAGGCAAAGGTTTAGGATGAGCGGGGAAAGATTTAAAAGTGACCTCAGGGGCAATTTTGTTTTTGCACAGAGGTTGGTGCGCGTATGGAATGAATTGCCAGAGGAAGTTGTGGAGGCTGGTCAAATTAAAGTATTTAAAAGACGTCCGGATGAGTATATGAATATGAAGGGTCCAGAGGGATATGGGCAACGTGTTGGCAAATTTAACGAGATTAGGTTAAGCCAACTGGTCGGCATGAACGAGTTGGACCAGACGGTCTCTTTCCACGCAGTACCCCTCTATGACTCTATGTCTCTATTATGAAGGCCTGCAAGCGAAACACCTTCATAACTACTCTGCCCACACATGATACAAACTTCAAAGAATTATGCCTGAAACCATAAGTCGTTCTGTTCTACAACACTACTATTGGCTCGACTTTTCATTGTATATGTGTTTTCTTTGTTTGTTTTACCAAAGTACAATACCTTGCATTTATCAACATTATACTCCATCTGCCATTCTTTAGCTAGTGAGTGATCGTACTGGGGAAGAAAGGCTGGAAAGTAATCAGCTGCCTGTATCATTTAATAGTTTTAGGAAGAGGGCAGTCACACGTTAGAGGTGGGAAACAGTGATCGGTGTTTGAGGCCAGAAAGTATGTGCTTTCTTTGTCTCAGATGTTCAGTATTGATATCTATTCGAGTTCCTTCATAGCGCAGTGTGTTTCTGCATGACTTCATTCCCTCATATTGCAGACTACAGATAATATTCATTTATGCTGGAAATAATAGCCAAGTATTTAAAGATGTTCATATTTTATCTTGAAAGTAGAGCACATAAACTCGACATCCTACAATTGAGGCAAGTACCTTGTATTTTTTAAACAATGTTATTATTCTCACTGTTTTTTTCAGTAAAGTGAACCAGATTTCAATGAATCTATACCAAACTGAAAGCTGGCATTTAAAATTAAACATTTAGGCACTGTTTAGGTCTTGTGTAGTCAGGAGTGTTCCTACCTCTGATGCAGAGCTCTGGATTCTATTCCAATTCCTGAATTTGTCTGAACGTGTCCCTAGCTCGAGACCAAACAGTCTGGATTCAGATGCAGAGATGTGTCACAGCATGTCAGAACAGGCTGCTGAACAAACACACAGGAGAATAGTGTTCGAAGTTTAGGGACTATTGTGGAGTGGTGGTAGGGTCCCTACCTCTGGCTGCAAAGCTCGATGTTCAAATCCTACTAGACGTGTTTTATAATATGTTTGAACACGTTGACTAAAATGAGTTTAGAATTGTGATTTGATCGAGATGGAAGAGGTTTCAGTATTCAATTTCAGAATTTAATCTCCGGATGACTGAAACCACAGGCCCTGGTTTGGAGTCACATTTGCACCTTCTAGAGGTTTATAAATTCATGAAGGGCATGGATAGCGCGAGTAGTCAAGATCTTTTCACCACGTTTGGAAGTCCAGAATTAGAAGGCATATATTTAATGTGAGAGGGGAAAGATTTTAAAGGGAGCTCAGTGGCAACTTTTTCACTCAGAAATTGGAGCGTGTATATGATGAAATGCCGGAGGAAGTGGTGGAGGTTGGTATAATTACAACATTTAAAAGGGACCCAGATGGGTATATTAATAGGAAGGATTTAGAAGGATATGGGCAAATTGATGACACATAGATCAGATTTCCTGCAGAGTAGAAACAGGCCTTTTTGCCCAACAAGTCAACACCAACCCTCTGAAGAGTTACCCACCCAGAACCATTTAACCTTGACTAATGCATCTGAAATTATGTTCAATTTAGCATGGCCAATTCACCCAATCTGCACATCTTTGGACTGTGGGAGGAAGCCAACGCAGACGAAGGGATAAAGTGCAAATTCCACACAGTCAGTCACCCTGGTAATATGAGGCAGCAGTGCTAACCACTGAGCCACCGCACCGACCCAAATAGGGCACGATTAATTTAGGAAATCAGGTTGCATGGACGTGTTCGTCAAAAGTGTTTGCTTCAGCGCTGTACAATTCTAGGATTCGTTAAGACATTTGATCAAGGTACCTGTATAATCTTCACTGTCCACTATATAGCCAATCTTGGTTTCATCTTTCTAACCACACCTTCCATAATTATCACCTGAATCATTTCTATAAATGACAAACAAAAATGGATTGAGCATAAGTCCCTGTGGAACACCACTGTGCACGGTGTCACAAAGCTTGTCCCTTTTCACTGAAAGTTTCCTTTTCTCAAAGATACTGTATTATTTATTTTTTTTCAGAGGTATCGTAAGTAGCTCTAAGCTCCAAGGTGACTGGTTTGGTCCAGAGATTAAACGGTGTTGTGATCAAAGGTACAATGAAAGGGGGGTGGTCAGCTGTCTCGGTGAGCTGATCAGTCCAGATGGAGTTCAGCTGTGTGGACAATCTCTCTCTCTCTCTCTCCCTCTCTCTCTCTCTCCTTGTGCCCTTCTTACTTCAACCGGTTAGCAGATGTTCCACCTTTCCAGTTTTTAATGTGGGTTTGCTTATTGGGACTGGTGTGTAGGTTCAGAACAGCTAATTAAGTCTAGTTTGAATAGACTGAGTTCTGTAGGGTTCTTTATTCTGTTCATTGTGTTTCATTGTGTAATTTTGTGAATTACATTTTGTCTATATTAAAACATGATTGTCAACCTAGCTAGGTTACTCTGGGTAATTTTCACTGTGCAATTATTGAAACAAATTGCATTCTTAAGCAGGTCTCCCCTGCCTGCTTAAGAACGTTTTGAGTGAGCTGGCCGAGAACATAACATCATGCCTCCAGTCTGAAAAATAGCCCTCCTCAATAATGCTGCTTCCTGCTATTAGGCAAACACACACACAGGTACACAGATCCACACGCACACACACACACACAGATACAGACACATACACAGAGACACACACAGACAGACAAACAGACACACAGACACATGCACACACTCAGACACATGCACAGAGACACACATACGCACACAGACACACATACACAGATACACACGCACAAAGGCACGCACACAGCGTCACACAGACACATACACAAGCACAGACACACACAGAGACAAAACATGCACGCAGACACACACGGGCACACAAACACACACACACACGTTCAGACACACATACACACACAGAGAGACACGTTAGCGTTTTTAGGATAAAACTAGATAAGTTATGCTTTAAGATGGGATCAAGGCTTGTTGTGAGTAGGCAGGAGAATTGGCCTGATAAACATGTCAGCCATGATCAGTAGCTCAGTAGACTGAATGGGCCAAATGGCCTTTTTTCTGCACTCCTTTTTTTACGTTCTACGGTACATGCATTTCTCTGTGTTTGTGCGTACACTTGTATGTGAACATGTCTGTGTGTGTATCCGTGTTTTTGTGTCAGTGTTTTTGTGTGTTTGAGTGTGGCTGTGTGAACATGTCTATGTGTGTGTTTGAGTGCGTCTGAGCGTGTGTGTTTGGGTGTGTAATTGAGTGTGCCTGTGTGTGCTTGTCTGTGTATGTATCTGTGCGTGTGTCTGTGTGTGTTTGTGCTCCTCAGTATTTTTAGAAATGGAAATATCAACGTACATTTTTGTAATTTCTATTCTGTTTGACATTCACCTTTCCATCATAGTTTGAGGAACTTGTTTTCGTCATGATTTTGTTATTTTAACAAATGAAAGAAATCAACCTGACCTCTTCCGAGGTTGACCCTGACCCAATGTGAGACCTATATCTCTAGCCATATCATCAACCTGGTTTCACCGATAATTTGCTGTGACCAATTGAGAAGTGGCAGTAGAAAAGATAACAGTTACACAACAACTCAAGGAACTCTGGACCAGTGAGCCAGACATCAGTGGTGGGTGAGTTGTTGGAGTAGTTTCTGAGGGATAGCTAATTGCTTGCATTTTCAAATGCAATGATTGATTGGGGATAGTCACCATGGCATTTTGCATGAGAAATCGTGTCGCACTGATTGGACTGAGTTTGTTAAAGAGGTGACAAAGCAGATTGTTGAAGGCAGTGTTGTAGATGTTTTCCATGCACACTGGAACAAGTTGTTCGACAAGATTCTGCATATTCGGCAAGTTAGTAAGGTTAGATCACGTGGGAACCAGCGCACCCAAGCCAATTGAATAAAAAAAATAGATTGAAGGGAGGAGACAGAGGTTGGTAGAGGATTGCTTTTCAGACTAGAGGCCTGTTTTAAGGTACGAGGGGAAATATTTTAGAGGGAACTTAGGCGCATTGTTTTCATACGGGGAGGGGGTGGGGTCTCCATATGGAATTATCTGCCAGAGGAAGTGGTGGAGTCTGGCATCCTTTTGGGTATCTGAATAAGGAGGTTTAGAGGAATATGAGCCAAATGCTGTCAAATCAGACACGATGATAATGGGATATCTGGTCAGCACTTACACAATTGCATGCTTTATGACTCGATAAGAGGAATGAGCAGAAATTCTAAACAGGCATTTCAAGTGGGAATTCTCTTCCCCACAAGTTTGAATTCTCTCTTTGTTCACATTTATTCAACCCTGAGTTAGTTAAATATTGGACAGAGAAGTGGCACGCAGACAGGAAAGTGGAGCTGAGACCACAACCTGATCAGCCGCAATCGTAGTCCCTGGTGGAGAAGGCTCAAAGTGTCTAATGACACACTCCTGCTCCTCAGTCCCATGTTTCTGTGTCCCATTCCGCCCATCAAACCTGCTAGATAGGAGCAGTTAGAGGCTACTTACTGCTATATCCTGGTACACAGAAACAGAGGAGTCCATTCAGCCCCTCAAAACTGTCCAACCCTGTTTGGGCTGGTTTGGAAAGTGCAATTGGAAAACCCAGGCTGGGGTGTGAAAGAGGCTCCTCATCACTCCGAACTGAGCTTCCCCTTTCTGAAACTTGTGCTTCGTTTGTTGGTCAAGTTGTAGACCCAGTTTCAATGTGAATACAGCCCCCATTCCTCACCCAGAGATGGTCCAGCTAATCTGGTAATATTCAATAACAGAGCTTCCAGGAGAATAACAGTGTCTACTTTCCAATAACAGAATGTGAGAACATCACAAACAGGAGAATGTAATTCATCCACATCATCCACACTCCCCGACCACCCCCACCATACCACACCCTACGCCCCACACCCCTCTCCCGCAAGCCTGCCTTGCCCCACAATAAGATCATAAGTTCCAATATCCGCTTTCATGTCCAATTCTTCACAGCCCACAATGCTCTGACTGATCAAAAAACACTCCCTGCCCCCACACTGTGGCCTGTTGATATGACCAAAAGATGTGAACACAAGGGCTCAGGGAAGAGTGTCCGGCCCTGACATCAAGGCAGCATTTAACCAAGGGCGGTCTCAATGAGCCTGAGCAGGATTTCACTTAATGGCAATGAGTTGTAAACTTTCCTGGTTAGAGTGATTGAAAGCATAAAGCACAATGATTGTGGTTTGTGTACAAAAATCCAAGCAGTCCTGGACATGTCTGCAAAAGATCCTCAAGGAAGCTTCCTCAGCACAAACATCTTCAGCTGTTTAACAAATATCTTGCCCACACCATAAGATTACAAGTGGGGGTGTTTACTGAAGATCATGCAATATTCAGAGAAAAAGACCCCTTCAGCTCCTGAACCAGTCTGTATCCATGTGCAGCAAGACCTGTACAACATTCAGGCTTGTGCTGTTGAAATGTTGGTAACATTCATGTAACAGTACTGCTGGACACTGCACATTTCCACAGTTAAAAGGAAGAGCTCATTCAGCTCCTCACGCTAGTTTCACAGGAATACGAGGAAATCATTCTGCTCTATGAAATGATTGGAGAAGTGTATAGATAGCCCATTTAGTGCCTCCATACAATTACACAAGAAGGGAGGAGTCACGTGTTTCGGACCACACTAGAGCCCCTCAAAAATAATTGAAGGCGGGAGTCTAAACTCTAATGTTTTCTTATTTTAAAGTAAATGTAAAGTGTCTGTTCCAGATGCGATGTGCCTGGTCAAACTACAAGACCATAAGAAAAACACAATTTATTTACACACGACATTTAAAATACAGGCAAACAAACAGAAATTCCGAAAATTATGTGGCTGCCAGAACAGCACACAGCATTGTATCTGTGGCCTAACCAATGGCATGTTTTGCTCATATTATTTCGCCTCGATGCGTAAACTCTGTGACTACAGTCCCATGTGCTTTCTTAACTAGCTATTACACTGTCCAGTCACATTTAGAGATATGTGGAGAAACGCCCTCTGAGCTTCCTAGTGTGCTGCCATTTATTGAGTACTCCCCTATGTGGTTCCTTCTTCCACACTGCATCACCTCATATTCATCAGGTTTGCATTCCGTCTGCCATTGATCTGCCCATCTGACCATTCCATTTGTATCTTCCTGTAAAATAAGGCCTTCCTCCTCACTGCCAACCACCTGGCCAATCTTTGTATCAAACACAAAATTACTTATTACACTCAACCCCCAAACCCACTCTTCACTCCACATTCACATCTACATCATTTATGAATATCACAAATAATAAGATACACTGCACTGCTCGCTGTGGTACACCACTGGATACTGGTCTATCTCCACCAACTTTCCAGTAACTTGGCAAAACATCGCTGTTCTCTCGTCCTCTGGCATCTCCTTCGCGATGAGATTCGACTGAAACATTTAGGTCAGATCATATCCTCTCTTGTCTCCAACAGTATCCTGAGATACAACTCATCTGGACTTTAAATCATTCAAAACCATCAATCCCAACTTGCATATTATATCAATTTGTTCGAGAGCTTCACAATGCATCTTCTTGAATTCTGTACATGCTCCTCCTTCTCCCAAGTAAAACAGATGTGAAGCTCTTGTGTCAAAATCGATCAATGTTCATCAGCTTCACACACAGATAGCCGCATTGGTTTTGAAATTGTTCCCTGGTTATTCTGTTCTGATCGATATTTTTGTAGAACACCTTGGGATTCCCCCAACCTTGCCTGCTGCACTTCTCCATGCCCCTGTATTAGTCAATCTGTTGTGCATGAATTTTCTAAGATCCCCTGAGTTTCTTTGAAACAGTACAGAACACAGGTATAATCTCATCCGCACTGCATGCAGCCTGTGCAGAACGCTTTTACATCGATATTACAATTTCTATTAAATGACGGCCAACTTTACTTTTACCTTTCCATTTCCAAATGTCCCTCCTGAACAGCGTTGGTTTAATTTTATTTAATATTCACGTTCTGAACTCTTAAACATCCACCTGAATATCCAACTATATTACATGCAATGTTTCTTTATTGTCTCCATCTACAAGAAACATCTTCAAACCATTTCAAAAACACTTTGTTAACAGTGATTATTCGGGTGAGATCCAAGATGGTGGCGATCCAGTAGGACTGCCCTGCTGAGCTCTGCACAAGAACCCAGACACAGTGGTGCGTTCATCCTCTATTTCTTCCCTGTTGTCGTAAACATCGTTCGCTTTTGATCCCCAGTATTGCTCTCTGCCATTTTAAGTGAGTAAGGAAAATGTCTAAGAGAAAATGACCATGATGATCACAACCAGCAGGGCACTTCTGCAATGGATACGCCCGCAGCTGTGATGTCGGCCTCCGCGAGCACCCCAGGGAACTTATTTGTGGAGCAGAGCCTGGTCTCGGAGTGCAGGAGCTTGCGAGAGAAGATTGATTCAGCAATGGAGGAGACCTGAACCATGGTGAATTGATCTCAGCCAAGCTGCAGAAGCAATACCAGGAGATCCAGCATCTCGGGCCACATGTCGTGGAGGTGGAAGAGCAGACTGCGGCTTTGGAAACCACGACAGGATCCGCAGCGGGTCAGGTCCAAGCCCTAGAAATTTAGGTACAGGCCTTAGTAGAATAGGTCGTGGACCTCGAAAATCGGAGCCATCAGAAGAACATCAGTTTGGTCGGTTGCTGGAATGAGAAAAAGAAGACCAGCTCGTCAGCTTCTTGGAACAATGGCTCACACAATTTTTGAAGCTGCATGTCAGGGCATACAGGGTGCGGGTCGAGCGGACCCACCGGGTAGCAGTGTACAGGCCGAGATAGGACCAACATTCCTGCCTGGTCCTAGTGTAACTCCAACACGATAGAGAAAAACAGGTGCTGGAAGCTTCTCAAGCTCTGCGGAAGGATACATAGGTTCTGATCTACAAAGGATCACAAATTGTGTATTTCTATGGCTGTGATCAGCAAGAGGCAAGCCTTTGATATGGCAAAAAGGAGGCTGAGGGACGTGAATATTCTGTACTTGGGAAGATATCCAGCAATATTATGTTTCAGGCATGGAATGTCTATGTTTAATTTGACTCACTAGAAAACGCAAAGGACTTCCTGTACACATTAAAATAGACTGGCTGGTTCAAATACTATGGACAAATGTGTTCCCTTTGTTTTCTCTGGGCTTTGCCTGGTTTACCTCGTTTTTGTTTTTTTTAGTATGTGCAGGTCCCATTTTTCCTTTTTCTCTCTCCTCCTTTCTTCCTCCCCTCCCATTATCCTTTGTTTTTTCTATCATTTGCTTTTCGTTTCTCTCTCTTCGTACGGAATGGGAAAGGGGGTTGGGGAGGTGGCGGTGGTTACAATTTGCTTCTCAGGTGAAGGTATGGATGGGACGGGGTTGAATATCCACTTTTAATTTTCTTGTTGTAAGACCCATGTAATGTTTTTTAACTTTGTTTTGTCTGGGTTGGGAGCGGCTTCAGCTAGGAGGAGCCATGGGGGATTAGTGGTAGTATGAGCGTCCCCTGTGGGCAAGGGGGAAGCCTCTGCTTATTTGTGTTCTATGTTGGTTCATGGTCAAATTAGTTGTTAGAAGTTTTAATTTGGTTGCTTTTGTCGTTATATTTTCAAGTTTATACGAACTGTTTACAGCTTTCACTCGGCGCTCTATAAATGGGATTCTTCTCTCAGTGGGTCATCGGCTTCTTCGGATGGTTATGGCTAACCGCTCGTTTAAATGGTGCACCTGGAATGTTAAAGGGAGTCATTCACTGATTAAGGGGAAAAGAAATATACGTTCAAGCCTTAAAAAAGGAAATGGTTGATGTAGTCTTGCTGCAAGAAACACATCTGACTGATAAGGAACATTGAAAGTTACAGCAGGGAAGGTTCAGCCAGGTTTTTTTTTTATCCTTTAATTCAGCAAGTAGAGGAGTCGCAATACTCATTCATAAGAACCTTCCACTTCAGTTGTTTGACTAAATTAAGAGTGAATGTGAGTGGTCTCTGATCCTTAAATCTTTAATACATGGAGAGGAATATGGGACGTGGATTAATATTGCCCCAGCACACCCCCTCAAATTACAAATAGATGCACTCTCACAGTTGATGATCCTTGAAGCAAGTCATACAATTAAGGGGAGACTTTAACTGACGTATAGACCCCGAGATGGATAGGATGTCGAGGGGTCTCGCGGGTATTTCCCCGCCACCCAGGCAGCTGGTGGACCTGAACAGGTAGCTGGGTTGGTGGATGTGTGAGATGTCTTCACCCTGATGATCGGGACCTCACCTTTTTTTCTAATCTACATAAATGCTATACTGGGATTGACATGTTATATGTCACATTGGTCTTTTTAAATTCGGTGTTGTACTGTAGAATTGGGAACATAGCCATTTCTGATCATGTGACAGTGTAAATGGAGGTCAAGGATGGTGGCGAAGGGTCAGGCTCACGGCACTTGCACGTGGATCCTTTCCTCCTGAAGTATAGCAAATTCATTGAGTATTTTTCGGGGGAATTTAATTTTTTTTGGAATATTAACTTGTGTACGGCCAGTAATCCGACGGTGCTCTGGAAGACTGACAAGGCCTAGTCAAGAGGTTTGATTATTTCTTACTCGGCGACTCAGAAGCGGCAGAAGGGAGAGCAGGAACGTATGCTTGAGGCTCTGCTGAAGAGAGCTGAGACACCATATTTTGTCAGACCGTCTGTAACTTAATTGCCGCAGATTACAGCCCTCCGGACTGCTCTGAATGCTGCACTCACACAGATAGCAAAGAGAGAGATTTCCTTTGCGAAACAGAAGTTATTTGAGCATGGTGATAACCAGGTAGATATTAGGAGTACTTGGCCAGAAAGAAGATTGCTGCTATTATCACCCGCGATCCCAAAACGATTAAGGCAGCGTTAAAGAAGTTCTACTCTGAGTTGTTCCAGTCAGCGGGCTGGGAGGACAGATTGGTGACGGTAGAGTCCTTTATTAATACCTTGAACCTCCCAGGTATACGTTCAGAGCTGCAATTTGTCCAGGTTGATAGGAGGCCATCTCTTTAGACTGCCCCTCTGATAATCCGAGAAATACAGGAGACAGCTCCAGAGTGGAAAAGAACCCAGGCCCAGATGGATTTTCGGAGTGAAATTTAGAAGGAGTTGATAGACATGCTGGCTGGGCCAATGTTGGATATGTACAATTATTGTAAAGTCAGGGCTGCCTCCCATCCTTTCTGAGAGAAGGAAATATTTATCTTATTCTCAAGAGAGGAAAAGTCCCAGAATGCCTATGTCATTATTAAACGTGGTCTTTAAAATTTTGTCGAAAATGCCGGCTTTGAAGGCCCATCGTGAAAGAGGACCATTTTTATTAGGGGCCGTACTCCTCTGATAACAATAGAAGAGTGCTAAATATGGGTCCAGTGTGTCAGCAAGGTTCGATTCCAGGGTCGGTAATCTCCCTGGATGCAGAGAAAGCACTTGACTGGATGGAGAGGATGGGCACCTTTTATGTCCTTGAATGGTTTGGTCTTGGAGGGGTCTTCGCCAAGTGGGTGGCACTGTTATATACTGACCCGAAAGCAGCGGATTTCACGAATAGTATAAGATCTGACACTTTCAGTATTGGCAGTGTTAGCCAATGAAGTTGCCCCCTTTCACCGTTACCGTTTACATTAATGATTGTGCTGTTGGCAGAAGCCAAACAGAGCGACACCAATATCACTAACATGGAGGTAGGACCAGGAAGGCATAAGATCACCCTTTAAACAGATGGTGTTCCTCTTTTTCTAACTAACCGAATGATATCTGTGTCCTGTTTAATACTAATGATTAATTTATTTGGATCTTTCTCGGGGTATAAAATTAACTTTATGAAATCAGAGTCCATCCCTGTTGGGTGTCTTATTAGACTACCCGATCTTGGGGTGGAATCTGATTCTCTTCCAGATGGTCACAAGGAGGTTTAGGTTTTTTTTATCATCCAAACCTTCGATTAATTATATGAAGTTTACTTCATGCAGTTGCTACAGAAGTTAAGATAGAATCTTCCAATATCCTGTTTGAGTTAGTTCTGGTTAAAATGAATGTTCTTCCTTGTTTTTGATACCCCATGTCAATGCTCCCTTTGACCCTGCCCAGGCAGGCGCTACGGAGGATTAACACTTGGCTTTGATCTTTCATCTGTCGTCACAGATGGCCTCTTATTAACCCGGAAAAATTGCAGCTTCCACAGTGAATGGGGGCGTGTAGATTTTCCATAGTTTACGAAATACCAACCAATTTCCTTGCTTTCCGATGTGGCTGATTGGACTTGTCAGGACCCCTGGTCAATTTGGCTGGACATCGAGGCCTTCTAGGCAAATTGTCCCCTCATTAATCTGTTGTTCATGGACAAGATGAGGACTGTTATGGAGAATTGCAGAAACCGATTGTCCCTAAAACAGTGAAAGCATGGAGAAACGTGGGACAATTTGAGGGCACTTTACAAAACAAAAAACTTCGGCTTTCACTCCCATTGTACGATTGGTAGGATTCCAGTGGGATTTATGGATTCTGGCTTTAGGCTCTGGGAGTACAGATGAGTTTCCTGTTTGGGCGAATGTTTTGACAGCGAGGTCATGATGAATTTTGAGCAGCTGATCCAGGAATATGAGGTATCTGGGAGGGACCTCGTTTGTTACTTTCAGCTTCAGGGCTTGATACAGAAAAAAGACTATATTAATGGTTCATCTCTGTAAGTCAGATATGGCGACGAGAGTGCTTCAGAGTACGGGCACTCACTCGTTCAGCGTCTTCTGTCATTTATTAGGAGGTAGTGTCTCAAAGGACATTGACCCTGTTACAACAGCACAGGAAGAGGCTATTCAGACCCTGGAGCCTTATATAGAGTTACGGGAGGAGGCCAGTCAGCTCCTCGAGTCGATAACACTGGGCCCAGAGTAGGCCATGCAGCACCAGAACCCTGTTATTCAGCAATAGGATCAGTCTATTAACCCTCCTCAAGTCTGTAACATAGGAACTAGAAGAGGGACTGGAGATTGGTGCATTGGGACACCAGGAGGATTATCAGTCCCATCGAGCCTGTTGCACGGGAATTGGAGAAGGATGCAAACTATAAGATTTCTTATGGGAAAGGAGGAAGAAGTTTACATCACGTGTCTCGTGTATGGGAACAGAAGAAGGCCAATCATTCCCTCAGTCCTCTATCAGGGATGCAGGAGAGACCGTTCAGTATCTCCAGCCTGTGATGGAGGAATATGATAAGGAGTTTTCAGCCCCTCAAACTGTGACACAGCAACAGGAAGGTTGCATAAGCCCTCACGACTCTTACGCATCAACAGGAGGAGGAAAGGCAGGCCATCGAGACTGTGATGTGGAACACCAGAAAGACATCAGCCCACCGACTTTGAGCACAAGGAAGAGAATGAGTCCATTCAGCGACTCCGACCTCTGACAGAGCAATCAGAGCAGGTCATTTCACGCCATGTGCCAATTTTACAGGATTGGAGCGAACAAAGAGATTATAGAGCAGTAAGAATTTAGAATTATCACCTTCACGATGGAATATATAGTAGTGAGAAAAATGTTCGAATTTAAGAAATATTGGTAAAGTCCATTATTCCGGAATTAATGACGAGAAATTTGCAAAGTCAAACCACAATCCATCAGAATCAACATGATTTAGATCATGGGGATCTGAGAGATGAAATACTTGGACTTCCAGAAGGCATTGAATAGCTCTGCACAAATGATTAATCTGCAGAATAAGATCGTTTTTGGGTAAAAGTAATTTATCAACTTGGTACAGGCTTGGTGAGGCAACAAAATACAGTGAGATGGAAAAATATAGGTAATTTTCTGTTGTCAAAATTCAACGTTTAGGAAACCATATGTCTTGGTCCCCATGCCCCAACTATTTACAATCTATAGTCTTAACTGGTTGAGAGGATAGAACATGTTATATCCAATTAACAGATGACACTAACTCAGGTGGAATTTGCAATGAAGATGTAAGAAGTTAGAAAATGTATATGGATAGGTTGGGGCAACATTTGACAGAAGTAACTGAACAACTAAAAGTATGAGTGTATCCGTTTGGATCAGTGCAGCAGAAAGGCAAATTATTATCCAAATGGAGAGAGACTTCTAAATGATTAGGTGCAGAGGGACCTGGCTGTCCGCGTCCATACTACAGAATACTCAGATGTAGGTACAGCAGATAATAAGAAAGGCAAGTGCAACTTTGGCATTTATTTCTAAAAAAAGTGGATTATAAAGGGAGGGAGGTGTGAGATCCCAACTGAGTACAGTGTGCAGTCTTGGTGTCCTGACTGTAGGAGGGATGTATTTACCATGAGGCAGTTCAGAAGTGGTTTACTCGATTTACTCCAGAGATGTGGAGTTTGTCCTCTGAAGAGAGATTGAGCAGTTCAGGCCAATACTGCCTGGAGTATAGAAAAATGAGAGGAGATGTCAGAGGTCTGGACGATGTTAAAGGTGATTGACAATGAAGATGTGAAGTGGATATTTCCTCATGTGGGACAATCTCGAACGATCCGAAAACCACAGTTTTAGGATGAGGTGGGGGAGAATTGAAACAGGGGTGAGGAGAACATACTTCTGTCACAGGGTTGGGAATCAGTGTAATTCACTGCCCCAGAGTGCAGTAGGTGCTGGGATATTGAGTCAATGAAGGAATCTGGAGATCGGACAGGAACATGGAACTGAAGCCGCAATGACATCAGCTATGATTGTATTCAATGTCGGAAGAGGCCTGAGGGGCTGGATTGCTGACCTGATGCTCCTCGTTCTTATTCAGCGCTTCGAATGCGTTACATATAAATGGGAGAGGACTGGTTATCAGACAGGAACAGGGGTGTGTGTGTGCTGGATAAGTCAGCCTTACTCAGTTTGACAGAACGTCACCAGTGGAGTCACACAGTGACCAGTGCAGGGTCCACAGCTCTTTACAATCTGTATCAATGATCAGGAGGAGTGGAACAAATATACTGTAACTATGTATGCCGATTAAACTAAGATAACCAGGAAACTAAATTATCAAGGGAAGGTGGAGAGTCTGTAATTGGATATGGACAGGTGAAGTCAATGGATAAAGGTTTAGCAAAGGGGATTAAAGATAATATATAATCTGTCATTTTCTTTAGGAAGAATAGTAGGCAGTATGTTACTGAAACGAAAAAATACTACAGGACTTAGTGATGCAGTGTGTACTGGAGGGTTCATTCTGACCCGATCAGACACGGGAAGTGTTTCTCCATCTTCCTAATGTTCCCAGGGACCCCACTGCTCTCAACCACTATGTATATCCTCCGTCTCTTAATGGTGATGTTGACGTAGGCATACTGGGAGATGATGGATCTGTCACCCACTCCTGCCTGGAAAGTTCGGGATCATAGAAGCTGAGTGAAACAGTGATCCTAACAGCCACTGGCAGCACCGTCCTACCCCTGGTGTGAAGCTTCAGATCGTGTTGAAGGAGGTGACACTGCTCTGTGAACAGCTCCTTGTTCAATCAGTGTCCGCACACACTCTGCTCCTGAGTTAAATGTAACTTGGGAAGCTGTTCCTGGAAAACACGGTGTGGATACAGCAGATCCCTTTCCCCAAAGACACTCATTCCGTGGTTTCAGATCTTCCTCTCTGTGCAGGCTCTGCTCCATTTATTGTTCACCTTACAGATGCAGGCGTTGTAACTACAGTCGCTATAGGTCACCAAATCCTCAGGTCTCCCTGAATGTCTGAGCCCAACCTCTGGCAAACCATCCACTAACTTTTCATTAACACGAATCAGTCAGAAGCCCCTCAGCTACAACTTAGATGCCTGCTCTTTTACAATTATACTCGAGAGATTTCCTCGTGTTACTGACGACACAATAATCTGAGAGGGACAAGCGCAGGTGTTCAGTGGACACGCACAGTCCAAGGTTCAAAGGACTGTCTAAAGCTGCCGGAAACCCTGTCCATGGATCACCACATGGGGCACACTGGGAAGTGAACAATAGCGCAGGACACACACACACCTGTTCATGGATCACCACATGGGGCACACTGGGAAGTGAACAATAGCCAAGCACACACACACACACCTGTCCATGGATCACCACATGGGGCACACTGGGAAGTGAACAATAGCCCAGCACACACACACCCCTGTCCATGGATCACCACATGTGGCAAACCGGGAAGTGAACAATGGCCCAGCACACACACACCCCTGTCCATGGATCAACACATGGGACACACCAGGAAGTGAACAATAGCCCAGCACACACACACCTCCCTGTCCATGGATCACCACATCGGGCACACCGGGAAGTGAACACTAGCCCAGCACACACGCACCTCCCTGTCCATGGATCACCACATGGGGCACACCGGGAAGTGAACAATAGCCCAGCACACACACACCTCCCTGTCCATGGATCACCACATGGGGCACACCGGGAAGTGAACAATAGCCCAGCACACAGACACCTCTGTCCATGGATCACCACATCGGGCACACCAGGAAGTGAATAACAGCCCAGCACACATACACCACTGTCCATGGATCACCATATGGGGCACACTGAGAAGTGAACACTAGCCCAGCACACACACACCTCTGTCCATGGATCACCACATCGGGCACACCAGGAAGTGAATAACAGCCCAGCACACACACACACCTCTGTCCATGGATCACCACATGGGGCACACCAGGAAGTTAATAACAGCCCAGCACACATACACCACTGTCCATGGATCACCACATGGGGCACACTGAGAAGTGAACACTAGCCCAGCACACACACACCTCCCTGTCCATGGATCACCACATGGGGCACACTGAGAAGTGAACACTAGCCCAGCACACACACACCCCTGTCTATGGATCACCACATGGGGCACACCGGGAAGTGAACAATAGCTCAGCACACACACCTCCCTGTCCATGGATCACCACATGGGGCACACCGGGAAGTGAACAATAGCTCAGCACACACACGTCCCTGTCCATGGATCACCACATGGGGCACACCGGGAAGTGAACAATAGCCCAGCACACACACCCCTGTACATAGATCACCACATGGGACACACCGGGAAGTGAACAATAGCCCAGGACACACACACCCCTCTCCATGGATCATCACATGGTCACACCAAGAAGTGAACAATAGCCCAGGACACATGCACCCCTGTCCATTGATCGCCACACGGAAGACACCGGGAAGTGAACAGTAGCTAAGGACACACACACCCCTGTCCATGGGTCACCACATGGAACACGCCGGGATGTGAACAATAGCCAAGGACACACACCTCCCTGTCCATGGATCGCCACATGGGGCACACCGGGAAGTGAACAATAGCCCAGCACACACACCCCTGACCATGGAGCACCTCAAGGGACACACCGGGAAGTGAACAATAGCCCAGCACACACACCCCTGTCCATGGAGCACCTCAAGGGACACACCGGGAAGTGAACAATAGCCCAGCACACACAACCTCCCTGTCATGGATCACCACATGGGGCACACCGGGAAGTGAACAATAACACAGCACAAACACACCCCTGTCCATGGATCACCACATGGGGCACACCGGGAAGTGAAAACCATCCAAACACACCCCCCCCCCGTTTATGGATCACCACATGCGGCACACTGGGAAGTGATCAGAAGCCAAACACCCCCCCCCCCCCCCCCGCCCATGGAGAAGTACACGAGATACACCGGGAAGAGAGCAACAGTCAAACACATACCTCCTGTCCATGGATCACCACATAGGCCACACCATGCAGTGAACAACAGCCCAGCACACACATCCCTGTCTATGGAGTATGACATGTGACACACCCGGAAGTGAGCAATAGTCAAACACACACCCCTGTTCATGGAGTACCACATGAGACACACCACGAAGTGAACAACAGCCCAGCAATTACATCCCTGTCTATGGACTACAACATGGAACACACCTGGAAGTGAACAACAGCCCAGTACACACACCCCTGTCTATGGAGCACCACATGGAACACACTGGGAAGTGAACAGCAGTCTGACGCATACCATTTCATTGTTTCTGAGTTTCGCAATGCCAGCTCTCGATACACTAGGGATCCAAATGGGACCCACAGCCGGGACGTACAGGAGACCACGAGCCATACGTTTTGCACATTGTTTCTGAGCTTCATAATAGTTTCCCCGGGATTCCAGGGATATGAGCACCAACGGCCAGGTTAAAGTACAGACGGACGGATATTCATGTTATAATTGGATGATTACTTGTTCGACAAGTTCAGTAAACGTGGCTCTTCTCAGACAAATGGGATTAACCGGATGAGTAGTACTATCTCAGGTCCAATAACAAAAATAAGAATATAAAGTAAATGTGGTGACAAATCAGCTGAAATCCACGTCACAGAATTAGACACCATAATCCAGATGATATATCTGTGCAGCATGTAGCAGTATTCAGACCAGGCCAGTGTACTGCTCAATACAACCCAGCAATCTGTGCAGACCACACCAGTCCATGAACTGCCTCTCCGCACTGGGAGCTATGCATTGAACAGCAGTGAATTGTCATGTAAACAAGGAGCATTTACCCTCCCAGCATGTAGAGCAGTGTACGCCACCCCAGGGCATGGACCTGTAAACCAGGAGTAGTTACTCTACCAGCATGGAGAGCTGTGTACACTGCCCCAATGCATTGTTTAGTAACATTGTGTTAGATCCCTGCCCAGCGAGGGGAAACCTGCAGCCCATGCTGGAAGTGACAGGATGTGCAACTCCAATCCATTTGCAGCTCCATATCTCCATTGTATCAATGGATGTAGAATATCTCAAGAGGAAGGAGGAAAATGACTTAGGGTTAAGGAGGCAAGGATCAGACAAGGCTCTAGAGGGTTACAAGGTAGTCAGGAAGGAAGTGAAGAATAATCTCAGGAGAGCGAGAAGCGGGCATGAAAAAGACTTGGTGAATAGGATTAAAGTAAAACTTAAGATTGTCTATACTTTTGTGAGGAACAAGATGATGGCTTTAGTGAGGGTAGGGCTCATCAGGATAGTGGAGGGAACTTGCGCCAGGGGTCGGAAGAGGTAGGGGAACATGCAACATAGAACACTACAGTGCAGTACAGGCCCTTCGGCCCACGATGTTGTGCCAACGTGTCATACCAATCTGAAGCCGATCTAACTTACACTATTCCATGTACGTCCATGTGCTTGTCCAATGACGACTTAAATGTGCTTACAGTTGGCGAATCTACTACTGTTGCAGGCAAAACATTCAAAAGCCCTCTCTTTAGGTCTTTCCTGGCTACCTTGTAACCCTCAAGTGCCCTAACTGAGACTTCACATCCCATCCTAACATAAGTCACCGTCTTCCTCTTGACCAGAGATTCCACTTCATTTGTAAACAACCGCTCCCGCACTCTACAGCTTCCTCCCTGCCTGACAGGTACATACATATCAAGGACACACAGTAGCTTTTCCTTGAATGAGCTCCACATTTCTAATGTGCCCATCCCCAACAGTTTCCTTCCCCATCATATGCTTCCTAAATCTTGCCTAATGGCATCGTAATTGCCTTTCCCCCAGCTGTAACTCTTGCCCAGTGGTATACACCTATCCCTTTCTATCACTAAAGTAAACGTAACAGAATTGTGATTGCTATCACCAAAGTGCTCACCTAATTCCAAGTCTAACACCTGGCCGGGCTCATTACACAGTATCAAAACTAATGTGGCATCGCCCCTTGTTGGCCTGTCTATATATTGTGTCAGGAAGACCTCCTGCACACACTGGACAAAATCTGACCACTCTATAGTACTCGTACTATAGTGTTGCCGTTCAATATTTCAAAATTTGAAGTTCCCCATTACATCTACCCTGTCGTTGTCACTCCTATCGAGAATCATCTTTGCTATCCTTTCCTCTACATCTCTGGAACTATTCGGAGGCCAATAGAAAACTCCCAACAGGGTGACCCCCTCCTTTCCTGTTTCTAACTTCAGCCATACCACCTCAGGTGACGAGTCCTCAAACATTCTGTCTGCATCTGCAATACTGTCCTTGACCAACAATGTAACACCTCCCCCTCTTTTAGCATCTTCTCTGTTCTTACTGAAACATCTAAATCCTGGAACCTGCAATAACTATTCCTGTCACTGCTCTAACCATGTCTCCAAAATGGCCACAGCATTGAAGTCCCAGTTACCAACCCTTGCTGCAAGTTCACCCACCTTATTCCGGATACTCCTGGCGTTGATGTTGACACACTTCAATCCAACTTCTTGCTTGCCGGTGCCATCTTGCGTCCCTGAAACTTGATTTTGGACCTCCCTACTCTCAACCCGTTCTATACTCGAACTACAATTTTGGTTCCCATCCCCCTGCTGGATTAGTTTAAACCCACCCCAACAGCCTTAGCGAATTCCACACTCCCGCCCCCCAGGAAATTGGTGCCCCTCTAGTTCAGATGAAGCCCATCCTGCTTGTAGAGGTCCCACCTACCCTAGAAAGAGCCCCAATTATCCAAGAATCCGAAACCCTCCCTCCTGCCCCATCCCTGCAGCCACGTGTTCACCTTCTCTCTCTCCCTATGCTTTGCCTCACTAGCACGTGTCACGGGCAGGAAACCAGAGCCAACAACTCTGTTCGTCCTAGCTCTAAGCTTCCATCCTAGCTCGCTGAATTTCTGCCTTTAATCCCCATCTCTCTTCCTAAGTATGTCGTTGGTGCCTATGTGGACCACGACCTGGGGCTGCTCCCTCTCCCCCTTAAGGATCTCAAAAACACGATCAGTGACATCACGAACTCTGGTACCTGGGAGAAAACACACCAATCGTGAGTCTCTCTCGTCCCCACAGACCCTCATATCTGTCCCCCAAACTATGGAGTCCCCAATGACTACTGATCTGCTCCTCTTCCCCTTTCCCTTCTGAGCAGCAGGGACAGACGCTGTGCCAGAGCCCTCTACCCCACTGCTGTCCCCTGGTAAGTCCCCCCCCATAGTATCCAAAATGATATATTTATTGCTGAGTTGAATGGCCGCAGGGGATTCCTGCACTGTCTGCCAGTTCCCTTTCCATCCCCTGACTGTAACCCATTTGCCTTTTTCTTGTACCTTAAGAGTGACTACCTCCCTGTAACTCCTCTCAATAACCCCCTCTGCCACCCGAATGATCCGAAGTTCATCCAGCTCCAGCTCCAGTTCCCTAACGCGATTTTCAAGGAGCTGGAGTCAGATGCACTTCCAGCAGATGTAATCAGCAGGGACACTGATGGTGACCCTTACCTCCCACATGCTGCAGGAGGAACATTCAACTGCCCTCACCTCCATTCCCACTAGTCTAAATTCCCAAAGAGGCTGTTGAAAAAAAAATTAAGGAATAAAAAAACTCGTTTAATTTCCAAGCTGTGGCACAGGTGCTTTGTCTTTGGTTAGAGGAGGAGGATGGGTGCTTTAACAGATTATAAGGCAAGGTAAGCTTTTCTGGGTGTTTGGTTTAACTCACAAATGGGTTCATTGCTGTGTCGTAATAGCACACTTGGAACATTGTGTTTGTTTCTGGTTGCCTTGTTATCGGAAAGATGTAGAAGCTATAGTGAGGGTGCAGAGGAATCCCAAGGGATCAACAGAAATATTGGCACACACCACACGATCGAGTGAAATATTGGGGAAATCACTAAGCGAAAAACAAATACTGGCAGATTCTGCATGTCTGTATAAACGTCAATGTGTCAGTGTTTGTGGTGTGTCTGCACTGATGTCTGTATATCTGTGTGTGCACGTGCATCAGTGTATTGGCATTTCTCTCTGTGTGCTTTAGTATTTGTGTGACTGCACCAATCTCTATGTGTGCCTGTGTAACTATATGCATATCTTTGTGTATCTGCTTGTCTCTGTGCGTATCCGTGTGCACAGCGGATCTGCCAGCCTCTGTGGTGTTTAAAGTTATGCAATATCCGCCTCTGCTGGCCTTCACACTCTACTGCATTGATGGCATTGTAGGGAGAAAACCATAACGGATTCAGTCTAGGAGGTGTGGAGAGGGAGGTAGATCATAGCACCATCCAAATCGACAGCAGCATCTGCACATCTACACACACACAGTTGGGTATAGAGAGGATCATAATTATACTGAGGACACTCAGAGTGGCGAATGCTCCTGAGTAATATCTGTGCTCTCTCTGCAATGTGAAAGTGATTTGTATTTGAAGATTATTCGTTGCACAGAGTGTACACCTTAAAGAATATTTCCACTGCAACTGCATCCAAGCAACTCTGACCAAGTCATCTGTCAGGTGATGCGATGAATTTATTACATGTTCTTTAAATTGAAATATTTTATAATTCACCTCAACAAGGTGTAAGTGAGAAATGTTTGAAAAGTCCTGGAACTGACCCAGTGATGATGGTAATGTATCTAGGTATCAGACAAAACTGTTCTGTGCATCCAAAGATATTTGCAAAACCAAACAACCGTGCAATGTGAGAGATTCACAGTATTTGATGTCCTCTGATAGAGAAAAAAACTGACACTTGTGCAGTGGCATGGGGAGACCAGCAGAGGGTGGCATTGTATGACTATAAACTTAACAGGGACAGACGTAGAGGTGGAAGAGGGCAGTCAGGGTTTGTCTCAATTTCAATGGATTTACCCCCAAAATCACAGAGCCATTATTTCACAGAGATGCACACAAACATACATAGACACATTAAACACACATCACACATACATACCGATATGGACACTTACACACAAACACATGCACACGCCCGCACACAGACACCGTGTTTTCTTTAAGATAGAGATAAGTATGTTTTTCATGACTAAGGGAATCAATGGTTCAGTTGGTGAAGGCAGGAGAATGTGGCTGAGAAACATTTTAACTGTGATCAAACGGCACAGCAGATCCAAGGGGCTAAATGGCCTAATTCTGTAGCAGTGTGGAGGAACAAACGGATCTTGGGGTCCATGTCTGTAGGTGTCTCAGTTGCCACCTAAATTGATAGGGTTATTAAGAAGGCGTATGGTGTGTTGGTTTTCATTAGCAGGTGGACTCAGTTGAAGAGCCGCAAAATTGTGCTGCAGGTCTATAAAGCTCTGGTGAGACCACAATTGAAATGTTCTGGTCGCCTCAGTAAAGAAAGGATATGAAAGCTTTAGAGCGGGTGCAGAGGAGATTTACCAGAATGCTGCCTGGACTAGAAGGCTTGTCTTATGAAGAAAGGATGAGGGAGCTATGGCTTTTCTCATTGGAGTAAAGAAGGATGAGAGGCAACTTGATAGAGCTGAACATGATAGTGAGAGTTACAGACAGAGTAAATAGCCAGAGACTTCCTCCCACGACTGATTGTCCCGAGGTGAGCATAATTTTAAGGTATTTGGAGAAAGGTTTTGGAAGAAGTCAAAGGCAGTGAGACACCAGTCCCCCTCCCTCTCCCCACAAACCGGGTCCCAGGTACTGTGAAACAGCAGTGCTAACCACTGAGATGTCATGTCCCTCTCCCCCTACCCCCCGCCCCCCAAACGGGGTCCCTGGTCCTGTGAGACAGCAGTGCTAACCACTGAGACACCATGTCCTCCTCCTCCTCCCCCAAACCCAGGTTCCTGGTACTGTGAAACAGCCATGCTAACCACTGAGACATCATGCCCCACACCCCCTCCCCCAAACCGGGTCCCTGGTACTGTGAGACAGCCGTGCTCGCCACTGAGACACCATGCCACCCCTCCCTATCCCACCCAAAACGGGTCCTTGTTGCTGTGAGACTGCCATAATAACCACTGAGACACCATGCCCCCCCTCCCCTCCCCTCAAACCGGGTTGCTGGTACTGTGAGTCAGCCATGCTCACCACTGAGACACCATGCCCCCCCTCCCCTCAAACCAGGTCCCTGTACTGTGAGACAGCTGTGCTCACCACTGAGACACCATGCCCCCCTCCCCTCCTCCCCAAACCGATTCCCTGCTACTTTGAGACAGCTGTGTTAACCACTGAGACACCATGTCCCCCTCTCCCTCTCCCCAAATCGGGTCCCTGCTACTGAGAGTCTGCCGTGCTAACCACTGAGACACCATGCACCCTCGCCCTCCTCCTGTCCCTCAATCCGGGTCCCTGGTACTGTGAAACAACCATGCTAACCACTGAGACACAATTCCCCATCCCCGCCTCCTCCCTCAAAACGGAGCCACTGTGCTCGGTAATACTGGGGAAATGTAAATAAAAGTGATGAGCTTAGAGCTATGATGTTGTGGCCATAACAGAGACGTGGGTTTCTCAGGGTCAGAAACGGTTGCTGGATGTTCCAGGGTTTAGAACATTTAAAAAGAATAGGGAGGAGGTAAAAAGAGGAACGGGTGTAGCACTGCTAATCAGAGAGGGTATCACAGTTACAGAAGTTAACATTATCGAGGAAGGTCTGCCTACTGAGTCAGTATGGGTGGAAATTAGGAACAGTAAGGCAGCAATCACCTCACTAGGGGTTAAATACAGGCCCCCCCCAATAGAAGCAGGGAGATTGAAGAAAGCATAGGTCGGCAGATTTTGGAAAAGTTTGAATGGAATAGGGTAGTTGTAATGGTGACTAACTTTCCGAATGTTGATTGGAACCTCCTTCCAGTAGATGATTTGGAAGGAGCTGTTTTTGTAAAGTGTGTTCAAGAGGGTTTCCTAACTCAGTACATTGACAGGCCGACGAAGGTAGAGACCATTTTGGATTTGGTGCTCGGCAATGAGTATGGGCAGGTTTCAGATCTTGCGGTGGGAGAGCATTTTGGTGATATTGACCACAACTGCCTCATCTTCTACATCGCCATGGAGAAGGAGAGATGCAGGCACAATGGAAGGATATTTAGTTGGGGAAAAGGAAACTATGATACTATCATACTGTGTTGCGAAGCATGGACTGGGAGCAATTGTTCCATGGAAAGGCCACTATGGACATGTGGAGGCTGTTTAAGGAACTGTTGTTGCGAGTGATGCATAAATGTGTTCCTCTGAGACAGGTAAGAAGGTGTAAGATAGAGGAACCTTGGATGACGAGAGCGGCTGAGTTTCTCGTCAAAAGAAAGAAGGCAACTTATGTGAGGTGAAGGAAGCAAGGGTCTTGCTCAGCTCTAGAGGATTACAGGCAGGCGAGGAAGGAGCTCAAAAATGGTCTGAGGAGAGCCAGGAGGGAGCAGGAAAAAGGCTTGGCAGGAATGATTAGGGAGAATCGAAAAACATTTGCACATATGTGAGGAATAAGAGAATGATCAAAGAAAGAGTATGGACGATCAGGGATAGCTTAGGGAACTTGTGGATAGAGTCCGAGGAGGTAGGGGAAGCCTTAAATGAGTTTTTTTTGCTTCTGTCTTTATGAAAGAAAAGGACTTTGTCGTGAATGAAACCATTGAGGAGCAGGTAACCCTGCTGCAACAGATAGATTGAGGAAGCTGATGTGTTGAAAATTTTGACAAACATTAATATTATCAAGTCGCCAGGGCCAGACCAGATTTGATCTCGGCTGCTATGGGAATCGAGAAATGTGATTGCTTCGCCGCTTGTGAAGATCTTTGCATCCTCGCTCTCCACCGGATTCGTACCTGAGGACTGGAGGGAGGCAAATGTAATTCCTCTCTTCAAGAAAGGAAATAGGGAAATCCCCGGAAATTACAGGCCAGTTAGTCTCACGTCTGTCATCTGCAAGGTGTTAGAAAGGATTCTGCGGGATAGGATTTATGACCATCTGGTAGAGCATGGCTTCATTAAGTGCAGTCAGCACGGCTTTGTGAGGGGCAGGTCATGCCTCACGAATCTTATTGAGTTCTTTGAGGATGTTACTAGAAACGTTGATGAGGGTCGAGCGGTGGATGTTGTGTATCTGGACTACAGCAAGGCATTTGATAAGATTCCCCATGGTAGGCTCGTTCAGAATGTCAGGAGGAATGGGATACAGGGAAATTTAGCTGTCTGGATATAGAATTGGCTGGTCGACAGAAGACAGCGAGTGGTTGTGGAAGGAAAATATTCTGCCTGGAAGTCAGTGGTGAATTGTGTTCCACGGGCTCTGTTCTTGGCCCTCTGCTCGTTGTAATTTTTATTTATGACTTGGATGAGGAGATTGAAGGATGGATTAGCAGGTTTGCAGAGGACACAAAGATTGTAGGTATCATTGACAGTATACAGGACTGTTGCAGGCTGCAGCACGACATTGCCAGATGCAGAGATGGGCTGAGAGGTTGTCGATGGAATTCAAACTGGATAAATGCGAGGTGATGCATTTTGGAAGATCGAACTTGAAAGTTGAGTACAGCACCAAAGGCAGCATTCTTGGCCATGGGGAGGAACAGCGGGATCTTGGTGTGCAGGTACATAGATCCCTTAAAATGTCCACCCAAGTGGACAGGGTTGTTAAGAAGGCCTATGGTGTTGTTGGCTTTCATGAACAGGGGGATTGAGTTTAAGAGCCGTGAGATCTTGTTGCAGCTCCATTTACTCACACCCCTATACTTATTCTCCCATTTCCTCATACTCCGACACTGAATTCTCCTGCTTTTTCATATAACGATACTAATTCTGCCATTTCCTCATATCCCAGTATGATTCTTTCATTTTCTGATGCCCGAGTTCAAATCTCGCATTTAGGAGTGCCCTACTCTAATTCTACATTTTAATGGTGACTTGAAACAAATATCTAATTTAGGTCCACTCCGCACCACTTCTTCCATTAACTATGTAGCTGCAATGATTCTCCCATGTCGTGGTCGACTGCTGTAATTCTCCAATTTAGGCGTTTACTGCATCAAATTCTCAAATTGACAAATTCTGCGCTAATCCACCCTTTCGTCATGAACTGAAGAAACTCTCCCACTGAGTATTGCCTTGCCCCAACTCTCCTGTTTTGCTGTTTACTGACATACATATTCCACATAATGGTTTACAGCTCAAAGTTTTTTTCATTATTGGCGCCCTGCATCGAATGGCCACTTTCCTGCACTTTACAACATTTCTCCGACTTACTGATTCCTGCCCGTGTTCTCCCATTTAACTATGCTCTGTTCCAACTCTGCATGCTTTAAGCACCCCACACGAATTCTCGAATTCAATATTGCCCTGAAACAATTCTCATGTTCTTTGGTAGCCAAACCAACTTCTCCCAGTGTGGGGAACGCGACTTTGACTCTCTGAGATAGTGGTGCCATACCCCAATTCGCTGTTAAAGTTCCACTGTGCAATTTTTCCATTTTGTGGATCGTGCAACAATTGTCCCAAATACAACTTAACTTCCGTGCACCATTCTCCCATTTTAGAATCCTGCACGAATCTTCTTTTCATCAGTAACTGCACCTTCACCACATTTAATATTATTCAGCCCCAGTTCTCCCACGTCTTCCACCAATTCTGTACTTTCATGACATCGGCACCAACTCTCCCATTATTGATGCCCTGCGTCAATATCCCATTGCGTTGTTTACTGATGCACTTCCTCCACGTATTGGCTTCCCTGCTCCAAAGTTTTTTTTCATTTCTTGGTGGGCGGACTCGAATCTCGACTTTACTGCTGCTTGCAAAATTGTTCCTTCTCAATCATTCCCGGCCCCTATTCTTCCAATTAGAGGTGTTCTGCTAAAATTCTTTAATGAATAGGCAATTTGTACTAATTTTCAACTGTAATGGCACTGTGCAACAATTCTCCCATTTACTGATACCCAACAATTCTCCCACTGCCTGACATCCTGACACCTGTCGTGGAAATTTAATTGACTCGAGTCAACTGGTAGCAAGAGCAAAGGAAAGGTTTTATTTTTGAACCTCTGCATGCAGAGCGGCCAATACACTTGGCAAAAGTGCTTTATGTAAGGGCTGTGAACAAAATTCACATATTCGTATTATAATATTCTTATCACATGCTCAAGGACAAGTGTTGGGAAACATTCGAGCTCATATTTTCTCTTTCCCATGCCTTGGACATAATTGTCTTTATGTTTTCCGAAGCTTTTTTTCTGAACTCGGCTGCTCGCAAGGCCAGGTGAAATGTTTGCAAAGTTCCACAAAGACAAGCTGACTCCTCGATGCAGAATTCAGCAAAGTATTTGCATATTTCAGCGAATTACTAAATATTGCAAAACATTCTCTGACAGATTTCACAGTAAATGTTAATTTTGATAATTTTCCATTACATTTTCCAAATTTTTGTCATTTTACAACAAGGACAACAACCAAAAAAAAAAGCCAGATAGCTATATATCAAAAATAATTTATGAACATCAGGCATTTCCTCAGACACCACCTAACTCTAACAAAGCTTTGTGGTGGTTTTTTCCATTTCCCTGGTTTGCCCGATACACAGCCCATCTTCACACGTCCCATTCGTCAACATCGCTGTATGGTGCAGACAAGCAATCGGATCTTCCTTCTTTGGGGCCACTGATAGTTTATCATTTCGTATCCTACTGCATTCATACGCAAGTGCTGTAGGCAGATACACAACTAGGGTCTTATTCAAAGCAGTATGAGTAAGACCAGTCCTACAACGAGTAGAACGATAAGGGTCCATTACCCCCATCCTCCATAAGGGACGTGAGCCATCAGGAGGAGAAGTCATCTGCTCGTGGAGGCGGTCATTTAGCTGCCTTCATACCATTTATTAAACCAGTAATATTTTGGGACTCATCAGGAACATTAATAAAGCACGAGGTACCTAACATTTTGCAGACTCCCCTCTCTCGGCCGTCAGGATGTTTAGTACTAATCGATTTTGTGTCACTGCTTCCTAACCGCCATTAACTCAGTGTTAATGAGTGCTAGGCCTTCCTCCGTCTCATTTGCAAATACACCATATGCGAGCATGTTCTGCGAGTGTGTACCCATTCAAATGCAGAGAATGCCCCTTCGAGTTCGGCAATCGCTGCCTTTTAGGGTGAACACTGTTGTGTTGGTGGAAAGTATCGCGGTGTAGCAGCACCCCTTTCTCCCCGGGGGAGTGGTGGTACCCTTTCTCGCCACCTGCCCATATTATACCTGCCATCCTGATTAGATTAGATCACTTACAGTGTGGAAACAGGCTTTTCCGCCCAACAAGTCCACACACACCAGCCGAAGCACAACCCACCCATACATTTACCTAACACCGAACACTACAGGCAATTTAGCATGGCCCATTCACCCTATCTGCACATCTGGTGACTGTGGGAGGAAACTTACGCAGACTCAGGGAGAATGTGCAAACTGCACACTGTCAGTCGCCTGAGGCAGGAATTAAACCGGCTTCTTCGCACTGTGAGGCAGCAATGCCAACCACTGTGCCACCATGCCACTCATGGTCTGACCATTGATAAAGGAACAAGCAATGTTTATGGTCGTATCATTTGTGTATGTTGCTGTACAAGAGTCATTGTTCAAGTACAGCATCAATGTACACTGGGAGATACCCAAAAGGAGTCTCCCCCGATTGGTGCAAATACACGTTTCTCCCCTGCAATCCACTATGTGGAAGGCTGTGGATGGTAGCGTGTCAGGCTTGGGGCTGTAGATAGCCTGGAGTTCGAGTGGTGACACGAGATTTGCCCAAATTGCCCCCCACTATCATGGTCAGGCTAGTCACCTCCCGTGGAAGCAGACAGCTGGCATTTCTCGCCAGGCTCTCAGTAATTTGCTGGGCAGTCTACCTTTGGGCTGTGTGCAAACATATCCAACAAGTGTAGCCTACGTCTAATCTCTCGTTTTGTCTTATGACCAAAGCACATGCTCTATTCCCTTCATATCTAGCAATGGCCGTTCCCAGTTCCCAACCTACTGGCGTCGCATTTACGCCATTTATACCCACCAGGCAAATTCCCCTCATGCTTTAATTTCACTCTCTCGCCAGGGCCGTCTCCCTTCGGGTTCGGGTGTGTCATTAATGACCTTTGCCCGGTTGGGGTTAGGTCCATGGTCTGGTTTGATTGGTTGCCATGTCCCACTGCTCCTATCGTCTGTAGTACATTCTGCACTGCATCTCGGAGGGCAGGGGTGGGGCGGTTGCACCACTACATTCACCTGTCTAAAGATGTCGGAGAAGGATCTATCTATTCCACACCACGAGACTCCCTCATTGCTCTTCTCAGTCTTACTTTGATCATAGAATATCTATTTCCCATGTCAGGTGCCCCTTTTGCCGTGGTGGCTACTACTAACTGCCAGTCACCGGCGCAGCATGGATCCCTGCATAAATCTGAATTATCCAATTTATAGTCGTCCTTGTTACTGAACGGCTATGGGTCGCATGTAAAGATCCACTTCGTCCTATCAGTTTAGATGACCTTCAGCTGCTGCATCCCAGACGCCCCTGCCCTGATGAATAGTCCGACCAGGGCGCTTGCTAACAGTGTGAACTGGGACAGCCCCACTTTTGCTTATGACTTCGAATAAATACTTGCTCTAAATTGGTTTTGGCGTTGTGCGATGTCTCCTCAGTCCCAGCTGCAAGTTTGTAATGGCTGGCTTGTATCCACGTCGCTGTTCCGGCGACCTTAACAGCTATCTGTGCTGTAAAACGTACTTGAAACGGTCCCAGCCACCTCTTCGCCTTCCTGTTTTCCCTCCTGAAGTGTTTCGCCACTATTCGGGCTCCAGGTTATAGATCGTACATCTTCCCTTCTGCTGATTGGGGTAGTGCTGTCTTCAGTTGATTCTGTATTTGGGACCGAAGTGTAGAGAGTTTCATGCAGTAACACAACATCTCATCCTCACAGTGGCCTGTTATCTGGCTTCCCTTACGTCTCGGGAAAATTCCTGTGTTTCCGCTGCCCTACCGCTCGTCTGGTGGTAGGCACAGTGTTATCCCATGTTTATTCCAAATACTCTCTAATCTGCTGTAGGGCATTATGGACAAATGGTGTCCCACTGTCACTACTAAGCCTAGAGTGTAGGGTTGCTCGCTGAACTGTAGGTTTGACATCTAGACGTTTCAGTACCTGGCATATGGAGGTTAGTGGGCGAGTGTAGGTTACGTGGGCTTGGATCGGAGCAAAATCGAGGGCCAAAGGGCCTGTCCTGCCCTGTATTTTTCTATGTTCAATGTTCCCACGTCACATCATCAGTGACGAACGCCAAGTGAAGAGAAGCTGTTGTCTCCTGCTTTCTAGTTATATGTTTCTCCAGGATGGGGTTCCTGGGGTTTGTGGTGATGCCATTTCCTGTTCATTTTCTGAGGGGTTGATAGATGCTATCAAGATACATATCTTTTTTATGGCATTGTGGTTGGAGTGCTAGGCCTCAAGGAATTATCTGACATGTCTTTGCTTAGCCGGTCCCAGGATAGATGTGTTGTCCAAGTGAAAATGGTGTTTAAATTTCATCCATGTGAAGGGCTACGAGGGAGAGAGGGTCGTGTCTTTATGTGGCTAGCTGGTGTTCGTGTATCCTGGTGGCTACCTTTCTTCCTGTCTGTCCTACGTAGTGTTTGTGGCAGTCCTTGCATGGAATTTTGTAGAAGACGTTGGTTTTGTCCATGGGTTGTACTGGGTCTTTTAAATTTGTTAGTTTTGTTTGAGACTGTTGGTGGGATTCCGAGGGGTCTTAATAGTCTGGCTGCTTCTTCTGAGACTTCATTGATGTATGGAAAGGTCTATAGGGTTTCTGGCTGTGTTAAGTCTACTTGTCGTAGTTTGTTCCTGAGGAATCTGTGGACTGTATTTTTAAAGTATCCGTTCTTCTTAAATACGATTTATAGGCGGTTCTCCTCTGTTTTCCGAAGTTCGTCTGTGCTGAAATGTGTGGTAGTTCGTTGGAATAGTGTTCTGATACAGCTTCCTTTTTGCGATTTGGAATGGTTGCTGGTGTAGTTAAGTATTTGGTCAGTGTTTGTCGGTTTGCTCTATATGCAGACACACCAGAGAATTCCGAGAGGCCTCGCACTCCAATCACAGCGCCATAAACAAACACATAGATCGATTTACCATCTGTCAACAACTCAGAAAACGAATAGGAAATGATATCACCACAAACCCCAGGAACCCCAAACCATAACAAACATATAAATAGAAAGCTGGAGACAACATCTTCACTTCACTTCACTTGGAGGTCGCCACTGATGATGTTACCTATCCAGGTCATGAAACGTCTGGATATCAAACCTACAGCTCAGCGAGCAAACCTACACCCTAAACCTCAACCGGAGCTATAAACCTTCACAAACCTTGGGACTACTAAGCCTCTCAGGGATGCTCCATCTCGGAATTATTTCAGTTAGGAAAGCTTTGGTTATGGCACTGGCATTCTGTTTTGCCGTGGGGAACGCTTGCACCCATTTGGAAAACATATCACCTATTACCAGACAATACCTTTTTCCTTCGCAGGGTGTTAGTTCGGTAAAATCCAGTTGTAAATGTTCAAATTGTTTTTGGGGGTGTAAGTGCTACATGACATATCTGTATTCCCCTCCCCACATTATTGTTAGAAATAACACATCAGTCACATTATTTCTGGAAGTAATGAATAAATCCCTCAGTGTACCACTGTGCTGAAATGCTGTCATATCTCCCCTCTTTTGACACATGTTCCTTACTTTGTGTCAGTTTGGTATAGGATGGAAATAATGATCCTGGTAGAAAAGGTTTAACATTGGGGCCACACCATACCCCTTACCTCAAACTGAACTCTGCTTTTTCCCACTCAAACGTGTCTTCAAGCCTGGACTTCGACTGTGACTCCCGTACGTCTGCTGTTGGGGTAAGGATTTTTGTCATTCCCATGTCAAACTGATCATTTACCGGCTGCTGGGCTGCCGTCCTTGCCGCCGAGTCTGTCCTTGCATTTCCTTGAGAAACGGAATCGTTATTTTTCGTGTGGGCTTAACATTTACACACAGCGATTGATTTAGGCAATAGGACCGCTTCCAAGAGGTCAGAAATCTGATCACGGTGTGTGATGGGCTTTCCGGTGAAGGTCAAGGACTCCCTGTATTTCCATAAGGTTCTAACATCATGTGGAACTCCGAATGCGTATCTGCTATCGTTTAAGTATTCGCTGTCATTCCCTAAGCAAATTTACATGACTCAGTCAATGCAACCAGCTCCTATGCTTGAGCTGACAATTGAGAAGGGAGTGATCCCGCTTTGAATACCTCATGGGTAGTTACTACAGCATCCCCAATACAATTCTGGCCTATCTCCTTGCTCCTGAATGTTGACCCATCCACAAAAATAAACGCCATATTTGTATTCTCAAGTGATGAATTCTGTAAGTCTTGTCTAGGTAGCACATTTCATTAATTACAGCAATACAATCATGTGGGTCTCCGTCTCCTTCTCTAGTGAGAGGACTAGCAGCATTAAGGACGTTACATCGTTTTATTGCAATGTTAGGCTTCTCCAAGAACACAGTATTGTATCTGAGTCAACGTGCTGCCGACTATGTGCTTTGTTTTGCTCGGAAAGCAGTAAGGATACTGCATGTGTGATCAGTTTGGTTAAGTCGCCATAGCCGATTATATAGCAACCACAGCTCGCGGGCATTTACGCAATCCTGCCGCTACGAGGTCTGGCTTAGCCGAAAAATAAGTTGCCAGCCTGAATTTTCCCCCATGATCTTGCAATAACACAGATGTCATGCAGCCATGTTTTTCATCTACCATTTGACAGAAGGCTTGATTGGATTCGGAATCCCCAGTGTAGGTGTACTTTGAAACGTCTTTTTCAATTCAACTCGGCCGCTGGGATCCATTGCAACGGACCTTGGTTCTGCTAACCTTTTCCATGGGCCATGTCACTTCAGAGCGCCTCAAGATTTGTGTAATGTGGGATAAACGTTCTTCAGTAGGAGCGTATGCCCAAAAAGGATAGCAATTGTTTCCTCATGTGAGGCCTTGGAATTTGCTGAATTACTTGCACTCTGTCTTGACCAATGGTCTTCCCTTGTTCAGATATTAAGTGACTGGAGAACTTCACCTGTTGTTGCATAAATCGAAGCTTTGCGAGACTGGCTTTCTGCCCTTCCCTCGTGCAATGCAAGGGAATCCTTCTCACATTGTTCCTCTTTCGGTGCTACTATTAACAATCGTCTACAGATTGCAGAATACCAGACCTAGGGGTTAAAACAAGAGTCTCCAGACTCCTGCGTAGAACCTCATTATATATGGTGGGTGACTCACAGTAACATTGACAAAGTTGTGTGAACTCATAAGATTTGTCTTTGAATGAAAAAGCGAACCACAATTGACTATCTGGATGCACCATTGCACTAAAGAATGTATTTGGTAAATCCACAGAAGGGAACCACTTACTGTCCGGTGGAAATTGAGCTAATACAGTATAGGGTTTGGGAACATTTGATGCGCGCGGGACAACACTGTTATTGACTGCCTGCAGGTCTTGAACAAACGTCCATTCCTCCGGTTCACTTGGAATTTTTGCCTTTTTGATCAGAAAAATAGGATTTCTCACCGGTGAGTTTACACAGGGGATTATCTCGCTAGCCTTTGGAAAGGACTGAAAGACTGGAGTAACTACGTCCATGGCCTCGGGTTTTCACGGGTATTGTGCCCTGCCAGGACGATATTCCGACTTCGGGGTTACTCGTATTGGTTCACAACCTCGTATATGACCCACATCATGTTTGCCTTTTAGCCATAATTCAGTAGGAACGTTATTAATCTTGGGTCTGAGAATTTTATCTTAGGGAAACGCCAGGCCAGCCTTCTAGACTCTTCAGGGCTAGAGGGTGTTACCTCGACTGTTCTATTGCCTGAGTTAGACAAAATAATTTCTTCCTATATGTCGACACTTCTGCATTGAACCACATACCCACATCGTCCCAGAACACCCAACATTTCGTTCTTTATGCCTTTCATCCCCATGGCCCCAAATCCTGCCACCAGTCACTAGACATCTTCGCCAGTGACACGCGAGGAGCATAGCCTTCCACATCAAAAATATAGAGCTTACTTGCCGTCGCAGATACTTTACATAAGTTCACACTGACTGCACATCTGTCATCTCTTCAATAAAATTCGCACAATAACAACTGACCTGGTTTAACCAATCTCCTGAACCAATACTTCTCTTATGGTTCCTCAGGGATATCGTGGTGTATGTGTGCTGTGCAGTGCAGCATATTCCCGCAAAAAAATCGGTGTTAATAGGATTATCATGGTTACCTGCTTCCAGGGCGAGTGAATTGCTCACTGAACTCATTGCTCTCTGGCTTAATAGCCACTCATAGACATACACCAGGGGTGGTGGGTTGTATTTTACAGTTTACACTTGTGAATCTTCTCTTTGAATTACCTGCAAGCCCGTCGGAGTACTGAGCAAATACAACCCCAGTCTCATAATGAGATCCCAAGCCATCAAATGTAAAGGACAGAATTCCGCTAACAAAATTGAGAATTAGAATGGATACACATTACTGATTTCACACAATATGGGTGAGGTAAAACTCTCCCATATCACGATGCCTGATGCCTCCATTGAGTTCAGGAACATTCCACTCATCTTTATTGGCGTCAACTCTCTGAACTGTCTTGATTTGAGGAGTGAATATGCTGGCCATGTATCTACCAAAAAGGTAACTGATGTACCTTCCACGTATAACATAGAGGTAGGCATCGACAAATACGCATCATTGTTATATTGAACATATTGTCCACACGTCGCAATCTCAATGTTCAATATAGAGTTTGGATACATCTCAGTGCCCGTTAGGTTAGTAGAAGTGATTAGCATTAGGGATTCTTCGTTGCCAAGTATAAAGGAAAGAGGTTAACCTGTACCTTGTGGCCTGCCCCCCTCAACCTCAGTCGTCCCCTGTCAGTCACTATGCTGTCCGGCCTCCAGGACCGATTGAGGCTGTCTGCGCGGGCACTGTCTTGACCAGTGGTCCATTGCTCCGCAAACAAAACACCAGCCAGATCTATCTCTGCAAGCGCACTTCCACGATCCCTTCCTCTTTTGTGAACTCCACCTGTGCCTCTCTCTTTTCCCGCAGTCCCTCCCTCCAATGGCTGAACGACCATTTGCATCATAATAAGCTGAGGTTCATGTGATTGCTGTTCCATCTTTAATTTCCGGTTATGGTTCACTTGAGCCAGTAGTTTTTCAGCATGTATCACGTATTGCTCTATCAAATTCAACTTTCCCGTGTCCCAGTTAATAGACGTATATTATTACCTATTTTGTTGTTTCGTACTTGATTCCATTGATGAAGCTGCTCCTCAGGTGTGCCTCATCCGGTGTGATCTCTGCTGTCGTTATGTCCTTGGGTGGTATCAGGCCACAATAGACGTAATCGACTTTCGTGAGGCGCTAAAGGTACTGGGACATTTTCTCGACTTCTTTAGGGATTCTTGCTTCAATTGATTGTGGGTACGATATGCTATTGGTGAATCAGCAGACCCTGAGGCGGCGACCGTTGACTTGGAATCTTCCTGAAGTGGATCTCGTAGGGGGGCTGTAGCTCTTCGAGGGCACCCATTAAGGTCAGGATCTGATCCAGTCTTAAGACACTGTCCAGCTTCATTAGTTTGTTTTCCGTGTGTGTGTGCATGTGCACTGGTGTTTGTACGTGTACTTGATCTATCTTTATTTCGAGATTTTCTTTCCCTGAGATCAGGCTCAGCCTTCAACATGTGATAAGCACTCCAATTCACAGGTTCTATTTTACCCTTCCGTTTCTCCTTCTCTCTCTCCTCCAACGGTGACCTCAGCATTTGCAACTGAATATTACTAAAACTTCGTTCCTCCAGAAAAACACATTCCTTGATTTATATTTTTAACTGCCTTACAGAAACTGGGCCATAATTATTTAGCATATATTGTATTTTTTCTTGACCATTCTGAGTTGTCTGTCGACCCTCTTTTTGTTCGCTCTTGCTGGAGCCGATTTTCATGGATATTGGAAAAGTGTTCATCTCTCTCTGTCTGTCTCTCTGTCTGGGCAAAAACAATGACTGCAGATGCTGAAAACCAAATACTGGATTAGTGGTGCTGGAAGAGCACAGCAGTTCAGGCAGCATCCAACGAGCAGCTGTCTCTCTGTCTGTCAATCTCTCTCTCTCTCTCTTCTCTCAGGATATCATAATCTTCTCTTTGCCAATATAACTTGCTTTTACCTCCGGAAGTCCCCCCTCATTGGGCACTACCGCCTCATTGCCTTGGTTTTCACAAACCAAGAACCCAAGTAACCGGTCCGGCTTTGGCGACTCCAACGCTGCCCATGTTGACTCCAAGTCTCAAACCACCGTTAGTCTTGCTGTCACTTCAACTCTCTAGAGACGGCAATCCTTTCCCTTGAGTTTTACTCGAATACTGCGCGAGAGTTCACTGGTCCCTCTTCCTGGTTCGTCGACTCTCTTCGAACAAGTCTCTATGTCGGATTACTTTAGCAACAACTCTTACCCTGAACCGATTCAATTCGGAACGCGACTCTGGGGCGATCCACTTATCCCCAGTCCTCTCACTCAAAGGGGCCAATTCAGCGCTCGAGATGAAGTGAAAGACCTTCAAGGCAGTGGCGCGTATACCTCCTGGGAATCTTCAAAATCTTACCCAGTCGCAGGGTCCCAGACGAGCCCCCGAGTTTACTGCCGTGGAATTTCAATCGACTCGATGCAAATGCTACCAAGAACAAAGAAAAAGTTTATTTTTGACATTTGTAGAATGGACCCGACACATTTGCAAGACGCCTCATAAAATGGAGCCTGACGGTTTTCACATATTCCCTTTATACTATATATTGCCTTGCCTTATCACACCTCAAGGCAGGAACCTGGATCAGTCGAGTTCCTTTCCACGCATGGGGTTGTTTTTTTCTAATTCATTGACTGCTGATATAATAGATTATTGGCCTTGAGAGTCAGCTGTAAATTAGGTTGAACTTTACATTTTTTCTGTCTTTTTGTAAAGTTAGGTCCATACTTCTTTGTTTCAACCATGCTTTCATAGATTTCACAAAAAAATGATACTTTTCCATTACACGGGATCAGGCTGACAGTAACTGATGGAGTGAGGATGATAGTGACACAATGAGGGTGAGGTGCCAGCGTAATAGTGACGCAGACTGTGTGAGTGGATCAGGCCGATAGTTATACAGTGAGGGGGGTCAGAGTGAAAATGATGCAGTAAGTCTGAGGGATCAGACCAATAGTGACGCACTTCGTGTGAGGGGTCCGTGTGACAGTGACGCAGTAAGAGTGAGTGGTCAGGCTGATAGTGACGCAGTAATTGGAAGGAGATCAGGCTGATAGTGATGCAGTAAGTGTTACTGTTTCATGTTGATCCTGACGCATAAAGTGGGAGGGGACAGGGTGAAAGTGACGTAGTAAGTGTGATGGGGTCAGGCAGAGACTGACGCAGTGAGTGTGAGACAGTCAGGGTGATAGTGAGGGAGTAAGTGTGTGCGTTCAGGCTAGTAGTGACACAGTAAGTTGAGAGCGTCAGGCAGATAGTGGCCAATAAAAGTGAAGTGCTAGGGGAATAGTGACGCAGAAAGTGTGAGGTGTCAGGCTGTTAGTGATGCGGTAAGTGTGAGGGGTCAGTCTGATAGTGAAGCAGTAAGTGTGAGGGGGTCAAGCTGATAGTGTCACAGTATGTGTGAGAGGTCAGGCTCATAGTGATGCAACAAGTGTCAGTGAGTCAGAGTGATCCTAATGCAGGAAGTGAGAGGGTACAGGGTGATAGTGATGCAATGAGAGTGAGGGGGTCAGTGTGATGGTGACAGAGTAAGGGTGAGTGTTCAGGCTGATATTGATGCAGTATGTTCAGGGCGTCAGGCTAATACTGGCCAGTAAGTGTTCAGTGACAGGGTGATAGTGATGTAGGAAATGTGAGGAGTCAGACTGAAAGACACGGTGAAATTGTGAGGTGTCAGGCTGATAGTGATGCGGGAAGTGTGCGAGTGTCAGGCTGATAGTGATGCAGTAAGTGTGTTGGGACCAGAGTGATAGGAATACAATAAGTGTGAGCAGCTTTGGATGATAGTGACAGGTCAGTATGAGGGGGAGGATGGTAGTGATCCAGTGAGTGTTAGGTGTCAGGATGACAGTGAAGCAGACTGTTGAATGTGTCATTGTGATGGTGACATGGCAAGTGTGATGTGGTCAGGGTGACAGTTACGCAGATGCTTTCAGGGGCTCAGGTTGTAGTGAAGCAGTAATTGTGAGGGGGCAGGTGATAGTGACGCAGTGAGTGTGAGATGTCAGTGCGATAGTGATGCAGAACATTTGAGGGCCAGGCTTATAGTGACTCAGTATGGGTAAGGGGTCAGGGTCACAGGGTCAGGGCCAGGTTGTAGTAAAGCTGTAAGTGTGAGTGTCTCAGGCTGATAGTGATGAAGTAAATGTGAGGGGGTAAGGCGGTTAGAGATGTAGTAAGTGTGCAGGGGTAGTGCTAGAAGTGACGCAGTAAATGTGAGTGTTGAAGCTGATAGTGACGCATTAACTTTGAGGGGATCAGGCTGATCTTGACGCAGTAAGTGTGACGTTGTCAGGATGATAGTTACGCTGTAAGTGTACGGGGGCACAATGATCTTGACGCAGTAAGAGTGGGGAGTCAGGGTGATAGTGACACAGTAAGTATGAGTGGGTAAGCCTGATAGTGACGCAGCATATGTGAGGGAGTCAACCTGGTAGTGGCGCAGTATGTGTGAAATGGTCAGGCTGATATTGATGCAGTTAGTGTGTTGGGGTCAAAGTGATAGTGACGTAATAGGTGTAAGTGGCTCAGGATGATAGTGACACAGTGGGTGTGAGATACCAGTGTGATAGTGACGCAGTAAGTGTAAGGGGTCAGGATGACAGTGACACAGTGGGTGTGAGATACCAGTGTGATAATGATGCAGTTAGTGGAAGGGGTCAGGATGACAGTGATACTAAGTGTACGGCCCTCAGTGTGAGAGTGCCACAGCAAGTGTGGGGTGTCAGGGTTTAAATGACGTCGTAAGTGAGAGAGGGGCATTGCGATTGTGAAGCAGTAAGTGTGAGGGGGTCAGGCTGATAGTGACACAGTCTATGTGACGGGGCAGTGTTTTAGTGACAAGATAAGTGTGAGGCGTCAGTCTGATACTGACACAATAAATGTGATGGAGTCAGGTTGATAGTGACACAGTAAGTGTGAGGGGTCAGCCTGATAATGACACAATAAGTGTAAGGATTCAGGGTGATAATAACATGGGAAGTGTGAGGGCGTGACTGAAAGTGACGCAATAATGTGTGGCTGTTAGGCTGATGGGGCCGCAATAAAAATAAGGCCGTCAAGGTGAAATTGGCAAAGACTGTGTGAGTGGGTCAGGGTGATAGTGACACAGTATATGTGAGGAGGTCAGGGTGAGAGTGACGCAGTAAGTCTGAGGGGTCAGACTGATATTGACGCAGTCAGTATGAAGGGGTCAGGCTGAGAGTTACACAGTCAGTGTGAGGGGGAGAGTTTAAGTTATACAGTAAATGCGAGGCGTCAGACTGAAACTGATACAAAAGGTGTGAGTGGGTCAGGGTGACATTGACGCAGTCAGTGTGATGGGGCAGAGTTTTAGCAACATGATAAGCGTGAGGCGTGAGTCTGGTACAGACACAAAAAGTGTGATGGAGTCAGGCTGATAGTGATGCAGTAGGTTTTAGGAGTGAGCGTGATATTAACATAGGAAGTGTGAGGGCATCACTGATAGTGACGCAATATGTGTGTGGCTGTCAGGCTGATAGTGATGCAGTAAAAATGAGGATGTCAAGGTGAAACTGGTGCAATAAGTGTGAGGATGGCAGATGGATAGTGATGCAGTAAGTGTGAGGGGTTCACACTGATATTGAGGCATGCAAGTGTGAGGGGCCAGGTTGATAGTGACGCTGTGTGCTGGCGGGTCCGACTGATAACGACGCAGAAAATGTGAGTGTCTCAGTGTGACAGTCATGCATTGCGTGTGAAAGGGTCAGGGTGATAATGACAGAGAAAGTGTGAGGGGGTCAGGTTGATAGTGATGCTGTAATTGTGAGCTTGATCAGCGTGATAGTGAGGGGCTCAGGCTAATGGCGACACAGCAATTGTGAGGGGGTCAGGGTAGTAGTGACGCAAAACGTGTGAGCGGGTCAGGCTAATAGTGATGCAGTAAGTGTGAGGTGTCAGGCCGATAGTGACGCAGTAAAGGTAAGAGTGTTGGTGTGCTAGTGACGCAGTAAGTGCGAGCCGCTCAGGATGATAGTGAGGCAATAAGCGTGAGGTTTCAGGTAGACACCCATGCAGTACGTGTGACGTGTTCGGAGTGACAGTGATGCAGACATTTTGAGGGTGTCAGATTGAGAGTAACACAGGAAATGTGAGGGGACAGGCTGAGAGTGACACAGTAAGTGTAAGAGGTCAGGCTAATAATGATATACGAATTGTGATGGAGTCAGGAATTTCGTGGTGCAGTGAGTATGAGTTGTCAGGGTGATAGTGAAACACGGTTTGGGTGGGATAGAGTTATAGTGATGCAGCAAGTATGAGGAGTGTGCAGGGTCTGGCTGAAGGTGATGCAAGAAGAGTGAAAGGTTCGGTGTGATCTGGACTCACTAAGTTTGGGGTGTCAAGGTGATAGTGATGCTGTAAGTATGAGTGGGTCAGGCTGATATTGATGCAGTAAGCATGAGGGGGTCAGGCTGATATTGATGCACTAAGTGAGAGAGTGTCAAGGTGATGGGGATATATTAAGTGTGAGCAAGTTAGAGGGAGAGTGACGCCATGAGTGAGTGGGGTTTGGCTGATAGGGATGCAGTAGGTGCGCATGTGTCAGGGTGTGAGTGATGCAGGAAGTATGAGGGTGCCAGAGGGATAGTGACGCATTAAGTATGAGGGGTCAGAGTGATTGTGATGCAGTAATTCTGAGGGGATCAGAGAGATACCAACGCAGTAAGTATGAGGGGTCAGGCTATTAGTGACACTGTCAGTGTGAGTGTTGAAGCTCATAGTGAAGCAGGAGGTGTGAGGTGGTCAGTGTGATTGTGGTGCAGTAAATGTGAGAGGGTCAAGGTGATAGTGACATAGTAAGTTTGAGGAAGCAGTGTTGTAGTGACACGGTAAGTGTAAGGAGTCAGGGTAATAGTAATATAGGAAGTGTAAGGGCGTGACTGATAGGACAAAGTAAGTGTTTGGCAATCAGACTAATAATGACCCAGTCAAAATGAGGGTCTCCAAGTGAAAGTGGCGCAGTAAATGTGAGGGCGCCAGATGGATAGTGATGCAGTAAGTTTGAGGGGTTCACGCTGATATTAAGGGGGTAAGTGTGAGGGGTCAGGTCTATAGTGATGCAGTAAGTGTCGGCGGGTCAGGCTGATAGTGATGCATTCAAAGACCAAATATCCAAGGCTCACTGTAGTGCTGAATAGCGAGACTTCTCAAGGCTAAGACAAAAATCAATAGTTCTCATCCTGGTCATAAATCACAATGCTTCATTTTAAAATTGTCCTCTCCTGCTTCTAGATTCACCAATGAGGGAACAAAATTTACCTGTTTACCTCTTCAAATATTTTGCAACTCTCAACGAAATTGCCTCTCTTGTTTTGAAACTGTTAAAAAAAAAGACCGGATTTGCCCAATTTCAATTCACAGGACTAACGTTCATCCATGATATCAAGGCTAATCACCATTCGTGGTATTCCTCATATGGCATTAGTATCTTTCCTAAATTGAGGATTATAATTCCTCATACTGCAGTCCAAGTGCGGTCGAACTGAGCCACAATACATTGGAAATAATGCTTCGCTCTCGTGCCCTGAAATCCTTCTGCAGCTTTCACAACAGACTTCTACAACTGCTACTAGACTTCAATGACTCAGTAAAAACTTCTCCAAGATGCAATTCTAAAAATCTGTACATCAGACTTTCTACTTCAAACCTTCGATAAATAATCTCCACACATCTCCCTCCTGATAAGTGTGATAAAGTCAAATCCTTGCTAATTATTAAATCATGAGGGACATGGATAGGTTTACTCGTCAAGGTGTTTTCCTGCTGGTGAGTAAGTCAAAATTTAGAAAATATCGTTTTAAAATTAGTGGGTAAGGATTTAAAAGGGACGTCAGGGGCAACTTTTTCAGTCGTGTCCAGAATGAGCTGCCAGAGAAATTGTTGGAGACTGGTACAACTGTAACATTTAATGGCATCTGGTTGGATATATGAGTAACAAGGTTTAGAGGGATGTGGGCCAAATGTTGGCAAATGGGACCTATTAATATAGGACAACTGTCCACCGTGGGCAAGTTGGAAAGAAGGGCCACTTTCCATGTTGTATTGTTCAAGGACTTGATGACTCTAGAACAACCGCAAAAGCTTTGCAAATAATTCCGTCAAGACGATTTCAAGTTCCAAATCTTCGGTCAATCTTCCTCTCTTGTACTCACAAGTTCATTACCTGATGTCCGAACTTACGGATTAGTTGCTGGATCCATTCCTGAAAATTGGTTCTGCATTCTTTCTAATTCCGATTTTGATTTTACGAATATAGCTAGTGTTTATGGACTTAGCATCAGTATTTCTAATACCATATTTTGATGAATGTTAAAAAACAACTTTGGCACCAGATGATGAGCAATTGAGTCAAAGTCGATCGGACGCAGTGAGACAATGATCCTCTCTTCATGTGGTGTACATCCGTGACTCTAAAATTCGATGAAGAATCATTCCCACAACTTCAGCTGTGTCAAAATCTAGTTTGCGATGAAAGCCTGTCAATCTGCTAAGGTAACGTTCGTCTGAGTCCCAGCAAAGGATTTGGCGAAATCTTTGGGTCTTACAATTTGTTCTTCAAATTACGTATTTCATTAATTCAGTTCTTTTACTATGAAAATTGGCAATTTTGTCGGAGCTGTGATGGCCGAGAGGTTAAGGCGTTGGATTTGAAATCCAATGGGATCTTCCTGCGCAGGTTCGAGTCCTGTTCACAGCGTTGAATTTTTCAAAAGTCATTAATTCCTTTGCAGAATTTCGATTCCGTGGAGCTTGAGCTTTGCATTCAATCGAAACTAAATTTTCAACTGTAAAGAATCCGAAGTAATTTCAAGACGTCTAATAAAATAAATTATATGTCGAGACACAAAAAGCCACCAACTTCCAACATGAATCAGTTTCAAAACATTTGTCGAACTATCGTGAAATTTGGATGTTCGGGAGCGGGGGTTTGGAATTAAGCAAAACAAGAAGCAATGCAATACATTACCTGTAGATGATGATTTTTTAAAAAATCAATTGAAAGTCAAGCTGAGAAAGTTCAACCTAATTTACAACTGACTCTCTAGGCCAATAATCTAGTATATCAGTAGTCAATGAATTAGAAAAAGCAACTCCATGTGTGGAAAGGATCTCGACTGATCCAGGTTCCTGGCTTGAGGTGTGATAAGGCAAGGCGATATCAGCGGAGTAGAATTTTCTGGAAATATTAGAAATAGAATGTTAACGGTCTTCTGCTGTCCACATTCGTAAGAAACTGTGCATTAAGACCTGAATTTTAAAATTAACGATGAAAATCAGACTTAGCCCTCTGCTTGTGGGGTACCATTGTGCAGAACAATTGGTTGTTGCTGAGACTAAAATTGACCAAGATAATCGATGGGGATCTTATCCACGACCTTCGTTGGAGCGGTTGGTGTGGAGAGCTCAGCTTGAAGAACCAAATGCCAATTATTCATTTTGGCGGTCTGAATTGCTTAGTTAAACATACTCACAGTTTAATGAAAAAATTTTTGTTATCAGAGCTAGATGTTTTCATGTCAGCATGTTCCGAAATGAGAAGACCCTCCATGGAGTAGATGTGACTTAAATTTTGACTCTAACGTCAGAGATGTTGACACATTTCTGCACCAAAACAGCACTACCATTGGTATCAAATCAAACTGAACAAAGGACTAGTTCACTTATACATTTCCTTTCTGCAGACTCTGCCAATGGACCGTTCAGGCCCGATGTAGGAATAGGGCGTGGTGACATCTGTTCGCAAGTGGATCACTTCATTCTTGCTCACGATCCATAAACAGTATTTCATTTTGAACTTCTTAGCCATCAGCATGATAAGTGGTACATAATGCACAGGTTTTCTTTTCGAAGAAAGAGCGAAATCTTATTCAATGCAGACGCAAATTCAAGTTGTCGCTGGTCGACCAGAAGACAGATATCGCGAAACAAAGTGAATACAGAAAACAATCAATGTTTTCTGGGAGTCAAAAAGATGTACTGGAAGAACGGAAACATATATTTGGAACTAAAGTCACATACCACTTTCAGACTAAATGTTCTTGTACCGTTATCTTATTTTGACCTTCATGTCCACCTTTGCTGCAAAAATTATCTTAACAACTCAGTACTTTGTGTTCTTTGATATTGTCTCCTTCATGTTTCTATTGATTTTGAAACTAAAAACGGGCAATAGTAATGCACCCTATTTCATTTGCAAAGATCAGAAGAAGATCAATTTATTAGAGAACAGAAATAAAGCTACGTCTGTCTTCTGAGAGAAAACACAGTTACCATTTCGAATCCAAAAAGTCTTCTTCAGAAGTTAGCGCAATGAACTCGAAATGGTCGACCGAAAACGAAGAAAAGAAGCCATAATGCCGCGAATTCACCACCCGCAAGCGCATCAAGTCCTACTCGAATAGGCTGTATTACAACTCTCAACATCAGTGGAGAACGGAACAAAGCTCATTCTGCATTTGCCAACCTGTTATGACGTATATTGTAAAGTCAGAAATATGATGAGGTAAAAAGCGGGATGAAAGCGGGATATCGGAAGTCTGAAAAAAGCAAGTGCATGCTTTGCTTTGAAGAAGGTTGGCAGTGATGAAAATGGAAATTACCTACAGTGAGGGGGGCTTCATTAATACTCAGAATCGTTGCAACACACAGCAATTCTTTTTGCTGGGTTTCTGTTCTGCCATTTTATAATCACGACTGCTGTCGGGTTTGGTTTCCATTCCAGGCTTAGGTGACTGCCTGATGGAAGTTTGTACATTCGCCCAATTACTGTGTGGTAGCTCTGGTTTGCTGCTACATTCTAAACATTTGCAGGTTATTTGGATTCGCCATTGAACGCACACGGTTACAGAGACAGGGATGTGGAGAGTGTCTGGATACAACGTACTTGAGAGGATTTTAGTGAACTTAAATAGACAGAGTGGGGTTAGTCTGCTGTTTCCTGGGTGAGCTACATGGACAGAGAGGGGTCAGGATATTCTTCCCTGAGGGAGAGACTTTGACAGGGTTGGATTAGTTGCTCTTACCTGTGTCAGTCACACAGATACAGTAGGGTCAGTCTGCCCTTCCCTGGGCGAATTTCTTTCACACTTTGGTGACAGTCTGCTCTTCCCTGCCTGAGCGAAACAGAAAGAGTGGGGTCAGTATTCTTTTCCCTCGATAATTTATGTTGACAGTCTGGCTTCCGTCTGCTCTTCTCTGGCGAGTTACATTGTCAGAGTGGGGTTAGTGTTCGTTCATTGGATGAGTGCCATAGACAGAATGGGATCAGTCTGCTCTTCCCTGAGTGAATTACATTTATAGACGGGGGTCAGACTGCTATTCAGTGAATGACTTATATTGACGGTGGGATCAGTCTGCTGAGTTACACTGAGAGTGTGGGGTCAGTCTGCCATTCCCTCGGTGAGTTACATTGACAGAGTGGCGTCAGTCTGCTTTTCACCGAGTGAGTTATTTGGACAGTGTGGGATCAGTCTGCTCTTCCCTTGGTGAGTTGCATTGACAGAGTGGCGTCAGTCTGCAATTTCCTAGTTGTGTTAACGTGATCACGTGAGGTCAGAGTGCTCTTCCCTGGTTGAGTCACATTGACACATTGGGCTTCATCTTCTTTTCCCTGGGAGAGTCATATTAACAGATTGGGGTCAGTCTGCTCCTTTCTGAGTGAGTAATATCACAGAGTGCACTCAGTCTGTTCTTCCCTGGTGAGCTACGTTAAGAGAGTTGTGTCAGTCTGCTCCTCCACGGGCGTGTAACTTTCTCAGAATCGTGAGAGTCTGCTCTTCTCTGTCTGAGTTTAACAGCAAGTATGGTTTCATTACTGTCTTCGCTGGATGATTCACACAGACAGAATGGAATAAGTCTTCTCTTCTCTGAGTGAGTTACTTTGACAGAGTGGGGTCAGACTCGTCTCCCTGCTTGTGTTTCATTGACAGAATCAGATCAGCCTGCTCTTTCCTGGATGAGTGACAGAGACAGAATGGGTACAGCCTGCTCTTCTCTGAGTGAGTTAGGTTGACAGAGTGCCATCAGTCTGCTCTTTCTTGGGTAAATTCTACTGACTGAGTGGTGTCAGTCTGCCATTTGCTGGGCGAGTTACATATAAAGTGTTGGGTCAGTCTGCTCTTCCCTGGATGACTAACATTGACAGAGTGGCGTCGGTCTACTCTTCCCTGGGTGAGTTACATCAACAGAGTGCGGTCAGGCCATAATTTCCTCGTTGAGTTACATTGATCGTGTGATGTCAGACTTCTGTCCACTGGTTGAGTTACATTGACAGAGTGGGGTCCATCTGCTCTGCCCTGGGTGAGTTACGTTCGCTGTTTGGGGTCGGTCTGCTTTCCGCAATCCAGGAACTCCATCTCTAGCGGTTTCTTGTCAGTACCTCCATACTAAGGATTTGAGGAGTTAACAAAAGTAACTCGTCCCCTACATCTTTGGGATAATTAGGGATCGGCAGTGAATCTTATATCATTGAAAGACAACTGTGTCCCAGAAATGCATTTCTAATAATTATATGTTCTAATTCGACACTACAAGTGATCGGGAATAACCTGAGGAGAGGTGCAGGGTAGAATAATTAAAGTCAAATGCACTGTTGCCTAGGAGATATGACACAAGATGTGAGTGTGGAGCTGATGGTGCAAGGCTCAGTGTCAGTGCTATTGGTTCAACATTTATTGCTCACTGTTCGCAATGACTCACACGCCACTGCTGTCAATTCACAACAATGAGCCTGTTCATCTTGGTTTGAAAATCCCTGCGTGTGTATTAACGTGATTAATGTGATGCGAGAGGAGATGACCACATCGTCTTTATTCTGTCAGTTTAAACAGACGAAAATATCTGTTGGATGCCAATGCAAGAGGATACTGTCTTTTTCTGTGCCTTTATAGTGGGGCATGCTCAGCATTGAAACGTCTGTTTTTGCACAAGCAGAGTTTGATTGCCATTCATACTGAGCAATATTAATACAGAAAACGCGTTTTCGAATTCCTGTGATCCAGTGGTTCAGGCATTGCACATATGGACGAGAAATCTGGCTTTTAACGTGGCGCCATGGCTTAGCTGGTGAAAGCAGCTCCCATCACACTGGTGCCTGCTCATTGTATTGAAAGCTCGTTATTTCTCTCAAATATTGTGTTGCTGATCGAGAAACTCAGTGTCCTGTTTGAATTGCTGTACATTCTGATTTCGCGTTCCGGCTTCATTTTACTGGTTTAAATCCAGTAGTGTAGGTTGCTCTTTTTAACTACTATTTTAACATGGAGATTCTTCCCGCAGTTCCACAAGCACTTCTGTTTCTCATCCTCTTATTCTCATTCCTTCATTCCCAGTTTTGTGGAAATTAAGTGGTGAGGCAGGAGACACTGCAGCATTCCCGGGAAATGTTGTGGTAATGGCACTGACACCTCGACATGATCACCCTCATTCTCTGCTGTCACCATTCATTCGTTGTACACCAACAGTAAATGCATCGTTGTTCTTCTTCAGCGATCATGTAATTACTTGCTTTTTCTGTTGGATAAGGAATTCAACTTTAACATCGAAAGGGTCTTTAGATTTTGAGGAAGAAATGTCTCCTTGCCTCAGGTCGAAGTGACAGACGCATTATCCCGAGAATGTGAGATTACTTCGACCGACTCCAGCCAGGCGTCAAAAAGCCTCTCAGCAGTTCGAATCTCAAACTGTGTCTGAATGTTAGGCTTTTCAAGAGCGGAAATGGGAAATGAGGGATATGGACAGCCAGACATTCGGAGAATGTGAAAAAGGCCCAGGAGGATACAGAGACAAATATAGAAAAAAACAAAGACTCATATTGAGGCAGACACTGAAAGAAACAATTCTCCATTCGGCGTGACTGCTAAATAACGGAAACTAAAAGGAAATGTAGCCATTAAAACATAGCCTTCCACCAGCTCAGGAAAATGAAAGTAGCATGACAGCTGATTAAGTCCTTTTAAGATAGTAAATTCAATGTTTTGATTTTTGATAACCTGGCACAAAACCAAGCATTACCAGGTTTGGACCAGTGGTAAGAAATACTGATACCACGATATATTTGCACAATAAAACATGCATTCCCTGTCCGAGTATAGAACCAACAATATTGCGGTTAGAGTTCCAAATCCTAACAACGAGATTACACGGATTGAAGACAGACGCTCTTGCACTTATTCTTGATGAAATGGATTTTCCATTTAATTTCTGATCAGTTCCACTGCAGATCGGTTTCTACTCGTCTTCAAGTTTTGCAGAATGGAGAATCCCATTTGGCCCATGGTGCAGTCTGGTTTAAAGACATTCATCTATTCCATTCCCAGTTTCCAGCCTTGGTCCATAACCTTATGTGTTCTGATGTTTCCAGTATAATGGCAGTGAGGTTCTCGCTTTGATCTTAGATGACACAACAAAGGGATTGAAGTTTGACATAGTCACACTGTGTTATTACCCACGTTGTGTCTCCCACAGAAAGAGACACACATACACATTCCCCGAGAATCGCAATAACGTCATATTCCCAGGCACCAACCTAAGCCCTAAATTCATCTGTCTATACTCCATGCATTAAAGTCGATGCATTTCAGGCTACCAGTTCTTTTGCATTCATCTGCTCTCTGCCTACTTTTCCCATTATTAATGCTATCTTCCAGATTCTTAGCGTTTCCAGTTTCCACCTCACTGCCGACTTGTTTACTCTTGTGGTTCCCAGAGCCCTGCCACATTAGTATAAAACCTCCCCAACAGAAGTAGCTAAAACTCCCGAAAGAGCATACGTTTCCGTCTGGTTCAGATGTAGATCGTCAATTTTCTTATAGTTCCACATTCCCCAGAACTGGTCACAAAATCCAACAAATCTGAAACCCGCCCTGCAGCACCATTCCTCAACTCACGTGTTCACCGTGCCGTTTTTTAAATTCATTTCTACGCTGGCAGTCACATGGCACCGGCAGTAATCCCGAGATTACTACCTTTGAGGTCCTCCTCTTTAATTTCTCTCCTAGCTCCCTGAATTCTCCCTGCAGGTCCTCATCTCGTTTTTTTTTCGTTGGTGCCTGTATGCAGCAAGACAACTGGCTGTTCACGATCCCCTTTTCGAATGCTCTTCAGCCGATGGGCGACATCCCTTTCCTGACCACCTGGGAGGCAACATAACTCTCCAGAATTGTTGATACTCCACAGTGAGTCCACCCGCAGCTCCAGAGTGGCCACGTGGTCAAACAGGTGCTGCAGCTGGACACACTTCTTGCAAGTGTAAGTTTAGAAAACCTTTACAATACTTTGCAAGGTTTGCACTGCTTGGACTTGAGAACAAAACTGAATAGGCTTCGTCAGATTCCCAGGAGCTTCAGTGCTTAGATATGGCCTCACAGAAGATTATAAAATCATGAGGAAGACAGACAGAGTAAAAAGTCAGGGAGCACTTCTTCACAAGACATGCAAGTTCAAATCTACAAAGCAAACATTTAATGTGAGAGAGGAAAATTGTAAAAGGGATGTGAGGGACACATGTTTTTCTCACAGAACTTTTGTGTGTGTGGAATGAATTGGCACATTTAGTGGCAGGGTCTGGTGCACTCACAACATTTCAAAGGCATCTGAATGGGTGTATAGACAGGAAGACCTCGGAGAGATAAGGCACAAATATTGACAGAAATGTATGGATTAATTTCGGTTATCTATTCAGCAAGGGCAAGTTGGATCGCGGGATTTGTTTCCATTCTCGACAAGTCTGAGATGCTCCAGCTACCGGCAATGGTTTGAATACACGATTTGCAAAAAAAAACGCATGTTGTTTGTTACTCTGCCAGCGAATTTGGCTATTTTGTTTGAAGGGTGGATGAGCCCAACTGATCCAGAAATGAAGGTTTTCCGGATATTTGCTACCAATGACCATTCTTCTTGACACTTTCCGAAGTTCGCCATCAAGATTTTGGCTGAAGCAAAATGCCTCACATATCGCATTACCCACTTTGCTCTCCAGCGAATCCAAAAATTTAAAGCTCTTATCGTGGAACAGAATCAAAACTGAAAAGGCAGTACCATGATCAGACACACCGAAGCTTAAGTGCTGTCTGTGAGGCACTGTGAGTCGTCTCTGACATGAACTGCTCACACAAATAACAGCGAGGCAATTCCAAACCTACTGGAGATTTAGTGTATTGCCAAGTCCCAGAAATGCTCAAGTATCATAAAACAAAACACAACAACGAATCATTAAAAGTGAACATTTCCAAGTATATCCGTGATTAAATTAGGCCATCAATGCGCCGGTGCCCCCATCTGATCGGGAGAGCCAATCACCTTTCTCCCTCACCAGGACAGGAATGAAGGAAATGAAAGTATAGCAACGTTTCACATCGCGATTGCCCACCCTTTCGCCACAACATCAAAAAACGGCGTACAGATTCAATGCAGGACCTTCTTTCGAAATAACGGTGAAATAACTATGTCTATTCACTTTCAGAGTAAACGGGGAACAACGCAAGTTGTCTGGAATATGAATAACCAACATAGACTACTTTGGTCCCAGATTCTACTGATGTACAGACTTTCATATGAAAAGGTACCTTGGGTGATTGCCCGACACCCAGAAATCTTCTGGCTACCTTCTGTTTGCCCTGTCAGATTAACCTTGCAGCTCTAATCGAATTTGTAGTTCTTGCCATTTGTCCGTATTGCTACTAGGCATAGCTGGTCGTGGCAACACAATAGACAATAGATGCAGGAGTAGGCCATTCAGCCCTTCGAGCCTGCACCGCCATTCAATATGATCATGGCTGATCATTCCTAATCAGTATCCTGTTCCAGCCTTATCTCCATAACCCTTGACTCCACTATCTTTAAGAGCTCTATCCAATTCTTTCTTAAATGAATCCAGAGACTGGGCCTCCACTGCCCTCTGGGGCAGAGCATTCCACACAGCCACCACTCTCTGGGTGAAGTAGTTTCTCCTCATCTCTGTCCTAAATGGTCTACCCCGTATTTTAAAGTTGTGTCCTCTGGTTCGGCACTCCCCCATCAGCGGAAATATGTTCCCTCCTGCCAGAGTGTCCAGTCCTTTCATAATCCTATACGTTTCAATCAGATCCCCTCTCAGTCTTCTAAACTCAAGGGTATACAAGCCCAGTAGCTTCAGTCTTTCCGTGTAAGGCAATCCTGCCATTCCAGGAATTGACCTCGTGAACCTACGCTGCACTCCCTCAATAGCCAGAATGTCTTTCCTCAAATTTGGAGACCAGAACTGTACACAGTACTCCAGGTGTGGTCTCACCGGGGCCCTGTACAGCTGCAGAAGCACCTCTTTGCTTCTATACTCCATTCCTCTTGTTATAAAGGCCAGCATGCTATTAGCCTTCTTCACGATCTGCTGTACCTGCATGCTTGCCTTCATTGACTGGTGGACAAGAACACCCAGATCTCTCTGAACAGCCCCTTTACCTAATTTGATACCATTGAGAGGTAATCTGCCTTCCTTTTCTTGCCACCAAAGTGGATAACCAGACATTTATCCACATTAAACTGCATCTGCCATGCGTCTGCCCACTCACCGAACTTGTCCAGGTCACCCTGTAATCTCCTTACATCCTCATCACATTTCACCCTTCCACCCACTTTGTATCATCAGCAAATTTGCTAATGTTATTGCTGATACCATCTTCTATATCATTTACATATATTGTAAAAAGCTGCGGTCCCAGCACGGATCCCTGCGGTACCCCACTGGTCACTGCCTGCCAACACGTGACTGCCACACAAATTCTTTGCCAAAATTGGATGGTCCTGCAACGTGATTCGCAGTGCACGAACTTTGCAACGAGTATATGCCACGCAGCAAGTTAAAAAGCACGCTTCCATTTATTAAAGTAAGTTTCTGGGAACTGACAGCCAGATTCCTCCTTACACTCGGAATTATGACAACACATAAACCAACATCCTCTCTCAGAAACAAGTGACCGATGCCCATCTTGTGCCGGACAAACGTAGTTGACATGATTGCTCGCAGGGACTGCATAGGAAACTACAGAGGAGAAGCAGACAGACGACCATCGAGCTGCATTCATGCAGTTCAGTTACCCTGTAAACCCCATGCACAGCTGTTCCTTGTAGGTACACACAGGGCACTGAGTGTCTCTGACTCCGGGACTTGGAACTCGGATTATATGACCGTCTGCAGCACTGGTTACTTCCTTGTGTGAGGTAACTCCCGATGGAACATATGTAAAACACGATAGCTCATCCAGAAATACGTCCAAAATAGTACCCAAGAGATGTATTTCTGTTGTGTTTCTGGTCCTGTTCCTGACATGACATCCATCATTGTACTTATTGTGTGCTTCCTGACGGTTCGGTGCATGCTTCCGTGATCGCATTGTGTGCAGTAACCTGCGTTTTATCTGCAATTACGTGTGTTTGAAACCTAGGACCACCGGCCTCTATTTTATTTTCCTCTTCTCGTGCGCAATTGCAACACAGTAAACGATCAATTAATACTTGGAAATGACATACACAGGCGTGTGAAAAGCCCAGTTTCCGTGGCAATTATGCAATGGTTAGAGATTACTTTGATTCAGGAGATAAGGATGGAAAGTGTGTTTGGGTAGAGATGAGGAACATTGAGGAAAGAGGAAACCAGCCGCTGTGGCTTACAAGAACACTAACAGTAACCACAGTGTAAAAAAATGTACAGGAAAAAATACCGCCTGTGAATGATAAAAGAAGGCAAGAATTATGGGAGACATTCATTTCCCTTCTTCCTCTCCCGTTTGAATTGGAAAGAAACTTTGAAGAAAAACAATTGAAAAGTTATATATGCCCCATCGAACAACGTGCGCTGTACCTTGGTCATTGATGACTGTAGATTAGAATACTTACAATATGCAAACAGGTCCTTCGGCCCAGCAACTCCACACCGACCCGCCCGAGCCCAAATGCATTCCTCTCCTTTAACCCCGTCAATTTAGCGCGGCCACTTCAACAAACCGGTACATTTTTGGACTGTGGGAGAAAACCAGAGCAAGCGCACGCAGCCACGGGGAGAATGTGCAAACTCCACTCATAAAGTTGATTGAGGCGGGAATTGACCCTGACTCTGTGGCATTGTAAAACAGCAGCGCTCACGATGGTGTCAGCGTGAGATGGGACTGATTTGCCTTCTTTAATTGGGAAAAGATTCTGTCATCGTGAGCAACTGGAAAGACCAGTTCCTTCTCCAGAAAAAGAAATGAATATGTCACTAACCTTTGTTTGTTTCATGCCCAAGAATACTCAGATCAATAGCTCCCTTGAATACCTCTGCTGGTCATGTTCTCAAAGAGAACTAGCAAATTGCCAAGTGTGATTTTCCTTTGAATAAATAATTTTGACTCAATTTGGCTGCAAATATCTTTTCCTAAGTTTGTGCTTTTCTTCTTTTACATTAGTGTCTCGTACCTTACTAATGACAGCAAAGTGATGAAAGGAGATGGAAGCATTGAACTCAAGTCGGCCGCAGCTTTCAATGAGATCACGACTGATTTTGTCAATGTTCCACAGCGCTGCGCATTCTGAAGTCATGGCTGATTGGTTAAGGCGATGGATTAGAAATCCATTGAGGTTTTCCCACGAAGGTTCGAATCCTGCTGACGACGTTGTAAATGCTTTCCTGCTGGACAATTCAAAGTTCAGAAGGCCTGTTTTGCAAACCAGGCCTGTAATTTGATTAGACTTGGGAAACTCGAGTTCTTCATCAGAAATGTTCCACATTGAACACATTACCTCTGTTTCTCTTTCCAGATACACTGCCCGACACATCGGGTTTCTGCAGTTGTTATTGAACGCCCTGAGCAGAAGTGCTGCTTTTGATTAGATTCCTTTAATCCCTGTCGTCTGTTCTCTGACTCTGGTCATTGTCAACACTTCCTTCTGCTTGTCAGAGTGCTCATTCCCCACCGCTCCGTCTCCAATCATTACAAACAACCGCAGGAAATTGCCACTTAACCATCTTTGTTCCAAAGTGAAACTCACCAGCCGAGGAATTCCCTCCACCAAACTGGACTTCTCATCCCTGGACATGGTGCAAGCCACAGAATTGTGAAGAGATACTGTGAAAATATTGTCAGTTGGAAGTTGGAAAAATGTTTAGGAAGCAAACCATATAATTTGGGCTCCACTTTGGAAATCTTGAGAAACTCTTTGGGAAATGGAATTAGAGGAGAATGAAGAAGAGTGAACTGTCAGTCCGAGTAGAGGAAGGGACATTGACTCTGATGTTCTTGGCACAAGATCTGATCTGAGAGATTGAAAGAATTCTCACTCCCGTACGTGAGGAATACAAACTTCATCTGGACTCTGGGACAATGAAAAACTCTGGAACACTCAAGACAATGTCCAAATATTTTCTAGGATCACTACAGTACGAGTACTATAGATGGGTCAGTTTTATCCAGTGAGTGCAGGAGGGCTTCCTGACACAGTATGTCATCATGCCTTCAAGGGAAGAAGTCACTTTCGATTTAGTACTCGGAAACGAGCCTGGCCAGATTTTAGATTTGGAAGTAGGTGAGCACTTTGGAGACAGCGATCACATTTCTCTTAGGTTTACTTTTGTGATGGAAAGGGATAGGTATACTCCACGGAGCAAGAGTTTCAGCTGGTGGAAGGGAAATTACGATGCAATGTGGTAAGATTTAGGAAGCGTGGAATGGGGAAGGAAACTGTAGGGGGTGAGCACATTAAAAATGTGGTGCCTATTCAAGGAAAAGCTCCTGTGTGTCCTAGATATGTATGTACCTGTCAGGCAGGGAGGAAGATATAGAACGCGTGAGCCGTGGTTTACTAAGGAAGTGGAATCCCTGGTCAAAAAGAACATGAAGTCTTATGTCAGGACAAAACGTGAAAACTTAGTTAGAGCGCTCGAGGGTTCCACTGGTATCAGGAAAGACCTAAAAAGAGAGCTGAGAAGAGTCAGGAGGAGACATGAGAAGTTGAGGGCAGATAGGATCAGTGTTAATTCTAAGGCTTTCCATAGGTATGTCAGGAATAAAAGAATGACGAGAGTTAAATTTGGGACAATCAAGGATAATAGTGGGAAGTTGTGTGTGGAGTCAGAGGAGATAGGGGAAGCACTAAATAAATATTTTTCGACAGAATTCGCTATAGATAATGAAAATGTTGGCGAGGAAGATACAGAGATACTTGCGTCTAGACTAGAAGAGATTGAGGTTCACAAGGAAGAGATATTAGAAATACTGCAGAGTGTGAAAATAGATAAGTCAGCTGGGCCGGATGGGATCTATCTGATGCTGTTCAGCAAATGCACTGCAGGAAGTTACAAATCAAGCTGATGCTAACAACGGCTCGTTTTGAGCCGCTAATTTGCAGTGAAGTGGCGGCGCCAATAAAAGGTGTCACGCAGCTCGTCTAATTCCACATCCTGAGCTCGAAATGACCAGATGTCTCTCGCTGAGTTTTGGCAGGGTCTTGCTGAGACGACACCATGACACGTTTTCACTGGAGTGGATCATGAAATCGCGTCGGGATTGTGAATGAAACGATGTACACTTCCAGCAGAGAAGGAGGCGACCCTGAAGCAGGCAGCTGAGGACAAATGTTTCTCCTTTGCCAGTGGAAGGCACTGTTTCACAAATTGGAAACTTCGAAGTGAAGCAGTGTTGGTGATTATCTTCGCTGCTTGTTCACCTTTTTAATTCTGATTCCGTGAAAGTCCTTGACATTACATATCGACATTCTGCCAGTGCTGAGCGTGTCTCTTGGGCCCGTGGCGAATTGGATAACGCGTCTGACTTCGGATCAGAAGATTGTTGGTTCGAGTCCTACCTGGCTCACGGGGAATGTCAGACTTTAACTGTGCCCCACGTTGACGCTCCCTTGGGACGTCGCTTCTGTGCTTCCACATTTGGAACTTGCATTTATCCTATTGTCCATTTCAAATTCCAGCTCTCCACAACGGAGACCTCTGTCGCTTTGGGGGTATCTTTCTGTGTGTCTCCCTTTGTGGGTGAAAATGAGCATGAGTTCCTCCAAAGAGTGACAAGTCGTTGTGGAAGTGTCATACATCTGCCCCATTATTGTGCCATTTAAGAACACAGGATAAAGTCATTGACATTTGCCCTGGGAACATTAGAACACACGAGACTTTGGGCCAAAGTTGGAAACTGCGACTGGAATAGATGGATCTCTGATTAGCCGCAATGCACACAGGCGGAATGGCCTTTTCCCACTTTGTAAATCTACGAAGACAAGTTGAAAATAATCTGCAAGGAAAATGTTCATAAAGGGTGTTTTTTTTACACCAAATACGATAGTATCTATCGCCTTGTCTTGTTATTTACTTGTGAAGATTCGGTACTCTCAGCACCATGGCCTGGATCGTATTCCGGCTCATGGAATGGTTGTATTGTTCAGCTAACATATCGGTGTACCTGTACTTCTGCCGATTTCCCGATGCTAGCAGGTCATTGGTTTTGTCCAAAACATTATGAATGTTAACATAATACAAATAGCTGCAGTTGCTGGAAATCTGAGCCAGAAACGAAAATTGTTTGCGGAACGCAGAAAGACTGGCAACAGAAACATCGACTTTCCTGCTCCTCGGATGCTGCTGTGCTTTTCCAGCATTTTCTGATCTAAAATCAGGTTTCCAGCATCTGCAGTCCTCACTTTTGCCTAGTTCCTTCAGTGTCGCTGGTTCCCAATTCAAGAACTCCATCTCTAGCGGTTTCATGTCTCTACCTCCATGCTGTGGAGTTGAAGAGTGAAGAAAAGTAACTCACCCCCTCCATCTCTGGGGTAATTAGGGGCTGAAAGTGAATCGTATCACATTGAAGTATATCTACAAGCGACTTAATCTCTGTCTTTTATTGGGAACCATCTCTTTCATTGTAACCATCAGGAAAGACCATTTCGATCGCTAAAAAAAGAAATAAATATGTCACTAACCTTTGTTTGTTTCATGTCCAAGAATACTCAGATCAATAGCTCCCTTGATTACCTCTGCTGGTCATGTTCGCAAAGAGATCTAGCAAATTGCCAAGTGTGATTTTCCTTTCAATAAATAATTTTGAATCAATTTTGCTGCAAATATCTTTTCCTAACTTTGTGCTTTTCTTCTTTTGCATTGGCGTCTTGCACCTTACAAATGACAGCAAATGTATGAATGGAGATGGAAACATTTAACTCAAGTCAGCGGCAGCTTTCAATGAGATATCGGCTGATTTGGTCACTGCTCAACATTGCAGCTTTGTCTGTAGTCATGGCCGCGTGGTTGAGATGAATGATTAGAAGTCCTTTGGGGTTTCCCCACGTAGGTTCGCGTCCTGCTGACGTACGTTATGAATGCTTTCCTGCTGGAACAATTTCTACTCGAAGTTCAGAAAGCTTATCTTGCAAACCAGACCGGTAATTTGATTAGACTTGGGAAACTTGAGTTCTTCATCAGAAATGTTCTGTGTTTAAAGCATTATCTCTAAGAATGACGAGAGTTAAATTTGGGACAATCAAGGATAATAGTGGGAAGTTTTGTGTGGAGTCAGAGGAGATAGGGGAAGCAATAAATTAATATTTTTCGACAGTGTTCGCTATAGAAAATGAAAATGTTGGCGAGGAAGATACAGAGATACTTGTGTCTAGTGTAGTAGAGATTGAGGTTCACAAGGATTTGGTTATAGAAATACTGAAGATTGTGAAAACAGACAAGTCCCCTGGGCCAGATGGGATCTGCCCTAGGAACCTTCTGGAAAGCAAGTGAAGAGATTGATGAGCCTTTGGAATTGATCGTCAAATCATCGTTGTCTACAGGAATAGAGCCCGTGGAATGGAGCATAGCATATGTTGTTCTCTTGTGCAAAAAGTTTCGTAGAGACAACCCTGGTAATTACAGACCAGTGAATTCACTGCAGTGGTTGGTAAGGTGTTGGAAAAGCTTATTATAGATAGGATTTATGACCATCTCGAAAAGAATAATCTGATCAGAGACAGTCAGCACAGTATTTTGATGGTTAGGCCTTTCCTAACGAATCTCGTTGACTTTTTGGACAAAGTGACCAAACAGGTAGATGACAGTAACCCGTTTGATGTGGTGTATATGAGTTTCAGCAAGTTGTTCGATAAGTTTCCCCACAATAGGCTATTATACAAAATGTGGAGGAATGGAATTATGGGAGAGATTCCTGCTTTGATCAGTAATTGGCTTGCCAATAGAAAACAGTGCTGTAGTTGATGGAACATGTTCTTCTTGGTGTTCAGGTCCTGGCGCCGTAACACAAGGGTTGGTGTTAGGTCCACTGCTGTTACATGAGATCTAACCTTGCCAATCAGTCTCCCATGGGGAACATTATTGAACGCCTTACTGAAGACCGTATGGATCACATTTACTACTCTGCCCTCATCAATCTTCTTTGTTACTTCTTCAAAAAACTAAATTAAGTTTGTGAGACATGATTTCCCACGCACAAAGCCATGTTAACAATACCGAATCAGTCCTTGCCTTTCCAAATACATGTACATTCTGTTCCTCAGGATTCCCTCCAACAATTGGAGTATTCTTGGCAGATGCAGTTTCATGTAGGGAATGCGAGGTCATATACTTTGTTGGGAAGAATCAAAAGACACACTACTGTTCAAATCGATCGAAACGCCAAAGAAGTGCGGTGCAGAGGAGTCTCAGTGTTCTTATACATGAAACGAACAATGCTTAATCACATATTTATTTCTTGCTGGCAAAACAAAGCCTTTTCTGATGCTCACAATTAAAGAGATGGTTTCCAAGAAAATAAGACAATTAAGTCACCTGTAGAGTAATCAATTACCAAGATATCCCTCGTGATGTTTTATGGGACATGTGGGATTTTTTTTTGATTTTGGTTCTCCAAACGTTTTTACAATGGAACCGAGAGTTTTAGATGGGAAGTTAAGATCACGCATGACTATTGCCATTTTTGTCACTCACACGCATTTTTCCACCTTGTACGATTTATTTCGCTTTGTGGTTACTGCGAGTGGGCTTGTAAACTACACATGCTTGTGAGTCCATCCCTCACTGTTCCTCAACTCCAGCCAAACAGACTTTACATCCTTATTTCCTGAATCAAGGTAATTCTCTAACCATTGCATAAATGTCATTAAAACTTCGGTATTTCACACGCCTCTGTATATCATCTTTCAATATCAATTGATCCTTTACTGTATTGGAGTTGTGCATAACAAGAGAAAAATAGAATGGAGAATGGTGGACCTCCGCTTCATACACCCGTTATTGAAGCGAAAATGCAGATTTCTGCCTATAAAACGATCGTGGAACCATGTGCCGAACCCTCAGGAAACACAGAATCAGTGCAGTGCCACAGGGCATGTCAGGGACAGCACCAGAAGGACAACAGAAATGCTGCTCTAAGCTCCTATTTTGGATGTATTTCTAAATGAGCAATAGAGTGTGACTTGTGTTCCATCAGGAGTAACCTCACATAAGGAAGTAACCAGGGCTGCAGACTGTCATATCATCCGAATTCCAAGCCCTGGAATCAGAGACATTCAATATTCTGTGCATAACTGCAAGGAACAGCTGTCCAAGGCGTTTTTACAGTCCAGATGAAATTGTGAATGCATCTCTCTAGTTGTCAGCCTCTTTCTCCTATGTCGTGTTTCGTGCAGTCCATGCGTGGAATCTCGTCAACCACGTTTGAACTGCACATGATGGGGTATTGGGCCTTTTTTTCTAGTGAGTTGTTGTCTGAGTGAGGCCCTCGGTTTCTGTGCTGTTATATGTCCGAGTGTTCGGAGGAATCTGGATATCGTTTTCCAGAATTTGTTTTTAACACAGGGAAGCATGATTTAAAAATTACCACATAGCAAATCCACGTTGCGAACGTTGTATGCCATGCATTTGCGAATGAAGGTGGGTGTATATTGGTTCTTGGCAAAGAATTTGTGTGGGCGTCAGTCCAGCAGTCACAACAAACGGCAAGGGCCACACATTCGGCTAGAATAGCACAACAATAATAGGACAGGGCAAGCAGAAGACAGGTAGACAATTCCTGGAAGCAGGGCACTCATCCACGGATTCCATCCATTGGACCCAATCTGCAATCCCAACAAACGGCAGCAGCAGGACTGAAACCAAATGAATTCGTACCAAAACATGAGAGCAGCGCTTCACAGGAATCTCTGCAGCGCTGAGAATGTCACCCAGAAAGGGACGAAAAGTCTGCAAACCATCTTCCTAGCGTCACCGAACTTTTCAACAAGAACTCCAGAAGCATCCGAACTTCACATCTTTCTGCTCCAAAACACTCTGCTTTTCCACAACAGAGAATTGCACACTCAACTACCGCGTGTAAGAAGAGAATTGCAGCCCCTACACGACCAAGGGCGGCAGTAAGAGCGAGGGGAAACAGCTGCCACTGTCATTCCACAGCTCCAAACGCTCTCTTTGAAAGGTACATTATCGCATGAATGTCAGGACAGCACTAGAATATGGGAACTAAACAGCCTGCGCTGTGTATTCATATTCTGGACAATGTGAGTTGTTCACAGTTTTCCCTGAAAGTGAGTGGACGTCCTTATTTCACCGCTGTTGTGAAGCCAGATCCTGCACTGAATCTGCTCCCTCGTTTTTTGTTGTTGTGGTTAAAAGGTGGGCAATCGCAACGTGAAACTTTGTTATATTTCACTCATTTCCTTCATTCCTGTCCTGGTGATGGAGGCTGGAGATTGGCTCGCTCGATCAGATGGAGGCACCAGCGCATTGTTGACCTAATTTAATCGAGAATATAATTGGTAATATTCACTTTGCATGGTACATTTTTCTGTTTTGTTTAATGTTACTTGAGCACTTTCTGTTCCTTGGCAATGCACTAAATCTCCATAATGTCGGGAAGCTCCGTTTGGAATTGCTTCGGTGTTATTTGTGTGAGCAGTTCTTGACATTCACGTCACGCACTGCCCCACAGACAGACGTAATGAGTTTGTGTGTCTAATAATAACTCTGCCTTTTGAGTTTCGCATCTGGTCCACGTTAAGAGCTGTTAGTTTTTTGATTCACTGGAGAGTTGAGGGGATAACACGATTTGTGAGGTTCTTTTTTAGTCAACGAAATTATTTGATGGAGAACTTGAGAATGTACCAAGGAGAATGGCCATTGTCCGTAAATGTCTGGAAAACATTCCTCTCTGTGTCATTTCAAAACATTATGCCTCATGAAAAAAAATAAAATTAAAACACGCTGACTTAGTAACAAAGAGCATGCGTTTGTGTAAGTGGTCTATTCAAACTGTTGTCAGGTACTGGAGTGTCACAGAACCGCCGAGAATGGAAGCAAACCTTCCTATCCACCTTACACCTTACACCTTACATCGAACAGATGACCGTAACTAATCTAAACATATTTGCCAATATTTGTCCCTTATCTCTCCGAACAGTTCCTGTCTGCATACGCATTTAGATGCCTTTGAAGTGTTGTGAGTGCACCAAACTCTGCCACTAAATGTGGCAATTTATTCCACACGCACAAAAATGTCTGTATTAAAAACAAGTGTCGCTCACATCCCTTTCAAATTGTACTGCTCTCACATTAAACCTGTGCTATCTCACTTTAAACTCACGTGACTTCTGAAAAAGTGTTGATTGACTATGTTCTCTGCTTGTCTACCTCATGATTTTGTAAACTTTTCCAAGGACATCCCTCAGGCCTGAAGCTCCGGGGAAAACTGTCGACGAATATTCAGCTTCTCAATAATGCCCACACCGTGCAAACCTTTCAAATCGTTGTACATATTTTTGTTTAATTATGCTAAGGTATTCAAAAAAATGCCAGGGGAAATTGCCTGAAGTGAAGCGATGCTGAAACATTAGTTTTGACAGGTTTGGCGCTTAGTTATCGTAAGGGAGCTTCGCCGAGTGGTTTTATGTCGGTAAAAACAATGAATGCAGATGCTGGAGACCAGATTCAGGATTAGTGGTGCTGAAGAGCGCAGCAGTACAGGCAGCATCCGAGGAGCAGTAAAGTCGACGTTTCGGTCGAAACCCTGTATGAAGGGCTTTTGCCTGAAACGTCGATTTTTACTGCTCCCCGGATGCTGCCTGAACTGCTGTGCTCTTCCAACACCACTAATCCAGAGAGTTGTAATATGCTGGGTTTAGGATCCAGTCTCTATTGCGTCTTGGGCTTGAAACCAAACTTTGCAATAGAACAACTGCAGGCAGCTTTTTATGACAGAACTACACAGGTCCTGATATTGCTTTATGGGTGTGTTTGTTACTCCCCTGGTCTCTCACCCTCTCTGCGATAAACACGGGAACATAAGCAACTGATTCTTAAAATAATGAGAACTACTGCTGTCCACATCCTCTCGATCACTGTGCGTTTGGATGTGTACACGCACAATTTTGCTGCCAGTTGCTGTGTCTCAAATGGTCAGAGCATTTGGCTGAAATGTTTTTTGTCCAAGCCCAAAAAGAGCACAGAGCCTCAAATATTTCACATCAAGTATTGAGATCGACGATGTACTGACAATACAACCACGGGAACTCATCCATGATTGACCCTGAGTCCGCAATGAGTGAGACGGTCACGTGCAGCAAAATGTGACCCCACTCTCTACAAGCCCCTGCTGCCAACAGAAAGGGGCCACTGCAGTTTCAATCAGCGGCTTCCTGCCCAGCCCTGGGACACAGCTCATGGAAACTCCTTCCTCAGGAACGTCTGTTACCGTGTGAAAGGGTAAAACATTCTAATTCAAATTGGAAATGTCTTCAGAAGATTGTTCCTGTTTTTAAAATATTTTATAATCAGAATTCCTTTCTCGAATATTAGAAGTGGTAAACTTTGTAGGCAGGTAGAACAAAGAAAGTGTTGATTGTGAGGACTCTGTCTCTTCAGCAGATGGGATCCCCTACACTCTAATCAGAAATGATTTGGTTTCCTGAGGTATTTTCCCGATTGATTTGCAGTCTGCCAGAGTGTCTGGGAATCACTTCGGTGACCTAAGGATCAGGGTCAAACTATGAAAATATTAACAGAGAATCGAAAATCCCGGGCAAGGCCTAAATGGATTGTAATGGTCTGAAGGAATAAATCTGAGAATTGAAAGACTTGGGATAATGTTATTTGCAATTGGGAGGAATGAACGAGATTTTTGAAAATTGCCATGTCAACTGAATTAAACTCAGTATGAAATGATAAATTAACCAACACCAATCCTGTCTTGGTACGCTCAGTCGGTAGAGATTGAGACCTTTAAACTCAATGGTGTGGGGTCGAGACCCACGCAGGGCACTGTTGTTTGTTAATAGGTTTGCCGCTCTCCTTTAATGTTGCAAGAGCGAATTCACTGGCTGAGTCAGGTTTTGTTGACACATGTTTTCCTCCGTTTTTGATCATCTCTTGGTTTCTGAGTGAAAACTATCTCCACTGTACTGCTGGTGCAAGAGACAAGGTTATCAGTTCAGCCGAATATGCTACAAACCATGTCGCTTCCAAAACGTGAGGCTCCATTCCAAACGTGCCCCAACCAAAATGTGCAGAGAAGTCGAATGCGAATGGCCACATGACAGTGCAGTTGCATGTCAAATGGTGCTGCAATAGAATTAACTGAATGAGAATGCTCTGATGGAAACCGAATGGAACTCTCCCTGAAATTTTCCCAATTCACTTGGTAAATGATGCTGTGCGTACCCATATGTGTTTACGTAATGAACAGCTTATTGTCAGGAACAGGGGTAGGGCTGATGCAGGATAGTGAGGTTTCCGTGTGGGTCAGAAGTATTTTTTTCGAATAGAGAATTCAAACGTCCACAGAGCAGACATAGCTGATTGGTCCAGGATCAGATTTTCCCTTCTGTTTCAGTACCAACAAAAGAAATTGCGGGAAAATCTCAGCAGGCCTGGTAGAATCTTGGAATGGAAAACCGTGTTAAGACTTCAAGACCAGTGACACTTATTACTCCATGTCCATTTCCGTCTACCTATTTTATTGAATATTTCCTGACTCTCAACTTTATACTCAGTTCCCCTTTTTTACTCCGTCTCCAAACATTGTCCCAGTCTCAAACTTTAATAGCAGAACTGTTCCATCTCTCACCTCACCGAGTTATGGGAGGAGGACTTCGAAATTCACGATTAACTCTGTTTGTATTTACTTAGATACTGGATGGTCAGAGACCCGAAGGCATCGGAGGACAGTTAGAGCTTTCAGCCCATCTGGTCTACCCGCCATTCGGTCATGACTCATATAGTTCCCAAACCAATTTTCAGCCTTCTATCTGTGACACTTAGCTCCCCTGAATTTAAGATCCAGTCTTTTTCCCAGAGTGTGAATGAAACTGTCCCAACCGTCTCCACATCTGCTGGCAGCTGTTACACCGTATCTGTGTGTGATCGAGCTCAATTTCAGTCCCACACAGCAAACACGTCTGTTCTGAGCAATGCAATCCCCGCTGCATGACAGATCGATCGGGTCTCGGACCCCACGGTTTTTCTGTGAGGCAGTAGCTAGCTCCATCACCAACCACGGCAAGGACCGGTGCTTCAAAATGTGGGGACAAAGAACGATAGGCACTAGAGTTTGTACAGGTTAGGTCGAAAGGGTTACTGTCAACTTCAGTGGAGTCCCTGCTTCAGAGTCTGGGTTTGAATCGCACAGGCCTGGATAAAATTCCAAGTCAGGAAATCAAGATTTATTTCTCTTCTTGTGGCTACTCTGAATGAAAATCATTTTCTGCTTCAATAGAGAGCACAGACCCGGTTCTGCCAGAAGAAACCCAGTGATTGATTGCATCCAACAGGAATCATAGAGTCATAGAGATGTACTCCAGGGAAAGAGACCCGTCGTTCACACCTGTCCATGCTGACCGAAAATCCCAACCCAATTTGGTCCCTCTTGCCAGAACACGGCCCATATCCCTCTAAATCCTTCCGACCCATATACAATTTCAAATGCCTATTAAATGTTGCAATTGTACGAGCCTCCACCACATCCTCTGGCAGCCATGGCAGCACATACACCAAATAAATTGTCACTGCAAATCCCGTCTAAGGATCTCGCCCTTCTGAGCCGAAACTATCTCGCTGTTCATTCAATGTCGCTATGTCTAATTCTTGGAACTCCCTCCCTATCGACATCATGGCTGTATCACTCTGTTGAGCACTTCGAGGACGAAATAAAGTAACTTACCATCTCAATCTCTTGAGTAATTATGGTTGGGCAGTGAAGTCTTTCCCAAAGAGTGACGTGCATTCTCCAGAATTTCTTTTGAAAAAGCTGCAGTTTCCAAGTGGACATCCGAAAGTGGTCCGGAACAAAAGTGAAGTTTCGAAGGGAAAGTACGATAAACTGAAAGTCAATGATGACTGAGATGAAGGAGACAGAAAGTGAGTGAGGAGCTGTTGGTACAAGGATCAATGTCAGTGCACAGGGTTTAGCCCTTACTGCCCACTGTTAAGACCAACTCACACACCACTCCTGGTAAAATCACCACAATTACCCTGGTCTCTTGGAATGAGTTTCCCTCTGTGCACATTCAGACGGTAAATCGGCCCCGAGAGGATGAACGCATACTGTTTATCTTGTCAGGTTAAAGAAGTGAAGGCATCAGTTTGAAATCAAAGCAAGAAGGGATTGCTTCTTCCTGTACATTTTCAGTGTACAGTCACCAGCTGTGAACTTCTTACCTGCACAAACGGAGTTGACATAAATTCTCATCGAGCAGCTTTATTACAGAAAAGTAGTCTGATTAACTGTGATCAAATACTTCATTAAATGCCCTTATTGATTTGAAGAACCGTGTCTGTGGTTTCGTCAGTTAAAGCATATGGTAGTAACTCGACGTTAATTGTGTCACATGCTGTCAAATGTTCTGTACATTGAAAGTTCATTGTTTAAACTTCTTGTAAAAGCTGCATTGTTTATCCAACATCGCGAAGGTGATGGCTCAGCATGCTTCTTGTGTTTGAGCTCAGACCGTTATTATTTCGTGCTCCCAAGTCCTACCTCCTGATGTGGACCCATTAGTCTATGTTCTATCCTGCTCATTCAACGCAGAGTTCTTTTTACTCTTTTCGACAAGGATTTGTCTATCTCTTCTACTATTATTCTCCGTCCGTCTTTTCAAGTTTTTGGGGAATAATGAAGAGACGCAGGAGACACTGCAGACTTGCAGGACAATGTTGTAGTAATAACACATCCAATGAGATAATGGCTCTCATTGTCTGCTGTCACCATTCATTGATTTTCTGCAAATGGCAATAGCATCATAGAAATCCTATAATTGGAGTGAAACTGCTTTTTTTGTGGTCTATTACGAATACTATTTAGAATTGTAAAAGCTCATAACGTTTTGAGTGAACAAATGTCACCTGATCTCAGACCTAAGTAACACAGACATTACTTGGAGACTGGGAGCCCAGTTCTACACACTCTGGCCGGGGGTGGGGGGTTGGGGGGGGGGGAGGGGGGGGGGGGTCGGAGAAATCCACGGAACAGCCTCCGATTTTAACACTTTTCCAAGAGTATAAATGAAAAACGAGGGATATTTACAGTCAGAGAGTGGGAGAATGTAGAAGAGAGTGAGATGGTCCAGAGAGACAAAGGGACACAAACAGAAATTCTCCATTCACAAAGGCTGCTCCTGACATAAAGGAGAAGAAAAAGGTAATGAAGGCCAGCCTTTCACCAACTCAGGGCAACAGCAACAGCATTACAGCCGATAAAGGAATTTAGCATTTTTACAGATAACGTCTGTTTGCTAATGAGCGATTCTGGTAAGTATGCTGTTTTGCGAAGTGAAATTGACAATTACCCAGGCAATAAAACAATAAAAATCATAAGTAGCCTGAATCTGTGACATGAAACAATAAATCCCTTTGTCTCCACAGATGCTGTCAGGCCTGCAGAGTTTCTCTGTCAATTCCTTTTGTTGATTCAGATTTCCAGGAATCACACTTCTTTGTTTTATGCTAGTCTGAATCCCGTTTGTGACAATACTGGATTAATTGCCAGTTCCATAAAAATTCCCTGCTTTGGGAAGGTTGTCAACAACATAAAAGGTCAGAGGAAATCCCCCATTGCTACAGCAGTGAGACCACTGAGTCCTCAACAGTAGACTTCCACGGAAAGTGAAATATGGCGCTGCATGTTTTCTCAATGAATCCACTTTTACTTTTTTCATTTGTGATCATTTTAGATGCACATTGAGTTTATTTCTTTCTTCCATTTCTGTCAGCTTGGAAAAGGCCTTTCTGCCCATCTGCAGTGCGGGTCATTGGACATTCATCTTTTCGGGTCCAGGAGCTACTATTTCTTGAAGGACCTTCTACACTGCATCTCGGGTGGGGTGGGTGCGAGGCTGTACCACTATATTCACCTGTCTATAGATATCAGAGAAGGGTCTATCTATTCCACACCACCAGGCTTCCTCATCACTCTTCTGAATCTTGGTTATTATTACCCTTGCCATGGCACCTCCTTCTTTGATAAGAGGAAACCGATATCCGGTGTCAGGCGTACCTGTAGCCGTGATGGATAGTACTCAGTGCCAGTAACTGGGGACACAAGGATCTCTGTGTAAATATTTATTGCCTTATTTATAGTCTTCCTGGTTACCAAACGGGCATGGGTGGCATGTAAAGGTCAACTTAACATCCTTGGTTAAGATTACCGTCTGCTGTTGTATCCCAGACACCCCTGCCTTCACGACTCGTCCTGCCATGCAGCCCCATATTTCTGAGTCTTCTAACCATTACTTACACTTTTTTGGATCCGGTGTGGTCCGATGTCTCCTCAAGTTCAGCTACACGTTTGCAACGGCTGGCGTGTATCAACGTGGCTCTTTCTGCGATCTTAACAGCTGTCTGTGTTGTAGGGAGCCCTTGGAACGGTCCCAGCCAGCTCTTCGCCTTCATGCTTTTGCTCCTGAAGTTTTCACCACTATCCAGTCTTCAGGTTCTCGATTGTGCATCTTCCCTTCTGCTGATTGGGGTAGTGCTGCCCTTCTTTTGATTCTGTATTTGAGACAGAAGTATGGAGAGTTTTATACCGTAACATAATATCTCGTCCTCACAGTGGTCTGTTATCTGTTTTACAGTCGGTCTTGGCCAATTCCTGTATTGGGCCACCTTCCAAACAAAATCTCAAACAACCTAATATTTTCTCTTCCTCTCCATCATATACATTAGCACAATTGGAAATGCCTTTGTCCATGTCACCTCTAGTTCCTCACAACATTTTGCCAATTTATTTTTAAGGATAGTTTTCTCTCTTTCCACAGCCCCACCGCTCGCTGGGTGATAGGCACAATGTTGCCTCACCTTTATTCCCAAGTAATCACTGATCTGCTGTAGGGCAATATTTTTTTTAATGGCTTTCCATTGTCGCTGCTTAGCCTTTCAGGGATGCCCCATCTCGGAATTATTTCAGTTAGCAAAGCCTTGGCTACTGCACTGGCATCCTGTTTAGACGTGGGAGCACTTCCACCCCTTGGGAAAACATCAACTATTAACATACATTGCTTTTCCCTTCGCTGGGTGTTAGTTCAATAAAATCCATCTGTAAATGTTCAAAGGGTGTTTGGGATTGGGGGTGATCGGCCTGATTCATTTGTATTCCCCTCCCCACATTATTAGTGGCACAGATAACACATTATTCACATTATTTTTATGAGTAATGAGTAAATCCCTTTCTGTACCAGCGTGCTGAAATATTGTCGTACATCCCCACTTTAGACACATGGTCCTTACCGTGTGTTACTTTGGCATAGAAAGGGAATAAAGATCGTGGTAGACAGGGTTTCCCACTGGGGCCACACCACACCCATTCCCTCATTCTGCACCCTGCCCTTGTCCATTCACGCTTCTCCTTCGATGTGGCCTGAGACTGTAACTCCTCTAAGTCTGCTTTGGATTATAAATATTTGACATACACATGTCAAACTCATCACTTGGTGGCTGATTGGCTGCCTTCCTTGCCGCTCTGTCTACGTATTCATTGCCTTGAGAAATTGAATCATAATTTTTCCTGTGGGCTTCACATGTACATACAGTGACTGATTTAGGCAATCGGACTGCTTTCAGGAGGTCAGAGATCAGGCCATGGTATGTGATTGGCTTTCCAGTGGAGGTCAAGAAGCCCTTGTTTTTCCACAGGGATCCAAAATTATGTACAACCCCGAATGCATATCGGCTGTCGATGTAAATATTCACTGTTCTTCCTTCGGCTAATTTACAGGCCTCAATCAAGGCAATCAGCTCTGCTGCTTGCGCTGACAGATGAGAAAGAAGTGATCCTGCTTTGACTACCTCGTGGGTAGTTGCTACAACATACCTGACACTGGCGTATCTCTTTGCTTCTGAATGCTGAGCTATCCACAATAATACGCCGTATCCAGATTCTAAATTGGTGAATCCTACACGTCTGGTCTCGAGCTTCAAATGTCATTAATTACAGCGATACAATCATGTGGGTCTCCGTCTCCTTCTGTGGGGACAAGACAAGCAGCATTAAGGACGTTACATCGCTTTATTGTCATGTTAAGCTTCTCCAATAGCATAGCATTGTATGTGAGCCAACGTGCAGCCGACATGTGTGCTGTGTTTTGCTCAGAAAGCAGTAACGATACTGCATGTGGGACCAGTCGGTTTAATTCAACAAAGCCGACTATGTCCCTGGAATTACAACAGCCAGTTCAAATGCAGGCAGGACACGAAGGTATTTATGCACTCCTGCCGTTACGGGATCTAAGTTGAGGTGAAAAATAAGCTACTGGCCTCAATTTTCCACACATAATTCTGCATCAGCACAAATGTCATGCAGACACGCTTCTCATCCACTGTTTGTACAAAAGGCTTGTTTGGATTTGGAATCCCAGTGTCGGTGTAGTTTGGAGTGTCATTTCAATTCAACAAAGGCTCTCTAGGCCTCAGGGGTCACTGCAACAGACTCTCGCTCTGCAAACCTAAACCATGAACTATGTCACTTTTAGGCGCCGAAAGGTTTGCGTAATGCGGGTTAAACATTCTAAGTAGGATCGCATGACCGAAAAGGATAACAATTGTTTCTTCATGTGAGACTTTGAATTTTGCTGGTTTGCTTGAACTCAGTCTTGACCAATGGCCTTTCCTTGTTCAGATATTAAGTGACCTAAGAACTTCAACTGTTTTTCCACAGGTTGTAGTTTTGCGAGACTAGATGGCAGAGCATCGCAAGCCTACCTTTCTCACATTGTTTCTCTGTTGATGCTGCGATTAAGCATTCGTTTACATACTGCAGAAGCGCTGACATCCCGCCCCCCCCCCCCCCCGGTTAAAACAAGAGTCTCTAGACTCCTGTGTAGAGACTCGTTAATTATGGTGGGGACTCACAGTAATCTTGAAAATGTCACGTGAAAGTATACTATTTGCCTTTGAATGGAAAAGTGAACCAGAATTGACTGTTGGCGTGTAACGGTACACAAAACAAGGCATTTGCTAAATCCACAATAGAGAGCCATTTACATCCGGTGGAATTTGAGCCAATATAATATAGGGGTTGGGAACACTTGGGGTGTGCGGAACAACAGCGGTCTTGATAACCTGCAGATCATGAACAAACCTCCATTCCCCCGATTCACCTGGAATGTTTGCCTTTTTGAACGAAAAGAATGGGTGTTCTCACCAGTGATTATTCACGGGGGATTATCACTCCAGCCTATAAGAGAGATTCAAAGACTGGAGTAATTTCTTGCACAGCCTCGGGTTTTAACGGCTCTTTTGCTTTGCAAGGATGATGCTCAGACTTCGGGGTTATTCTTAAGGATTCGTATGAGGCTCACATCGTGTTTGCCTTTTGTCCTGAAATCAGTTGGGACCCTTCTTAATCTTGGGTCCGAGACATCTACCATAGGTAAACGCCAGACGACACTCCTGCCGTGGATTACCTGGACTGCACGGTCTGCCTGAGTTAGCCAATTTAGTTTCTTCCTATACGCCCTTATAACTGCATTGAATCAGACACCCACACCGATCCTGAAGATACAATCTTGCGTTTTTTTGTGCCTGTAGTACCCATGGTCCCAAATTCTGATACCTGTCGCTGGATGCCTTCGCCAATGATCCGTGAGGAAAAGAGCCTTCCACATGAAAAAAAAGGGTCTACTTACCGTCACAGATACTTAAAAAAGTTTAAAGTGACCGCACATCTGTGATCATTCCAATAAAATTCGCACAATAACAACTGATCTGGTTTAACCAATCTCCTGAACCTTCCTTCTCTTATGATTTGTCAGGACCATCGCGGTGTATGTTTGCTGTGCAGTGCAGCATAGCTCCAGCAAGAAAATCTGTGCTAATGGGATTAACATGGCTACTTGCTTCCTCGGTGAGTGAATCGCTCACGGAAACTATCGCTCTATGACATGCATCAGGGCTGGTGATTCGTATTTTCCAGCCTGCACTGTTAAATCTTCTTTTTGTATTACCTGCAAGCCCGTCGGGGTACTGTGCAAATCGGACCCCAGTCTCAGTATGAGATCCCGAGACATCAGATTTAAAGTACAGAATTCCGATAACAGAAATGAGAATTGGAATGTTTCCCCATTACTGGTTTGGCACAATAGGGGTGCGGTAAATCTCTCTCGTGTCACGGCTCCTGAGGCGCCCATTATATTCAGGAAGCTTCTGTTCATCTTTATCTCGTCGACTCTTTGAACTGCCTTGATTTATGAACTGAATATGTTGCCCTTGTATCTTCCAAAAAAGTAAGAGGTGCACCTTCCACATATAACATAGATGTAAGCATTGACTTATATGCATCATCGTTGTACTGAAAATAAAGTTCACGCTTCACAAACTCAGTGCTCAGTATAGAGGTGGGACATGTTTCAGTGCCCATAAGGTTAGTAGTAGAGATGAGCATAAGCGAGTATTCGTTGCCAAGCATAAAGCAATGAGGCTTACCTGTAACTTTGGGGCTGCCCACCTCCACCTCAGCCTTCCTCCACTGGTCACCCTGCTGCCCAGCCTCCAGGGCTGATTGAGGCTGTCTGGGCGTGCACTGCCTCACTCAGTGGTCCATTGCTCTGCAAACAAAGCACCCGCCAGATTTACCCATGCCAGCACTTCTTTTCATGCAGCACTGCCTTCCAATGGGCGGCAGGGTGGCGCAGTTGTTAGCACTGCTGCCTCACAGTACCAGAGACTCGCGTTCAATTCCCGCCTCAGGCGACTGACTGTATGGAATTTTCACTTCTCCCTGTGTCTGCGTAGGTTTCCTCCGGGTGAGCCGGTTTACTCCTACAGTCCAAAAGTGTACAGGTCAGGTGAATTGGTCATGCTAAATTGCCCCTAGTGTTAGGTAAGGGGTAAATGCAGGGGTATGGGTGGGTTGTGCTTCAGCGGGGCAGTGTGGACTTGTTGGGCCGAAGGGCCTGTTTCCACACTGTACGTAATCTAATCAATGGCTGGGCGACTGTTTGCATCATAGTAAGCTGAGTTTTAAGTGTTTGCTTTTCCATCTTTAATTTCCGTTTTTTCTTCTCTTGAGCCAGAAAGTTTTCAGCATGTACCGCGTCGAGTTCCATCAAATTCAGGTTTCCCGTGTCCCAGGTAATATATTGGCAAGACGCCTCATGTAATGGGCGCCTCATAGCTTTTACATATTCCCTTTAAAGTTCAATTCGCTTCTTCTTATCAACACTTCAAGGTCAGTGGCCTGAAACATTCGAGTTCCTTTCCAGATATGGAGTTGTTTTTTTCTCTAATTCCTTGGCTGTTGATATGGTAGTTTGCTGGCCTTGTAAGTCTGCTATTAGTTTGGTTTAAATATACATAGATTTTCTTTCTGTCTGCAACACTTGCCCTCTGCAAAGTCAGGCCCTTACTATTTTTGTTTCCCTGTGCTTTTATTGGTTTCAAAGGAAACTTTAATTTTCCATTGCAATGGACATCACATTATTTTCACAGGTCGGTGCAACATCGAGGGCCGATGTGTCTGTACTGCACTGTAACGTTCTATGTTGTAAGATACATTTCCTGCTGGTTTCCGATGTCTCTCCTCACTGTGGAAACTTCCAGACACATCTTCCAGTGATTTGTCTGCACTTCATTCAATCCAGAAAACTGTAGTTCCGGCTGAGAATGTGATCTCTCGACAATGGAGAGAGGAAAACAGAGTCGGTGACAAAGCTGAGATCACTTAAGTTCTGTCCCGAATCTACAAAATTTACCGCAGTCTTCCAGTGTCCTGCCACTTTAAGATTGAATTGTGTACCCAAGCCATCATACCAGTCTCTGGTCTGCTGCAGTTCTTCTTCAAGGCACAGCGCAAGCTGGAAGATCGGGCAACTCATTTTCTCCTGAAAGACCATGTAGATTTCAGGACCCAACATCGAGTTCAATCATTTTGGATCCTGTCTGCCCTCTTCCACATTTTTCACCCACCCATACATCCCATCAGTTCCGAACACGAGTCACTGGACTCGAACCGTTCACTGTCCTTTCTCATCATAGATGGACAAGAGCTGCTGATTTTGTTCAGACATTTTGGCATTTTATCAAAGAGCATTTCTTTTTCCGTTGTAATCGCAAGACTGCAAGAACCGTCTGATTGCAGGAGAAGTTCACAGTAAATGAAAATAATGCCAAGGGCTGGCCCATTCCCATTGTGAAGGTAGATGAGCTAAGCTGGGGCTGTGTAACTAAGCACAGAGAAGGCTGAGTGAGAAACTGATTGACATGCACATATTATGAAGAGGATAGATATGTATGACAGGAATAAGGCTTTTCGGGAAGGAATAATAACCAGTGACATCGATGAAAAGCAGGAGAAAAGCCGTTTAGAGGAGATTTAGGAAGAACGCTTTCACCCATAGAGTGTTGTTCATCTGGAATTTCTTATTTGAACGTGTGGTAATGCTAAGTGTTCTGAGGACATTGCAGCAGTATGTAGCCGAACACTTAAAGATCCAGAGCACACGTGGATAAGGACCAGATACTGGAAAGTGACACGAGGTCAGACAGTCGTGAGATGGGTGTCCCGAACGAAATCGTTCTAAGGCAAACTTTTGTGGTGAAAACTGGGTGAGACCGCGACTCTGTGGTGCAATGGAAAGCGCGTTGAATTTCTAAGCCTTTCTTAAGACTGCCATTCAAATGTTGTGGATGCAAATCTCATCATAGTCGAGTTTTAGTTTATGGTTTGAAATGTGTTCAGACCAGACTCGGCTGCTCATCTGCAAAACCTATAACATTCATGCAGAAACCCAACAGTCTCGAAATGCAACATTTTCCTCACAGCGATGAATAACTTCGATGTCTGTTTATGGTAGAGATCGATAAATATGTGTTAGCCACTTGGCAACACGATGATATGGATACGCTGGAAAAAGACATAAAAGTGCTGTGTGAGCTATGATGGTACAGAATGGCGTGACGGGGCAGGAGCGGTGTTAAGAATGGCCTACTTCTGCTCCTTTATGCTTGAGTCTTTTCTGCCCCAGGTTTTTAAGCAATCACAATGAGAACAATGTGAATCTACACCAATTAATATTTTCTGTCTCACCTCCACTTCGCTACCCTCCAAGCTGGAATAGATAGCTCCTGTTTCAGGTTTAGGTCAGACAGTGGAGGATTCTCACAAGTTCTCTGTCAGGCTGAACATCCCTTCATATCGGTTTCCAAGTGGACACATGGAGCAAGCGATTACATGGTTGCTGGCGATTGAAGGACAGATTTCCCTCTTCCGGGTCTAGAATTCTGGCCAAGGTAATGAACGTGAATTTCTGACATTTTGAAACTTACTCTGGATTCTTGCGACTTTACTAATTAAACTATAATGCAATTTGCCCTTGCAAAACATGATTAATTTTTCACTATTTATTTAAAAAAAAAATATGCCACGAGCCCTTGGATGTAGTAATGCAGAAGATTGTTGACGTTGTGTACAGTGTGGGTCATTGTGCCGTATGAACATTCCAAAAGATGCTGGTGAAGTACCAGTGAATCGAATTCTCTGGCAAATTAATACCGATAGAAGGAAAATCCCAGCACAAGTAGCGACATAACATTGCCTGTGATCAACGCAGGAAGCCACGGTAAATGAACACAGAATTCAATTATGACTATTTTCACCACATTTTACTATTCATGTTCCTGAACCTGATGCTCCATAATCGATGATCCATCATCAGTATAACCTCCTCTGCGCTGTGTTTCATTTCAGATAGTCAGCAAAAAAGTAGTAATTGGTTGGAGGGGCCCAGTGGTAAGATCATTGATCATCAGTACATGGCAGCTCCAGTGGCACAATTCGTCAGTTTGATGTAATTGCACGACAGACTGGAAGTGCGTAAGGTGCCAAAGTTGCACATTCGATTCTCGCCAGGTGTTGGTTTTACTGATAGTGACCAGAGATGATTGCAACTTCAAGCTGAAGAACAGTTCAAACACCGAATATTACACCGCAATAAAGTTCATTTTGGCCCTAACATTGCGTCGACCTGTGATACCAATCTGACTAGTATTTTACCAACATAATCCGCAAGTTTATACAATGACCATTTCATTGCCCTGAAAGTTGTTGAGTCGACGAGTGTTGAAGGCAAGGCGTTCAGCACCCTTACTATTCACTGATAAAGGAACCTACCTCGGTAACTATCACCCCCATTTACATCGATGTGCCCTTGTGCCAAAATTACCATTTGAAGAAAAATGCCTTCACTGTCCACTTTATGGCAACCTCTGATCATCTTCTATGTCTCTCTAAATTCACCCCTCAAACTTCTTGTCGCTATCAATAACCGCCTCAAGTCCCCCAACCTTTCCTCGTAAGACCATCTCTCCATAGAAGGCAACATCTTAGAAAATGTCCTCTGCACCCTTTCCAATGCTTTCACATCCATCGTATAGTGAGGCGACCAAAATGCACGCATCTCTATAAGTGCGGCCACACCAGTTAACTTCTGGAGCTGCAAAGTGATAATTTCACTCTGAAACTGAATCACTCTCCAAGAATAACTAACACACCGTACTCCTTGCAAACAAACCTGTCAACGTGGGTGGTAACTTTCCGAATTTTATATACATGGGTACCGAGATCGCTCTGCACATCTACACTTCCAAGAATTTAACAATTAGCCAAGAACTCTTTATTCTTGTTGCTCCTTCCGAAGTAAATTATCTCACACTTTTCCACATTAAACTCCATTTGCCAGCTCTGAGGTCAGCTCTGCAGATTATCCATGTCCCTCTGAAACCGTCAGCAGATATTGGCACTATGACAATATCGTCGATCTTAATGTCATCTGCAAACCTCTGAATCCATCATTCCATGCCCTAATGCAGGTCATGTATAAAAATGACAAACAACAGCGGGCACAAAAAGGAACGTTGTAGTACACCATCAGTTACTGAACTCCATGATTATCATTTCCTATGAACTGCCACACTCTGTCTTCTTTCAGCGAGCCAATTTCTGATCCAAACCGCTAAACCATCCTCAATCCCATGACTCTGTATTTCATGCAACAGCCGACAGTGCCTTACTGAAAACCATATCCACCACATCAACCACTTTACTCTCATCCACCTGTTTGCTCACCTTCTCAAAGACCTCAATGAGGTTTGTGAGGCACAACCTGCTATTCATAAAATCGTACTCACTATCCCGAATTAACTTCTTCCTTTTCGATGATCATAAATCCTATCTCTCATAATCTTTTCCAAAAAGTAAGCTGCAAGAAAGCTAAGGATCACTGTTCTATAATTACCAGCATTGTCTCTACTCCACTTCGTGAAGACGTGGACAATATTTGCTTAACTCGGGTCTTCTAGCACTAATGACATAAACACTGACGAAATAAAGCTTATAGTCAAAAGTTCTGCAATCTCCTCCCACGATTCGCAGAGAATCCTCGGATACATCCCATCAAGTCCAGGGGACAAACCTATTTTTAGACTTTCATGAATTGCTATCAACTCCTCTTTATGACTGTCAATTTCGTTTATTCTAATAGGTTGCATCGCAATACTCTCTTCGACAACATTGTCTTTTTCATTTTTGATATGATAAAAAAATACATTCAGCGTCTCTGCTATCCTTGGACTCCGCTGACAACTTCGTACTTCTGTTCTTGACAGGCCATAATCATATACTAGACATTCTTTTATTCTTGAACTATCAACTAAAAGCTTCAGGATTGTTCCTGCCAGACAAAGACTTCTCCTGCCTCCTTTTCGCTCGAAGTAGCTCTCTCTTTAGGCCCTTCCTGGTTAGTTTTTAATTCCCAAGCGTCCTAGCTCAGCCTTCATATCTCATGTTTACATACGCCTCCTCTCCTTCTTCTCAAGAGATTCAACTTCTTCAGTAAACCCAGCTCATGTGTCGACCTCATATTTCCTGCATGACGCATACATACTTACCAAGGACATGCAGTAGCTTTTCCATGAACAAGCTCCATATTTCAGGTGTGCACAACCCTTGAAGTTACTTTGCACATGCGGTGCATCTTAACTCTTGCCTAATCGCACCATAATGGCCTTTCTCCCCGCGATACCTCATGCTCTGCAATAAATACCTATGCCTATCCATCACTAAATAAACAGAACCGAATTGTGGTCACTATCAATAAAGTGCTCACTTACCTCCAAAGAGAACAGCTTTATGAGTTCATTACCCATAAGCAAATCCAATGTGGCTTTGTATCTTGTTGGCCTGTCTACATGCTACGTCAGGAAACCCTCCTGCACACATTGGACAAATACTGACCGATCCGAGGTGCTGAACCGATAACATTTCCAATCAATATTTGGAAAGTTAAAGCTCCCGATAACAACTACCTTGTCACTTTTGGTCCTATCCAGAATCATCTTTGCAATCTTTTCCTCCATAAATCTAGAACATTTTTGTGGTGATCTCTCCATTCCTGATTCTAATCTCAGTACATTCTACCTCAGCAGATTCAGTTTCGTCCTCACCAATATCCTTTTTGCTAGCATAATACTGTCCTTGACGAATAATGCCACCTCTCCCCCTCTGAAACGACCCTCCTGTTCTGACTGAAAAATCGAAACTGAGGTACCAGGAACAACCATTCTCTTCAGTTCATGTCTCTGAAATGGCCACAAAATCGAAGTGCCAGGTAACAACCAATGACACCTACCTTATCCCAGATGCTTCTGGCATTGAAGCAAACACACTTCAAGCCACCTTCATCTTTGCCAGTACACTCTTGGAAACCTTAAACGCTATTTCTGACAAAACCACTCACAACCACCTGCAAACTGGAGGTATAATTCAGCTTCCCACTCCGCAGCTGAATTCGTTCAAACTCTCATGAAGATCTTTGGCAAATTATCCCCTCAGGGTATTGGTACTCTTCTAGTTCAGGTGAAGACCATCCTGTTTGTAAAGGTTCATCGACTCCAGTATGAGCCCCAACTATCCGGGTATCGGAATCACTCCCTCCCGTATCATCTTTCCAACAACATTTTCAAATGCTCTCTCCCGACACTTCACCTCACTACGACATAGAATGGGCAACAAATCTGTTTGTTCTAGATTTAAGATGTCACCCTCGATCTCTGAAATTCTGCCATACATTCACATCACGTTTATTACCGATGTTGGTGCATATGTAGACAATGACTTGGGGTTGCCCACCCTCTCCCTTAACGATCCTGAAAACATGATGCGAGATATCACAAACCCTGGGAGCTGGGAGACAACACACCAATCATGAGTCTGCCCGATATCAACAGAATCTCAGTCTGTTCCCATCGATATGGAGTCCCATTAAAAATGCTCTCCTCCTCTCTTCCCCACCCTTCTGAGAAAAAGGGCAAACTCTGTGCCAAACACCTATACCCAATGGCTTTCCCCTCGGAAGTCATCCCACCCAAAAATAACAAATATGGTATACATGTTACTGAGGAGCACGACCACAGCAGATGCCCGCACTGTCTGCCTGTTCGCGTTTCGGTTCCCAACTGTATCCCATCTATCTATTTCTTGTACCTGAAGTGTTACTGCCTCCCTATAACTTATCTCAATTCCACTCAGACTCCAAATGATCTGACATCAAGCTACAGTTCCCAAACGCAGTTGCCAAGGAGAAGTAGTTGGGTGCACTTCCCGCAGATTTGTATATCTGGGACATTATTGAAGACCCTTACCTCTTACATTCTACAGAAAGAAATTTCAAAGGTACGGCAATCCATTCCTATTATTGTGAATATATATATACATGTATATAAAAATTTGTGTGCACTTGCATGTATGCGTGGGCACATATATATTTAAAAGTTGCAAAAGGAAGTTGATTGAAATGGCATTTGTTTTTTAAAAAATGATTTTGTGGAGTGTTCTGTCCTTAGGAAATACCTCAGTTACTTACAACCAGCAGAAATACTCCCTGAGCGAATATCCATCTCTCAATAGAGATACAGAGGTGACTTTTGAAGATGTTGACGTTTCTAATATCGCTGATCCTGTGCTGTGTTAAATTCTGGAAAGGACGTTTGTTTGGTTCATGTTCCTTGTTTTGTTGCAACCTTGCACAGGCCATTAAAACAATCCAAAAATTATTAGATTTATCTCCTTGGACAATGTTGTCGGCAAAACTGAAACAGAAATGATAAAGATTTTTGAAGTACTGCTTTAATGATAATAGGATTCAAACAGGAACATTTTTCGAGTCTTGTCACTGGAAAGTGTGGGGGAGATGGGTGAGCAGCAAATGGTCTCACTCCCTTCTCTGTGATGCAGCCAAATGTCCAAGGCAATAGACGAAAAAAAAGGTGCATTCCATCAACAGGTTAGTTCCCACTCACTATAGTATAATTTCGCTTTGATTGTCGCCATCGTATAAAGGGTCAGGTGAGTGGGGAGCTCGGGATTCTGATGGTAAGTTGAGACATTGCGATAATTAATCCCACACTGTTGGCATCACTTTATATCATAAACCAATTATGCAGCAGACTGAGCTTACCGACTTCCCTTTAATGCTGAGCTAACAGAAACAGCTCAGTTCTTTTACAATTTATGGAAGTTCACGTAGAACAAGCTGCTAAACCTTTCTTCAAAACCAGCACTTTCTACACTTAGTCGTACACAGTTGGAGGTGATATGTGGTATATTTCCAATTAACGTTAACCAATTAGAAATTGTGCACCTAACGCTGACCTCACCCGGCCGACCAGACTTGGTGAAATTCACTCATTATGTTTCTGCACGCACTTTTACAAATACTTTAGAGTCAGCTTCTGACACATTTTTCCTGAAAAATAATCATTTTCGATTTCAATTACTGTAGAATGAAAGAAAAGTGTTCCAAACTTTTCCTTATCATTCATCGCTGGTTTTGAAGTTCGAAAGTCTAGATATAGATCCATCTGAATGAAGGATTTTCCCTCCTGTTTACTCTGAGCAAATTCACATCATCAGGGAACCTTCCATATGGACGCAACTCAGTTTTACCTGGTTTCACGTCACATGATCTATTCATCTGTTCCACCATCCCATGAAACCCCGCTTTGTCTTTTCTAATGGCGTTATGCCCCAGTACTTCGTTGGCTTCCTTTCCATTCTTTTTTTTTCTCAGTCCATTCTTCCTAACTTCTTTTGATTCCAGTCATCGGCATCCATGTCTTTTATCATCTCTTTTATATCCCAGGGAAGTCCATCTTGAGAAAGAATGCTGTTCTGATGCAACACATGAAAACCCGTTCGAACGGTGTATACTGTCATTACCAGTATAGGGAAGGTGGGAGCTAGTTCAGTCACGGGTGAATCGGTTTTTTGTCACACAATGGATCAACCATTGACTGGGAAATGACTGTTTTTCTTCACTTTTCTCCCCTCTCTGAACATGTGCTAACGCAACACAGTAAGGTATCAAAGAATGCCGACAGTTAAGAAACTGGCCATTTGATGCAACAAATTCATACCAATCCTCCAGGTATTAACCCCCACAGAACAATTCCTTACCCTATTACTCTTCATTTTTTCCTGAATAAGGCACCTTACTGACAGTCGACCCATTTGGATTCATGCCATGTCTCAGGCTCTGTGAAGCAGCAGTGCTAACCAGTGAGCCACCTTGCGGCCCTGCAGCAATATTTCAAGGCACATGCGGAAGCGTGTAAAATGCGTTTCCTGTCAAAGATGCTCCGCTTTTGTTGTTGTCCTTCTCAGGAACAATAATCCTGATTCCCTGACCAGGCAATGAAACCCAATCACAGCGGTGATAGTGCTGAATTGTAACCACTAGCTGACATTTAGGACGGCAGGTGCAATTGCATCTTCTCTTAACAGCATAGTATTTTTTTCCTGCGATGAGACGTTTCTTCCAAAATACTATTCGTGACACCGAGCTTTTACAGCACAGAATAATGCAGTATGTCAATGCCAGTCCATCAAACATCCATCCATTCACATTTCCAGCTTCCAGTAGCCCGCAGCCTGACTTCTGAAGTGTTCATCTTAAAGAGACGTTCCCTGCAAAGGTTTCATCTCAAGTCAAGAAGCGAATGAGACTGAAGTCAGATACCATCAAATTTGATCATGAGCTGCGGGAGAACTGAACCGCATTTTCAACCAAAGAGGGAAATATACAGACACATCTTGTGAGAATGACAAAGGCCTGAGGAGAGGCCAACATTCAGAAAATGAGGAATTGAACTGTTTACCTCTTCTTTCTTCACTTCGGGCTTTAAAACCCGATTCTGTTTGCATAAGCAAAGGGGTAAACAGGCAGGCGACTGTCCTTCGAGGACTGGCACAGTCGTGAATAATTGGGACATGCTAATCGTTGAATTCTCCAGCTGTTGAGGTAGCCTGGCTAGCCGTGCTCTTCCAGCCTCCTACCTGTTTCATTTGGATTCCAGCAGATTCCTGCCTCTACATAAGGAATGGAAGCATTCAGCCGCTTCGCTGTTTGTTTTCCTCCCCCACTATTTCACCGTTACTTTACTGTTTCGACTGTATCACGTTGTTCTTCCGGCTAAACGAGAGCATTCTTGGCATCAGACGCTTGTCGTCCTTATGTTCCTCGAAGTAGAAACACAGAGGGGGTTTCGAAAGCCAAGCAGATGAGGCCTGGTCCGTGGGGAAAATCACTTCACAATGTTCCCTCAGAAATAATTCCAAGCAGCACGGAAAATGCTTCTGTGAATGTTTGTTGCAAAAGTTGTAAACAAATTCTGCAAGGCCCAAGCAAGATTCGAATACACGATCAATGGTTGATAAGACCTCTGAGCTATGGAGCCACCAGCAAGGAAAGCGTTTTTTCTGACTAACAGAAAATCATGAACTCTAGCACAGCAAGTCCGTCGTCCGAGGTTCGTGATGCAAGCTTCGTTTTCTGTTTTAAAATGGCACAGTGGTTAGCACTGCTGGCTCACAGCGCCAGAGACCTGGGTTCAATTCCTGCCTCAGGCGACTGACTGTGTGGAGTTTGCACATTCTCCCCGTGTCTGCGTGGGTTTCCTCCGGGTGCTCCGGTTTCCTCCCACAGTCCAAAGATGTGCAGGTTAGGTGAATTGGCCATGCTAAATTGCCCGTAGTGTTAGGTAAGGGGTAGATGTAGGGGTATGGGTGGGTTGCGCTTCGGCGGGGCGGTGTGGACTTGTTGGGCTGAAGGGCCTGTTTCCACACTGTAAGTAATCTAATCTAATCTAAACTTGAAATCCATTTCTTTGGTCACTTGTTTGATATAACACTTTGTCAGATTCCCAATATCTCATAATGTGACTGGGATCAAAATTTGCTTAAACTCCCTCCAGAGGAACAGCTTTGAAGTTTCCATTATGTGAAAGGTACGAAGTAGTATTGATAGCAATTAATTGCCCTTCAGTTCAACAAAGTTTACAGCTTTTCTTCTTCCGTTGTTGACCAATTTGTTTCCTATAGCATTGTGCAATTTACGTCGTGAAGCGATTTCACAATTGATGACCTTGGTTGATGAAGTTGAGGCAACAAATGTGGAACAGTTCAAATCGAACATACTCTGGAGATTGGAATTCCAGGCGATGCAGGTATCTGAGAGTGCGTTTTAAAACAAAATCTTGGGTGTCGTGTTCACTGGCTGGGTTGGCATTTATTGAACAACACTAATTGCTCTTGAGTGGGCTGGAGGACATGACAGAGACAGACAGAGCGAAGACAATCAAGAGAGAAATGATAAAAACGTTGGTATTTAGCTGCCCGGTAATGGGTGAACAGCCCTTGTTGTTAATACTCCCACGCGCAGCAGAGTTGTTGAAAGATCTCAGGACTACATCTTTGGATGAATAACCCGCAATCCCTGCCCTTCCAGCATGAGGGAGCCCGTGTGGAAAGATAAAGCTGCGAAGGCCGCAGTGCAGGTTTAGGAAAATGTGCAGAGGTAAAAATATCATTCATGTAAGGAACAATGAAACACTGAACAGAACTCAAGTACACCCTTGAATAGAGACAGAGGGCGTTAGTCCAGAGCAGAGGGGGAATTTGAGAGGATGGATGGAAGTGTGTTACCACCGTTTAATCCAAACGAATGGATGAGAGTTTGAGCTGCAGAAGAGCGGAGACGTGGAAGAGTTAATGATGTTAATGAGGTGCAAGTAGGCTGACATGGTGACGATGGCGATATGTGGTTGAAAGCACTAAACACGGTGTAGGATGTCACTATGGTTATGACGTCACTCGTTCAGACTCAGACAGTTGCGAGGGAGAAGATTGAGTCAGTGGAGAGGCATTTTCTCCTCGCACATGGTCAATGATGCTTTCCAGCTCGTCTCATCCATTTGCCGCAATTCCACTCTCAAAACCCATCCCTCCAACAAGGACAGAGCTCCCTTATTCATCACTTTAAATTCCAGCTACCTCCGCAGACATCATGTCATTCTCCGACATTTCCACCACCTGAAAATGAACCCCACCAGCTGAGATGTGTTTCCCTCCCCACCGCTATCCGCTTTCTACAGATCATTCCTTCTACGACTCCCTTGTTAAGTGTACGCCCATCACCAAACCACCCTCCCCTCCCGCCCCATTCTCATTCCAACACGGGATTTGCAAAACCTCCACCCACACCTCCACTCTGTCACAGTCCCCAAAGGAGCCTTCCACATCCATTAGAGTTTTACCTGCACTTCCACACATGTCATTGAATGTATCCATTGCTCCTGATGCAGTCTACCGATATTGCGGAAATAGGATACCTAATAACAGTTCGCTTCAGAAAACACCCCCGGACACCATTAACAAAAAACATCACTGACCCGTGGCCGAAAACTTCAACTCTCCCTCCCAATCAGCCCAGTTCATGCAGGTCCTGGGCTTCGATCGCTCTCATGAACTGTCCTATGTATCAATCTTCCTTCCCGCCTATCCGGTCCGCACTGCTCTGCGACCAATCACCACTACACCCACCTCCATCCACCTATCACACTCTCAGCTACCTTGACCCAGCCCCATCCACTCCAATTTGTCTCTCTACCCCCTCGGTTTACAAGCTTATTTCCTGATGATGGCTCTTGCCCGAAACGTCGATTCTCCTACTCCTTGAATGCTGCCTGCCCTGCTGTGCTTTTCCAGCAGCACACTTTCGACTCAGGAGCGAGTCAGTGGATTTTGATTTCAGGACTGAAGACAGAGGCCTCAGCTTTTCCATGATGCAATTCTAAGAAATGTCTGCTCCAACAGAACTGCATGTCAGACAAGGCAGGACAGCGTTTGACCTGGAAGGAACAGGGAGGTGATCGTGTTTATATCCACCTGCAGATCTATTTGTTCTCTGTGGTGGATGCTGTGTGCATGAAAGATTCTGACGAAATTCTGGTCACATTCTAAGTGTCGAAAATCCCTCACCCTCAGACCATATCTTAGAAAATATCCAGAGTCTTGTGAAAGTTGCTTTCCCACTCTCATTTTTGAATAACATCAATTTTGCAGGATATTAGAAGGGAAAGATTTACAAACCAATCTCTCCACCGTGATCTGATAAAGTCGCACATTTTATCACAAGTAGAACTTGATCAGAGAGAGAACATAAAAGAAAAAAAAACCCTCTGGTTACAGTGAGAGAGAAATCGTTCTCTTATTGTGTGTGTGGACAATGGTTCTACCCATCATCAGAGCTCACAAACCACAAATGCAGTCATACTAAGGAAAGTCTATGGAAATGTGCGTATTCATTTCCTTGTCTGAGCTGAATTCCCATGGAGGCAATTTTTCCAGGAAAAAGCAATTCACCTGCTAAGAGTGTGGAAAGGGATTCACTCTGTCTCTGACCTGCTGCAGCACCTGCTCGTTCAAAATGAGGAGAAACCATTTCAAAGTCTGGACTGCCGAAAATGCTTGAAAACGTCCAGCACAACGCTCATACTAATTAGAAACCTTTCATCTCCCCAGACTTTGGAAAATGTTATCAAACCTCTGTGTGCTTCATCTCTGAGAAATATGCTCACATGAATGAGAGACCTTTTAAGAATTCTGGAGACGTGCCATCTGATCTACGTGCTCACCCAGGAGGAGAGACATCTTCGTTTTCAAATCGATGTGACCTGTTGTCAAAGTCCGAGTGACCGGATGGCTCATCACCTTTCGCACAATATTAACGTGTCTTTCTAAATGCCCTGACTGCAGGAAGTGCTGCACAAGTTCCTGGAGATGAACGTTTCATCAACGTGTGCACACTGTGGAAAGACATTCACTCTAAAAGTTCCAGGGGGCAGTTTATCATTAACGTCTTCACATTGAAAAGAGACCTATCAAATGTATAGTCCGTGGGATGTTCTTAACAGTCTCTGTAGAACTGATGTCCCTTCGACATTTTCACAATGTGGGAGACGTTTCAAGTGTAGTTATTCTAGGAATAGGCTCAAGCGTTCATCTCAACTCTCAGTACACCAGCAAGTTTGCAGTGGGCAGAAAGCATTTAATTGCTCCATGTGAGAAACACAGTTAGCTCACTCATCGATCCTGCTGAGACAAAAGAGGGATCCCACTAAGGGAAAGAATTCACTCACTCATCGACCCCGCTCAACCGCGATTTAACCTTGTTGTTCATCATATTCAGATCTGTAAGCAAAGTTTTGATATTCTGGATAAAAATCAAATAAATCAGCTTTGTATTAAATTCTTTGTCAAATGTCATTGGAAGGATGGGTTTACCGAGTACTTGAAGCACCAGCACAGGTTCTCAAGGGGAAGTAATTTCTGAAAAATATATTAGACATCTGTGAGGAGATAATGAGCAAGTAAGACGAAGTCGACCCTGTAGAAGTGACCAGCTGGAATTTCCAAAAGCCTTTTGGCGAGGTGCAGTATGACAAACTACTCAATAATGGGCAACTTCTACTTTAGACGACGGTGTGTTGGGAGTTTCCACATCCTCTCCACTCCTGCCTGGATTTCCTCCCCAGACGAAAGATGTGTCAGTGACCTTCTTTGGCCATGGGGAATGCAGAGTTACAGGAATTGGGTAGAGGTGTGAGTTTGGGTGTGATGACCGTTGCAGGATTAAAGGAATCTTCCTGGGCGGAATGGCCTGTTTCCACATTGCAGGTATTTTATTAGGACAAGGTTGATCACAAGGATTAAGGCTTTTGTCATATGAATTTCTTTTTTTAAAAAAAGGTCACAATTTCCATATAAACATATGATTTCAATTGAATCTGTTGAATGATATAAGGAGGGGATTGGCATTCTTAAAGAGGACATCATAAAGGTTAAGCGAGAATGTCAGATCACCTTAGCATGTAAAGTTGAGGATATAATCTAAAGAGATTCCACAAGTACACTCAGAACTAGAGACGAAATAGGACCACTTTAAGTTGAACGAGCTCACTTTTGTTTTTAACCTCAGCAGATGGAGAGATATATCAGGTTCACTTCGTGGAGAACGAAATGAACCCTACAACTAAATATTGATGTTTATAAAGTCGTTTCCATTGTAAAGGGCAAGTGCTGGAGGACTTGGAAAATATGAAGAAGGATATTTCTCTGGAATTTGATCTCATGTATCCCAGAACTTTTTGGCACGTTAGGGAATGAAACTGTTGGGCCTTTCGTAGAAATAATTGTGTAAGCTATTACTATGAGTGAGGCGCCAAAAAAATGGGGAGTTGCTAATTTTGTGCTTTTGTGAAGAAAGGGTTACATGGAGAATCTTGGGAACGATAGACCTGTGTTTCTGACGGTGGTCTTATGTAAGTTGTTGGATGCAATTCTAAACGATTGAATTTAAATGCATTTGGAGATATAAAGAATAAATAGGAATAATCAGAATATTTTTGCGCGAGGGAAGTTGTATCTCACAAACATGACTGAGTTTTCGAGGGCATAATTAATATGATTGATCTGGACAAAGTGGTAGATATTGCTCACTTGAACTTTAATAAAACCTTTTTCAAGGTTCCACATGTTTGCCTGATTCAAAAAGTGAGATCACAGAGAGTTTTATGAGATTTCCAATTCGATATAAAATTAGACTAACAGCAGGAAGCTGGGAATAGCCGTGGAAAGTAACTTTCAGACTGGAGAACTATTACCGATGGTGTCCCACAAAGATCGATGCTTAGCCCACATTCATTTTTTAAAAATTTATATAAATGATTTAGGTGAGAAGATAAAAAGCATCGTAAGTAATTTGCAAAATTTATCGGAAAAGGAACAATAAAAAGGTGATGGAAGATTGTGAAGAGATTTTCTCGTCAGGTCAATTCCTCTCTCTGTCCTCGAGTTTTTAAAGCGTGGAGGAGTGGGGTTGGGGCGGGACAGTGAAGGGCCATCAGTCCATCGCACAGACCAGGTTATCAGACGGCCATCTATTCTCGTCCCAGTTTGCAGCATTAGCCACATAACTTTGAGTGTTCTGACTTTCCAGGGAAAATGTCAATGAGATTCGCTCTGTGAGCTTAAATGACACAACAATGGTACTGACGGTTGACTGGGTTGCAACACCTTTGAGGAAGGTATTCTCATGTTCAAACACAGAGGCAAACACGCCGGCACATTCCCCGACAGTGACAAAGTCCTCATCATTATACGCAATCCATACGCTTTACGTCCGCAACTTTCTCTGGTGAAAGGCGGTTTTAAGTGGAATACAAGCCATTTCTCGAAAAAAAATGTGGACCGTTGCTGTAAGCCGCGATATGAATAGGATACTGAGCTGAAATAGTCCCACACGCTTCGCATGTGCAACTTTCAGTAAGACAAATCCCACCAAATCAAGGCATCTTGCTCCTCGGATCTACAGGATAGCGCCCAGCAAACATTCCTCACTAAAACGACTGACACACGGCAAATTCTAGACACTTTCACGTCTCGTCTCGTCTCGTTCTGTTTCTGTCCCTGTCACACCTCCAGATTCCTCTTCATGTCTAGTCCCGAGATCAATGAGCTCTTTTATACAAATACAGACACATTGAGAAAGTGACATTATTTCAAAAGCAGAATCAGGGAATGTAAGCTGCGAGGGCTTGCTCACGGCAGGGCAATAAGGCACCACGGGTTCATGTCCCGATTATCGTATAGACTGATTCCACCAATGGGACCGTATCAGTTATTATCAATTAAAATCTTCCAATGACTACTGTGACTGACAGAAAGTAGCTTCGACCCCTTCCTCGCCAAGGGACATTTTGCCTTGTTTGTACCTTCACAAACTGAGTTTTTCTCAGCTGGCCATGGATGCGTCGAGCACAGAAATGCCCTTTGGCCCACTAAGTCTGCACATTCCAATACAATCCCCTGAACTGTTCTTACCTCATTTGGCAGCACATTGCTCAAAGGCTCAAACGAATTCAGCACTGTAAGTGTTCGACTATATGGGTCTTTAATGCTTTGGAGGTTTCTGCCTTTTCAATCATGACAGGCGGTTGGTTGCAGTTTCCCAAGCTTCCTTATCTGGGTTATATGCATTTTATTTCATTCTGCGATTTGAATTTCATACAAAAAAGCAGAGAACAGACACCCTTCTAGTTCACTCTCGACTCTCAATTACAGTCAGCAAAATGCTTAACTGCATGAGGAACTCACAGTGGATTTAACGCCCATCGCCTCAATCACTTGTCCACACCTGCAGAAGTACGCTACTAAACTGGTTTCAAGTTCTCCCTTCCTGTGGAGCTGAGGCACAGGCAATCATTGTTAGGTTTGTTTGAATTGAATCACCACAGCTTCGACAGCGTAAAATGTCAAGATATATTTGGTCTGTGTAATCAATCTCGATATTTCAAATTATCATTCATTTAGAAGCAAAGACAGAGATTGCAAGATAAACTAAGCATGTCTGGCAGCATCTGGAGATAGAGAAACAGAGACAACGATTCAGGAGTTTCTCAGAACTCTGTTTTTCTCACAGGGTCTTCCATTCCTGCCGAGTTCCTTGAGCAGTTTTTGTTTTTGTCAGAGATTCCCAGCATCCACAGCACTTTACTAGCCATTAAGCAATAAAGAAACACATTTGTCGTTCCTCACTGGATAGGTTTTCCGATTGGGAGCATATTCACGAACCTACTAAAAGATTCGGATGGTTAAGAACAGCGACCGCTCCATGCGTGGCCACACCTATCGGTTAACAGCTGAACGAGAGAATTAATTGCTCCAAAGAGACTGTGGAGTTCCTGTCACAAGCCCCTTGCAGGATCTCATAAAGAAGACTGTTAGCGAATTCAAGAATTCGCCTCCCCTTCATAGAATGACAATTGCCCTCGATTGATTTGACGTTTCCAAAATGAATCCTGGGGCATTCGTTGTGGAAAATGGGAACAGTCTGATCCCACGCCTTGCCGACACAGTCATGTCACCGGGAACCAGCTCTCCTAAAACCGGGACCTACTCCCTTCGTGCCTCATGACGAACATATTCCTGACCACGGTAAAACCCCGGAACTATGCAGCTGGAGAAAAAGGATGGTGTGATTGTCGCTCCCTTCCTGGGTCGTAGAGAACAGCACCTGTTAGTGAATAGCCGAACGCACTGACTAACATCGCCACATAGACTGATGAGCCAAAGGCGTCACTGATCTCCGAATGCAATTTTTAGTCTGCTCCTCCCCCATAGAAAATACTCCTTAATTAGCTTTACCTTTCGAAAATAAATCTTTGGAAATTCATTCTGAAGACATGGGAATAGTCTGCTCCCACCCTCTAACGACATAACCACGACACCAGGAACCAGTTCTGCTCCAACGGGGACCGTGACACTTCCAGCCTTTCAGTGTCTTGTCTGTGACCGTGTTTTCTCATTGTCCCGGAGTTGAAATGAGCTTTGACGTCCTGACGTGCAAAAACGAGAATCTTTTCAATGTCACAGATCAGTTCATGTCCGGAGAGCATCAGAGTCAAAGCACTGGCCTCCGCAAGCACAGAAAGATTTCTAACCTGTCTCTGCACAGTCAAACATTCGCCTCTGGATCCACTTCCCAAGGAATATTTCAAGATTCAAAAAACTCGAGACTAGGATTTCTGCTTTGCTTCTTGACAGTTTCTCCACCTGACAGTTGGCAAAATTTTCCAAGAATCTCATCACAACCCTCTGCTTTGCACTATGTCCAGAGATAAATGACTTTCACTTTGTTGAGAGATTCCCGACTCTGGGAATGTTTTGTTTGGAGCAAAGAAGTGTAATGGGAGATTTCTTGGGAATGTTTACAATGATGTGGGCGGAGGTGGTGTGGATGGGCCGTTGATGGTCAGGAGGAACTGCTTCCCCAGACCAGGGCAACTGACCAAAGGACGAGGAGTGAAGACGTTTAATGGAAAACACAACTTGTATCAAATAAACTCAGTGAAACCTACATATACACCATGTGTTTATTATTACCTGTGGATAGAGGAACAGAGCTAATGATTTGAGTCAGATCCGTTTCTCGTTCAGAACACTAGTTTCCTGCATGTCAACAATTGAGCAGACCTGAGAAAATTGTCGAGTTGTTGAGACGGGTTTTCTGGAGTTGCAGGGATAACTCATTCAACAGGAAATCATTCAAAATCAACAGTGAGGGGAACATGCTCTGTATTGATGAGAAATAGAGTGGATGGGAAGAATCCATTTCCATGAGCAGAGAGATTAACAATACGGCAATGGTCGAGTAACAAAGATGTTCTTGTATTTTTACAGCGCCTTTCAGCACCACTTCAGTCACAGACACTGAAGTAACTTTGAATTAGATGTGTCATTGTCAAAACTAAAGTGATAATCAGGGCAGTTTGTTCAACAAGATGTCAAAATAGACCACTCAGAACTGGCCCTGGAGACGCCTGTGAGATTACGTTTTACTTTAAGCGTTTGTTCCTATCTGGTTTATATCCAGAATAATGCAGACTGGAGGTTCTAATCTCAGGGGAAGGTGTTACCCACTAAGACACAGATGAGAAGGATGTTCTCACGATCAGAGGGTAGCAAGTATGTAGAAGTATTTACAGTAGATGTCTGGCAAGACTCAGTATATTTAAGCCTTCAATTATCTCTCTATTAATAGCATGGAGCAAGTGGTAGAGTGAAATGTGCACAAATGTGCCGACAATTCACACTCGTGGGAGCGCATATTATGTTGAGAACGTGACATTTCGCACAGGCATATAGATAGGTTGAATGAATGGGGAATAACTTGTCAGATTCAGTTTCATGTCGGCATTATGAGGTCGGAGAAGTCAAAAGAAAGAACACGATTAAAATCGAGAGAAAGTAAAAGAAACGTGTGAGACAGAGGAATCTCATGCCTGACACAAGCATGTTTAGTATCAGCTTCTTTCCCTGACAAAAGGGATGGTTTCCTTTCCGAATGCTCACAATGAAAGAGATGTTTCCAAGGATAGTAAAAAAAACCCTGGAACAAGTAGCCTAATCGAAAACAAAGGAATGAATTGAGTCGTTCCAATGGACAACTTTGATGCTTATGGCTCTCTAAAATTTGTTTATAATGGAGCTGGAAGCGGGAATTGGGGGAGCTGGGGAGTGAAAGTCAGGTCACCCATGTTTACTGTCATCCTTCGTCTGTCTTCCTCATTTTTTTGTATGTTTTATTTCGCGTTGTGGTTACTGTGAGTGCGCTTGTAAACCACACCGCTGGTGACTTGTTTCCCAGACAGTTCTTCAACACGACTCGTAAGAATTCAACATTCTTTTCTCCTGAATCTCGGTAATCTCTAAACACTGCAAATATCACCAGAACCTCGACATTTTCTACGCCTGTCTGCCTTCTTGCAATATCAATTGATTCATCACTGTGCGACTGTTGCACAAATCAAGAACGAACCAAACCGCATCAATTGCATCTAGGCTGCGAACGCAGCTAACTGCAGCCGCTCCCCAGAGTACTGGCAACTGTGTGATCACAGAAGCACACATTGAACAGCCAGGAAACTCAAACTAATTACAGTGCCAGAGGCCGTGCCAGGAACAGCACCTGAGAAACAACAGAAACACGCTTTTGAGCGACGGACTTGGTTATATTTCTCAATCAGCAATCGAAGTTTACATTGGTTATATCAACTGATCCCTCACTCAAGGAACCAGCAACTGCTGCAAACGGAGGAGAAAATGAGGACTTCAGAAACTGGACATCAGAGTCCAGAGTGCGGTGCTGGAAAACACAGCAGGTCAGACATTATCTGAGGAGCAGGAGAATCGATGTTTTGGGCATGTGTCTGATGACTTGCTCATGCCAGAAACGTCTATTCTCCTGCTTCTTGGATGCTGCCTAACCTGCTATACTTTTCCAGCAACACCGTCTCCATTGCTACAGACTGTCATACAATCCAAGCTTCCAGCCGCAGAATCAGCAACACTCAGTGTAATGAGTCAACCTATTGAAGACACGTGGCAGTGGTGTTTAGTGTCAAGTAGATCTTCATGAATGTGTGTCGTGAATTGTCTGTCCTGTATAATATTCCCTGCTCTCACTACGTGCAACATTATTTGACCATATTTGTATTGTACATGATGGGTATTGGGTCCATTGCTCTGGTGAGTTGTTGTCCAAATGTGGCTTTCGGTTTATATTCTCTCATCGATCCGAGTCGTCAAAGGCTGTCCGTTCCGAGACATTTTTGCTTGATGTGTTGGGTGCCCTCCTAACGTTGTTTGTCTGCAAGGAATTTGCGGGAATATCTATTGTTGCAAAGGAATTCTGGAGGATCCAGGAAACACCACAATCAGTTGCTCAGAGTGGCAATGCACAGACATGACGAGGTCAACTAATTCGACCAGAACAACACAACAATAATTGGACAATAGCGGGCAGCCAGAGATTTTCTAGAATGACGAGTTTCATCCAATGACTCCATCAAAGAACATGTTGACCTGGACGTAAAATACCGGAACCTGCAATGAACGACAAGAAGCAGCAACTGAAAGCAGTGGGAAGGAAATCACACCAATTCGAAACGCTACAGGACAGCAGAGCTTCATAAGAGTCTCATCAGCCTTGAGGATGTCACCGAGAAAGGGCAGGAAACTGCTGCAAACCAACTTCCCAACACTAACGAACATCCCCACACCATCTGCAAGCTTCACTGGAACTACAAATCTTTACACAAACCTTGAAACCCTGAAACAGTCAGGGCCGCCCCAGCGGGAAAATGAACCCTTGCATCCCACATGACAGCTGAAGATACGAAACGCCATACTCCAGTGAACGTCAGAGCGAACTGCTCTTGCAAGCTACTTCTGCGTGCTCTTGACAAAATAACTGCTTGATTATCCTCATTCAATTTCTCATCGTTTGACGTTGTGTGCTTTTAACATTACAAATTGACATCTGAATATCTCTGAATTTTCTGAGCATTTCTGCCGTACGAACACTGAGAGAAAGTGAGTTCCAGATTCCAACCACTCGTTGACTGATAACGTTTTTTACGTGCAGCTACCCAAACCTTTTTACCCTTATCTTAAATCTATGGCTCCTTGGTGATTGATCCCTCCATCAAATGTTTCGTTAACTGTACATAATCCATACTGCTCATCATTTCGTACATCTCAATCCTGTCTCATCTCAATTTCCCCTGCTTTCAGAAAAAAACGACGCATGTCTGTCTAAACTCTTTAATAGTTGAAGTTCTTCAATCCAGATAATATATTGATAAATCACTTCTGCATCGTTTCCACAGTTGTCATATCACTGCTATAATATGAATTGTAAAATTATACACAATTATCTAGCGAGAGGCAAATGATGACTTGAAATAAATTTGGGGAGACCAGAGACATTGGTCTTTTCCAATAAAGTCATTCCCTCGATACTGTTCTGTGCCATTTTCATGAACCCAATGCTCCAATGATCTCTGGTCCATGCAAATAAAACACTATACGTGAGGATTCAAAACCCAACCACATTGTCTGATAGCATTAAGTGGCTTAATGGTCCTGATGCTGATATTGGGTCACGTTCACCTAACAAGAGTGACAACTGCAGCACAGACTTAACGGTGTCAATGTGAAAGTGAATGTTAATTTTTCCAATGCCCCAGTCACATGGGAGGAGTGATGGAAAGGGGGAATAGTGATTGTCAAAGGGAGAAAAATCTCCGAGATTGGGTGCTGAGAGTGGCGGCTTGAAGCATTAAAACCAACACCTGAGGGAGTATTTTCATCTTAAAATTGATTGTGTCCTTTCTGCGTTTGTTTTGCACAGGTTATGTGGAGTAACATGGAACAAATGCTCATTACAGATACTCGGATTTGAATGGAGGTTGCATGAACACAACGCAGAGGACGAACCACTATTCGATTACATGAAAAAGCACAATACAAAAAGCCTTTAATGCAATGGCAGAGATAGTCGAGGAACCGCATCACATGCAAAACTGGAAAGCCCACTGAGACTGGATTGAATGGTCACCTTGGATATCCCCAGTGGCTGTGGCGATTCCATCATTGAGAATGTTGAACACTGAATTCGATAGATTTCAATAAAAGATTACAAGTACAGGCGAGAGTTCACAAATATTGTTGAAATATCGGTTTCAATAAACATGAAGTTTAAAATCGTAACAAGGAAGAAACTATTATTGCACACTCACATCACACCGGTTCCCAGGTCTGGACTCAGTGAAACTGTGTACGGAGTGGCGAAGATCTGATTGGACATTGAGAGTGGAATGAACGAGTGGATATCTACTTTGCCTGCCAGTGACAAATTCCATGAGCATGCAGTCCTACTGTGAAGGTAGAGACTCATGAAACGCCGAGGCTGGGAGCTCCAAGCTCGCTCGGTGAAACTACTGCTGACGTGGCGCAGAGGGCATTGGGTCGTGGGAAAAGATCCTGAGCTATTTCAATCTGAATTGAAATTATTAGATTAGATTCCCTGCAGGATGAAAACAGGCCCTTCGGACCAACATGTTCACAACAACCGTCCGAAGATCAAACCATCCCAATCTTATGTTTACCCCTGCCTAATTCACCTAACATTATGGACAATTTAGCATGGCCAATTCACGTGATGTGTATATCTTTTAGATTGTGGGGGTTACCGGAGTACACGGAGGCAACACATACAGACACAGGGAGAATGTGTAAACTCCACACAGACAGTCCCCCGAGGCTGGAATCGGACCAGGGACCCGGGTGCTATGAGGCAGCCATGTGAACCAATGAGCCACCGTGCCACACATTTGCTCATTGAATTGGGGCCCGCAGCCCTCTACAGCAACTATCTCCAAAGAATCACCACTCTCTGACTGAAGATATTCCTCCACGTCTCATTTCCAAAATGTTATCTCTTCACTTTGTCTCTGTGCCCTCGGGTTCTAGTGTGTCATAGTGGGTGAAACATCTTTGCCACATTGGCTCTGCACAGGCCTCTCAGCACTCTGTAAATTTCAAATAAATTGAGTCATTGACTCAGACATCTTTGAAACAGATCGCTGTTCCAAACACTCCATGCTACCATTTACCGAAACTAACGTACGACCAACTACGTGTACTGGGCCCATATCTCTCTTAACATGTCCTATTCATGCACTTATCTAAGTGTCTTTTTAAAGTTGTAACTTTATCCACATTCCTACTTCCTCTAGAACTTTGCACAGGAAACATACTGTGTAAGATAAAACAAAGTGAACCTCATGTCTTTTTTTCACTTTTGTCCTCACACCTTAAAAGTACGCCCACTAGTCCTGAAATACCCCAAGGAAGGAAAGCACCGTTGCAGTTGAGCTAATCTGTACCCCTCAGGATTTTAAAAACCATTTATACGGTAAACGTCAACCTCCTATGCACCTTTGAAAGAAGTCCCAGCCTCTCCAGCCTTCCCTTACAGCTCAATCCCTTCATTCCTCGCAACGTAATGGTAAATCACTTCTTAACTCTGTCCAGCTTAATATTCTTCTTTGTCTGACTTGGAAACCAGAACATAGACACAATACTACAGAAGATGCCTCGCCAACATCCTGTACACCCTGTGGATAACGTCCCAACTTCAACACTGAGCAACGCATTTAAACGTTCTAACAGCATTTTAAGGAAGCTGACGATATGTGACACGACTTCCAAAGTCTATTCCATGACCTATTCACGTGTCTATTGCGCAGGACTATTCAAAGCAGTAATTGTAATTGTACAAGTACTGCATGCCTTTATAACTCAAACTGCAGTACGTTACATATGTTCAAGATAATTTCTCTTTACAATTCATTTATCATATACCCGAATGATCAATGTATCTTTTAATCTTCTATAACCTCAGATAACCTTCTTCTCTGTCGATTGCACCACCATGAAGAGTTGTAGCGTCCCTCAGCACAGAAACAGGTCTTTTGGAGCACACTGGTACATACTGATCATAATGGCGGTCCACATTAACCGCATTTCTCTGCACTTGGACCACATCATTCTAATTCTTTGCTATCCATGTATTTGTCCAAAAGCCTTTTTAAATGTTCTTCGTGTACACACAAAGACTTATGCTGTCATCTCATGAAATGCATGTCACTCATGTTGGTGTCAACCACAAACTGATGATCCCTACCTTCCATATTGTCATCTAAAACATTTACATCAGTCACAAACAAAGGAGCAATCACTGATCTCTGTGGAACACTGCCGGTCACAAGCCTCCAGTCTGATAAACAACACACCAAAACCTCACCCTTTCTCTTGTTGTTAATTGAATTTTGTATCCAATTTGCAAACTTTCTGTGAACCACATCTGATCTAACTTTACTCGTTAGTCTTCCATGTTGAATCTTGTTAAACCATTGCCTAAAGCCTAAGTAAGCAAAGATATTTGTTCTTGCATCATCAATCCTCTTGCCTACTTGATCAAAACCTCAGAAATTTGTGAGACCCAGTTTTCACGTCACTAAACCATATTGATGATCCCCTATATTTCCTGGACTCTGAAAATGCTACATTCCAAAACGACCTCAAAAAACTTGCGAACCACCAATTTCAAAGTCCAAGCTGGAGATTCCAGTCTTTTCCCTGTATCCATTCTTCAACAAGGTTCGTCAATGTCGAGTCATTTTAAATCACACCCATATTTAGAGATGACACAATTATTTCAGCAAGGAGTGTTGCAATTTCTGCGCTTACCTCCCATAATGCTTTGGGATTCAGTTCAAAAACAGGGTAAACCTCGATGCTAATTGAAACCAGCAACACAGAAAAATATTTAGCCCGTGCTGTAATCTGTGAAAATTCGATCGTCAAAACGTTTCGCAAAGGTCACAATTTAAAGGGAAAATATCAGGTTTTTCTTTATGTCTAACAGAGTATGAAAACTAACAACTATTTACAGCGAGTTTCTCTTAAACCCATCTGTTACCTTCCAATCCCCAATAATATTCCGATTCTAAAAGATTCCCAATAATGATTTAAAAAGTAATCATGGTTCAAAACTTTTTCAAGTCTCATTTTGTGATTTTTTCTTGGAAGAGTCTCTCCAGGTTTTCCTCGATGTTCTGCCATGCAAACACATTTCCAGGAAGGTACATTTGTAGGATCTCTTGAGCTGGACGTCTCTGACGCAGTCCTAGCTGTTGAAAATGTCCTGATTTATACCCCAAAACATCGGATTATTTCATTGGCTTTAATATTATCAAAATGTGAAGTTCACACCTGATTTTGATTTCGGATCTTGATTCATAATTTAAGCTGATGGCAATCGAGCTCTGGTGGTTGTTTCAAACAGATATCACATTGTTCCCTTGGTCAGAACAGGTTGTTCTGTGTCCTTGCAAGCTTTTCAACTCTTTTTTTCACACAACGTTCATAACAATACACTAGTCCAGGATCTGGAGTTTTATACGCCTTTTACATTTTCTGAGATATCCAGCACTTATATTCCTGTAATATGAATTGTTTATCGGTATGTATTTCCACGATTTCTGTAGCCTCCTTATGTCTAACATATCCTCGGCGAACAGACTTCGCAAACTGAGCTGTTCCACCTTGCTTGAATCCCTCTAAATACTTCCTCTTCATCTAATCGTCCAAATGTCTTATAAAATAATGTAATAGTACCACTACATACCAGTTGCTCTAGCATTGGATTCCATGTGCAAGCCATCCTCTGTGTGAAAAGGATGTCTTGTCATGCGATGTAAATCTTACGAGGTCTGGACTCTCGGATCCAAGGGAAAAAGAACTTTGCTGTTCGCCTTATCGAGAGCTCTCTTGATTTTATGAATCTCTATAAAGTCATCTTCGACCTCCGAAGCTGCAGTACGACAAGGCAAAGCCGAAACAGTCTCTGCTCGTTAAATTAAAAATCCAGTCCTGAGAACATGTAGACTCTTTGTTGCATGAGGCCAGACAGAGTCGAATGTAATCCAGCCGCTAGAAACATCACCGAATCTCAAATTCTTGATGCTTGTTCAAATAGTTTCGGAAAAGGTATCGTCATCTTCACATATGGAGAGTGAACATTTGGTCTCGCTGTCTCCACAATAAAAAAATGACATGAAAAATTCGTTTAATGCCTCTTCCATCTGCTGAGCTCAAAAGCAATGTCAACCTCCTTGATCTTTCAGGTAATATTTTTCGCGTTGTTCTCTTGCCAGATATGTACTTGGAGACCCTCTTTGGATTATCTTCAGCCCTGGCAGATTAAATTATTTCATATCCCCTCTTTCCTTCCTGGTCTGCACTTTATTGAAGTCGCTACAAGAAATTCACTTGAACTCTGTTGTCTGTCTGATATAGAATACTCTTTCGATTTGATTTGTTCCTCAACACCTTTTTTCAATAATGGTCACGTCTTGTGAGTGACCAGCCTGACAAATTCAGCTCAGGTTGACAGCATATCTGCCACTGGGAAAATGTTCGTCTGTGATTAAAGTTGGAACAACAGAGCATTAAAAATGCATTACAGAATAAAATGGATTCCGCATGGCTTTGAGCAGATGAAATCAGACCTAACACGTTTCCAAGTATTTTCAGATCGTCACAAGCACAATACATAAAGGGGAATGCAGTAAATGGAATATATCTGAATTTCTAAAATATTCAGAAAGGTGTTTTACAGGATCGCACTTCACAAGCATAGAACCATGAACCAACACAGTTGGGGGTATATATTAGTAGAGGATTGGGGAATGAATGGAGAGGCGAGGTAATGAGGGCATTTTCATGATAGTAAGTTGTAACTTGCAGATTCCCGGAGCCAACAATATTGGTGCCACAGCTGTTGACAACACGTACTAATCACTTGTACAACATAAGTTAATGGACTGTTGCTCAGTTTGGAGATGACACAAAATAGATATGGATGCAAGTAATGTGGGCGGCACAGCAACATTTTGGACGGACAGAATTAGGATAAACAAGTGGACAAAAACGTAGCAGCATATAACATGCAAAAAAAAGAGGTTTATGCGTTTTGGCAGGTATAAATATTAAGTGGGGAAATACACAGCACAACGCATCAGCATACAGAGCACTTCGCTTCCTTGCACATGAAATATGAAAAGTTAGCATCCAGTTTCAGCAGGTAATCGGAAAGTTAAATAATTTTGTTTCACTTTATTTAAACGGAATGGAGACATATGTATTTTTTTTTCCAAAATGCACATGGCATTAGTCAGATCAGAGCTGGATTAATTTGAACAAATTTAGTCCCCCTATTTTAGGAATAGCAGTTCAGGGAAATTTAACAAAAATCATCCTGGATATGGGAGGATATTCTCGGGAGATGAAACTGAGAATATTGCCCCTATACTCATTGGAGTGTAGAATAATGTAGCAAGACTTTACTGAGATACATTAGATTATGAGGGACATGATAGGATAACTTAGGACAGAATGATTCGCCTTGTCTGAGAATCGAAGACCAGAGAACATAATCTCAGAGTAAGTACTCACCTATTTAAGAAAGATGTTGAGGAATTTCTGTCTCTTCGAGCCGACTGAATATGTGAAAATATTTACTGCAGGCCGCTCTAGACATTGGCAGCTCAGTGTATCCAAGATTACACTGAGATTAGGGAGGGTGGTGAAAAAGGAAGGGGTGTGGCGTTGCTAATTAGAAATGGTATAATGGCTTCAGAAAGGCAGTTGGATGGGGATCTGCTTTGGAGGTAGTATGGGCTGAAGTCAGAAATAGGAAAGGAACAGTCACTTTGTTGTGTGTTTACTATAGGTCCGTCAATAGCAGCAGAGATGTGGAGAAACAGATTGGGAAACAGATTTTGGAAAAGTACAGAAGCCACAAGGTAGTCGTCATGGGCGATTTCAACTTCCCAAATATTGATTGGAAGCTGTTTAGATCAAGTAGATTGGACGGGGCGGTGTTTGTGCAGTGCTTCCAGGAAGCTTCTCTAACTCAGTATGTACATTTTACGACCAGAGGGGAAGCCATATTGGATTTGGTACTCGGTAACGAACCGGGACAAGTGATGGGCTTGTTAGTGGGTGAGCATTTTGGTGATGGTGACCACAATTCTGTGACTTTCACATTGGTTATGGAGAGAGATAGGTGCATGCAACAGGGTAGGTTTATCAATTGGGGGAAGGGTCAATTTCAATGCTGCAAGAAAGGATCTGAGGAGCATAAGTTGGGAGCATAGGATGTCAGAGAAGGATGTCATTGAAATGTGGAACTTTTTCAAGGAACAGATACGATGTGTCCTTGATATGTATGTACCTGTCAGGCAGGAAAGAGATGGTCGTGTGACGGAACCTTGGTTGACGAGGGAGGTTGAATATCTAGTAAAGAGGAAGAAGGAGGCTTCGATAAGGCTGAGGAAACAAGGTTCAGACAGAGCGTTGGAGGGATACAGGATAGCCAGGAGGGAGCTGCAAAAAGGGATTAGGAGAGCTAAGAGAGGGCATTAAAAATCTTTGGCGGGTAGGATCAAGTATAACTCAAGGCCTTTTATGCACATGTGAGAAACATGAGAATGAAGAGAACGAGTGTAGGTCCGATCAAGGACAGTAGTGGGAGACTGTGTATTGAGTCGGAAGAGATAGGAGATGTCTTGAATGAATGCTTGTTTTCAGTATTTACAAATGAAAGGGATCGTATTGTTGAAGAGGAGAGTGTGAAACGGACTGGTAAGCTAGAGGAGATACTTGTTAGCAAGGAAGATGTGTTGGGCATTTTGAAAAATTGAGGACAGACAAGTCCAGCGGGCCTGACGGGATATATTCTAGGATTATGTGGGAAGCAAGAGAGGAAATTGCAGAGCCGTTGGCAATTATCGTTTTGTCTTCACTGTCAATGGGGGTGGTACCAGGGGACTGGAGAGTGGCGAATGTTGTGGTCCTGTTCAAAAAAGGGAATAGGGATAAACCCGGGAATTACAGGCCAGTTAGTTTTACTTCAGTGGTAGGCAAAGTAATGGAAAGGGTACTGAGGGATAGGATTTATGAGTATCTGGAAAGACACTGCTCGATTAGGGACAGGCAGCACGGATTTGCGAGGAGTAGGTCTTACATTACGAGTCTTATTGAATTCTTTGAGGAGGTGACCAATCATATGGATGAGTGTAGAGCAGTGGATGTAGTGTACGTGGATTTTAGCAAGGCATTTGATAAGGTTCCCCATTGTAGGCTTATGTGGAAAGTCATGGGGTATGGGATGGTGGGAAATGTGGCCAGTTGGATAGAGAACTGGCTGACCGCTCGAAGTCAAAGAGTGGTGGTAGATGGTAAATATTCAGCCTGGATCCCAATTACAAGTGGTGTTCCGCAGGGATCAGTTCTGGGTCCTCTGCTGTTTGTAATTTTTATTAATGACGTTGTAGAGGGAGTCGAAGGGTGGGTCAGTGAATTTGCAGACATACGAAGATTGGTGGAGTTGTGGATAGTGAGGACGGCTGTTGTCGGCTACAAAGGGACTTAGATATGATGCAGAGTTGGGCTGAGGAGTGGCAGATGGAGTTCATCCCTGTCAAGTGTGAGGTTGTCCATTTTGGAAGGATAAATAAGAATGCGGAATAAAGGGTTAACGGTAGGGTTCTTAGTAAGGTGGAGGAGCAGAGGGATCTTGGGGTCTCTGCTCATAGCTCTTTGAAAGTTGCCACTCAGGTGGATAGAGCTTTTAAGAAGGCCTATGGTGTATTAGCGTTCATTAGCAGAGGGATTGACTTCAAGAGTCGTACAGGACCTTGGTAAGGCCACATTTGGAGTATTGTGAGCAGTTCTGGTCGCCTTACTTTAGGAAAGATGTGGAAGCTTTGGAGAGGGTGCAGAGGAGATTTACCAGGATGTTGCCTGGAATGGAGAATAGGTCGTACGAGGATAGGTTGAGAGTGCTCGACCTTTTCTCATTGGAAAGGCGATGGATGATGGGTGACTTGATAGAGGTTTATAAGATGATCAGGGGAATAGATAGAATAGACAGTCAGAGACTTTTCCCCCGAGTACAACAGAGTGTTACAAGGGGATATAAATTTAAGGTTAAAGTGGAAGGTATGGGGGGAATGTCGGGAAGGTTCTTTACCCAGAGAGTGGTGGGGGCACGGAATGCGCTGCCTGTGGGAGCGGCAGAGTCAGAATCATTGGTGACCTTTAAGCAGTAATTGGATATATACATGGATAGGTGCTTAAGCTAGGACAAATGTTCGTCATAACATTGTGAGCCGAAGGGCCTGTTCTGTGATGTATTGTTCTATGTTCTATGTTCTATGTTCTAAGACTGTGAGAAACATATTTTAATCAGCAAGGTATTCAAAGATGCTATTGCAGGAACTTGAATCTGAGGATTATCAGATCAGCTGCAATCACACTGAATGGTGAGAGCAGACTGCACAAGTTTAATTGACGACTTCTGCTCTTGCATCTTATTATCTTTCCTTTCTGGACTTTCAATTGGTTCTGTTTTTCCTTTATCAATGAATTTACTGGGCATTAGAAAAAGAAGATTTACAGTGCGAAGGCCAAAAAGCAAATATCACTTCAGTATCTGATGGTGTTGTCCAGTTGATTGTTGCCTGAATATGATTCGCTTTTGAACATGAAAGGGAAAAGCATCATTCACAGTGTGGAGAAACTGTACACGTGTTGTACGTGTGGGCAGGGCTTCACCAGATCATCTGCCTAGTCAGAACATAAATACAGTCAGACGAGGGAAAGACCATTCGTGTGTTTCGAGTGTGGGACAGAATTGACTTGATCCACTACGTTGTTATAACAACAGCAAGTCCGCATAGCGGAAATGTCTTTTAAGTGCCCTGAACGTGGGAAGCGGCTTAAAATCTCTGCAAATCTGTTGACCCATCAATATGTTGACACTGATGAGAAACTTCATTTGCTCCCAAACTGGGCCTGGATTAAAGTGGTTAATTGGACTCCCTGTGCACGCGCCATCTCACTGTGGGGAGAGGCTGTTCACCTGCACTGGTGTGGGAGGAGATTTTATGTGAAATCCAACCTACTGAAATAACAGCAAGTTCACAAGTGAACAAAGTGCCTGGTTTTTACTGTGCTTCATCGTGTGTTAAAGTCTCAACCAAAAGTTTTGGTTTGAATTCCAGCTTACTGTGGAGCTGATCCATAGAGTTTAATGTACAGGAAAGGATTAGAAGGTGACGGGGCAATGGCAGGGATATGGGGTTAGTCTGAATGCACATTTTGGTCGGAATGAGCCAGTTTGGACCAAAGGGTCTGCCTTTGTGCTTTAGGACTCTATGATTCTCACAACCATTGCTTGTCTCCCACTGAATGTCATATTGTACTTTCCCAATTCACTGGAGCGAACTTGACCCTCCACCCTGCAGGCTTCCCTGATGTTTGACAATCATGTTCAACATTCGATATTATATGCAGATGCCGTGTAAAATGCAACATATCAATTTCACATTTCCTGAGAACAAGATTATTAATTAGTCCTTCTGAGCACACATCACCAAATTCAAACTAACCTTGTCTCTAGTTTGGATTACAGCACACTCTTCCAGCTGCCTGATACACATTTCTGTAATTTATTATTCACAGCATTAGCAGTCACTTAGTTTATGCAGTTTAGATGTAACGTGAGATAATTCAGTATTACTGCAGCACCAACAATACCAATTTTCCACAGCATAAGATATACAAAATTTGCACGGCAGAACACTCCAATGCTTGTTTCTCATTGCTAAGATCCTCCCAAACCGATTCTGTGGGATCTGAGGGACAGGGTCGGTGACATTATTAGTGACAGACTTAGAGAAGACGTTCATTGAGGCTCACCTCGACGCTGAGATGATCTGAAGAAATGTCCAGGACGTTCTGTATCCTCGTTCTACCAGGATAAGTATAACCGTATTCTCTCTGTTCCCTCACACTCACTGTATATCTGTTATCGCACCTACCCACAAACAAGGCTTACGCTCTAGCTCCAAATAAAGTTCATGTACTTCCAATTTCACTGTTGAATTTAGCACCTTCCTTCCATCATTTTGTCTGTCGCCCATGCAATACACCCGCACCAATAACACCTTATGGATTCTGCACTGTGGACTGACTCCCTCCAGGCACCTCACCATTCAGCAACCCTCCCCCCCCCCCCACCACCTACAACAGTACGAACAGCTCATTCCCCACTTCCCTTTCTCCCCTTCCAGGATAAACAGCCTGGAACAAGACAGAAAGGGCCAAGCCGTGTGGTGGAGTGCCCGATATCCGTTCGCTTTCCCCCTCCCCTCTCCCCGCCATGTTGGCAGGACCCTTGCACGAGCTTGAGAGCACCGAGTGAATCGTATGGAGATTCTGTAATATCCACCTCCTACCAACTGAGTAAGAAGCAATGTTTTATGGTGGGCAGTTCTCACTTTAACCGCTCTGTCTTTTTCGCTACTTCTTTCCCTCTCAAAACAACAAATATCTCATTGCAGAAAGATGCAAACACAGAAATACTGAGAGACATATGTAAACACCACAATAGACTAACACTCACAGCACATGCAACGAAATGGACCCGCACACATGTAGAGGCATACAGAGACATACACAGTCACACACAAACAGACTTAAACAGATAAAACGCAGAGGCTAATACACGGAAGAACAAATGTATACACACAAATACACAGACACACAAACACATGAACAAACACACACGCACGCATGCAGATACACAGAAACGCAGGCACTTGTGTCTATAATCCAGAGATAGATAGGTTTTTGATGAATAAGGGTACCAAGGGTTACCGAGAGAAGTCACTAGAATGATGTTCAGAAACCTCTAAGCCAATATTAAATGACATTCAGCTTCGATGGACCGAATTGCCTAATTCTGCTCCTTTTTTTTAATGCTCGTGTGGTGTTATGCTATCTGGTATTCTCTTCCTGGGACAGGAGCGGAGAATGAGTTTAATACATATTTGATTGGAAAGAGTCAGTGGTAATGTTGGACAGGTTTAGGGGGCTGTATAGTCTATGTCTATTCCTAATTATTCTGTCCTTATGTTTCAAAAAAAGTGGCAATTTGATGTTAGTTTAAAACAGCATTAAAATAATGGGTCCTACAATGAAATAAGGACGTTTCTTTCCCTTTCGTGTTATGCAATCTGTGGTGCCCTTTTCCTCAGGGAGCAGTAAAGACGCGGTTTTTTAAGCTATTCAAGGCTGACCTCGAATGATCTTTCCTGGACAGGTGGGTCAATGTTTGTTGGGAACACACCAGAAGATGGTCAGAACATTCAGATCAGCCATGACCATTCTGAATGGTGCAGCCGAATGACCAACGTCTGCTCTGATCCATTCAGTTAGTCTGCAGACGTAGCAAGTGGGATGAAATGATGTTGTTTCTGGGAAAGGTTATCGGGTTTAATCGTAGCAATGTTTTACTGCATCTGGACAGCGAGACTGCAGATGCTGGAGGTCAGAGTCGATAAATGTTGCCATGGAAAAGCACAGCAGGTCATGCAGCATCTGAGGAGCAGGAAAGTCAATGTTTCGGGCATAAGCCCTTCATCAGCAATGTGCCCGAAACATGCCTCTCCTTTTCCCTGTACACACTTTCCTGGGAGGCCTATTGATAAGAAGCATTACCAGTTTAGGTATTGGATGCGAAATCTTTTTGACCCATACACGATTTTGTGAAAATATTTGCTGGATACATATTTTATGTTGTTAGGGTGTTTGAAACTACAGAATAAGTGTTAAGAATAAAATGTGTTGATTGATAAAAATGCTTAGGCGTGTACTGCACCTTTTAAAGAGAGTAAAAGTTGGCAAGGACTTAACAAACACAGAGCGTGCTGAATTTTTTTTAAAGTAACATTTGACTGAAAGAAACAGTTGAATTGAGTGCTATGATATACAACAAATTCGATTTTGGCCGATCAGTTTAACTTAAGCCCCAAGAAACCAAAATCCAAATGAATTTGAATTTTAATGCTATAAAACCAATGAGACATTCTGGTGTTTTGTGGTGTGAACAGTTAGCCAGGGCGGCAAAAAGCACTAATAAATGCAGACTGCCCGCAGAATCGCACTTTGAAAGGTACCTTTTTGTCTGAAATTTGTGCAGTTGAAGACCGAAGAAAAGACACGGGAAAACCTACAGATGAAGATTCACAGGAGAATCGACATAACTCGCTGGGGGTTTTGAAGTTCAATTTTTTTCTGTAAATCTTAATCGGGTGGTTTTATTGGATCAGTACATTGCTGTAGAGTGGGAAGTAGATAAACTGATCAGACCAGGATGAGTACAGTGTAGAAAGTTGTTGTTTAATGTTCTCTTTTTATTTCTTGGAGTTAAAGAATAAACTATTATTGCTTTCGATAGATAGTGGGATTTGGTCGTTCTTTGTCACTCACACTTTTACAGACTATGAAGCGAGGTGATTTTTTTCAGTGTGTCTGGTTTAAATTAGCACAAGGGCTTCACACTCTGTCGTAACATTGATTTTAACGCAGATATAATGAAGACATCAATCGATTTCTTAAAATTATGCAGACACATGTAAACATGCCATGAAATTATGCAGCTGGGATTTTGTTTTTTTTTGCTCAGAAAAGGTACTGTGTACAACAGTAGTAATGATGCATTTGTATATAGGATCTTATCATCCATTGCAGAGAATTTTCAAGGAAATCACACGTGGTCCTTTTTGGTGTTCAGTTGGCATTATTGCATAGTTTAACACAGGGAGGGATAAAAATGTTACCTGCCACAGAAGCAGCAGCCCCGTGCCCCCCTCTCTCAATTTCTTCCACCTGACAAGAGAAAAAAAATCCTGCGTCATCTTTACCAATCGTGTAGGTTTCCTGATGAAAGATTCTTTGGCATCTTTCCACTATCTGACGTAAAGTGAATGGAACCAAATCCAACTGTTCCGGGGAGATAGCCCATTACAAGCAGCTTGTGTGAGTGGAAGGACTTCAGAGGACCGAATAACATTTGGGACATTCTGTCATCTTTCCATATGTTAAGAGTTCAGCTATTAAAGAACTCTGGAAAGCTTTCTTTTTTGTTTTGTCTTAAAATGTGTGTGTTCATGTGTGCATGCAGCGGCACGTTTGTGTGTTTGTCGCATTTCTCTAGAAGGTGAGCCAGACTGACACTTATATCATTGGCCTTATCACTAAACTTTGGAATTTCTTGTAACCAGTGGAGGAGTGTGACTGCAAAAGGAATCAGTGACCCTGTAACATTGGTTGGAACTCGAATGAGAAATTACGAAAGAGCTGTAAAAGTGGGAATTCCCTCTCCCAGAAGTATGTGATGTCTAGGTGTTTGTATTGAACAGAGAAAAGAATGAATGGAAATGGTGCATTCAGAAAAGTGCTTTTAAGACCACAACCAGATCAGCTACGAACTTAGTACCTGGGACAGCAGTGGCAAAGTGGTTAATGACCTACTCCTGCTCCTCACTCAAATGTTCCAATGTTCTATTCAGCCCCGCACAGGAACAGATGGAGGCCACTTGCACCAAATACCTGGTTCACAGTAATATAGGATATCATTCAGTTCCTCCAGATTGACACACACAGTATGGTGTGGGTTGGAAAATGCTATTGGGTAATACAAGCTGGGTTTGAAAGACGCCTCTGGTCTCTTTACAGAGTGTTTCCGTTCTGCAACCTGCGGTTCATTTGTTGGTCATGTAGTGGACCCAGATTACAGCCCAGATTGAATACAGCCCACAAACATCACTCAGAGATGATACACAAAATAATTTGCGCTCTCTGACTGCAACATTCAGGAAAATTACAACCATTAACTTTCCATATACAAGATATCAGAACATAAGGAACAGGATGAGGTAATTCGGCCAGTCAATCCTGCTGTGCCATTATACACCATGATCGCTGATCCACTGTTGGTAGCAATTCCATTCAATTCCCAATTCTTCACACCCTTCAACAAAATGATAGTAGGCAAAAACCAATCTACCTCCACTGTAACTACTTTCAGTGATCTAGATCCCGAACTTTCTCATCCAGATACCTCCTGACATGCATTACCCTCTGTGAGAAGAACACACTCCCCACCCAGACACAATAACCTATTGATGAGTTCAAAAGAGGTGAACCCAGGAGCCCAGCTAAGAGTGGCAGACCCTGATATGAAGGCCGGAGTTGACTCAGTATGGTATCAAGGAACACTGACTAAATTAAATTTAGTGGGCATCAGCCACAATATCTCTTCTGGTTGGGGTCATCCATAGCACAACAGAAGATATGCGTGATTTGTGGACATCAATCCTTTCAGTTCCAGTGCATCACTTCGGGAGATCCTTCGGGGAGCTTCCTTAGCACAAACAGCTCCTGCTGCTGCATCAATCCTTTCCACCACCATAAGATCAGAAGTTGTGATGGTCACTGAAGATCATACAATATTCAGGACATTTTGTACACTGTCAGCTCCTGAACCAGTCTGCGTCCATATGCAGCAACACCCGGACAACATTCAGGCTTGTGCTGTTAAAGTGCCGGTAACATTCATATTACAGCACAGCCAGATACTGCACATTTCCACAGTTAAAATAGGAGCTCATTCAGCATCTCAATGTGATTTCACCCGGATATGAGGAAGTAATTCAGGCCATCGAAACGAATGAACAAGAAGAGGGGCAAACCATTCAACCCTTCTGCCTGGTCCACAAGAAAAGAAGCAGTCTCGTCAGTGCATCTAACTGCTAAACAGGAACGTGAAAAGTCCAATTAGACCCTTGAGCGTGTTCCATGCGACCTGGACAAGAAAATTCATCCCCTCAAGGGCTTATGCAAAAAAAGGAGGATGTCATTGATGCTCCAACGTGACAAACAAAAGGAGCAGAGACTGCACTCAGAGACGGCTCCATGATGTTCCTCGTAGCCCCATTGCATGTGGAACGTGTGCCATTTTAACATAGTTTCCTGGCAGTGAGGAGAGAAGCCAAATATTTTGTGCGAAGTCTCAAGGAGACATCTACCCCCTACGAGAAGACAGACTCATGTTCTCCATCCAGGACAGAAGCTGTTGGGAATAGTTAACTGTTTTAGAGTGAAAGTATTTTGGCTGCTGTCGGGATTGTGGATAACATGACGTTCTGGGCAGAATCACACATACCGAATGCACTATATTATTGTCGGAGACTGTATTCAAACCCTGAACCTGTCTCTGTCAATCGACATGGAGAGTGGGGCGGAAGTAGGAGAAACGCTCTCAGAGGCACTTAAACTATCGAGAATTATAACCCGCGATAAAAAAAACAATGGAATTTATCATGTTCTTAGTGTCTGTTTAGAACATAATGAGTGATTGTCCATTCCCCTCAAGTTCCAATGCAATTACCTCTTATTCTGTCACAGAGCTACAGATTAATCTTCACTCACTCCTCATGGTACCATGACCCCAGTGATTAGTCAATTGACACTCTTTCACACTCTCTCTGTGACGAGGAGATCATTCCCTATAAAGGAGAGAAAATCTGCCCACAATACCCTAAATACTGCCTCAACAACACTCTCTGGGATAATCATAATAATTCCCTTCCCTCGCGTTGCCGTGAGGGAAACCCCAGTTTCTTTCCTGTGGTGTTTAAAAGCCATTCCTTCTCTATGCCCTGAGACTGACGTGAAATTTACAAGTTCCTTCCGTCTGTACATCAACATCAATAAAGCCAACACCAGAGATGGAGATGAACATCACTCTTGTGAAGAACTTCAAAGATATAGAATACACCTAAAACAAGGAATGGTCACCTACCCCAATGGAAATGAGCTGTCGGAATATGGTAAACAGGCAGAGGGAGGAGCTATCTTTCCTTTGTTCTTCCCTCACGGGATGTGTGCAGCCCTGGTCAGACCAGCATGTTATACCGATCTGAAACTGAGTGGCTGGTTCAGCTGTTCCACAGGACAGTAAAGAGTAAACTACATTGCTGTGGGATTGCAGTCACACGGAGACCTGTCCAGGCAAGGATGACCCATTGTCTTCTCATAAGGACATGAGGCAAGTAGATGGGCTTTTTCTCACAAATGATAATGGTTTCATTTTAATTATATCAATTTCTTTCATGAGATGTCAATGGATTATTATTCGATGGCAGTAGGTTAAGCGTCATTGACTTGAGTACTATACGCTGTCTAACATCTGACAGATTCTGTGCAGAGAACAAGTTAAACATCTCAAATGCAATTATTTTGTAGTGGACACGTGGTTTGAAGAGATTTGAAGAAACAGCTGTATTGGATTTAACAAAAACACAAACGATGGTTCATTCAGGAATTGCACTGAGGCTGAGGAGACAACTGGGATATCATAATGGTGGTATTGGACAGGATTGGTGGGTAGGGAGGATATGGAAATGCAAATTTTGCAGGACAGAAAGGATTATGGAGTTTGAATTCCTTCTCGCATATCAGAGAGTAATTTGTAAATAGTAATTTGCTTTATATATTTTATAAGGAAACGAATTTTTGATTGGAACGGAAGACATTGATTGCCATTTCCTAATATTTATATATCATGAGCAGAAATTCAGTTCAACCCAGTTTAACAGTCAAAGAGAATGACTTACTAGGAACACCAACTATAGTGAGGATGGGATAGTAACCACCTTGAATAATCCAAAGGATTTCCTGGATTCGCCATGCTAATGATATCCAAGGATGAGAAAGAAAGTAAAGATCAAAGGATAAACTCATTTTCATTGTTGGAACATTCAAGTCTAATGTTCACAGATTCTGATCCATTGTTGGAACATTCGAGTGTAATGTTCACAGATTCTGATCTCTCCTCCCTTCCCTTTGGAGCTGCTGATCCCTGTTAGTGCTGTCGGTGATACTCCCTCTCACACTATGGGATAATACATTGGCAGAGCCCATTTATCGTTTAACGATGGAAACCCTCCACTGGGATAATTAGAATCCACAGAGATTGAAAATAATCACAGTCGGTGAACAATTAGCTCCAGTTAAACCCTTTCAATTCAATATTAATTTTTATTAAAATTCAAAATAACGTTTAAATTTTTCACAGTCAGCATGGGATATGTTGGAGTGGTGGAGGTAAGGGATGTTGGAGATGGCAGATTGTTTGTGTGTAATCATTCAATCTGCCTTGGATATGAGAGCAATGACAGAGAATTGTTGGAACATAAATGAGTTTCTCGATTTATCAATGGAAATTATAGCGTGAAATTATTGATCAGTGATTATATTGATGAATTAACTTTTATAGCCCAAAATCTGATGGGAAAATGTGCTTAGGAAAACATGGATTATAACGGGAAAATTGCATGGATATGTTAATAGAGAATTGTACGTGACAAATACAATTCAGATTGTTATTTGAGGATGAGAAGGGGCAAGTAAGGGTCTTGCTGTTGATGTTATTGATGTCAATGAACTCTGATAAAGTAACGTTTATTAGACTTCAATTACTGTATGATTATGACATGGGGAGGAGACAGAAATCAGAGAGAATTGGAGAAAATAGCTGCTGCGACTGGAGGGAGAGATAATGATATTGCCAGTCATCAGTATTGGAATGTGTCTCTTTATAAATCATTAGGTCAGAATCATGATGCAGCTATAGTAAGGGATGAGGACAGCCAACATTAACCATAAGACCAGAAGACATAGGAGCAAAAATGTGGCCTTTCTGCCCATTGAGTCTGCTCCGCCATTTGATAATGTCTGTTAAGCTTCTCAACATCACTCTCCCGCTTTCTCCCCATATTTCTTGGTCTCCTTGACAATCAAGAACCTATTGAGCTCAGTCTTAAATATACATAATGACCTGGTCTCTCCAGCTTGTGTGGCCGTGAATTCCATAGATCCCTGAATCGCTGGCTGAAGAAGTTTCTCCTTATCTCTGTTCTAAAAAGTCTTCCCTTTATGCTGGGATCTCGAGTCCCAGTCTCTCCTATTAATAGAAACATTTTTCCAACATCCTGTCTGTCCACGTCATTCAGTATTTGGTAAGTTTCAATTAGATGCCCCAGATAATTCTAAACTCCATCAGATACTGACCCAGAGTCCTCAAATGTTACACATATGTCAAGCTGTACATTGTACAACCATTACTATGAATCTTCTCTGAACATCCTGCAGTATCAGTACATCCTTCCTGAGATAAGGGGCCCAAAACTGCACACAATGCTCCAAATGTAGTCTGACCAGAGCCTTATACAGCCTCAGAAGTATATCCCTGTTTTTATATTCAAACCCTTTTGAAATGAATAGCTTCATTGTATTTGCTTTCCTTACTACTGACAACCTGCAAGTCTACCTTGAGAGACTCCTGGACTAGAACTCCCAAGTCTCTGCACTTCAGACTTCTGATTTTACTCTTAATATTGAAAATAGTCCATGCCTCTTGTCATTCTGGCAAAGAGCACGACCACACACTTTTGCACACTGTACTCTATTGACCAGTTCTTTACCCAATCTCCCAAACTGCCCACATCCTTCTGCAGGCGAAGGTGAGGACTGCAGATGCAAGAGATCACAGCCCAAAAGTGTGGTGCTAGAAAAGGACAGACAGTCAGGCAACATCCGTGGAGCAGGAGGTGCGACGTTTCAGACATAAGCTCTTTGTCAGGCTTGAGGAGGGTGGGCGCAAGGGTGCTGAAAGATAAATAGGAGAGGGTGAGGCTGGGGGCATGGTAGCGTGGAACGCGATAGTTCGCCGAATTTGGATTGTGATCGTGAAGGACAGGGAAGATGGAGAGATTGGACAATTCAAAGGGACAGTGCAAAGTTGGAGTGTTCGATGTGAGATAAGGTGGGGAAGGTGAGATGAGGAAATTGGTGAAATTGACATTGATACCGTGTGGTTGCACGGTCCCAGGGTTTATAGATGAGATGTTGTTCCTCCAGGTGTTCGGTGACTTGGGTTTGGCAGTGGAGCAGCCCCAAGACTGGCATGTCTTTGGCGGATTGGGAGGGAGAGTTTAAGTTTTCGCCCACAGGATGGTAGGGTCATTGTGTGTGTGTGTGTGTGTGTGTGTGTGTGTGTGTGTTTGTGTGTGTGTGTGTGTGTGTGTTTGTGTGTGTGTGTGTGTGTGTGTGTGTGTGTGTGTGTGTGTGTGTGTGTGTCCCAGTGATGCTCCCTGAAACGTTCCAAAAGTTGTCACCTTGTCTCCTCAATGTAAAGGAGACAGGGAACAATGGACAAAGTACAATGTCTACGGGGTGTGGAAGGATCCTTTGGGGCCTTTGATGGAGTTGAGGGGGAAGATGTCGGCGCGCGTTTAACACAACTTGGGTTGGCAAGGGAAGGTGCTGGGAGTGGATGATGGCTTGGTTGGGGGTTTGGGGCGTGGATCTAATGAGTGAGTTGGGAGGGAATGATCTCCACAGAATGCTGATAGGGGTGGGGAGACAAATATATCTCTGGTGGTAGGGTCTGACTGGAGGTGGCAGAAATAGTTGAGGATGATGATTCTATCTGGAGGTTGGTGGGGTGGAAGTTAAGGACCATGGCGGTCTATCCTTGTTATGGTAGGAAGGGTGGGGTTCAAGTACAGAGGTTTGGGACGATGAGGAGAATCGGTGGGGCAACTTTCGCAAGCTCACTAACTATTCAATGCTATCTAACCCTCTTCATATCTTTGTACTGTCTGAACATCACGCTGTCGGTGGCATGGTGGCTTAGTGGTTAGTACAGTGTCAGGGACACAGGTTCGATTCCCACTTCGGGTTAATGCTAGTTTGGAGGTTGTGTATTCTCCCCATATCTGTGTGGGTTCCCTGCGAGTGTTCTGGTTTCCTGCTACAGTCCAAACATGTGCAGATTAGGTGAATTGCCCAGATATTACGTTATTATTCAGCAGAAAAATGGGTCTGCTTGGATTACACTTCGGAGGGTCGGTTTTGGACTTATTTTGCGAAAAGGCCTGTTTCCACACTCTAGTGATTCTAATACTAAACATTAGCCAAAGTGCCATCTGTTCCTTCATCTAATTCGTTAGCTGTATAAGGTGAAATTTGGTGCTCCCAACACTGAGCCTTGTGGCAATGCTTGTCACTGACTGCCATCGTGAGATGGCACATTTTACGCTTACTCTCTGCTAGCTTCAATCGATGCTAGCACGTTGCCTCTGACACCATGGGTCCCCTTTCTCTATAACCTCCAGTGTAGCAATTTGTCAAAGGATGTCTTGAGGTGTAGGTAGATAATATCCATTGGCTCTCCTCACCTGCTCAGTACTTCCTCAAAACATTCTCGTATGTTTGTCAGGCATGACTGCCCCTTGATGAAACCAGGCTAACTCTGCCCTATTTTATCATCTACATCCAAGTATTCAGAAATCCCATCCTTCATGATGGATTTCAGAATCTTACCCACAACTGAGGCTAGGTTAATCAGTCTGTAATTTTCTGTCTTCTGCCTTACCCCCTTGTTAAACGGGGTGACACGTTAGAGATTTTCCAGTCCACTTTGCCCTTTCCTGATTCTAGTCATTCCTGAAAGATCACAACTAACGCTTGCACTACACCTTCAGCTATCTCCCTTACAAGGCTTGGGTGTAGTCCCTCTGGTCCAGATAATTTATCTGCATTCTGGCTGTTCAGTTTTCTAACCCATTCTCTTTGGTGATGACCACCATACTCTGTTCTTCCCCTCACTCTGTTGATTTTTTTGGGAAAGTAATCCTGTCTTCCACTGTGAAGACTGACGCAAAGTTCCTCAGCCATTCCTTTGTTCCCCACCACGACCTCTCGGGCATCATTTCCAACATCTACTTTTGCACTTTATATATCTAAGTGGCTAGCTTACCTCCTTCGTTAATTTTCTCCCTCCTGAAACATTTTTGTTGCCCTCTGTTGGTCTTTATAAGCTTCCCAATACTTTGGCTTCAAACTGCCCTTCACAACATTATATTCTTCTCTCCTTTGCTTTGTTGCTGTCCATAACTTCCCGCGTCAGCCATGGTTGCCTCATCCTCCCTGTACCATGCCTCTTTGTCCTTGCAATGTATCTCTGCTGTGTCTCCTAAATTACTCTTAGAGCCTCCTGCCATTGCTGTCCTTCTCTCTTTTCTGCAAGGCTACTCTCCCAGTCAATTCTACCCAACTTCTCCCTTATGCCTCTGCAGTTGCCTTTATTCAGCTGAAGTACTGTTGCCTCTGATTCTATCTTCTGCTTCTCAAATTGTAGTATAAATTCAATCATGGTATGATCGCTGCTTCCGACGGCTTGCTTCAATTTAAGATCCCTTATCTAGTCTGCCTCTTCGCACAACACTAAATCCAGTATTGCCTGTTCCCTCATGGATTGCACCACAAGCTACTAAAAAAAAATCTTGTACACATTTCATGAATTTCTTTTCTTACAATCCACTACCAATCTGATTTTCCCATTCCCCCCTGAATATTGACATCGCCCATGATCACTGTAACATTACTTTTCCTACACACCTTTTCTATCTCCTGATATATCTGATGGCCCACCGCCTCACTACTGTTTGGAGGCCTGTATAAGACACCAACTGTCGTTGCTTTAACATTGTGCTTCCTCAATGTTACATATGCAGATGCGATACCATCTGACCCGATGTTGTTTCTTGCTATTGATTTAATTTGATTTCTTACTGTTAAGGCAACCCCAACTCATCAGCCCACCAGCGTATCTTTTGGATAGGTTGCATATCCTGGAATATTTAGCTCCCAATCCTGATCCCCTTGCAGCTATATCTCCGTGATGCCCATCACGCCATACCTGCCATTGTCGATCTGGGTCACGAATTCATTTACCCTATTCCTCATACTTCATGTATTCAGATATAACGCTGTCAGTCCTGTATTAACCATCCCTCCTCTCATTGTCATTCATATTCCAGTGTGCTTGAAGTTTATTTGTTAATCATTTCTAGATACTCTATCCTATTTATGTCTGTGATGGAGATTTTAATAATCTATCCTGAGTTCTGCACTCTTACCTCCTCTTTTAATTCAGGTTTCTAATTACCCCTATAACTGATTCCCGTTCCCCCACTCCTATTCCATTTACATCTCTGTCTATCGCCCTATTTAAGCGATTCATTCAGACTCTGGTCCCAACATGGATCTGATAAAGGTTGTCCAATCAGAACAGGTCCTTTCTTCCCCAAAAATGATATGCGTTTATTCAACACAAAATACAGGGTCACAATGATTTTCTGGACAAACCAAAATATGAAATGTACAAAGAGATAAGATTGTTCAAATACCCTCATGATATCGAGCGATATGAAGTGAAATGTGGATTACTAAACCATGGAAGTGGGGTGCAAACCTTTTCAGTCATTACTTGACCCATAGCTGAGATGCTGATTTCCCCTCTGACAGTGATCCCCCTCACTGAGATTCTCTGGCTCAGTCACTCGCACAGTGTCTCAGGAGGTTATCAGTTCTGCTACCATTGGCACAGTCTATTTAAATTAATCCACCTTCTCTCTGGAGCCAGTCAATTGGGCTATTGGATTCTGTTTAGCTGTCAGCCACTCAACTCTGTGATATTATAGAAGATAAATGATCTGGGATCACCACCAGTATCACCATGGTGCTCACAGGGTATGGCTCCCAAACAAAGAGCTTTTGGTTCAGGGGAAATGTTGAAATAAAACTTCCATGTTCTGTCTATGTCTCCTCATGCTGTCTCCTGATCTACCTAATTTCATCCCCATTTCACACCCCTTCATTTCTCACTCACTCTGTCACTCCGTTTTCTCTCCTCTCTGCTCATCTCCCTTCACATCCTTTCTTTCTATTTCATTCTCTCTCTCTCTCTCTCTCTCTCTTTCTCTCTCTCTCTCTCTCTCTCTCTCTCTCTCTCTCTCTCTCTCTCTCTCTCTCTCTCTCTCTCTCTCTCTCTCTCCAATAACTCTCTCTGCTTTCTGATTGCATAGTTGGCGAGCTCGTGAATGTACGAAGGACTGAATGACTTCCATCTGTGCTCTATTAATTCTGTGGTGCTCTGACCCACAATAAAATTATTCGGTGCCTGTAGAGACAATCTGATTCAGTGAAGGACACAGGTCACAATCATCCATTATCTCTTTCTGTTCTCTGGTATACGGCGACATCGAAATATCTATTCAAATAAAATAGATTGAAATTCGAACAGTCGAGAGGACGTTCGCCAGATGATATTGCAATCAGGACTTAATAAACAGTTGCCACATACAAAATGTGGATTTGCCTGATAGCTACTCCTCCCAATTAACACTCCCTAGCTGCTGCCTGATACTGACATAACTTGCCTTACTCCAATTCCATAGCTTCTCAAAAGGTCCTGATTTATCCATGTTCTTAGCTATCTTAAAACTGAAGGAGTTTACAAAATGATTCCACAATGCTGTCGCTCTGAAATGTCAGTCACCTGTCCAGGCTCATTAGCCAATAAGAGGTCCAGTATGGCCCTTCCTGTAGTGGACTACCCACATACCAATTCAAGTAACCCGCTTGGATGCACCAAATTCTGCCCCGTCTCAGCCAATTGCTCTAAGGGAGTCCCAGTTAATATTGGGGATTTTGAAGTCAATCACTATGACAACTCTGTTTTCATTACACCTTTCCATAACTGGTCCACACATTTGTTCTCAAAGTCTCAGTGGCTGTTGAACGGACTATAGTATAATCCGAACACAGTAATTGCATCAATCTTATTTTTGTGCTCTACTCATTTTGCCTCAGTGGATGAGCCCTCCAGAGAGTACGACCTCTCTGAGTGCAAATGCAACATGATCCCTGATTAGTAATATAGCTCCTCCACCTCTTTTACCTTTCTTTATATCTCTCCTAAAACAACAATACCCTGGAATGTTGAACGCCCAGTCCTGTCCCTCTCCAAACTAAATGCCTGTATTAGCTGCAACATCATGGTCCCACGTATTGAATCAGGCTGGAAGCTCATCTGCCTTACCCATAACAATCATTGCGTTGACATAAAGACACTTCAGCCCAGTGCCATCAGATCCTGAGTCGAAAGGATATACACAAGAAGGACGGGATGGACCTTAATTGGCAGCCATCTCCGATATGTGGATCATTGGGATTTGCAGGTCGGAAGGATGTTCGCAAGAAGAACGGGATGGGCCTGAACTGGCAGCAATCTCCTGGCAAGCAGGTTTGCTGTTGTCAAACAGGAGGGTTTAAGCTACTGTGGTCGTTGGGGGGAGGGGGGAACAGTGGGAACCAGAGCTGTCGGTCCACAAGTACACGACTGAGGCGGGGTTGGTGACTAATCCCAGTACAGCTAAGACCAACAACAAACAGACAGAGGTTACTGAACACAATGAGCCTGGCAGTCTGAAGTACACTGATTATAATGTGAGGAGTATGACAGGTAAGACGGGTGAAATTGGAGTTTGGGTGAGTATATATCACTGCTATGTTAATATTATAGATATTTGTTTGAGAGAGGGACTCGGGAATCCCAATGATACATATATCGGAAGTGCTGCCTCCTCTACCAGTTCTTTCCCCATGTATTTAACTCTACCTCCATCCTATTCCTCACCTCATTGGCACATTGAATAATCTTGTCGCTTGAAAATGTACATATCATTTCAGCACAACTCCGGCATTGCTTTCTCTTTAAAATGGACAGACTTGACAATAAATACTTAAGAGTGAGTTCATTAACTGGGAAAGAGGAGTCCTCTGAATCAGTCCAGTGATGACAGGATCTGATATCTAATTCCTCCACCAAACCTGCTTGACAACGACCTCCAGTTTTCCAGAGCGGCGGGGAGAGGAGGAGGAGTGAAGCGAGGACTGCTGGGAAGGTTAGGGCTTAATTTATATCTTGGCTGTTGTTATACCGAGATATTACACGTATATCTCCCTAACGCCCCCCTCCACTAACCAGAAGAAAACGATCCTGTAAGGTAAGGCTTTTATATCTTATCCATCTTTTTCATTTATTTAAGTGCATTGTTTGGTTTTAGTTAGTTCATATAAAGGTAAGCTTACAATGGCAGGGGACCTCAGACGCGTCGCATGTGACTATTGCTTGATGTGGGAGCTTAGGAACGTGTCTGTCGTTCCTGACTCTTACACGTGCATGAAATGTGTCCAGCTGCAGCTGTTGTTTGACCGCATGATGGCCCTCGAGCTGCGGATGGACTCACTGTGGAGCATCCGCGATGCTGAGGAGGGAGTGGATAGCACATTTCGTGAACTGGTCACACCGCAGGTTAGGATTGCTGAGCGAGACAGTGAATGTCTCCAGCTACCACATGATGAAGAAATAACACGCCCCAGACCCACCATCGTTATTGTCTTTAGCTAGTGCTGAATTTGTTTTTTTTTATTTTTAAATGTTTTTATATCTCTACTTAAGCAACTTGTAACCAATAGATGAACAAAATTCAATTTAAGGCAGATTCATTTTTCGCAGAGTCCCAATTAGCCAATCAAATCACATCCTTCCTTGTCAAACTTGCACATTATCATCTGAAAGAATTCTGGCAGACTTGTCAGCGAGACCTCTCCTTGACGAAGTCATGCTGACTCAGCCCTATTTTACTATGCACCTCCAAGTACTGCATTACAAGGGCCCAGTTCTGCAGCGAAATATCCGAGGCCAAGCCATCTCCAGCTGCTTCATCAATGTCCTTCCCTCCATTATAAGTTCAAAAGTGGGAATGTACAATGACAAATGTGCAATAAATACCACCCACAACTCCTCAGGTTAAATTTACCATAGCACAATCCATTAGAGATTGGGCAACTTTAGATTTAGTCCAAGTAATGAGAAAGTCTAATTGCTAGGCCCCAAGGGATCCTTCCATATCCACCACAAATTCACCTGCACCTCCACACATATCATTTACTGCATCCGCTGCAACCGATGTGGCTTCCTCTATATTGGGGAGACAGGCCGCCTATTTGAGGAATATTTCAGAGAACACCTCTGGGACACCCGGACCAATCAACCCAACCACCTCGTGGCTCAGCACTTCATCTACCCCTCCCACTCCACCAAGGACATGCAGGTCCTTGGACTCCTCCATCGCCACACCATAGCAATACGATGGCTGGAGGAAGTGCACCTCACCTTCCGCATGGGAACCCTCCAACCACAAGGGATGAACTCAGATTTCTCTAGATTCCTCATTTCCCTTGCCCCCACCTTGTCACAGTCCCAACCCTCGAACTCAGCACCACCTTCCCAACTTGCAATCTTCTTCCTGACCTCTCCGCCCCCACCCCCACTCTGGCCTATCACCCTCAACTTAACCTCCTTCCACCTGTCGCATTTCCAACGCCCCTCCCCCAAGTCACTCCTCCCTACTTTTTATCTTAGCCTGCTTGGCACACTTCCCTCATTCCTGAAGAAGGGCTCATGCCTGAAACGTCGATTCCCCTGCTTCTTGGATGCTGCCTGACCTGCTGCGCTTTTTCAGCAACACATTTTCAACCTAAATTATTCACAAGGTTTATAAATAAAACATGCAGAGCTGGCAGATAATATGTAAAAGTTGAGTTCAGCTCTGTGTTCAAAATGCTACTTCAGGCTCCCTCAGAATTGACCTTAATTACATCACTCTGTGCATTCCCCAAAATAAGAACAGCAAGAGGTTGTCCCACTATTTCCATCGCTGTGAGTATCATGTGGTGAGGAATACAATCTCCAAGGTTACACAGCATCCTGGCTTGAATCAATATCATTATCCCTTCACTGTCACTTGTTTAGAATTCTGTGGCTCTCTTTGAAACATATCAGTTGGTTGTCCCTGCACCACGAGGATCACTGGAGTTCACCACCATATTCTGAATGGAAATTAAACATAGGCAATAAATGCTGGTCTTGCTAACGTAATTCACCTTACAAGAACAATTGACAGGAATCTGCTCTATTAAAGGCATCCATTCTAACCTATCTGATTTCTAACGCAGTTTTAATGAGGCTTTTACTTTGACCTAAGCATCTGATCTTTCTGTAACTCCATGAAACTTGCACGAGTGCTTTCGCAGTGCTGATTCAAAATCACATTTGTAAGGTGTGCTCATCATTCTGAAAGGGAGAGACTGTTTGCAGTTGAGAATGCTTTCATTATTTGTCAGTATCTAAAGGCAATAGCAACGAAGAAACTAAGATCAGGAGTAAATGACTGGACAACTTGAACCAAGTCTGCCATGTGATAAGATCATGGATGATCTGATTGTGGCTATGCCCTATAACTTTAATTTATAATTCATAGCCGATAAACTGTCTGACTGTGTCTTAAGAATACTCAATGTCTCACCTTCCATCACTCTCTGGGATGGAAGTTCCCACAGACGCAGAACCCTTTAAGATAGTTAAAACAATCACCAACTCCTTCACTGGGATACTCTCCAGTTTCCAGGAGGCCATCCATGTCTGTAAATCTCTTGCACAAATTTAAATATTGTTTCAGCATTCAACTTGAATAGACTACTCATAATATGATGGGTTTAAAAGGGATCATGCGTCATTTGCCTAAACCCTAACTGATCCAAGGCCAATTTGACAATGATCTTCCAGAGATAAATGCTCCTCACAGGAATCAGTTGAGTGAATCTTCTCTGGACTGCTTTTCATGTCATTGGGCCCTCAGCTCTCCTAATGTGGTCTCACCGTACCCTACAAAACTGTAGAATATCTTCCCTACTCCTGAATGTATTCTCTTTCAAAAGGTTTGATAGTTTTTATTGGCTCCCTATGATGTTCACGCAATGTGTTTTTTTTTTGTTATCCAGGTGCCTGATTCTTCTGTGCCTCAGCTTTGCAATCTCTCCATTGGATTATTGCACTGTTTTTCATTCAAACCACCAATCTATTCAAACACAGACTCATGTTTCCTGCTGTGCCCCATATACCAATATAGTTCTTCACTTGACCCACTTCGAACTCTCTATAATATAATGAAGTGGAGGTCAACATCCATCTGATAATTAAAAGCAATGCACCCAGCGAAGAGAGTGTGACAAGTGATGTAACCCACCTCCTTTTTGACAACCCAGTTTGTTATAAAGGAATGGTTCAATGAAATGGAATCCTTTCACGCATTCTGTAATTAACAAGTACTATTTGCTTGTTTAGGGGTGACACCGTGGCTCAGGGGCTAGCACTGCTGCCTCATAGTGCCAAAGACCCAGGCTTGATTCCAAACTTGGGCAACTGTCTATGTGGAGTTATCACATTCTACTCGTGTCTGCGTGGGCTCAAACACGTGCTCCTGTGCCCTCTCCCAATCCAATGGTGTGCAGGTTACTTGAGTTGGGCATGCCAAATTGCCCATTGTGTTCACGGATGTGTAAGTTAGGTGCGTTAGTCAGGGGTAAATATAGTCAATAGTGTAGAGGAATGCATCTGAGTGGTTTACTCTTTGGAGGATCAGTGTGATCCTTGTTTGTCCGAAGGGCCTGTTTCCCTACTCTACGTATTCTATGATTCTAACTTTAACAGTGACCAAATCACTAACAAACTGAACAATCAGTCTGTAACTAATTACGTTTTCTGGAAAAAAAAGATTTTCCTGATTTGCGGTTTCACTAATGCGGATTCCACTCATAAATCCAGTATTACTAAGAGTAAAATTAAAACTTAGTCTGTCAACGTTCATCGAGTATGGACTGTCTTGAAATTTCTGTATCTTATTCCCTCGTCTTTCTCTGTCTGAAATGCCTTCTCAGTTGTTTTCTGGTTTTAAGAATATTTGCTCAGCGTGTTGTGCACCTTTATTAATGGATAGAGCTTTTTAGGCTGAGCATGGAGATTTTTTGTGAGACCCCAATATTTCATTCATGGATGACACTTCCCTGTCATCGTTTTTTCAGCTAGCAGTGGACTCTCCCCCTCTGTCCAATTGCCTCTCTGTTATATATATATCTCCTTGACATAAAAAAATCTTAGTATATGATTGGTTTCATATTATTAACACTAAAATGGATCCTTAATCTCCAAGTGCCGTTTTAAGTTAATTGGCAGCATTTGAACTGTTGCCTGGATAGAAATGCTGCTTGGGCCTGAAAACTGAACGGGTTTGTTCTATTCCGTCAATTTGGGCACCTGCAAACTGCTTACCCACCGACATTCGTTCTTCTGTTTAATCACCTAAAAGCACCTTACCTTGTCAAAGGTCATCATGGTATTGCCCAAAATTTTGCAAGTTTTCCGTTTTTACGCACCAATATATTTGATATGGACACTGATACCTCCACCTCTATAATAATAGTCCGATCAAAAAATCCTGATGAAGATTTTTAAAAACCTGTCGTTTCTTCTCCATATTCCTGTCTTCTTTTCATATTCTTGGGGATTCTGCTTCCCAGGTCTTTGGTTGATAAAGGTCCCTGTCAGAGAGCAGATCTTTCTGCTGCCAGGCTGGACTTGTTGGCGGCTTGCTGCTCTTCGCCGCTCTGGCTAACTGTTCAAAATGTTTGATATTTATACCCCAAAAGATTGGATTGTTTCTTTGGTTTTAATATTGTAAAAACACTAAATACAAACTTGATTAGCATCTGGCATCTTGGCACATTATTTAAACTAATTGGCTGAATTTGAATCTGTCCCATAGCAACCCAGATCCTGCTAGCTGTTTGACCAAATATTACATTTTTAAATTTTTTCAGTACTCTGGGCAGCCTTCCAACTCTCTTGAAGGTATAATACACTTAAAAATTCATAACACTGTCCACCCTATCTAACCCTGTGATTATCTTATATAGATCAATTCAGACAGCTCTCATCCTTCTTCTCTCGAATGAAAACAGCGACAACTACCTCAGACATTCCTTATAAGACCCTCCCTCAAACAAAATCAGGCAACATCCTTGTAAATCTCTTTTGAACCCTTTCCAAACGTTCCACGTCCTTCCTGTAATGTAGCAAGCAGAAATATACAGTACTCCAAGTGCGGCCACATCGGACTTTTGTGCACCTGCAGTATGATCATGTGGCTCCAAAATTCTATCCCTCTTCCAGTAAAAGCTAACATACTCTACGCCTTCTTAACCAGCCTATTAAACAGATTGGCAACTTTCAGTGATCTACATACATTGACAACGAGATCTCTCTGCTCATGGACACTGCCAAGAATCTTACCATTTGCCCAGTATTCTATATTCCTTTTGCTACTTTCAAAATGAATCACCTCACACTCTTGCACATTAAACTCAAGTTACCACCTCTCAGCCCAGCTCTGTAGCTTATCTATGTCCCTCTGTAACCTGCAACATCATTCAGCACTATCCACACTTCACCAACCTTAGTATCATCATTAAATTTACTAACACATCATTTTAAGCCCTCATCGAGGTAATTTATTATAATGACAAACAGCAGTAATCCCAACAGGTTCCTCTGTAGGAACTACAGTTTTTAGTGTAGTCTGTGAAAACAGAAAACATTGCTTTTGTGCCTCTGCCATTTTTGAGTCTTTCATCGTTATCTTGTCAGTTTCATCCTGCAAAGAACCATCACTTAGTTTCACTCTGCGATTACTTTTTATGTACTAGTGAAAGCTACTGGTATCATCATTTATGTTTCCGTTCATTTCCTTTCATAGCTTCTTTTAATGTTGTGTGTTAACCCTTTGATGATGTTTTTTGTTTGTTTTCATTAATTCACAGGAAGAGGGCATTGCTGCGTAGGCCGGTATTTATTGCCCATCCTTGATTTCCAAGAGGGCAGTTAGGAGTTATCTACACTGATGTGGGTCTGGAGTCACATATCGGCCAGACCAGCTAAGGATGACAGATTCCTTCCCTATATGACATTAGTGAAACAGGTGAGCTTCTCCTAACAATCTATTCATATTCACCATCAGTTTGTTAATCCAAAATTTGAATTCAAATTCCACCATCTGCCATGGCAGGATTCGAACCCAGCTTCCCAGAACATTATCTGGGTCTCTCGATGAGCAGTTCAGCTGTAATGCACTCGGCCACCGCCTTACCCAATCCCTGGAGCAGGACTAACTTGTGCAGTATGATTTGCCCTAGTTTTTGCCCTCATGGTGTCATCGAATTCCTTATCTAGACATGGATAAATTTTCTCTGTCATGCAATTCCTCTTCTCTCACAAATATACTTTAATTGAGACGTATTTAGTATCCCCTTTAGTATTTGACAAATTTCTTCATCTGTCCTGCCTTTGACTGTTCCGCCACCCCCCACCAACACCTTCCTTCGGCCACTGTAAGTATTATTACCCAACACTAAGGCTCTCGTATGTGACACTGTTCTCACCAGTATGTTGTGGTCATTCTTTCCAAGAGGATCCTTTCCTGCAAGATCGTTTTTCATTCCTTGCTTATATCAAATCTGAAGTACCCTACTCTCTGGTTGGCTCCATGACATGTGTTCTTAGAAACAATCCTTCATATACTCTACGATTCGTAATTGGAGCCTACCCTTTGCCAAGTTGATTAATTGATTCAATATGCACGTGTATCCCACCGTTGTTATCTTGTCACGAACCTTCATCATTTCCGACCTCAGAAGTATTTTAGGGAGACGGTGGCTGAAGATTACTCTTCCAAAGAGGTTTCTCCAGTTGCTTTTTATTTGCACCTGGACTGATTTTAATTTTATTCCATAGTGCCAATATCATTTCTTAATATAGCCTTGATATCATCCTTAACCAACACACCAATTCCACCTCCTTTACCTTCATGTCAATCCTTTCGGAATACCGAGTACCCATGGACAGTTCACTGTCCAGTCCTGATCTGCCTGTAACCATGTTTCAATCATCCTTACCAGGTCATACCCATTTATCTCTGTATCTACTGCCAGCTCATCAATTTTACTCCAATTACTGTGTGCTTTTACACTAAGGATTTTAAATAAGTTTATTTCGATATATTTTTCCCCTTTAATAGTTTCTTGAGTACGAGCTTCCTGATCTCGCACACCTCACTCCTTCACGAATCCCATCTTCATTTGTTAACCGCGGAGAGACATCTCTATCATTTATTCCAATCTCCAACTCACATTTTGGACTGATTTGATTCCTTCTCGCAACATGGTAATGAGACTGGTCGTGCCTCTACATTTTGCTCCGTTCCTGACCTGCTGCTTTGTTTCCCAGCCTCCTGGTTTATTAGTTTAAATCCATCCAATTTGCACGAGAAAACCTCCCCACTAGGATGTTGGTGCTCATCCAGTAAAGGTGCAATCTCTCCATTTCTTAAAGCCCCCACCTGTCCTGAAAGAGGGCCCAATGATCGAGAAATCAGAAACCGTCGCCCCTGAACTAGCTCTTTTACCATATGTTAATCGTTCCCTAATCCTTACTTCTTTTATACGAGGCACTGGGTGTAATTTAGACATTACAGAGAATTGCTTTCTCTCTCACACACTCTCTCTCTCTCTCTCTCTCTCTCTCTCTCTCTCTCTCTCTCACACACACACACACACACACACACACACAATCACACCCTTCATTACTTTGAAGAAGAATACCTGGAACCTTATAAATAATCAGAATGATAAGTGGAATGAAGAAATTAGTTAAAGGTAGGATGCGAGAAATTAGAGTAATGAAATTACTCCTGATTGATCAGAACAGACTAGGATGTGAACTTATTGCAGTGATCAAAATTATGGCAAAAAAACAGGGTAAAATAAGAATACTTCATTTCTCTTAGCTGGCATTACAACATCCCAGTTTCAAGATCGTCGGCACAAGACCTTGGAGTGAGATAAAGCAAAAGTTCTTTATTGAGAGAGTTGTTAGGATTTGGAATGCCCGACCTGTGAGATTTGTGAATGAAGACTCAAGAGGGAACTGGATATATATTTGAAAGTTCCGAAATTAAAGGGCAACAGTGATAGAGGTGGCAAATGGGAGGATTTGGGGGACACTTCACAAGCTGATGCATACACAGTGGCCAAATAGCGTCCTTGTGTACATTAAGGTTCTGTACTCTATCATGCACAGATGCAAGTCAAAGCCAGTATCAGATTATTTCCAGCTGTAAATGTTGGCAAATATCTGATCATTTTGCTGCAGCATAACCATTTATAATGCAAGTATTGCAAGTTCAGCTTGATGATGAAGTCTAATTAGTACTCAGCACACGAATATTTTAAATTTTGTATCCCAACAAATAAAACAAATATTTCCTTTGCTTTGCCACAAAACTCTTTCGAAAATGCCTGACTGTTCACTCACACAGATGTATGTTCTTCATTCTTTTTCGCATTTCACATTAAATACCATTGATTCTGAAAATTGCAAGGTTTCAAATTGGTGTTCACTTCAATTTAATAACACAAATCATTTATTTAATGTAATATTCTCTGTTCATATTGAATTATTGTCATTTTTCAATTGTTGGAAAAGAACTGAAGCTCGCACATTTAGTGAGAAATTAAACTGATCGATTATGTATAAATATGAAAGAAAGCAATTTCTATATGACTGTTCAATCGTTTTCTTACTCGAAAAATACAATCATTCAGAAGCCAACGACTTTCGAAACGTTGGAGCAACGATGTATTCATTTGAATACTGACAATGAGTCTGTATTGCAGCGAGTTTTGAGAAGATTTGTAGCTCAGGTTGAAGTTTTGGATGTAGGCTTCTTCGCTGAGCTGGGGGGTTCATTTCGAGATGTTTTACCATCTTCATCTTCAGTGGGCCTCAGGGGAACCAACGCTGAAAATTTCTGCTTTCTATTTATATGTTTGAGTTTCTTTGGGTTGATGATGTCATTTCCTGTGGTGATGTTATTTCCTGTGGTGAAGTCACAGCCTGCTCCTTTTCTCAGGGGTGATAGTTGAGGTCTAACTCGGTGTTTTTGTTGATAGAGTTCAGGTTGAAATGCCATGCTTCTAGGAATTCTCGTGCGTGCCTCTATTTGGTTTGTCCTAGGATGGATGTGTTGTCCCAGTTGAAGTGGTGTCCTTCCTCATCCGTATGTGAGAATACTAGTGAGAGAGGATGATGTATTTTTGTGGTTACTTGATGTTCGTGTATGCAAAAGCATGTAATTGTGATCAGCACTGTAGTCAGATAACATGTTCTTTGTTCGGTATTAAATAAAATATACAATCTTTATTTTTGTATCATAAAATGTTGGCAGGAAAGTATATTTTAGTTCCATAAACATAACATCCACCTAATTGTTTTCAGAGGTGATGCAATTATTGTTTGGTTGAATAATGTTATTTCACACTTTTGTGAATCACAATTCACGAGCATAGCAAATATCTGATTTTTTCAGATCATGTTGCAATCAGAACCGACATTGAAAAAAGACTTTAAAAGATTTGAATTCAATCACAGCTGCCTGTGATACTGGGTAAGACATTTGTCTGCTCTTAAATGAATCCAGAGAGCTTACACCTGGGTCAGGGCAGTCATTTAAACATTATTTCACAACAAATTATTTCGACTCCATCTTCGGTCTGAGCCTTGACTGGGGGCAGATGAATGGACATGGAGTGTCAGAATCACATCGCACAAGTTAATTATGGTGATGATATCTGGCCTGCCTCCCAGACTCCAAGCATCTGCTATCTGGACCAGACACTGGGTAAAGACGTTAACAAGTTGACAGTATTCTGAAGTACATTGTGTCTCGCAAAGAAAGCTCCAAAACCGTGTCCAATAAATGTCACCTTCATATTCATCAGTATACAAATAAAAATGTACATCTCTGTTGATGGACAAAAATTAATACATGGGTCAACCAACAATATCTATCTGAAGAAAACAGCAGACGGATTCTGTCTGGTGTAGGTCATCACACACATATTGCACTGGTACTCAGGTGACTGTAAGAATGCACCCCAGAAGTGGACGTCTTGGCCTAACGCCCCTACAGAGCGTCCTGATCTCACACACATCACTCCCTCACACATTCAACAATGGAAAAGAATCCACATGCTGAGTGAAACATAGAACAGTACAGTGCAGACCCTTTGGCCTTGACGTCCTGCTGACTCTTGATCCTTCTCTAACATCAGACGAACCGACATACCCTTCATTATGCTTTCATTCAATTGCCTATCCAATGATCTCTTAATATATCCCCAATGCAGCTTATTCTACTGCAGTTGCTAGCAGTACATTCCAACCATCCACCATTCTCTGTGAAAGGAACCTACCTCTGATTCTCCATTCAACCTTCCTCCAATTACCTTTAGGTTTTTCTCCCTCGTGATAGATATTTGCACCATGGAAAAATGTATCTGGCTATCCACTCTATCTTTGCCTCTCGTCATCTTATACACCTCTATCAAGTCATCTCTCATCCTCCTTTGTATTCATCAAATGCAACTTTCCAGAACTAAGTAATGGAGAAAGTGAGAACTGCAGATCCTGATGAACTGCTGATGCCAAAAGCTTTGACTCTCCTGTTCCTCAGATGCTGTCCCAATGGCTGTGCTTTGCCAGCGCCACACGTTTCGACTCTGATTCCCATTACCTGCAGTCCTCACTTTCTCCATTACTTAGAGCTCTCCCTTCTGCAAACTGAACAGGGAATTAATCAGCAGAAACTAATTGCATGTGGAGCTGACTGTTTAGTTCTGGAAAGTTGCATTTGATGAATATATTTATTAAAAGAGAAATTACAATTCAACAAATATTCATTCATTCCCAGAGGTACAGTTTTGGTTCATGAATTGGGCACCTTGAGAACAAACAATGAATGACTAAAGAACTCCGCGTTATAGAGTATTCTAGGTGTTACATTCCAGGCTGGATGTCGTTTACCTTAATTCTGGGAATATTATCGGATAAACAGATGCGATAACGGAATGAGGTGAAATGGGGAAGTGTGACATTTTTGCCATCACAGAGATGTGTTTGAGGGAGGTCAGGTCTGACAACTCAATATCCTGGGGTACAAGATCTATAGGCACGACAGGAGAGGTGGTAAATGAGGAAGTGGGGTTGCATTACTAATTGTGGAGTTAGTTACTGCAGTAAGAATGATCTAATGAGGCTTGGTGGTTAGAGCTCAGGATCAAAACCATGAAGACACACCGCTGGGGATATATTATTGACTCCCAAACAAAAGAAAGTACAGGAACTGATATAGAACCAATTTACTGAGGTGTGCTAATACAACAATAGGATCATTATATTCAGGCATTTCAATTCCAAACATTCATTCGGGCAGTGATAACATTTTTAAGAGGGGATAGATGCCTTGAAATTTATTCCAGGGAGCTTCTTATGTCAACGTGTAGCAGATACAACAATGGGCGGGGCTGTGCTGGGCCTCACCGTGGGGAACGAAGCCAGTCAGATGTTGCAGGCAGGATTGGGGTGAGGATGAAAGGACCAGTGACCGTGACTCCTATGTCTTGAGTTTGCTGAGGAAAAGACCCAAAAATGTTTGAAAAATAAAAGTATTTTGGATTTGGGAGACCGATTTTATGAAAAAAATATGACAGGATCTGGCCAAAGTGCAGATGCTTCTGGGTGCAACTGTAGCAGAACAGTGTGGGGCGCGAGTTAGGGGGTCACTTGAGCAAAATGTAATTGATGACAGTGTCCGCCCAGCATGTTACACCGAAGATGCATTTTAGGAATACAAGCCCAGAGAACCTTGGGTGTCGACACATTTCTGAACAGAATTAAAAAGGAAAAATAAGCTTACAGCAGTTCCAAAGTGAGCAGGTCAACGGAGGTCCGGAAAGAATATAGAAAGTGTCGGGCTAAACTTATAAAGTCAGTAGAAGTGCAGAAGTGGTGGCGGGGAGTTAAAATATTCGAGGGTAGAGATGAGCAAGAATTCAAAGACATTCTTTCGAGTTATTAATTGGAAGAGGATAACGCGGGAGAGAATGGGGAGTGTTAGGGACCAAGGGGGCAGCCTGTGCACGGAGCCAGATAATATGTTAAACACTGACTTTCGTTCGGTCTTCAGTTTGAAGAAGGAGTTCCTGGTTTCAATGAGAGTGACCATGTGATCCTTGGGTGATTTGATACAGAAGCTGACAAAGAATTGGAAGTTTTTGCGGGATAGAGAGTAGGCAAATGTACAGACCAGGATGAGCTGCATCTTAGGCTGACGTGAGGAGATTACAGTCTCTTAACTTCTCATTTTTGTTTTGCCTCTGGCCACAGAGAAGGTGTGATAGGAAAGGATAATATCTAATATTGATACAACTTTCAGAGTGCTAGAAATACCGCATGGGGTTAAAGACCACCAAGTCTCACATCAGTGAGAGGGAAATCATGTTCGAAAATTCTTCAGGCTGTTGAGGCTGGCTCATTAAATATCTTTAGGATTGAGGCAGACTGATTTTCATACAAGGTTTTTGGGGAAAATGTAGTCAAGTGGAATGGGGCGATTATCAAAATCGATCTCATCGAATTGAGTGGAAAAGCAGACTCAGTAAGCGGATAGATATACTGTTGTCCCTATGTCAAATGGTATCATTTTTACAATAGCCTTGTATTCACTGGAACATCAACCTCTCTCGCTGTGGAGTGAGACACAGTTTGGAATGCAGTCGATGGATTCAAGGAATGAATAAATGCAGTACTCTTAGACAGAAAGGTCCAAGGGACTGTGACAACGCACCCCGCTGTCGGGGTGAAGATTACCATCAGCGCAGTTAGCACTACCAGAAGGAAAATCTCAGTAAGACATCTTCCAAGGCCAATCAGTGATCTTGGATGGAGAGCAGGTCGTCAGTGGCCAGGTGTCAAGGAGTGCTTAATGCCCAAGTGCTACATCACTGCAGTATCTCCTTCATTCCCTAACCAAAACTAAATGTGAAGGGGTAGAGAGACATGCGGTTGGTAGCAGAGTCAGTAGTAATGTTTGGCTCAAGAGGTTTTGGACAGCAGCAGCTCAGCGAAAACTACAGGCAAGCTCAAATAAAGTCCTTTCAACTTTTGTGTTGCAGCAATGGAGATTGCAGTTAGGACTGTTGAACGTTCTTCCTACGGGATGTGGGGAGCTCAGGGAAATTCCCACAGTCCCTGGTAACTGCACGTGTGGAAAATGCACCTAGCTGCAACTCCTGGGAGACCGTGTTCGGGAGCTGGAGCTGGATGCCCTCAGGATCATCTGAGATATTGAGAACTTCATAGATAAGAGCTTTCGTGTTGTGGTCACACCCAAGACTCGCCTCAATCATGTTTCTGTAATGACTATAATATCCCAGTCCCGCGTTAAGATCCATGCTATGAGTACATCAGGCTTACCTATCTGTCCTGTTGCATTTAAATAAGGGCAATTTAATCCAACAGGAGTCCTTGCTCCCTGTTGTTTCAAGACAGAGAGGAAGTTGGCGACCACCTGGAATGGCGAACGGAGTAGGCAGAGAATGCAGGAATCCCCTGTGGCAATTCCCCGCGAAAACAAGTACACCATTTTGGATACTGTTCAGAGGAAATACATTCCAGGGGAAAGCAGCAGTAGCCAGGTTGGTGGCACTACCATTGACTCTGGGGCACAGTGGGAAAGGGTAACAGTTAGCAGGACCTTAGAGATAGGAGAGTCGATTGTTAGAGGGACAGATCGGAGATTCTTTGGCCTCAAATGGGAATCCAGAATGTTGAGTTACCGCCCGGGTGCCAGGGTCCAGGATGTGTCCGAGCGGCTGCAGAACATTCTCAAGGGGGAGGGGGAGCAGCCAGAAATCATTATGCACGTTTGCACAAATGACACGGGTAGATGTAGGAATGAGGTCGTACAGAGTGATTAGTGAGAGCTGGGACAAAAGTTAAAAACCAGGACCTTAACGGCGGTAATCTCCTGATTACTTCCATTGTAATGAGCTAATGAAAGTAAGAACAGGAGGATATGGCAGATAAATAAGTAACTAAAGAATTGTTACGGGGGTGGGGCGCAGAGAGATTCAGATTTTTACATTGTTGTCTTTTCTGTGACAGAGTTGACCTGATCAGGAGGGACAGGTGGTGCATGCACTGGGAAGGGGACCAGTACTTGTTGGCGAATTTTGTCCATGCTACAAGGGAGGATTTAAACTATATTGGCGAGGAGCAATACCGTCATGATCAGGGAGGCAAGAACGAGGCTGGTAGGAGATACAGTAATCAGAAGCAATAAAGTGAAGAGACAGGTCAGGCTGGAACATGATAAGGAGTAAGGAATGCATGTTGGATTAAACTACTTTTATTTCTGTGCAAGAGGGTTGGCAGGTAAGACCAATAAACTAATGGCGTGGATAGGAACATGGGATTGGGATAATATAGCCTTTATAGAAACATGGCTAAGCGAGGGTCAGGACTGGCAGCTTCATGCATCAGGTACAGGTGGTTTAGGGGGGACAGGGATGGTGGAAGGAGGGGAGGAGGAGTTGAATTTCTGATTAAGGGGATTATCACAGCAGTAATCAGAGATAAAATAACTGACCAATCATCCAGTGAGGCTTCGAGGGTGGAGCTAAGAAGTAGGAAGTGGATGATGATGTCACCGGGGTTGTACTATAGGCCTCCAAAGTCAGCGTGAATTTGAGTAACAAATATGCAGGGAGAAGGGAGACATGCAGGAGCAATATGGTTGTCATAAGAGTGGATTTTAATTTTTGTAACAGACTGAGACTGCCAGAGTGTGAAGGGATTTGATGGTGTGGAATCCGATAAGTGAATTCAGGAAAGTTTCCTCCAGCAGTATGGCAGAAGGGGCAAAACTCAAACAACTCTTGGGAAACAGAGCAGGACAGGTGACTGAGGTGACGGGGGAGGGGGCGGAATTTGGGACAAGTAACCATCGTTATTAATTTTCAAATAGCTATGGAGAGGGACAAAGCTGGTCCACTGGTTGAAGTTCTAAATTGGGACAAGGGGAATGTTGATGGGATTGGACAGGATCTTGCAGGTGTCGACTGGAGTAATTTGTTTGCAGGTAAATGGCCCGCTGGCTAGTGGGAAGCATTTAAACGTGAGATAGCTAGAGTTCAAGGTCTATATGTTTCTGTGATGGTGAAGGGCAAGGTTGGCAGGAATGGGGAACTCAGGCTGACAAGAGATATTTAGGCATTGACTGGAAAAAAGAGGGATGCGTGGCTCAGGCACAGACAACTGGGATCAAGGGAGTCCCTGGAGCAACAAAAAGGGATACAGGAGTTTACCTTTAATAGAAATCAGGAGGGCGACAAAGTGGACATGAAAGAACCTTGTCTGAGAAGATTAGGATGAATGCAAAGAGGCACTTTAAGAATATGTGAGAAGTCTGGTTGAATTTAGAACACAGATGGCAAGCTGGAAGATTAAGTCCAATCCCAAGATCCTGTGCTTAAACAAAGTAGAGTACAACAGGATGAGGCAGTAATTTTTCAAAGTGCACAGCAGAATTATATATATTAGTGAAAAGGAAGGACTGTAGGAAAAGGAGTAATCTGCCATTTGTGTCTAAGGAAATAAGGGAGTCTATCAAATTGAAATAGAAGGCATACAAATTGGCAAAGACCAAGGAGAAATTAGGAGATTAGAAAAACTTTAAAGATCAACAAAAAGCTTGATGGGATTTTGACTGGGTCTACAAATGAGTAGCTATCCCCAGGGCAAGAATAGCAGTTTACACTGCTCGAGGAAACCTATTGCGTGGGGAACATATGGCCTATTTAATTGTTGAAGTACTTATCTGAAGAAGTCTGTCAGCATAGAGATGAACCTGATAAAGTTAAAAATTACATCGTGCTTGGAAAGCTAGTGCTTCCTAATAAACCTGTTGGACTATAACCTAGTGTCATGTGATTTTTAACTTTGTCCACCCCATTCCAACACCGGCTCCTCCACATGAGAATCCTGACAGACAGCCCCACCGAAACTGAAGCACCTGTCAAGTACTTGATTGGGCCATGGAGGTGTTGGGCAGGGGTGTGTTGTTTAAACACAAAGTGCTAACTTGAACTAGACTTTTTAAACTGCCGTTGCCACGGAGATAATCCTGACAACCAGCCTCCATTCAAAGCCACAAAGCACGTTAACATGGACTTGGCTGTGTCTCAGTACTTTTTCCAGTCACACTGAGGTTTGACATTTTCGCCCACGGACAGAATACACACCTTTCCTTCCAGATGAAAAGCCTAATGATATTCAGATCGGCACAGATCAATAACAATCAGATCTGAACATGAAGTTCAATTTGTATTTCTCATCTGTAAATCCACCCTTTCTGTACCCTACAACAGAAAAAAACAAGTCACCATTGTTAATACAGGATGGAAATTTATAAGACAATGATAGTATTAAATTGTAGTTTCCTTGTTCCCCCAAAGCTTTAAATCTCAGTCTCACAATTTCTCTCTCTTGTTAACTGAAATCCAAACCAATCCCGTCCCTCCTTTCCTCAGTCTCACAATCTCTCTCCTCGCCTTGAATTCAGTTTGCGAGCTGCTGTCTGCAGACTAAGAACCAAATCAATGAGTTTGACTTGGAGCCTCCAGGGTGGTGGTGAACCCTCCCCCCATCTCCCAGAACCCCCATTCTCTGATGAGAACCATTCTGCACACACTGGCCAAATCATATCTAGTTGAACTAAAATTAACTAAATTAGAACTCTAATTAGAGGCCCATCCTTGTCATTTTCCATAACAATCCTGACTATTCATAAGAGTTCTGACAACTTGCTGCAAAATGCTCCCCCATTGATACTTTGACCACTCGTCAGGAGATCAGGCAGAGGGCTATTCCCTTGGATCTAACCTCAGAAGAAAGAAGGAAGGGAGCTGCTAATGACAGATTAATCCCACACATCCACAGCCTCCCTCCCTGGCACTGATCCGCCCTGCACATATGCCAACAACTGGCCAGCACTGCGCCCGTGCACTGATCTCCCTTCTTACGGAACATGCTCTAGATCACACAGGAGCCTGGAGGATTGATATCAGTTGCTGCCCAATAGAGTGGTGGGGGCGGGGCTGGAGGACGGGAAATAATGGGATTGTAAACAATGAATGAATGTGGAGGACACTGGGGATGGACAGGTCAGTGAGGGACAGGAGCAGTGCAGCAGCAGGAGGGAATACTGGACAAACTGAGTAATGGGAGAGTTGACAGGAGAGAAACTACAGGAAGGTTCTGTTTGGAGACTCAGGCAGGGACAGCTGGGAGAAAGTATGGCCTGGTGGCTTGGGCAGGTTTTCTAATCATCCTCTTATAAGCCGCTGTTACCAAACTCTGAACCCTATCCTCTTGGTCCAGAGGAAAGGACACTACCACCATTTCATAGTGGGGTGGTGGAAAGAAAGGAAGATTTGCTCAAACGCACTCACATGGAAACTCCATGAGCTCCTCGTACTTACTGTCTACGGTGGGGATGGAGGAGACAGAGCAGGTGGGAGGGGTAGGGATATAGGGCCTGCCTTTCAAAAGGAACTCACTTGTGTTGGTGTTATTAACAAGACTCAATACACAGTCACCAACACAAAGCTGGTGTACGTGAATGTTATCCAGAATATTAACTCCTATAACTGGGTGACGCAGACCCCAATGTGCAGAGTTAAGTCCTGGATATCAATAACAGCCTTGTGCGTGGGAAATCATGTCTCATGAACTGGACTGAGTTTACTGAAGAAGTAACAAAGCGGATTGATGAGGGCAGAGCGGTGAACATGATCTTCATGGGCTTCAGTAAGGCGTTCGACAAGGTTCCTCATGGGAGATTGGTTCGCAAGGTTAGATCTCATGGAATACTGGGAGAACTAGCCATTTGAATATAGAACTGGCTCAAAGGTCGAAGACAGAGAGTGGTGGTCGAGTGATGCTTTTCAGGCTGGAGGCCTGTGACCAATGGAATGTCATAAAGTTCGGTGCTGAATCCACGACTGTTTGCCATTTATATCAAAGTGAACATAAGAGGTATTGTTAGCGTGTTTGCAGATGACACCAAAATTGGCAGTGTAGTGGACAGTGAAAAAGATTACCTCAGAGTACAACGGGATCTGGATCAGATGGGCGAATGGGCTGAAGCGTTCAGTTTACAAAAATGTGAGATGCTGCATTTTAGGAAAGCAAACCTTAGCAGGACTTTTGCAGTTAATAGTAAGTTCCTGGGGAGTGTTGCAAAACAAAGAGACCTTGGAGTGCAGGTTCATAGTTCCTCGAAAGTAGAGTCACAGGTGGACAGGATAGTGAAGAAGGCAGTTGGTATGCTTTCCTTTATTGGTCAGAGAATGAAGTATAGGTGTTGGGATGTCATATTGTGGCTGTACAGGACATTGATTAGGCAAATTTTGAAATATTCCGGCAATTATGGTCTCCTTCTTATCGGAAGGATGTTCCCAAACTTGAAAGGGGTCAGGAAAGATTTACAAGGATGTGGCCAGCGTTGGATAGGGTGTTTTCCCTGCAGCGTCGGAGGCTGAGGGGTGACCTGATAGAGATTTATAAAATCAGCCGGTGTTGGGTAAGGCAAATAGACAAGGTCCTTTCCCTGTGGTTGGGGTATACAGAACTAGGTGAGAGGGAGGGGAGAGTAGGCAGAGAGGGTGGGCTGAGGGTGGGGGGAAAGAGAGGATGTGGGGATTGAGAGAGGTGGTACAGGTGAGGACTGAGATGGGGCAGGGGAGGACAGGCAGAGGCAGGGGAGAATCAGAGAAAGGGGAGTGGAACAGAGGGGGAGGGAAACAGAGAGGGGGGAACAGAGAGTTATTTTATCGATCTACAACACAACCCTGTTCCTGTTTTCTCCTCCTCACTTTCAATCCCTCTGAAGAACTCAGAACTGCATAGTTCCTGGAAAGTCGTGTTTCAGGGAGACTGGGTGCTGAAGACTGCATTTGGGACGCTGACATTTATTGGTCTGTGCACTCATCAATAAAGGGACCTGGGTTCGATTCCACTCTGTGTCGTGTTTGCACATTCTCCCTCTGTGTGTTTGCACGGGCATCCTCTGGGCGCTCTGGTGTCCTCAAAAAATCCAAAGACGTGCAGGTTAGGTGGATTAACTGGGGGTAATGCTGGGTTACATGGGTCAGGTGGGATGCTATTCCGATGGTTGGTAAGGTCTCATGGGCTGAATGGGCTGCTTCCACACTGTATGGATTCTGTCACTGAGTATAAGAGTTAGGAGGTCACGTTGTGGCTGTACAGGGCATTGGTGAGGCCAGTTTTAGAATACCACATTCAATTCTAGTCTCCCCGATTTCAGGAAGATAGGACTCAGCGCCATAATAACAAGTTCCTGGGAAGTGTTGACGAACAAATACACTGTGCAGAGTGGTTTGATAGTTCATTGAAAGTGGGGCTGAAGGTAGATCGGTCGGTGAAGGTGGTGTTTGGTATGCTAGCTGTTTTTGGGCAGTGCATTGAGTATAGGAGTTGGGAGATCATGGTTCGGTTGTACAGTTTATTGGCTCAGCCACTTTTGGAATGCCCAGACTGCTTTACATTCTAGTATCCCTGCTATAGGAAAGATGTTGCGAAACCTGAAAAAGTCCAGAAAAGATTTACAAGGGTGCTGCCAGTATTGAAACATGTGAACCATTAGGAGGGGCTGAGGACATTTTGCCTGGAGTAGTGGACGTTGTGGGATGGCATTATACAACGTCTTCAAAACTGCAGTGTTTCCTGCAACTGTCACCATTTCAGATGCTGCCAGACCTGCTGAGGATCTCCAGCAATTTTTTTTTGTTTTTATTGCAGATTTCCACGATTTTGCTGAGGCACTTAGAGTCAGAGACATTTAAAAGATTTCATATTTTGTTGACTCTCACCACTGGGATGGCAGGACTGATGGATGAAGAGGACTCAATCCTCGTTTAATTCTCCTTTCCTTTGTCTTTCTGAGCTGTTGCCTGCATCACGAATACTCCCAACCCCCTGCCAGACTCGTTACAATCTCACCAATTGAACTGGCAATCACCCCACCAAGAGATTTCTCCCAGCCCTGCCCAATGGTAACCAGTCAGGCTGGTACAAGTCTCACCTCGCCCAGGAACAGTCGCAGTGCCTGGAAAATCTAAACCCTTCTCTGGTACACCATTTCTCCAGCCACACATCCAGCTGATCTATCCTCTTGTTCCTGCTTTCACTAGCACATGGCACTGGGTGTCTGGCATTATTACTTTTTATTTGAATATATCTCTGATTTTCCTTTATACATATTTCAGGCCCTCATCCCTTTGTTTCGCGATGTCGTTGGTATCTGTGTGTTCCACACCCATTGGTTATTTACCCTCCAGCTGCAGAACTCACTGTAGCAACTCCATGATATTACAGATCCTAGCACCAGCGAGGTAACATGCCATCCTTGATTCATGTCTGCGGCCACATAAGTACCTGCCCTTACTCTGACCATTGATCCCATGTCACAATAACCCTGCAACTGTCTTTCCTCCTGTTCGGTGCAGCAGAGCTATCTGTGGTGTCATGACCCTGGCTGTTGCTGATTTCCCCGAGAGGCCACCCCACCCATTCACCCCCAACAGAATTCCAACCGGTATACAGTATCTGTTTGAGAAGGGGATGATCAGTGGGGACTCCTGCACTCCCTGGCTGAGCCTTTAACTTGATGTGATGTTCACCCATTCCCTTTGTGCCTGTGTAACCCTCACCTGCAGTGTGTGAACTCACTAAACGTGCTGTCCATAACATTCTCAGTATCATAGATGGTCCACAGTGAGTCCACTCACATCTCCAGGTCTGAAAAGCAGTTTCCCAGTTGCACAGATGGACACACTTCCTACACACATAGCCGTCAGGGACACTGGAAGCGTCCCTTATTTCCCACATTGTACAAGAGGAGACTGCCACGGGTCTGAGGGTTCCTGTCTCAATGTCTCTCTAGATTCAGCTAGTTCCTCCCATTAAGAGAATTTAAAAGAGCTTTCAACCTCCCTTCACTTCAAACATGTCCATTATAATCAATAGCCCCAATCTTTACTTAAGCTGATATATTTTACGTTAAAAACTGTTAACAAATACTCCGCAGTGTCGCTTACAAATTGGCTGTTCACATTGGGACCATGCGAGATTCTGAATGGCCTGAACTAAAACTGAGTTTCAGCGTCACCTTCTCCCTGTCTCATCCCCCTCTGTTTTCACCCAACTCCAAAACATTCTCATTGAGCCAAGCAGCACTCAGCATCAACATGGCCTTCAGCAATTTCTGGATGAACAGATAATTGTCAGAATCTGGAAAATTCCACCTAAAAAGTTACTGGAATTTGAGTCCATAAGAAATTTTAATGGGAAATTTACAGGGAATTGAAAATAAGGAGTTCACAGGTTAAAGTCATGAAGTGTTTGACTGGGTCTAAACATGACAGTTCCTGCAAAGAGTCGAGGTGTAGTTTGGATAAATCTATGTTCCCTCTCAGACCAGTATCTCCTTCCCGGGCTGCACGGCCCAGAACAGAGCACATACGCCAAGGGTGATCCAACCATGAATTTGTACATCTTTCTGCTATTTGTTTGACAAAAATATGAGAGTCTGGAATAGGGTGGTTCTGGAAAAGCACAGCAGTTCAGGCAGCATCCGAGGAGCAGTAAAATTGCTGTTTCGGGTAAAAGCCCTTCATCAGGAATAGAGACAGGGTGTTTGCAGTGTGGAGAGATAAATGAGAGGAGGGTGAGGGTGGGGAAAACGTAGGAAAGAGTACAATGGGTGAGTGGGGTGATGCTGAAGGTGATGAGTCAGAGAGGAGGGTGGAGTGGATAGGTGGAAAGGAAGATAGGCAGGTAGGACAAGTCATGGGACAGTGCTGAGCTGGACGTTTGGAACTGGGGTGAGGTGGGAGAAGGGGAAATGAGGAAACTGGTGAAGTCTACATTGATGCCCTGGGGTTGAAGTGTTCAAAGGCAGAAGATGAGGCGTTCTTCCTCCAAGCGTCGGGTGGTGAGGGAGCGGCGGTGAAGGAGGCCCAGGATCTCCATGTCCTTGCTGAGTGGGAGGGGAGTTGAAATATTGGGCCACAGGAAATTGTTTTTACCTAAAAATATGAGCTACTTTTCGACAGACAGAACAGACAAACCTTTCTCGTTCCACAGTTAAATGCCAATGATATTCAGATCCTGATGACTCCGTTGACTGTAGAAACACGCTTTTCAGATCCCGGTCTCAATTATTCCCAATTAATATCCGATAAAAAAATTCACAAGACAAAGCTCACAGTGCAAGATGAATATTAAAGACAAATATTTCCTTGGAATGTGTCTGATGTGTAAATGCTCCTCTTCAAATCGCCCCGCCCCTACCCAGGAAGAGGACATGTCCATGCGCCTCGCTGTACCTTGCCCCCAATAAAGATGGTGGCCATAAGCCAGGACCTATCATTGCCTGAGGGCCACAGACATTTTCCCATTTGCTGCAAACGTGGGAGCAGGAGTTTCTAATTCAGGACTAGCGACCTGTACAGAGTGTAATTAAACCCCTCCCAGTCTAAACTGATACATTTAATTCGGTTTCCGCTGCCACTCCCCCTTTCCCGTTTCCATCTCCTTCACACACCAAGCGTCATTCTGGTACCTGTGACACTTCCTTAGATCCGATTGTAGGAATTCTAAAATTTCCCAGCCACCGTGTGGAAACAGGGCCATCGGGCCAACAAGCTCACACCCACCCTCCGACGATTATCCCACCCAAACCCATTCCCCGACCCTATTACTCTCCATTTCCCCAGACTAATGCACCTATCTATGCATCCCAGAACACTACGGGAAATGTAGCCTGGCCAATTCACTGAACCTGCATATCTTTGACTGCAGGAGATAGGGGATAAAGAGTAAATAATAGGTTGAGATGGAGTGCAAAGAGAGACAGGAACATTTGGACAGACAAAGGAGTGGATAATGATCTTGCTGGGAGGGTGCATTGCTGTTAATGGAGGGGACAGGAACCTGTGTCTGGCAGCATCTCAGTGGCGATGGTGGAAATGGTGGCTGATGATCTACGTTCTGCTGAAAAAAAAGACCCTGTGCTTCCAGTTGCCTGCCACTTTAACACACCAGCCTGTTCCCTGGCCAACATCTCTGTCTCAAGCTTACTGCAGTGTTCCAGTGAAACTTAATGCAAGCTGGCAGAACACTCCAGAACATACCAAATTGCCTCCTCTTTCAAGGATTCACAATTTCTCCTCCCATGTGGTCAACAATGCTCTCCAGTGTATCTCCTCCACTTCCTGTACCTCTACTCTTGAACCCCACACCTCCAACGCAACAAGGATAGAACCCCCCAGTCCTCACCTTCCACCTAGACACAACACATCATCCTCTGCCAGTTCCAACACCTTCGATCAGACCGCACCATCAGAGATATATTTCTCTTCCCACCCCTTTCAGCATTCCACAAAGACCATTTCCTCTGCGACTCCCACATTAGATACATGCTCCCTACCAACGCACCCTCCACTCCCAGCACCTTTGATTGCCAGTTCAATAACTTAAATGATGGGCACTGACTGTGAGAGTGCCTAGTGTTGTGGGGACATTCTGTTTAGATACAATCTATTGGTAATTGTTAGAATTGACTTATCCTGGCTCCAGAGAAGTGGGCAGAGCATCATAACGGTCATCGAAGATGGTAACAAATTTCCCAGAGGTTACAAATCGTAAATGACAGAGTAGGCATGAGTTCTGCTGGTAAAGTGTACAAATTTATTCAAAATAGCACCAATTTACTTTCAGAAACAAATGAGAGAAAAGCACATTACTGAGGTGCATTAGTCCAAATTTAGATATTTAGGAGAGCTGAAGGGAGAGCTGGTGTTGGCTGTTGTAGTAATGATAGGGAAAAACTTGTTTCCCAAAGAGAGAGTTCACAGATGGAAAATTCAGCTTTAACATCACATCAACTGCAGAGTCGTCCAATGGATTTAGATGCTTCACCTGCTCCATGTGATGAAAGAATTCACTCAGTCCTCTGATCTGCTGAAACACCAGCGAGCTCACTCTGGAGAATGACCATTCACTTGCTCCCAATGTGGGGAGAGATTCACTCAAATGCACCAGCTGCTGAGACCCCAGTGAGCCCACACAGGGGGAGAGGCCATTCAGATGGTCAGTGTGTGAGAGGGGATTCAGTGATTCATCCTGACTCCCTGAGACCCCAGTGAGCCCACACAGGGGAGAGGTCATTCAGATGGTCAGTGTGTGAGAGGGATTCAGTGATTCATCCTGACTCCCTGAGACACCAGCAGGTTCACACTGGGTAGGAGCTGTTTCCCTCTCTGTGTGACAAGGGATTTGCTGAGACTCAACACGACTGAGAGACCAGTAAGTTCACACAGTGAAGTAATCATCCCCCTGCTCTGTGTGGTGTAGAGTTCACACATCACTGCAGGACTCTGATTCTGCAGTTACTGTCCATCAGAGTCAGGAGTGGACCTTGTACATGATGACACTGCTGGAGTATTGATGTTGTTGTTGTTAACCACATTAACTGGGCTGGAGTTGACTGAATTTATATTGCTACTTTCTGAACCTCAGGATGCCTCACTGGGCAGTAGGTCACCACAAAAATCAATGTGACAAGGAGAAGGGTTCATCTGTATTGATTTAAATTGTGATCATAGCACTGCTGTCTCACAGCACCAGGTAAAATGTTAGTGTCCAGCCTTGGTCAACAGCCTATGTGGGGTATCCACATTCTCCCCATAATAGTGTGAGTCCCCTCCATGTGCGCTGGTTTTCTCCCACAATTCAAAGATATGCAGGGTGAGTGGATCGGTCGTCATAAATTGTCCAGAGTGTTCAGAATTTGCAGACTAAGTGGATCAGCGATGGGAAATGCAGTGTTACCGGGATGGAGTGCTCTGGGCGGGATGTTCTTCAGATGGTTGGTGGGATTTGATTGGCCAATACTCTTCTCCCACACTGTAGGGATTATATTCTATGATTGAGGATAAAGAATATTCTCAGGGTCTCCTTGGAGGAGGAGCATGTGGTATGTATCAATGTTCTCTATGCCATTAGATAGAGGTGGGCACTGCAGGGGATACAGAGCTTTATCTCCACCGCCACCCCCTCACCCCCAACTCTACTTTGATTTAGCCCCTTCCCACTCTGTCACTTGTAACGGTTTGCTTTGCCCATAATGGGCTTTGTTTGTAAATATTCAACTGATGACACTGGTGTGCTACTGCTGGTGATTATATGTTAACAAAAAGCAAAATAATGGAATAATGATGTTGATGGTGGGAAGGTTGCTCAGCTGTGTGAGATAACACTTCTAGGTAGGAGAAATGGGAGAAAAATGCTTCACAGCTCACAGAACGAGAACTGAAAGTAGTTAAATCAAACCAAAGGTTCAGAGAGGGAAGGAATATTTCCCGGGAGTTTGAGTAACTGAAAGGTGATGGCGTCCGGGAGTAGACAGGATTTTGTTTAAAGAGCGTTTGAAATTTTAAAAACTGTTATATGCAGATAGATTCGATTCCTTAAGTTTTATTTATTGTGGAATAAACTTGTACTTTATAAAAAAAAACAAATTCACAAACCTTGCATTAAAGACAAATGTTAAATAAAATCCATCAAACCATCCCTCACTGAAAACTGAGGTGGAAGTGCACTCTCCTGCAGAATCCCTGCCCTGACTACTTCTTCCTACCTGGGCTCCATGGCTATATATAATATATATATGCCTGGGAGATAGCAGCAGGAGAAGGCCATTCGGCCTTTGAATCTGATTCCACCATTCAATGAGAAACAGCTGATCATCCAGCTCAGTCCTCCTTGTGCTTCACTGCCTTTTGTACCAGTGATGTTGCTGTGTTATTGCGTGGGTGTAGGCAGGGGTAATGTGATGGTGCTCTTCCTGGAGGACACACGCAGCGTCCCTCATCATCCTGCAGTAACATCAACCGGGTTTCAGCAAATAAAGATAGAAACCATTTCCAGGATATGGGCATCACCGGCTCAGCCAGCATTTATTCCCCATCACTAGGTACCATTGAGAAGATGGTCGTGAGCTCCTGTCTTGAACCATTCAAAATCCATTCATCAGATAGACCAACAATGCTGGGCGGGAGAGTGTTGCAGGATTTTGGCCCAGTGATTCTCCATCTTTGGTTCTTCAAATGCTGGTTAACTTAATCACAATCTGCAAATGATTTTGAGATTTCAGTCTGCAAATCTTCACCATTTAACACCCTGTGTAAAGGAATATGCACAGATTAGAAATTCAGAACAGACTATTCTAGTTTCTCTGGAATACCTTTGTCCCCTTTCTTCCCCCAAAGCTGTAACCCTCCAGCCCACTTACTCTCTCCCACCATTCTGACTCTGCTGCCCCTAATGTACACCCTCCTCATTCTCATGGAGTTACTGATAAACAGATCCATGCCACCACTTCCCGTTCCTGGTTAGACTCTGCACCCTTTCTGGGTTCACTTCCTTTCCCTTCAGATGCTGCAAGTCAATAATGTAAGAGCAGAATGAAAAAAAAGGAAACAGAAAGGGAGGTGGCAGATCCTGGACAGAAGAGGAACCTTCAGTCTGGGAGAATGGGTCAGATTCTTCCTTGCTTCCCATTAGTTTATTCCCAGCATTACAATGAATTGGGGATGGAGAGTGGTCCCACGTTGTGTAGTGACACTTTGACCCCCCAACTGATCAATACTACAAGCAGAGACGTTCTCCTCTAGCCAATCACAGTACTTTCCCCTAATTACCCCAAAACATGTGCTCCAAAACCCGCCCACATTCTGTATATGTACAGTGCCGGGTTTCCCCACACACCTGTGGTTCCTGCCTCAGGAATTATGGGAGTTGCAGTCCCCATGAAGTCATTGGAGCCCTGTCTCTGAAAAGTGAATGAAACGTGTGGGGTGGAGGGTGTTGTGTATAGGATCCACATTCAGACAGACAGGACATATGGTTTGTCACTGGGTTTTACTGAGACATCTGGTTAGACATCCCAATTTCTGCTGTAATGAATATAGATTCAGTCAATTGCGGGGTGGAGGGGTCAATAAGGGTAAGCAGTTTTAGGCAGAGGTGGCTCAGTGGCTAGTACCTCTGCCTCACAGCTTCAGAGACCCTGGTTTGATTCAAGCCTTAGGTGACTGTGTGGAGTTTCCACGTTCTCCCAGTGGCTGCATGGTTTTTTGTCGTTGTTCCAGTTTCTTCCCAAAGTCCAAAGATGTGTCGGTTAGGTGGATTCGCCATGCTAAACCACAGTGTCCATGCATGTGCAGGTTAAGCCATTAACCATGGGAAATACTGGGAATGGGTGAGTCTGAATTATAGGATTGGCGTGGACTCGATGGATGAATACCCTGCTTCTGCACTGTAGGGATTCTATTTTATTCTCATGAAGAAGAATGTACATATCTCGATGTGTTGTGAATCTGAGGAATTCCCTATTCAAAACGCAGTGGATGCCAAGACAATGAGTACATTTAATGGACAGATACAGATTGTTAATTTGCAATGAGCTGAAGGGTGTGTGACAGACAGACAGACAGACAGACAGACAGACAGACAGACAGACAGACAGATAGACAGATAGACAGATAGACAGATAGACAGACAGATAGACAGATAGACAGATAGATAGATAGATAGATAGATAGATAGATAGATAGATAGATAGATAGATAGATAGATAGATAGATAGATAGATAGATAGATAGATAGATAGATAGATAGATAGATAGATAGATAGATAGAGCAGGCGGGAAAATCCAGCTGAGACCGGGGTGAGCTCAATCATCATGGTATTAAATGGTGGAGCTGGTTCGAAGGGCTGCATTGCCTCTCATGTGCCCAGGGCTTATCTTCTTACGGTAATAACTGGAAAGCGGAATCCAAAACTCACCACCTTCACCAAACGAGATTTTCGGAAAATGTAGGATAGTCAAGTGGAATAAAATTCAAAACTGAGATGGTGGGGAAGTCTGTAGAAGATAATGATTTTGCAATTTTAAACTGAGGGGTAACAGTGATTTATGGTTATAGACTGTGATGTACATTCACACTGTCCAGAATACTCTGTTGTGAATATCTATTCTGTAATTTATTACAAAGCGAAGGTCACTGATAATGAAAACCAAAACACCCAGGAAACATCGCCTCACCTCGTAATCTGACAAAAGACGCGTGATAAATCTGGTTGAATTTAGAACATAGATGGAAAGCGGGTAGATTAAATCCAGTCCGAAGATCCTGTGCTTAATCAAAGAAGACTACAATAGGACGAGGCAGGAGTTGGTCATGTAGACTGGGAGCAAAGACTTTAGGGTGGGACAGTTGACAGACAGTGGAGGAATATCAAAGCAATTTTTCGAAGTGCTCAACAAAAATATATATCAGTGAAAAGGAAGGACTTTCGGAAAAGGAGTAAGCTGCCATGGGTGTCTAAGGAAATAAGGGAGTCTATCAAATTGAAATAGAAGGCATACAAATTGGCAAAGACCAAGGAGAAATTCGGAGATTAGTAAAACTTTAAAGGTCAACTGAAAGCTTGATGGGATTGGGTATAAATAGTGATGAGTAGCTATGCCCAGGGCCAGAATAGCAGTTTACACTGCTAGAGTGAAACCTATTGTTTGGGGAACATATGGCCTCTGTAATTGTTGAAGCATTTAACAGTTACCAGAGAGATAATCCTGATCAAGTTAAAAATCACAGCACACTCTAAAAGCTTGTACTTCCAAATAAACCTGTCGGACTATAACCTGGTGATGTGTGGTTTTTAACTTTGTCCACCCCACCCCAACCCCGGCTCTTCCACATCAACATCCCGATAGACAGCCCCACTGAAACTGAAGTGCCTGTCAGATACTTGAGGGAGCCACGGGGGTGTGGGGGTAGGGGTGTGTGGTTTAACACAGAGTTGAACTGAACTAGACTTTTTAACTGTTGTTGCCATGGAGATAATCCTGAGAGACAGTCTCTAGGCAAAGTCACAAATCACAAAAGGTAGAAGAATAGCAGCCGTACATCGGACCTGATGCTGCCTAAAGGCGTTTTGCACGTAAAATACCCAGATTACTATCATGTCTCATCAATAAATACTCAAAGAAGACCGCTCAGAGTTCTGTGCCTTGTAATTCCTATCCAGCAGGGTTCAGGAAGATGAGGACACAGCAGTCAGTCTACACAGTGGAGAACACAAAGAACATATTAGTAATTGATAAGGAGACTGAGGAAGGTGAGGATCTAGAAACGACCATTATCATGAAAGAGTTAGAGCTGGGCAAGCTAATGGCGCTAAAGGTAGACAAGTCTCCTTCCCCTGATGGAATACATCCCAGGATACCAACAGAGTTCGTGGGAGAAATAGCAAATGCACTTAGTTACAGCATCCTACAGCAGAGACAGGCCCTTTGGCCCAAAATGGCCCATGCCGATCAGAATGTCCATCCACGCTAACCCCATTTCCCTGCACTTGGCCCATCTGCTTCTGAAACTTTGCTATCCATGTATTTGTCCAAATGCCTTTTACATGTTGTTAGTGTATCCGCCTCAACCACTTCCACTGGCAGCTCATTCCATATGCGTACAACCCTCTGTGTAAAACAGTTGCCCCTTAGCTTCCCTTTTATTCTTTCTCCTCTAACCTTAAACTGATGCCCTCCAGTCCTTGGTTCCCTGGGAAAAAGACTGAGTTCATTCACCTTACCCACGCCTCTTATGATCTTATACACTTCTATAAAATATTCCCCCTCGGTTTCCTCTGTTCTAAACAAAAAAAGCCCTCACTTGTCCAACCTCTCCCTGTAACTCAGATCCCTGAGCCCTGGCAACATCCTTGCAAATTTCTTCAGCACCTTTTACAGTTTAATAACTGAAATCTGCATTGCATTCATCACATTTCCAGTGTTTCCCCACGACGTTGGAACAGACATGACAACGCCAATGGATTACAATCAATGATCGATAATTTACCCCGTAACAACAATCCCATTTTCATAGCTTTTTCCATGATGCAGGAATCCTTTTGTCTTTCTGGTTTCATGGTTAATTGTCCTCATACAAAACTAGTGGCTTAACTGTTCCTGGGAAATGTGCCATGATTGTTTAGACTTTCAAAAACCAATGAAATCTCTCTCCACAGTCCCCACGCTAACATGGACTTCACTGTCTCAGTATTTTTTCCCAGTCACACTAACATTTGAAATATTCGTCCACGGGCAGAATGCACACCTTTCCTTCCACATGATAAGGCCAATGATATTCAGATCGGCACGGATCAAGTAACCATCAAAATTGAACAGGAAGTTCAATGTGAATTTCTCAACTGCAAATCCCCCCTTTCAGTACTGCACAACAGAGAAAACAGAAAGTGCTGGAAATCCTCAGCAGGTCTGGCAGAATCTGAAACGCTGACAGATGCAGGAAACATTGCAGCCTTGAAGAAGTAGTTAGATTATCACACCAGGCCCGTGCGCTTGATGGCCAGTATGTAGAAGATGGGGGCATTGTGTTCAACAGTTTTATACCAGAGACTCTGACCTCATTTGATTCCATGTTTTTCTGTGATTCGCACTTTTTCGGAAGCAGGCAGGAGTGGGAAGCAGTGGAGAATGTAAATGATGTGTGACCTTCCTAGTGAGAGGATTTGTGTATAGTAGCAGGGATCCCTTTCTGGAAAGGCCTTGGTGAGACCACACCAGGAGTACTGTGTATACCTTTGTTCCCCTTTCCCAAGGAAGGCTACCCTGGTTATTGAGAGAGTAAAGGAGGGTCACCAGCCTGAGTCCTGGGATGTGGAGATAGTTAAGGGCTGCAGATGCTGGAAGTCAGAGTCCATACAATGTGGATCTGGGGAACTGCAGGAGGTCAGGCTGCATCACGGGAGCAGGAAGGTTGATGTTTTGGGTCGGAAGCCTTTGTCAGCCCTGATGAATAGTCCTGACCCGAAATGTCACCTTTCCAGCCCCATCGTATTCATGCTGGTCATCAATCACCTATTAATTCTAGTCCCACGTTCTGGCACTCAGCGTGAAACCGATATTGTAGTGCCTGGTGTGATCATCTCAACACTTCTTCAAGGCTGCAATGTTTCCTGCATCTGTCACCATTTCAGATGCTGCCCGACCTGCTGAGGATCTCCAGCACTTTTTATTTTTATTGTGGATTTACCCCATTTTGCTCAAGCACTTAGAGTCAGAGAGCTGTACAGCTCCATATTTTGCTGACTATAATTCCTGGGATGGTAGGACTGATGGATGAAGAGGGACTCAATCCTCAATTTCATCCTCCTCTCCTTTGGCTTTCTGAGCCGCTGAGTACATCACTAATATTCTACCTCCCATTCCCTGTCCTGAATCTGACCCATCTAAGCCTACACTTTAGTTCCCATCCCCCTGTTAGACTAGTTAAAACGGCACCAATAGAACTGGCAAAAGCCTCCACCAGGAGATTTCTCCCAGCTCTGCCCAGGGGTAACCGGTCAGCCTGGTACAGGACCCACCCAGAAACGGTCCCAGTGCCTGAAGAATCTAAACCCTTCTCTGGTACACCATTTCGCCAGTCACACATCCAGCTGATCTATCCTCTTATTCCTGCTCTCACTAGCACATGGCACTGAGTACGTCTGACATTATTTTATTTCAGGAGCTACATTTTACTGTATCCGTGATCTCCCTATATCCAGCTTTCAGGATCTCATCCCTTTGTTTAGTGATGTCATTGGTATCGGTGTGTTCCACAACCACTGGCTTTACCCTCCAGCTCCAGAATGTCCTGCAGCTGCTCCATGATAATCGCGGATCCTGGCACCAGGGAGGTAACATACCATCCTGGATTCATGTCTGTGGCCACAGAAGTGCCTGCCTGTACCCCTGACCATTGAATCCACTGTCACTATAGCCCTGCCAATGTCTTTCCTCCGGTTCTGTACAGCAGAGCTATCTGTGGTATAATGAACCTGGCTGTTGCTGATTTCCCAAGAAGCCACTCCACGCATTCACCCCCAACAGAATCCCAAGCAGGATTCAGTATCTTTTTGAGAAGTGGATGATCACTGGGGATTCCTGCACTCCCTTCCTGAGCCTTTTATTTGGTTTGATGGTCACCCATTCCCTTTGTGCCTGTGTAACCCTCACCTGCAGTGTGACGAACTCACTAAATGTGCTGTCCATAACATTCTCCGATGCTCCACAGTGAGTCCACTCATAACTCCAGGTCTGAAAAGCAGTTTCCCAGTAGCTGTAGGTAGGCCCACTTCCTGCACACATAGCAGTCAGGGACACTGAAAGTATCCCTTATTTCCCACCCTGTACAAGAGGAGCACCCCATGGGTCTGAGGGCTCCTGTCACAACGTCTCTCTGGATTCAGCTAATTACTCCCATTAAGAGAATTTAAAAGAGCGTTCAACCTTCCTCCACTTCAAACATTTCCATTATATATCAAAAGTCCCAATCTTTACTTCAGCTGATACGTTATATTTCAAAAACATAACAAATACTCTGCAGGTATCACTTACAAATTGGCTGTTCCCATTGGGACTATGTGAATTTCTCAATGGCCTGAACTAAACCAGAGATTCAGCTTCAACTTCTCCCTGTCTCACCTCCCTCTGTTTACACCCAACTCCAAAACCCACTCATAGAGTCAAGCAACACTCAGTGCAGCCCTGTCATTTTCATTGTCTGGTCACACCTACACTGCCCTCAGCCTCCTGTCCTGTTCCAATGCATCACAATGGGAGCTCAGGAAGTGCATCTCATCTTTCAGCTCAGCCCTTTGTAACCCCAGAGTCAACATGGACCTCAGCAGTTTCTGGATGAACAGATAGTTGTCAGAATCTGGAACATTCCACCTGAATGTGCGCTGGAATTTGAGTTCACAAAGAATTTTAATGAGAATTTTGCAGAAAGTTGAAAATTAGGAGTTTACAGGTTAACATCACGAAGTGAGTGATTGGGACTAAATCTGACAGTTCCTACAAAGAGACTAGGTATAATCTGGATAAATCTGTGCTCCCACTCAGGCCAAATCGCCCATGGGCGATTCAACCACAAATCTGAACATCTTTCTGCATGTTGCTTCACAAAAGTATTGGAGATATTTTCCCAGAGACAGAACAGACAGCCCTTTCTAATTCCACAGTAAAATGCTAATGATATCCAGATCCTGATGACTCCGCTGAGTGCAGAAATCTGCTTTTTTGAAATCCTGTCCTCAATTATTCTCATTTAATATCCCATAAACAGAATTCACAAAACAAATCTCAGCCAGTGCAGGATGAATTGGAAAGACAAATATTTCTCTGGTATGTGTCTGATGTGTAAATGCTCCTCTTTCAAATCACCCGTCCCCCACCCAGGAAGAGGACATGTCAATGCGCCTCGCTGTACCGTGCCCCCAATAAAAATGGCGGCCATAACCCAGGACCTATCACTGACTGAGGCCCACAGCCGTTTTCCCATTTGCTGTAAACATGGGACCAAGAGTTTCTAATTCAGGACTAACACCCTGTACAGACGTGTAAATAAAACCTCCCAGTCTAAACTGAATCATTTTCCCCCGGTTTCCGCTGCCACTCTCCCTTCCCAGTTTCCGGCTCCTGCACACACCAAGGGCCATTCCGGGTCCATTGACCCTTCCTCAGAACCGACGGCAGCTGGGAAAATTAGACTCCCTAGAGTGTGGAAACAGGCCATTCGGTCCAACAAATCCACACTGACCCTCTGAAGAGTATCCCATCCAGACCCATTCCACTACTCTATTACTCTAAATTTCTCCTGAACAACGCAGCTCACCTTCACATCCCTGAACACGACGGGAAATTTAGCTTGGCCAATTCACCTAACCTACACATCTTTGGACTTCAGGAGATAGGGGTAAAAGAGTAAATAATAGGTGGGATGGAGCGACCCTTCAACAATATGGCAACATTTACTCATCTCCTCTCCCCGACCTTATCTCAGATCCAACCCTCCAACTCAGCACCGCCCTCAAACTGTCCCATCTGTCCATCTTCCTTCCCAATTATTCACTACACCCTCTCACCATTACCCCGACCTGCATTTTGCTATCGCCTTCCCAACTACCTTCCCACCAGCCCTACACACCCATCCTATTATCTGTCCTCTTCCCCACCCTCACATTCCTGAAGTGCTTAGGCCCAATATGTCAACTCGTCGCTCCTTGCATACTGCCTGACCTACTGTGCACATCCAGCGCCACACTTTAACACAAGCTGGAAGAACATCACCTCATCTTGTACCTGGGGACCCTTCAGCCCTCTGGCCTCAATATTGCATTCCATAATTTTAAGTCCTAAGTCTCCTACGTACTAGTGTCCTAGCCCCCATGCCATAGACCAGGCCCTGTTATTACATCGCCTGCAATTACACACTACCTATGGTTAGTCACGAACAGTCTCCATAAACAGCTATTCACCCTCCCCCAGCCAGATCGTTATCCACTCCTTTGTCCAACTGCTCCCATCGCGTTCTATGGAATCTATCACCACCTATCATTTACACCTTAACCCCTACCTTTTGCATATAAACCAACATTGTTTCTCAGAAACATCAGTTCTGACGAAGGGTCATTGGATCAGAAATGTTAACTTTGACTTCTCTTCACAGATGCTGCCAGACCTGCTGAGCATTTTCAGGATCTTCTGGTTGTTGTTTCTGATTCACAGCATGTGCAATTCCTTTGGTTTTCCTTTACTGGGAGTTGGTAATTCAGGTCCAGCAGCCAACAGCGTGTGTTTATCAACCCACCCAGTACACAAACTCAATTTCTCTCCCAGTCTCTGCTGTCTCTCCCACTCCCTTCACACTCACTGGGTCCCCCCTCACAGTGACATTGCGCCTGCACAGCTCATGGTCACGTGTTGGCCTGCTGGCCACACCCCTCATTCACTCCCATTGGCTGGAGGATTACACCAACTCCCTTATTGGTCTGAAGCTGCCATCAATCAGCCAGGTCCCATTGTGACTTGAGTGGTAGGAGGCTGAGGGGTGACCTCAGAGGTTTATAAAATCACGAGGGGCGTGGTTGGGATACAGAGACAAGGCCATTCCCTGGGGTTAGGAAGTCTAGAACGAGGGGGCATAGGTTTAAGATGAGAGGAGAATGATATAAAAGAGAACCAAGGGGCATTTTTTTCATGTGCGTGTATGGAATCTACTGTCAGGGAAGTGGTGTAACTATACAAGCTGTCACCATCTGAAAGGCAGCTGGATGGGTATATGAATAGGAAGGACGTAGAGTGATATGGGCTAACTGCTGTCATATAGGACTAGATTAGGTTGGGATATCTGGTTGGTGTGGACAAGTTTGACTAAAGGGTCTGTTTCCTTGCTGTACACGACTGTGCCTCTGCCCTGGGATGAGCTTCATCATTCAGTGAATGGGGCAGTATCACAGAGCACAGGGGCTGGGGGCTATTCAGCCCATTGGGGCTGTACTTTCTTCCTCTGGAGATGCTGCCAATCTGCCCTTTCTCCACTCCCATTTACCAGTAGCCCTCCACATTTATCCTCAAATCGTTAAATTCCAAATCTGTTTTGACAATAACAAAAGCTGCATCCAGCTGTGATTCAAACTGTTCCAGATGCTCAGAACCTACTGAGTTTTTAACCTGCATTATTTGCCAATTACCTGAAGGTAGTTACCAAAAATTGTGACAATAATTTCTCTCAGTGTCTCTGTAAATTAAATATCCTGGAAACAAATCTGTTTCTGGTTGAAATCACTGCTTAAGCTCCTCAGCTCCAAGGAGACTTGTCAGGTCTTTTGCTAACTTTCCATAAAAGAGAAATGTATCTTAATTTGAATTTATTAGTGTCATAGAGATGCACAGCACAGAAACAGACACTTCGGTCCAACTCGTCAATGCCGCCCAGATATCCTAAATTAATCTTGTCCCATTTGCCAACACTTGGCCCATATCCTTCTAAAAGTTTCCTAAACACGTACCCAATCAGATGCCTTTTAAATTTAAATTGTACCAGTCTCCACACTTCCTCTGGCAGCTCATTCCATACACGTACCATATTCAGCTTGAAAACATTGCTCTTTAGATCGCCTTTAAATCTTTTCCCTCACACCTCACGTCTGTGCTCTCTGGTTTTGGACTCCCCTAACCTGGGAATAAGACCCTGGCTGTTCACCCTAACCATGTCCTTCACGATTTATCAACCTCGAAGGTCACCTCTCAGCATCCGATGCTCCAGTGGAAACAGCCCGAGCCTATTCAGCCTCTCTGTATGGGTCAAACCCTCAACCCTGGAAACATCTTTGCACATCTTTTCTGAATCCTTCCAAGTTTTATAATATCATTCCGATAGCAGGGAGACCAGGACTGAAAGCAGAATTCCAGAAATGGCTGAATCAATGCCCTGTACAGCTGAAAAATAATGTCGTAACTCCTATACTCAATGCACAGACCAATAAAGGCAAGTTAACCAAACGCCTTCTTCACCACCCTGCCTATTCCACTTTCAAAGAACTATGAACCTGCACCTCAACATCTCTTTGTTCAGCAACACTCCCCAGGCCATTCCCATTAAATGTATAAGTCCTGCCCTGATTTGTTTTTCCAAAATGCAGCACCTCACATTTATCTGAATTCCACTCCATCTGCCACTCCTCAGCCCAGTTGATTGAAGTCTCATTGTACTCGGAGGTAACTTTCTTCCCTGTCCACTGCATCTCCAATTTTGGTGTCTATGTAAAGTCACTAATCATAGCTCCTATATTCACATAGAAATCATTAATATAAATGATGAAAAGCAGTGGACCCAACACCAATCCTTACACCATATTGCTCAGCACAGGCCTCCAGTCCGAAAAGCAACCCTTCACCACTATCCTCTGTCTCCAATTTTCCAGCCAATTTTGTATAATTTGTTAACCAGTCTGTTATGTTGAACCTTGTTGAACGTCTTTCTGAAGTCCAAGTTAGTGATTTCCATGCACAAAGCCATGCTGACTATCCCTAATTATTTCTTGCCTTTCCAATTACATCCAAATCCTGTCCCTGAGAAGCCCTTCCAACAACTTGCCTGTCTTCAGGCTCACCGGTCTATTGTTCCCTGGACTTTCCTCACCACCTTTCTCAAATAATGGCGCCCGTCTTACAGCACCTCACCTGTGGCTATTGGTGATACAAATACCTCAGCAAGGGGCCCGGCAATCACTTCCCCAACTTCCCACAAAGTTCTGGGACACACCTGATCAGGTCCCAGGGATTTATTCAGCTTTATGTATTATAAGATATCCAGTACCTCATTCTCTGTAATATGGACACTTGTCAAGTTATCACTATTAATTTTTCCAAACTGTCTCACTCCCACATCCTCTTTAAGTAAAAGCTGACATGAAATCCTCCCACCCCCGATGGTTCCACAGACAGCCTTGCTGATCTTTGAGGGTCCCTAATCTCTTCCTGGTTACTCTTTTGTCCTAGGTGTATTTGTCAAATCTCTTTGGGTTCTCCCTAAACCTATTTCCCAAAGCTATCTCATGTCCCCTTTTAGCCCTCATGGTTTCCCCCGACTATACTCCTACTGCCCTTTTACTCCTGGAGGGATTCACGCAAACCCAGCTGTCTGTACCTGCCATATCCCTCCTTCATTTTCTTGACCAGGCCCTCAATTTCTCTCGACAGGCAGCATTCCCTACACCTCCCAGCCTTGGCCTTAACAGGAACATACTGTCTGTGTACTCTCGTTGTTGCAGGCCTTTGGATGCAATTGCAGATGAGGACAGAGAAGCAATCATTCTCAGTAAAGAGGTGGTGTTGGGAAAGATAACAGCCTAAAGGTAGATGGGTCGTCTGGCTGTGATGGAGTGCATCCCAGGGGACTATAACAGATGGCAGAGGCTAAATAGCAAACGCACTCGTGATAATTCACTAAAATGTGCTGGACTCTGGGACGGTTCTGACAGATTAGATAGCTGCAAATGTGATGCCAATATTTTAAAATGGACCTGTTAGCATAACTTCTGTAGTGGGGGAAATGCTCGATCGCTCAAGGAAGAAATAGTGAGCTAGCTGGATAGAAATTGTCTCAGAGCAGACACAGCATCGATTCATGAAAGGTAGATAACACTAAGCTGAGTGGTAGAGCAATGTGCGCCGAGGCCAATGTAAGTCTGCAGAGGGATACGCATAGGTTAAGTGAGTGGGTAAGGGTCCAACAGATGGAGGACAATGTTGGGAAATGTGAGGTCATCCATTTTGGTCGGACTAACAGCTAACTGATGAAATGGTGAAAACTTGCAGCAGGCTGCTGTACAGAGGGAGCTGGGTGTCCTTGTACATGAATCAGAGGAAGGTGGTTTGCTGGTGCAGCAGGTAAATAAGACAGTGAAGGGAATATTGTCCTTCATTGCTAGAGGGATGGTTATGCTGCAGCTGTACAGGGTGGTGGAGAGGCCACACCTGGAGTACTGTGCACAGGTTTGGTCTCCTTACTTCAGGAAGGATGTACTGGCACTGGAGAGGGTGCAGTGGAGGCTCACTAGTTTGAGTCACGATTTCAGAGGGTTGACGTATGCGGAGAGATTGAGAAAACTAGTTCTATACTCATTGGAATTTCGAAGTATGGGGGTTGGATAGGAAAAAAATTGCAATTATGAAGGGAGTAGATAAACTAGAAGCAGGGAGGTGATTTCCACTGGGGACGGAGCAAACGAGGGAGCAGAGAGTCAAAATAAGGGGATATCAGATTTAGGACTGAGTTCAGGATGGACTGCTTCAGATAAATCTGTGAATCTGTGGAATTTGCTGCTGAGTGCAGCAGTTGACGTTATCGACTTGACTATCGTTAGGTCAAAAGGTAGATTTGTGAACAGGAAAGGAATTAAGGGTTATAGTGAGAGAACAGGAAAGTGGAGCTGAGACCATGAAAAGATCAGCCCTGATCTTATTGAATGGCAGGGCAGGCTTGAGGGGCCATGTAGCCTACTACTGCTCCTCTTCCTTCTGTTCTTATGTTCCCACTTTCCAGCTGTCCCTTTACCTGGGAATAGCAAAGAAATATTGAAAGTTCTCGCCTTGTACCGTCAAAATTCACCTTTGTCCAATTTAGAACACCGTTTAGATCTGGTTTATTATTTTCTGTAACTATTTTAAAACTAGTCGAATTATCAGAGAATCCTGAGAGTGTGGAAGCAGGCCATTCGGCCCATCACATCCACACTGACCCTCAAAGCCTCCTACCTTAAACCTGTAACGCTGCATTTCCCACGGCTAATCCACCTAGCCTGCCCATCCCTGAACAATATGGGCAATTCAGCCTGGAATATCCACCCAACCTGCATATCTTTAGATAGTGGGAGGAAACCACAGCAAACAGACGAAACCCACGCAGGTAATAACAACAAGGTGATCATCCCTTTCTTATTTCCCAGGTCAACCTCAGTAACTTCGCTGGACGTAATCTCAGAATATACTCCCTCAGCACAACTGTAATGCTACCCCAAATCAAAAAGGCCACTTCGCCTCCTCTCATGTCCCCCTTCCTATCCTTCCTCTTCCATCAATACCCTGGAACATTACGCTGCCAGTCCTACCCATCTCTGAGCAACGTTTCTGTAATACCCATGATATCCCAGTGCCACATTCAAAACCATACCCTGAGCCCATCTGCCTTCCCTGTCAGGCCTCTTGCATTGAAGTAAATGCAGTGTAACTTGTCAGTTCGACCTGGTTCTGTGCCTTGCCCTTGCCTGCCTTGACTGTCTGACTTCTGAACTGTATCAGCCTCAGACTTACCTCTTTTCTCACTATCTCTTTGAGTTTACCCACACTCCCTCACTGGTTTACTGACTCCTGAGTAGCACGAGCAAATCTCCCTGCCTGGATATCAGACACCTTCCAATTCAGGTACAATCCATCCTTCTTATGCACATCAACTCTACTCAAGAGGAGATTACAATGATCAAAAGATGTGAATCCTTCTGCCCTACACCAGCTCCTTAGCCAATTATTCATCTCCTCTATCCTGCTATTCCTAGTCTCACAAGCATGTAGCACCTGGAGTAATCCACATATTATGACCGAGGACCTGGTTTATTATATTCCAGGCTAATCTGCCATATTCTCTCATCAGGACTTCATCTTTTCCCCTTCCTATGTCATTGGCACCAATGTACAATGACCTCCCACTGGTCATTCTTTCCTTTGAGAATATTCTGCTACCTGTCCGAAACATCCTTGACCCTAGCACCAGGGAGGTACCACCCCATTCTGATGTCTCACTATCAGCTGCAGAAACAGCAGTCTGTGCCCAACTAGAAAGTCCCTGATCATCCTTGAGCGTTTGGAATCTGATAGACCTCTCATTATAGTGGAGCCAATCTCAGTACCAGTAACTTGGCTGTCAGTGTAACATTCCCTCAAAGTCTATGACAACCTATATTATCCAAAACAGTAAACTTGTTTGAGATGGGGATAGCCACAGGAGACTCATGGCTGAAAAAATGTGTTGCTGGAAAAGCATTAAAGGAGCAGAATCGACGTTTCGGGCATAAGCCCTTCTTATGCCCAAAACGTCGATTCTCCTGCTCCTTTGATGCTGCCTGACCTGCTGCGCTTTTCTAGCAACACACTTTTCAGCTCTAATCTCTAGCATCTGCAGTCCTCACTTTCTCCACAGGAAATCTTATCAAACACCTTCACTATCCTATCTACCTGCGCCTCTACTTTCAAGGAGCTATGAACCTGCACAACAAAGTCTCTTTGTTCAGCAACACTCCCCAGGACCTGACCATGATGTGTATCAGTCCTGCTAAGCTTTGCTTTTCCAAAATGCAGCACCTCGCACTTATCTGAATTGAACTCCATCTGCCACTTCTTAGCCCATTTGCCCATCTGATCAAAATCCCATTGAAATCTGAGGTAACCTTCTTCAGTGTCCACTACACCTCCAATTTGGTGCCATCTACAAACTTACTAACTATACCTCCCGTGTTCACATCCAATTCATTTATATAAATGATGAGAAGTAGTGGACCCAGCACCGATCCTTGTCGAACGCCTTACTGAAGTCCATATAGTTCACATCTACTGCTCTGCCCTCCTCAATCCTCTGTGTTACTTCTTAAAAACCAGATCGAGTATGTGACACATGATTTCCCATGCAGAAAGTTATGCTGACTATCCCTAATCAGTCTGTGCTTTTCCAAATACACGCAAATCCTGTCGCTCAGGGCTCCCTCAAACACAAAGTCTAGCACAGCGTCTGTAGTTCCCGGGTTTGTCCAAACCGCTCTATTCACCAAAGCGGTGTCCTGTCCCCTTTTTGCCTTACTGATTTTACTCTGAAGTATGCTCCTCTTGCCATTATACTCGAAGGATGTTTGTGATTTTTGGATTGGAATAAACGCAAAATATTACATCTTGGTAAAACTAACGAGGGCAGGAATTACACTGATTAAAAGTTGGGCCTCAGATAGTGATTTGGAATAAAGAGACCGAGGGGTTCAGATCTTTGAACTATGTGTCACATGCAGACAGGGTGGTTCAGAAGGGCTTTAGCACATTTGCCTTCATTGCTCAGATCTTTGAACATAAGAGTTGGGACGTTATGTTGAGGTTGTACAGGATGTTGGGGAGGCCTCTTCTGGAATTCTGGAATACTGTGCCCAGTTCTAGTTGTGCTGTTATAGGAAGGATATTATTAAATCGGAGCAGGTTCAGAAGCGATTTACCAGGATGGTAATGGGAACGGAGGGATTGAATTATAAGCAGAGTCTGGATAGGCTGGGTCCTTTTTCACTGGAGCACAGGAGGCTGAGGGGTGACCTTATGAGAGGTTTATAAAATCCTGAAGAGTTTCAGTAATGTGAACAGCAGGTGCCCTTTCCAGGAGGGGGCGCGATTCAAGATTGGGGACATACTTTTTAACGTGATAAAAGGAAGGCTTTAAAAAGAAGTTCTGGATTTTATTTTTGGTTTCTGCACACAGAGTGGTTCACACGTGGAATAAACTTGCAGAGGACATGGTAACTGTGAATACAATTACAATTTCAGGGTGGCACAGTGGCTCAACGGTTAGCACTGCTACCTCTCAGCGCCAGGGACACAGGCTCAATTCCTGTATTGGGTGACTGTCCATGTGGAGTTTGCATATTCTTCCCCATGTCAGCGTGGGTTCCTCCAGGTGCTGCCGTTTCCTCCCACAATCCACAGATGTACAGGGTAGGTGACCTGGCCGTGCTCAATTGCCCATAGTGTTCAGAAATGATTGGGTTGAGTGAATTAGTCAGGGGTAATTGTAGAGCAAAAGGGTAGGGGAATGGGATTCTAACAGGAAAAAAACATTTGGACCCGTATATCAAGAGGGAATGCTCGGATGGACTTGGACCAAGTGGAGGCCGGTGCGATTAGTTCAGTTCGAATTTATGGTCGACACGGACTGGTTGGACCACAGGGTCTGTGTCGATGCTGTGTAACTTTATGACTCGTCATCTCTGTAAATTCCTCTCTGTTTGGAACTCTCCCTATCAGTGCCATCTCATCCAGCCTTACAAATCCTCCTCATCTCTATAATTCCACTCCAGCCTCAAAATCCAAAAGCCTCTATCACAAATCTCTCTATCTCTGTAACATCCTCCATCCTCACAATCCTTTCCAACTTGCATCTCCTCCAGCTTCATTATCTTCCCCATGTCTAATCCCCTCCAGTCTCTCAAAGCTCTGCTTTTTGTGCCTTTCTTTATTTCCAGCTTTCAGGATGCCCAATGTTTATTTCTCACTTCATAACGGCCCTTTACAATTCCTGCGCTGAGCTTCTGAATTTCCTCTTAAACCTCTGCGTCTCACTTTCCTCCCAAGAAAATCGACCAATCACATGTCATCTATTCTAGTATCACCTTTTCTGACCTGATGTCCAATGGAGCCTGTCATATTCCTATAATAAACATCGCAGCGGTCTACAGAACAGGAAAACGCTCTGGTTGTCCATCGAGTCTGTGAGAAAGAAACCTATCACCGAAAACTACCACCATACTACTATCCTCATCTATTTTCCAGTACTTGTGGAAAAGTGTCATCTATCATGGCATAGTAAGTGCACACTAAATACATCTCAAATGTTTTGGGGATTTGTGTCTCCCACCCTCACAGACAGTGAGGTTTAGTGCAACTGGTGCTCGATGATGACATCACCCACAGGAACACAGAGCAGCTGGGTCTGTGCAAACCAGAGATCGCCCATACATTGGGAAGGATGGCAGGGTCCCTGAGAGGGGGCACAGGAGAGGTACCGGGATGGTAACTGGGCGGCATGGTGGCACAGTGGTTAGCACTGCTGCCTCACAGCGCCTGAGACCCGGGTTCAATTCCCGCCTCAGGCGACTGACTGTGTGGAGTTTGCACGTTCTCCCCGTGTCTGCGTGGGTTTCCTCTGGGTGCTCCGGTTTCCTCCCACAGTCCAAAGATGTGCAGGCCAGGTGAATTGGCCATGCTAAATTGCCCATAGTGTTAGGTAAGGGGTAAATGTAGATGTATGGGTGGGTTACGCTTCGGCGGGGCGGTGTGGACTTGTTGGGCCGAAGGGCCTGTTTGCACACTGTAAGTAATCTAATCTAAAAAGAATGGGGGATTTTAGTTGCAGGGCATGGGTGTTGTTAATACATATCCAGAATATACATCTATAATAGATGGACTCTCATTCTCAACCTCTCCCCCTGCCTGGGCTGTGGTAACCTTCAGGTTGAACCACCACCAGACATCTCTCCCTAATGAGAGAGCAGCCCTATGGTCTGGTAGGACAATGCTGACTTTACCTTTCACACAGTGATCCCAATGTGCATCGGGGGTGGAGAGAGGGAATGCTGAAGGTGGTGGATGGGACACCACTCAGGCACAGTGCTTTGTCCTGGAGGATGTTCGCTTTCTTTAATACTGTTGAGGGCTGCACTGATGCAGGCAAGTGGAGAATGTTCCAGCACAATCCTGATGTTGTCTATAAGGCACACAAACAGACATTGGGGAATCAGGGGTTTGGGAAAACTGAGATTGTTCTCCTTGTAGCAAAGGCAATTGAGGGTAGCTGAGAGACAAGTGTTTGCAAAACATATATATTAGGATGTTAAGCCTTACACTCATCAACTCATCATAAAAGGATTACTGGACACATATTGAAGATTTCGGGGAGATCTATTGACAGGGTGGTTTGATTCAAAGGAGAATTTTTATGCAGAAAATGGAATTGAGCTGGAACAAAATACTCACACACAGTGCAGATATCCAGGTCCTGATGAATGGAGTAATTCAATTAGAGTTTGGCATTACAATTACTGAGATTGCCATCTGAATATCCACCTGTAGTATCCTGTAATACAAGTTTATAAAATCTGTCACTGTCAGGTCAGGTTAGAAACTCACACCATTCCCTCCTCCTGGTCCAGGATGACTGTACACATTACCCCTTGTGGAGACCGGCAGTCAGTTCAGGGGGAAATCTATGTGGGTTTCTATAAGTTTCCAACTTGGGACTTCATGTGACTGAACAGGACAGATCTTTGACACATGGGACAGAATGTTCCAAAGGTCAGTGAGATGTGGAGAGCAGGATTTGCTTCCTTTCTTTCCTTCCGTGCTGCCGCTGTGCCTCATCAATAAGACACGGGGGGTGTGAAAGGCTCATGCAGCTCGATGGGCAAGTTGTCTCCATTCCCACCAAGGGGCAGCAAGATCCTCCCAGTCACTCCAAAGAGTCTCTCTGAAAAGACAGCAACTCAGCATGCTTCCCACTGTCCGGTGCTCCCTGGAAAGGTTTAGAAGAATGAGGGGGGAATCTCCGAGAAAATACAGAACAGTAAACTTCCAAAAGGATTATAAACTGTTTACAGAGACGGATTTGTTGGAGAAGTGAACACCAAATTGGCAAATGGTGCATAACTTGGGATAATGTGAAGTTGTTCATTTTGGAGGAGGTAATAAAAGAAGAGAGGACTACTTAAATGGTGGAAACTGTAGAAAGCTGCAACACAAAAGAGACCAGGAGGTAATTGTGCAGGAAACACAGAAAGCCAGCACACAGTTACAACAGGTCATCAGGAAGGGAGATGAAACGTTGTTCCTTGTTTGAAAGGATTTGCAGTATAAGAGTTTGGAGTATATACATGACAGCAACTTTATAAAGTGCGAGTGAGACCACATATGGACTAATGAGAGACGTTTTGGTCCCTTTAGTTAAGGAAAGACATCACTTCATCGGAGGCATTTAGAAAAGATTGACTGGGATGATCCCTGGTTTGCAGGGACTCTTTTAAGAAAAGGCTAAAGAAGTTGGGACTCGACTCACTGGATTTGGGGGAGAATGAGAGGGGATCTTATTGAAACATATAGGCTTATTAAAGGGGTATGACAGGGTAAATACTGAGAGGATGTGTCCCATCATGAGGGAACCTGGAACCAGTCTCTGGGTCAGTTGCAGAATCAAGGGTTCTGTTTTTGATTTGTCAACTTTAATGCAACACAGACATGGGTAAGGGGCTTCAATAGCAATGGAGCTGGGGTGAGGTGGAGAAAAGCAACATTTTAGAGATTGGAGTTCCTGGTGTTTGCGATTGTGTAGATGTCTGATCAGAAGGTCACCTTGGGGTCAGAATATGAGAGCAATATTGTGAAGAGTGTAGTTCTGCCTCAGGCATTTCCCAGTGAGAGGGAGGGGCTCAGCAGTAAGGGAAAGGAATTTGTAATAGCAACTGAAGGCAATGGGTTTAACCATTGCAGTGTTTCATTGGAGGAAATTGCAGCCAATTGAGTGGTAAGCAGTTTGATGAATGAGTAACAGTGGAGCAATGGAGAGGGATGATAGGGAGAGAGAGCTGGACATTGTCAGTGTACATGGGAAACCAATACGATGTCACCTCCTGGCAGTATGTAGGTGAGATACAGGAGGGGACAAAGATAGATCCTGGATGGACACCACATATGAGGAATAGAGAAAGGAAAGGGAGAGTGGAGATGGAGCAGGACCTTGACGTCAAACATTAGTTCTTAGCAGAATTGGAGAGAAGGACATAACCAGAAAAGACAGACAGGACAGGGAACAATATTTGTGAATGGGTGAGGGGGAGTGATGAGGAGGGGCCCGACTCAAAACTGCTATTCCTACATCAGTGACATCACCCAACTCCACCCTAGTCTCAGCTCATTTACTGAAATACTCGTGCATCCTTGTGTTATCTCCAGACTTCGTTCTCCAAACACACTCCTGGCCAGCCTCCCACATTCAAATTACATATAATCTCAAGAGTATCGAAAACCCTACTGCCCAAGTGCTCACTTGTACCAAAACTTGTTGATTCATCAAAAGGCTTCTATTTACAAGCAACAATTTAAAATTCTCTCACTTGATGTAATTCCTGGCTGTGAACATCCCTGTCTCCCTGCACCACACAACCTGTGAGACCTCGACAACTCATTTTCTTTCAGACTCCCAAAGATGCATTTATTCATTGCTTCACCGGTCTGGCTGTTTCGACAGTTGTCAAGGCAACACGGTCTGGAATTCACTTCCTGACCCTCTCAGACCTGCTTTTATTCTTTAAGGTATTCCTGAAAACCTGCTTATTTGGCAATACTTTTGATAACCTACCTAATATCCCCATCTGTGGCCTTATGTCAGAAATTCTCAATGTCTGTGAAATTATAAAAATGATAAAAATACAAACTGCTGTTGGTTTGCACACACATTGTCAACTCTTCACTGTCGCTGAATGAATAACCTATAACATCTCTTACCCAAGAACATTGTGGGAGCACCTTCACCACACGAACTGCAGCTGTACAAGGAAGTCAAACATCATCCTCTCCACAGGCAATGGGGCTTTGGCATTAATCACTGGTGTCTGTGGAGAGAGAAGCATTGTTGATATTTCAGGGAGGGCTAAATGCATTACAGGAAATGAGAATGTTGCAGAATATGATGGTCAGAAATGGAAGGAAAATGCACTCTTTTGTTGAAAAAAAAAGAATTATTCACTGTCAAAGATACTGTGGAAAATTTAGTCCGTTTAGAGAGGAGCACATTGTCAGGGGTTGGGCAGCAGAGGAAAATTAACTAACAAAAGGTCTGTGAAAGTAACAGGAAAACACTAAACAAGTCAAACAGCCTGTGCCCAAAGACTTTAACTTCCCTTCCCACTCCACCAAAGATATGCAGGTCCTGGGCCACCTCCACCGCCAAATCCCAGGCATCTGATGCCTGGACGAAGAACGCCTCATCTTCTGTGTTCAGATCCTCCAATCACATGGGATCAATGTGGATTTCACCAGTTTCCTCATTTCCACTCCACCCACCTTATCCCAGATCCAGCCTTCCAACTCGGCACTGCCCTTTTGACCTGTCCTACGTTTCCAACTTCCTTCCCACCAATCGGCTGCTGCCTGACCTGCTGTGCTTTTCTAGCATCACACTCTTTGACATTGAAAACATCCTGACTCTGACACTGTGTAAATCCTGCCCTATCACTCCCTGCCAAGGAAGGCTGCGCATGCGTCCCCCTACAGCTTGCCCCTCTCAAAGTTGGCAGCCACACACACGTGTCCCGTGGATCACTGCCCCCAATAAAGATGGCGGCGATCACTCACACCTTTCACCATTTGAAGCATTTTCCCGTTTGCCACAAACACGGGCCTGGGATTTTCAAATTTGTGTTTTCCCATGTGCACTAAGTTCTGTAAAACGTCTCAGCCCGTTCCATTAAAATTTCCTTCTCTTCCTGGTCAATATGTCTTTCCTTAACCATGTACTGCACCTTCACACATTTCCAATGCCTTGGTCACAACATCACAGTGCTGCCAGTGAAGGTTATCACGTGGTATCACTTCATTCCTGATGAAGGGCTTTTGCCCGAAACGTCGATTTCACTGCTCCTTGGATGCTGCCGGAACTGCTGTGCTCTTTCAGCACCACTAATCCAGAAGCTTATCACATGGTTGAGTGTAGCCACGCCCCTCATTCACTCAGACCAACCGGCACTACCTTGTCTTCCAGCCCTGTCCCCATCCTCTTATTGGTCCTGCACTGAGATCAATCACCAGAGGCCCTTTGTGGCTGGAGCATGCTCAGTGCTTCCTGCTTTTGCTGCTGTTCATCAGGTACAAGAGAGAGTGTTCATTCCTGTTTCTCCTAATGTCAGACATTAACAACAACGAACTGCATTGTATGGAGCCTTTCACACTGACAAGTCTCCTGAAGTGCTTCACGAATGCTGGAAACATTGATTAAAGAGAACAACTTTAAGATACATCTTTGAGGAGTACTGAGGGGGTTGGGAAGGATATTGAAGAGGTTTTTAGATCAGACAAACCATCTAAAGAGCAACCCACCCAGACCCATTCCCCTACATCTAACACTACGGGCAATTTAGCGTGGCCATTTCACCTCACCTGTACATTTTTGGACTGTGGGAGGAAAGCGGAGCAGTCAGAGGAAACCCACGCAGACACTGGGAGAATGTGCAAACTCCACACAGACAGTTGCCGGAGGTGGGAATAGAACGCGGGTCTCTGGCACTGTGAGGCAGCAGTGTTAACCACTGTGCCGCCAATCTGCAACTTTGTCCTCTGCAGCTCCAATCATGGAGTGATGTCTGTGGAGAACAGCTTACAATGGAGACAGTGAGTGGCTAACCATAGGTTAACAACCCAAGTCCTAGCCCCCCTACCCCACACACCAGGCCTTGTTCTCACAGCCTGCCATTACACACTACCTATGGTTAGCCACTAACAGTCTCCACTAACAGCGAGTCGCCCTCCCCAGCCAGATCGTTATCACTCCTTTATCCAACCCTTCTTCTCACTCTATTCCCACCTATCCTTTACTCCTTACATCCTCCCCTAAACCCTACCTGCTCATATAAACCAACATTTTTTCTCTCAGTATCAGTTCTGAGGAAGGGACACTGGATCTGAAACTTTAACTGATTTCTCTTCACAGATACTGACAGACCTGCTGAGCTTTTCCAGAACCTCCTGGTTGTTGTTTCTGATTTACATCTTCCGCAGTTCTTTTGGTTTTAATTTACCGGGAGTTTGTAATTCAGGTCCAACAGCCTCTGTCCCAGTCTCTACTGTCTCTCCCAACCCCACCCAGTGGCACGGCACCTGCACAGCTCATGGACAGGTGTCATCTTGCTGGCCACACCCCTCATTCACTCCCATTGGCTGCAGGACCACACAGATTCTCCTCCCATTAGTCTGGAGCTGCTGTCAATCAGCCGGGCCCCATTGTGATGAGAGTGGAGGGCTAATCCCTCTCTCTGCCCTGGGATGAGCTTCATCATTCACAGTGAATGGGGCAGTATCACAGAGCACAGGGCCTGGGGGCTATTCAGCCCATCGGGGCTGTACTCACTCCCTCTGGAGATGCTGCAAATCTGTCCCAATTCCCCTCCTATTTGCCCACAGCCCCCCAAATCTTTCCTGAAAAATTAAAATTTCAAGTCTGTTTCAGAATACCTGCTAAATCTGTGTCGTTCAGACTGTTCCAGAGGCTCAGAACTTACTGAGTACAATAATGTTCACATTTTCACTTTATATTATTTGCCAATTACTTGAAAGTAGTTACTAAACGTTGTGACAGTGTTAATAATTCGTCTCTCTCTCTGCAAATTCAAGACCTTGGAACCAAATCTGCACCAGGTCAAAATCACTGCTTCACCTTCTCACCTCCAAGGACACCTATCTGTGCTTCAGCTTGCTCTCCACAAAAGAGGAACGAATCTTAGTTTATTAACGTCATAGACATGTCCAGCACAGAAACAGGACTTCGGTCCAATTCATCCATGCCAACGAGGAATCCTAAACTACTGGAGTCCCATTTGCCAGCTCTTGGTCTGTATCCATCAAAACCCTTACTGTTCACCTACCCAATCGGATGCCTTTTAAATGTTGTGATTTTATCAGCCTCCACTACTTTACCTGGCAGCTCATTCCATACACACACCACACTCAGCTTGAAAACATTGCCCCTTAGATTCCTTTTAAATCTTTGCCCTCTCAACCATGTGCTCTAGTTTTGGACCCACCTAAGCTCAAGAAAAAGAACCCCGGCTGCACACCTTATCCATGCCCCTGGTGATTTTATAAATCTCCATGAAGTCACCTCTCAATCTTTGAATCTCCAGGGAAATTAACCCCAGCCTATTCAGCCTCTCCCTGTAGCCCAAATCCTTCAATCCTGGTAACATTTTTGTAACTCTTGCCCGAACCTTTTCACGTTTCACAACATCCTTCCCAGAACAGGGAAAATCAAACTGAAAACAGAATACGAGAAATGGCTTCATCAATGTCTTTTAAATGTTGTAATTGTACTAGCGTCCACCCCTTCCCTTGGCAGCTCACTCCAAACATGCACTGCCCTCAAACTGTCCAACTCTGGCAAAGTCCTTGCAAACATTTTCTAAAATGTTTCAAGTTTCACAACATCATTCCTGGAACAGGGAGATTGGAACTGAAAACAGAATTCCAGAAGAGCCTTAATCAATGTCCTGTACAGCAACAACATGACGGAGAGCATAACAAACGCTGCATTCACTCCCTTACCTACCTGTGACTCTACTTTCAAGGAACTATGAACCTGCACTCCAAGGTCTCTTTGTTCAGCAACACTCCCCAGGACCTTACCAGTAAGTGTATAAGTCCTGCCCCGATTTGCCTTTCCAAAATCCAACAGCTAACATTTATCTAAATTGAACTCTATCTGTCATTCCTTGCTCCACTGCCATTCTGATCAATATCCTGTTGTATTCTGAACTAACCCTCTTCGCTGTCCATAACAACTCCAAGTTTTGATGTCTTGTGTAAAGCTACTAATAATACCTCATATATTCACATTCAAGTCATTTATTTAAGGACCCAATAATTGATCCTTGTAGCACACTGCTGCTCACAATCCTCCAGTCCACAAAACAAACCTCCATCATCACCCTCTGTCGCTTACCATCAAGCCAGTTTTGTACCCAGATGGCTTGTTCTCCCTTCATTCCATGTTATGTAACCCTGCTAACCAGTCTGCTTTGTGGAACCTTGTTGAATGTCCATATAAACAAAGTTCACAGCCTGGTTTAATCAATTTTCTTTGTCACTTCAAAACATTCAGTCAAGTTAGTGAGACACGATTGTGCACGTACCAAGCCACATTGACAATAGTCAATGATTATTCCTTACTTTTCCAAATAGATGGATATCCTGTCCCTCAGAATCCCTTCCAACAACTTGCCTGCCACTGACTTCAGGCTCACTATTCTCTTGTTCCATGGCCTCTCCTTACCACCTTTTTAAAATAATGGCACCTCACCTGTCGCTATCAATGATACAAATACCTCAGAAGAGGCCCAACAATCACTTCCCTAGATTTCCAGAAAGTTCTGGGATACATCTGATCAGGTCCCAGGGCTTTATCCACCTTGATGCGATTCAAGACATCCAGTAACACCTCCACTATAACATGGATACTTTCATGTTCTCTCTGTTTATTTCTCCAAACTCTCGAGCTTCCATATCTTTCTCCAGTAAAAAGGACGTGAAATATTTGCATATCTTTCCCACCCCCGGTGGTTCCATAGACAGCCTCGTTAATCTTTAAGGGGTCCTATTCCCTGGTCCAGTTCATCTTTTGTCTGTGATATATTTGTTTAATCTCTTTGGGTTCTACTTAAACCATTTCCTGAAGCTATTTCATGTCAAACAGCATCAGCAGCAACAGAGCTAAACAATCCCACAACCAATGGAATAGATCGGAGCTCTGCAGTTCAGCCACACCCAGTTGTGAACGGTGATGGACAATTAAACAACTCACTGCAGGAAGCATCACAGATATCCCCACCCTTACTGATGGAGGAGCCTCACACCCTGCAACAGATAAGATGACAGCATTTGCAGCAATCTGCAGCCAGAAGTGCAAAGTGGGATGATCCATCTCAGCCTTCTCCAGTGGTTTCTAACATCACAGATGTGAGTTTTAAGCCAGTTTGATTCAGTTTGAATAACATCAAGAAATGGTTAAGTAGTGCAAACGCTATGGGCCCTGCAAAATTCTGGCAATAATACTGATGGTTTGAGCTCCACAACTTGCCACCCACCAAGCCAAGTACCGCTCCAGCACTGGCATCTACCGACAATGTGGAACATTGCCCAGGAATGTTCAACACAAAAACACAGGGCAATCCAACCCAGCCAATTTCCCTCTATCAGTCCACACTCGATCAGCAGTAAAGTGATGGAAGATGTCATCAACAGGGCTACCAAGCAGCAGCTGCTCAGCAACAGTAAGCTGAGTGACACTCATTTTAGGCTCCACCAGGGCCACTCAGCTCCCGATTGTGTGACCGCCCTGATTCACAACCTGACAACCAGCTGAATCCCAGAGGTGAGGTGAGGGTGACAGCCCAGTCCCACTCCAAGATCACTATTTCTAGCCGATTCTACCCTTGTCTCAGCTCATATACTCTCATCCACCTTGTGTTATCTCCAGACTTCAGTATCCAAACACACTCCTGGCCAGCTTCCCACAGTAAATCTCCCTGTAATCTTCAGAAAAACTAAATCTCTGCTGCCCAAGTGCTCCCTCCTACCAAAACTTGTTGATCCATCAAAAGGCTCCTATTCATAATCAACAACATAAAGCCACAGAGATGTACAGCATGGAAACAGACCCTTCAATCCAACCCATCCATGCTGACCAGATATTCCAACCCAATCTCGTATCACCTGCCAGCATCCGGCCCACATCCATCAATTTAAAATTCTCACCCTTGATTTAATTCCTGGTTGTGATCATCCCTAGCTCGCCGCATCACACATCATTGAAGACCTCGACAACCCATTCTGTTCGAGACTCCCAATGATCTGTTAATTCATTACTTCACCTGTATGGCTGCTTTTACAGTTGGCAAAGCAATATTTTCTGAAATTCGCAGCCAAAACCTCACAGCTCTGCTTTCCTCCTTTAAGACATTCCTCAAAACTTGCTAATTTGGCAATGCTTTTGGTCACCTGACCTAATATCATCCTTCTCTGGCCTTATGTCTAAAGTTCCCAATAATATTTTTGTGAAATTATAAGCACGATGAGAAAACTACAAACTGTTCTTGATTTGGACATTACCTTCAAATCATCACTGTTGCTGAATGAATACTCTGTAATGTCTCTTAACCAACCACATTGTGGGAGTACCTCCACCACACAAACTGCATCTGTACAAGAAAGTCAAACATCACCCTCTCCACAGGCAACAGGGCTTTGGCATTAATCACTGGTTTCTGTGGAAGGAGAAACACAGTTGATGTTTCAGGGAGTGCAAAACAGATTACAGGGAATGAAAATGGTGCAGAATTTGATAGTCAGAAATGGAAGGAAAATACACTTGCTTATTGGAAAAAAGAATTCTTGACTGTCAAATATTTTCCAGAAAAAAAATTAATAAGCGGCACATGGTCAGGGGCTGGGCAGCAGTGAAAAATTAATTTACAAAAATGTCTGTAAAAGTAATCATAAAATACTAAATCGACCAAAAATACACCATTGTTCGATAATGAGCAAGCTAGATATTGACAAAGTGCTCATAAGGGATCCCAGAGATGAAGCACAGCTGTATAAGCTATTATGATCCCACAGTCATAGAGACGTATAGCAGCGACACAGACCCTTCGGTTGAACTCATCCTTGCCAACCAGGTATCCGAACCTAATCTATTCCCATTTGCCAGCACTTGGCCCATATCCCTGTAAACACTTCCTAATCGTATCATGTGTCTAGTTAGATGCCTTCAACAAGTTTTAATTGGACTAGCCTCCACCACTTCCTCTGGCAGCTCATTCCACCCACTGCATGAAAGAGTTGTCCTTTAGGCCCCTTTGAATTTTTGCCCCGTTCAACCTAAAGCAATGTCCTCTACTTTTGGACACCACTGCTCGAGGGAAAACATCTTGTTCATTTACTCTGTTCATGCTCTTCATGATTGTATAAACCTCCATAACATCACTGCTCAGCCTATGGCACTCCAGGGAAAACAGCCCCAGCCTTTTATGCCTCATCCTGTCGCTCAAATCCTCCAAACCTCACAACATCCTTATAAGTCTTTTTTGAAACCTTTCAAGTTTCACAGCACCCTTCTGATAGGAGGCAGGCCAGAATTGCACACAATATTCCAAAAGTGGCCTAACGAATGTCCTGTACAGCAAAATGACCTCCCACATCCAATACTCAATGCTCTAACCAATAAAGGAAAATATACTGAACACCTTCTTCATCATCCTATCCACCTGCAACTTGACTCGCAAGGTCTATGAATCTGCAGTCCAAGGTCTCTTTGTTCCGCAAGCGTCTCCAGGGCCTTGCCATTCAGTGTATAAGTCCTGGGCTGAAAAAGCACAGCAGGTCAGGCAGTATCAAAGGTCAGGAGAATCGACGTTTCGGACATGAGCCCTTGATGCAGCTTGACCTGCTGTGATTTTCCAGCAACACATTTTTCAGCTCTGATCTCCAGCATCTGCAGTCTTCACTTTCCCCTAGTGTATAAGTCCTGCCCTGACTTGCTTTTCCAAAATGCAACACCTCACATTAATCTAAATTAATCCATATCTGATCGATATCTCAATGTAACCGGAGGTAAACTTCTTCACTATGCACAATACCTCCAATTTTGAATGACCTGCAAACTCAGTTACAACAGCAAGTCATTTAAATGAATGACAAAACAAATCCAGAAATAAACATCCATTTCTCTGAGTTTGAATGTGCTCTGTGTAAATCCTGCCCAATGACTCTGTACCAGAGAAAGGCTGCACATGCGCCTGGCTGCACCTTGCCCCCTACAAAGATGGCGGCCGCGCACGTGTCCAGTGAATCGTTGCCCCGAATAAAGATGGCGGCGCTCACTCAGGCCTGAAGCCGCGCTGAGGCAATTCCTCGTTTACTCCAAACACGGGACTGGGACGTTCAAATTTGTGTTTTCCGACGTGCACAACTTATTTGTAAAAACTCTCCGCTCATAACAACACAGTTTTTCTCCCGTTTCCCTGTTTATTTATTTCCTTACCGTATCCTTTCGCTCCATAACTTCCTGAGCATCCATTACGGCGACTCTCCTCCGCGTGCGAGGGTGATCACGTGGTTTAGTCTAGTTCTGCCCCTAGATCACTTTGATTGGTTGGAGGACCTCCAGTTCCGCCCACCGTCCTTTCATTGGTCCGGAGCTGACATCAATCACCCGGGGGTCCCTTTGTTGGCGAGAGCATGCGTAGTGCGTGCTGCTTTTGCTGATATATTGGGTAATGTGATGGGAGAGTTCACTGAGGGGAAGGATCCCTTTGTGTGAGCTCTGCAGTAGATTTCCTTTATTCATGGAGGGAATTGCCTTCCTACTCATGACTGTATAACTGTGATTGATGAACCAATGCCATCTGAACCAGTACATAAACACACCATTTTCACAATATCTGAGATCTTCAGCACATTGTATCACACTCTTCTTTGGAGATAAAACAAGCATGAAATGGAGCCTCAAGGAATCAGAACAGGAGTAGGGCATTCATCTCCTCCAGCTTGTTCCCCCATTCTATCAGATCATGGCTGGGCCAACCCAGACCTCAACACCTCTTTTATGCTTGATCCGCATAGCCCTCAACTGCTCAATATTTCAAAAATCTATTTGCCCTCTTTTAGAATAATTTGAGATAGAATCATAAATTCCCTACTGAGTGGAAACATGCCCTTCGGCCCAACAAGCCACACTGACCCTCTGAAGAGTAACCCAACCAGATCCATTCCCCTACCACATTTAACTTTCACAATTGTTTGGGCTAGAAAATTCTAGCCATTCACTGAGATAAAAAAATTCTTTACATTTTTTACAAAATGAATGTTCCCTTATGTAATGTTTGGTTTGAGACTTCATTGGTGCTAGAAGATCTAGTCAACATCTACCCTGTCAAGGTCCTCAGAATCTTGTTTCCATAAGATGACCCTTATATTAAGTGGGTGTCACAGTGGTTAGCACTGATGTCTCACAGCGCCAGAGACCTGGGTTTAATTCTCAGGTGACTCTCTGTGTGGAGTTTGCACGTTGTCTGCGTGGGTTTCCTCCGGGTGCTCTGGTATCCTCCCACAATCCAAAAAAAATGCAAGTTAGGTGAATTGGCAATGCTAAATTGCCTGTAGTGTTAGGTGAAGGGGTAAATGCAGGGGAATGGGTCTGGGTGGGTTGTGCTTCGGCGGATCGGTGTGGACCTGTTGGGCCAAAGGGCCTGTTTACACACTGTAAGTAATCTGGCTGTCGAGATTCTATTGAATAATGACCTAACCTGTTTAGCTATTCTTGATAGAACCTTTTCGTTCTCAAAGCAGCTAGTTGAATCTTTTTTTGAATGGTCTCCAATACTGGTTTATCCCTTATTAAATATGGGAGCTAACATTGTATACAGTACTCCAAGTGAGGTCTCGGCAACAGCCAGTATGGTTAACCAATCCTCACTCCATGCAAATACCTTACCCCTGACACAGTGAGCTCCTGTATTATGCAATTAACTTTTCCGTAGCACCTTATCATTTGCATTTTTAAAATCCAAATACAGAACATCATTGGATTGCCCTTTATCAGCCCTGCTTGTTATCTCCTCAATGAACTATCGTAAATTTGTCATAGTGTCTCTTTCACAAAACCCAGTCTACCATGTTAACTGATGAGCTTTTCTAAATGTCCTGCTACTTATTACTTTAATATTCGACTCTGCCGTATTACAAAATCAGATATTAAACTAACTAGTCTATAGTTTCCTGATTTCTGTCTCCCTTCCCTTCATGAACAGGTACATCAATCCACTGGATGTTTCCTGTATCCCCTGATTCTGGAATGTTCCAATCGATGCCTTGAATATCTTTGCAGTCAGTTGCCCTAAAAGTGTTTGATCCAGGCCATTAGGTCCTGTCTGCCATTAGTCCTATTAGTTGGTCAATACTTTGTCCCTTGTGACAAAGACTGTTTTAACAATTTTCTCCCCATGATTAACTTGCTTATTTGCTACCTTTAGGATGATAACGGTATCCTCCTTCATGAAGGTCAATGTAAAATATCGGTTTAAATGATCTGTTGTTTCCTTGTACCCATTATCAATTCCACAGTCAGAACCTCCAAGGGTTCGATGCTGACTTTAGATACTCAATTTTTATATACCTGTACAACTCTTGCCATTCATTTTTGTTTCTTGTCAATTTAATTACATGATCAGTTTTCTCCCTTTTTAGTCATCCGCGGCTATGTCATTCTTTTCCTTGTGGGTACTACTCTTGACTGTCTTTATTACCCATGGGCAGTTCACCTTTCTCTCCGAGTTCTCCTTTTTGCTTCAAATTAACTTTTGCTTAGAATTATGTTAAACAAAACTCATCATATTACAGTGACTGAGAATGTGATTTTTTTAAACATTGGTTGCCTTCATGTTCTCATTGGGTTTTGCTGTTTCAAAGAAGAGCTGAGATCATCTGCAAAGGAGGTGGCAGCTGATTCACTGTTAATTTCCAAAATTAATTTGAATACTTGCAAAAAGAAATTATTTGCTTTACTGTGAGAGCAGGGATCTAGCCAAAAAGCTATTTTAAAAAGGTGGCACTGTTGTGATGGGTTGAATAGGGGCCTCTGATTTCAAAAGCACAATGTGATCCAAGTTGTCTTCTAATCTGCGCTGTACTAATTCTTTCTGATCGAGATGACTGGGTTGGCATGTGCGCAGGTTGTAGCAGGATCTCTGACTGTCACAAACCAATCTGGGGGAACAGCTCCTGTGTCAGTGACAGTGCTGTTGGACTAATAGAGGCAACAACATTCAGACTTCATGAAGCAACTGCGAATCAGAGCTGCAAACCCACAATCCGAAGAACTGCAGGTTTGGTGAATTGGTCATGCTAAATTGCCATAGTGTCCAGCGATGCACAGTTTCTGTGCATTAATCAGGGGTAAACATTGAGGAATAGGTTTGGTTGGGATACTCTTTGGAGGGTTGGTGTGGATTTGTTGGGCTGAAGGGCCTGTTTCCACAACATAGGGATTCCATGCTATGAGTAATTTTGGGGATCTAACAGAATCCTGGTATTCAGAGGGTTCTCTGTTAGTTAAAATAGTATTGTACACTCAGCTTATGTTACCTTCTGAAGCAGTTTGAGGTTGACTGCTCTGTACAATTTCACAGAACAGATGCTCTGGAACCAATCATGGAACAGCTATTTTAGACCTGATAATATGATTGATTAATGAGCTCAAAGTAAAAGACCATTTTGGTAAGATGCAATGCAGCATGATAGAATCTAGCTTTAGGGTGAGGAATTTGGTTCTTCAACTAGTATCTAAACGTAAAGGCAGTGACAAGGGGATAAGGTAGTAGTTCGCTAAACTGGAATGGGAATCTAGTTAGAATGTTAAAGCAGAAGAATGTATTCAGTTATTTTATAATTCTCAACAATATATATTAACTTGTAAAAGAAATGCACGATGAACAGCGGTGCATAGCTGAGGGAAGTATGAGTGACATCAAATTGAAAGAAAAGATGTACAAAACTGCAAAGATGATGGTAGACTAGAAAGTTAAAAAATTTCAAACTATCGAAGGATGAACAAAACAACAGATGGAAGATATCTTGTCCCTTGTCAGAGAGACTGTTGTAACATCTTTGCTCCCATTTAATACCTTGCTTATTTCCCAGCATTAGGATGGTAACAGTATCTTCCAGATTAGTAAGATAATTGGGCAAATTAACCCACCATTTACTCAGCCTAAAACACAGTGCTCTTGTGTCTCCAACTTTGAGCCAGAAGGCCTGGAACTGTCCCACCTGCTCCAGAGGTGTCACAATGCATTGAAATAGGTTGATTGGGAAAGCAATACTGAGACAAACTTCAGTAATTGAATGGACAACCTTGATGGTCTCTGGAAGTTCCAAACTTGACTATTTGTATCCTCACCTGAGGCCTGATCTCAATTAATCTGCCTCATTTAAATGGAATTGCCTTTTCTTGTGTTGAATATAAGTGAAGTTTGCCCTGTCTGCATGCCCCCTTGTGCAAAACATGTTGCAATCTGTCAAAGAATAAGATTGAAAACTCAGATCAGCTGATAGCCGGTTCAAGGGCTTAAACCAGTGGCCTTTTCCACTGGGACAGTAGGCGCTACAGAATTGATCCCATTTCCCATTAAACTGAGACAGGTGGTGGTGAGCTTGCTGAAATGTCTTTCACTGAAACATTTTTGAAATAAAATAAATTACTTTGGTTGCGGTGCAATTGAATTTAGAGATTTGGTGGGGAGTATCGACTGTTATCTCTTTGTTTGTTTCATCGCAGATTTAATGAGACCAGCCCAACGCCAGCCGAAACTGCGGAGAAACTGCCAGATATTAAAATGCGTAACTCTGCTTCATTAGCCAATCTGACTGAGTCATCCAGACTCAAACATCATAACCGGAGATGGGCTTTTTGTGTTCACTGTGGATGCTTTTACAGAGTTCAAAATTAATGCATAACATATTTCTTGAGAACTGAAAACAACAAATACTGAAGATCACAGGAGGGAGCTGATGGCTGAATGGTATTACTGCTAGACTGTTTATCCAAAGATCCAGGTTGCATTCTAGAGAACCAGGTTCGAATTGTGTCACGAGAAATGGTGGAATTTGAATTCCGTGAATATCTGGAATTAAGAATCTCATGACCATGAATCCTTTGTTGGGTTACGGAAAACCCATCTGGTTCACTAACATGCTTGAAGTAAGAAGCTACCATCCTTACCTAGTTTGTCCTACATGTGACTCCAGACACACAGCAATGAGCTTGACTTTTTACTGCCCCTTGAGCAATTAGGGATGAACAATAAATGCTGCTGAGCCAATGACACCCTCATCCCATGAACTTCTTTTCAAAAAAAATTGATGGAGAGACCAAGCTAACATTTTGAGTCCAGATGATTCTACATCAGATCTCTGATCGAGTCATGGAGACACATCGTTAGCTTGCTTGGTCTCCATGGATGCTTTCTGACCTGCTGTCAGCTCCAGCATTTGCTGTTTTCAGTACAGGTTCCACCATCTGTAGTAATTTCCTTCTATACTTCTTCATTATGTTGTTTATTAAATGTCCACTAAATTGCAGCTACTACTCAACACCTTGCCTACAGAGGACTGTGGCCCTGATGTCAAAAGCCTCCATTAACTTGTTCAATTACACCATAGTTTAGGACAATTGCAAAATGCCACTGTGGCTGAAAAGAATAGAATCATAGTCACCAACATGGAAATGAACCCTTCGGTCCAACTCATCCATGTCAACCAAATTTCCCAAACTATGCCAGTGCAGTTTGTCAGCATTTGGCTCATATTCCTCAACCTTTCCTATTCATGTGCCTCTCCAAATGTCTTTTAAATGGTGTAACTGTACTTGCATCTACCACTTCCACTGACCGTTCATCCCGTGTCCCAACCAATCTCTTTGTGAAAACGTTGACAACTGATAGTTTCACTGTTGACTACGGTGTGTGAATCACTGGGGATGATTGTTCGTTCAGGACCACCCCTGTCTGAGCACGGCTTGAATGTAGCTTGGGCCTCCTTGTGGGTTACCACATGCTGCTCAAGGCTTTGTGTTTGTGCAGCGCAGCTGTCTATGGGTGGGGGTGTTGTGGAAGGAAGGAAGAGGCATGAAGGAATTAATGAATTTATGGAATATGGGTGTCACTGGCTCTGCGAACATTTATTCCCTCATTCTAATGCCCTTGAGAAGGTGGTTGTGAGCTCCCTTTTTGAATCACTGCAGACGGTGTGGTTTATAGACCTATTGGTAGTGCTGTTGGGAGGGAATTCCAGAATTTTGGCTCAATGACACTTCAGGACTGCCGAAGGATTTTCAACTCCAGATGGTAGTGGCTTGGAAGGGAACCTGCAGGAGGTGATGTTCCCATGAAACTGCTTCCCTTTTCCTTTTATTTGGTATTGGTCATAGGTTTGGAAGATGCTATTGAAGTGTTATGAATTGATGTAATGTATCTTGGAGATAGTACATAGTGCTGCTCTGGGCATCAGTGGAGGAGGGAGTGAATGTGGTGCCAATCAAGCAGTCTGCTTTTTCCTGACACTGTCAAGCTTCTTGAGTGTTCTTGGAGCTGCACCCAAACCTAGCCAAGTAGTGAATATCCTATTGCACTCCTGAGTTGATTCTTGTAGATGGTGGACAGGCTTCAGAGTTTGGAGGGTGTTTTCCTTCCCGTAGTTATAGGGAAAGTCCACTTCAATTTCTAGTCAATAGTAAACCCCCAGAATGTTGATGGTGGGGGATTCGGTGATGGTGGGTTTGGAGAAAGAGGCTTCAAGGTTTTTGGTGAAGGAGCTTCAGGCTGAAAGCTAGGGAGGGGGGAATAAGGTAGAGGCTAGAAACGTATAGGTGGGGAAAGATGCTGCAAAGAAAACATCACGGTCTTTTCTCTGTGCTGGGCCCAGCTGGTCTGCTGACACGACTGTAGAGATATTGTGCCACACTTCACCAAATCAAACAGCCTCTCACCATAGTCTTTCCAATACCAGGCCCATTAAACACCTTGTATTAGTCCATTCCTCTTACTTCCTCCTTTTGAAATAAAAACATAAGAGCATCAGAATTAGGAGCAGGATTATTAATCCAGCCCCTTGTACCTGCTCTGCCATTTGATACAGACATGGTGAATCTCATCTTGGCCTGAACACCAATTTCCTGCCAGCTCTCCTTAACTCTTCAACCCATTATTAATTAAAAACCTGTGTGTCTCTTATATAAATTTACTTCATGTCCCAGAATCCACATTGTTCGGAGGTAGTGAATTCCCAATATTCACAATCCTCTGAGAGAAATATTTCCTCCAACTTTCCTTTTATTGTAAACTTACGACAACTCATTGTAGATTGAATCATCTTCTCTGCATCTACTTGGTCAATCCCTTGACCATTTTATAGACCCTCAATGATACCACCTCTCATTCTTGGGCTGCAATGAATATGAATGCAAATAGTGGTTGGAGTTCAGCTTGTGACATTTTAATAATTGTGGCAGAGGATGTTGGTTCAAAACTGAGCTGGACAGTTAGCGCTTTTCAAATAAGAAATAGTTGATGAGATTAAGTATATTAATATATTGAAGTTTTGTTTTGAGGAAGATTTACTGTTGGGAAGATTTGGTTAAGGGAATATTGCAGTCAAAGCTGTGGAAGATTAAACTCCACCCATGTATGAGGTCGTACACTGTGGTCAAAAGACTAAAGAGACCACTTTCTCTTTGAAAATATGTCCTTAAATAGGGCAGAGGGATCTGGAGATAGGAATGAGTCACTGGCAGCAAATGGCACCGGTTTGTGAGATTAGATCGAGAAGTAGGCCATGGGTTTATTTCTGGGGCGACAGAATGGAAATGTGTTAGATATGTGTAGGACCATGGACAGATCACCCTTGGAGCACTGCAAACAGTTCTAATCTGGGAAGATAAAGAATAGTTACTGGAATTATATCCAAACTGAGTTTGAATTCATCAAGTAAGATTGGGCAGTCTTGTCTCATTGAAAAAGAGTGACATGGTCCAGTAACGTTTGATCGAGTAGACATGGAAAAGATGTTTCTGCTTGCGAATGACAGAATCCACTGGATCTGGGGATATAATTGTAATCACTATTAAATCTAATGGGGAATTTGCAGAGGGCGACAACGTCTTTACCAAAAAGGGGTTTGAATGTAGAACTTACTTCATCAGGAATAATTGAAGCAAATAACAGATGAATTCAAGGAGGAGCTTGGAAGACAAGAAATCGAAGAAAACTATGTTGATGTGTTTACGTTGAGAAGGAGGCCTGTGTAAATCATAAATACTGAGAACCTGTTTTTGTGTCCTGAAACTATACATCTGTGTTGTTCTGTGTCATTTCTATAGGAGCAGCAGCGGCAGCAGTAAACAAGGCAGCTCACCCTTACCATTCTTGGAGAAAAGCAGAACCTCTGGCCACACAAAAGTGAAATAGCTCTATTGAGGAGGTGGTTCAAACAGTGGTCTACGTCTCGATCCGCAGAGACAGTGTGCCTTCAGTACCAGGTGAGAAAGGTGAATTCTTTAACCAGAAATGATGTTTTGTCCTTCCACTGATCTCATGACTTAAGCGGGGAAATGTGTCTCTTCAGTTAGATGATTTGAATCAATCAAATCTTTTGCTACGTTAGCACTCCTTCCCTACGCAAAGGATATGTGGGTCAAATAGGCACATGTCCTGCACTGATTTATTTCAAGATTCCTTTATTCAGTCATGTGCTTAAGCTATTCAATCCAACTTTCTTGTGTTTCCCTTGGATCTGTGGTTGTGCATAAGGAAACTTAAACAATGTGTGATTCAATATCAAAGTTGTGTTGAATCAATAATTGTAACCCAACTCTGCTCTTTGAGCAGATAATTAATTCAAAGATTCTAGCTCAGCCCCTAACTTCAAGTTCAAGTTCGAAACCTTTCAGTGAGCAATGGAAAATAACAAAGAACAATGTCAATCATTTATTGTCTCTCCAGACTCTGCTTCTGTTGCCACTGAGTACTCCCATGAGTTCGACAAGTCAATGACGAAAGATGAGATTGAAGAGAAATCCGTCCATTCCCTTCTGCCATTGGAGAGCCATCACCGCTTTAATATGGGGAAGAAATGCAGCCAGCAGGATGATTCAGATGAGGACATCGTGCGGGACCAATCGGCTTCTCCAATGGATTAGGGTGAATGGTGGTACCAATTACTGGGATCTCAGTGCTTGGAATAGTTGCTCCTCTCCATGTTCGAGGTACTTTGCCATGAGATTCAGATGGAGAGGACGAGGACCACATTGTGTAACGGGTGTAAGCCAACAGTTGGGCGGGGCCTGTGTTTTTGAAAAAGAAAGCGAGTACCACTCGGTAACAATGTGCCCAGAGTTTATCAATCGTGAAGGAGAATACATATTTAACATTATTAATCTTTGTGATTGAGTTACCATGTCATGAAGATAAAGATTAATATTTAATGGGATTCATTGCTCCCCCAATCAGATAAACACAAGGCAAATTTGACTGTGAAGAATGTCCCTAAATTTACACCTTTCTACTCTCCATTAAAGGTAATAAGATGCAAAAGATGACCTTTCAGAGGAACTTGATTTGAACAAGACACATTTGTGCAGATAATAAGAGATATTCTCGTTGGAAGGATATGTTTAGTGATATCCTGCACGGATCGATGTTGGAGCCCTAATTATTCACTATTTATAATGAAAGGAAAGGCACATTCAAAATTTGGGACCACTCTGCAGATTACTGCGATTCCAAGTGTAGGTAAATGGAAGCATAGCATTAGAAAGCAATCTTGATAGATTCAGTAAATGAAAACAAAACGACAGATGAGTTTGTGTCGGCAAGTGAGAGGTTGGATCAAAATAGGATATTTCTTGATTGTGAAAATAGAGAGAGAGTGGACTCCAAAGAAACTTGGTGGGATTGATCCAGCTGTATAGTTCATGAAAATGTCACCAACAGGTTCAGAAAAGTGACCAAGGGACCGGTAGAATGTTGACATTGATCTCGACAGAAGACGAGATACCAAAGGATTAGAAGTCATGCTTCAGCAAATCTGAACCTAGTTAGACCAAGCTGTGAGGGCTGGGCACCATGGCTTAAGGAGAGTATCACTCTGACTGGAAGTGCAGTGTAGATTTACTGATGTGATACTTGGATTCCAAGGCTTAATTTAAGAAGAAAGATTAAACAGATAAACTGTTAGAGTCAGAACATTGAGGTGTGATATCGGGGAACACTTTTATACACAGAAATGGATAAAGTTTGATAAAGTTCCACAAACAGCGATTGATTTGAAATCATTTGCAAATTTTAAATCTGAGATTTGTAGATTTTGAATGAAAATGCTGAAGGATTATGAGACAAAGACAGAGATTTGTCATGATGATGAAGATTACCATGATTTGGGTGAATGGTGGAATAGGCTCACGGAACTAAATAGCCTCCTCGTGCTCTGATGTTGATGCAACCATGGCTCCCTTATTCTCTGCAAGTGCAACTCCTGTTGTGTCTTTGGTTACTATCAGAACCTGGCAGCAAGTTAGTGACTGGAGTCCTGAACAGAAAATCATCAGTATGAGGGCCTTCGCCGGACTTAAAGTATTTCACAGATGGTGAAATGACGTAGCCAGCACTCTCCTTCCCTCTCTCCCCCTCTCCCCTCACTCCTCCCCTCCCATCCCTCTCCCCCACCCTCTCACGCGCCCCCAGCAAACCCCTCTTAACCACCCCCACCTCGCATCCCCCGCAACCTCCCTCATCCCCCCTCTCGCACCCCCGGGCCACCCTTCCCCCCCATTCACCCCCTCTCACTCCCCCCCGGCCCCTCCCGGGCCACCGTTCCCTCCCTCCCTCCCTCTCTCACACCCCTCTGTCTCTCATCCCTCTGTCTCTCACTTGACCCCTCTTTCTCTTGCCCTCTCGCTCTCCCCATCTCTCTCTCTCTCACTCCTTCTCTCTCTCGCTCTCCTTCCCCCCTCACACCCCCTTTCTCTCCTCTCTCATCCCATCACTGTCACCCTCTCTCTCTTACAGCCACTTTCGCCCTGTCTCTCTCTCTATATCTCTCTCTTTGTTCCCCTTCACCATCGCTCACCTCTCTCGCGCTCTCTCTATTCTTCTCTCTATTAGCTCTCCATCTCGCTCCTTTCACTCTCTCTCGCTCTCTCTGTCGCCCCTCTCTAACCCCTCCCTTGCTCTTTCTCGATCACTCTCTCCCCCACCCTCTCTCCCGCTCTCCCCCACCCTCTCTCTTTCCCTCGCTCTCACTCTCTCTCTCTCATATTTGCCCCCTCTTTCCCTCTTTCTTGCAACTCTCTCCCTCATTCTCTCAATCTCTCTCGCTCGTTTTCTCTGTCTCACTCACTCTCGGTCACTCTCTCCCTTTCTCTATATCACACCCCCCCATTTCTCTCTCTCTCTCTCCCATTCTCCGTCTCGCTCCATTCTCTCTTTCCCCACTCTATCCCTCTCTCTCCCGCCCCTCTCTCTCTCTTTCCCCTCTCTTTCTTTGGCACCTCTCTCTCTCTCGCCACCTCTCTCCCTCATTCGCTCTTGCCTCATTGCTCTCGCATCCTCTCTTCCTCTCTCACCCCTCTGTCTTTGCCTCTCTGAGCCTTCCCTCTGTCTCTCGCCTCCTCTCTCTTTCTTTCGTCCGTCTCTCATTGCTCTACCACTCGCTCGTCCCGTCTCTCCATCTCGCTATCCCTTCTCTCGCAGTTTCTCTCTCTCTCACTCTCACTCTCCCCCCTCTTTCTTTGTCGCCCTCTCTCTCTCTATCCTGCCCCTTTCTCTCTCTCTCTACCAATTCGCTCTCTCTCGCGCGCGCACTCTCGCTGTCTCTCACTCTCTCTCTTGCCCCCGCTCTCCGTCTCTCTGGCACCTCTCTCTCTCTCTCTCTCTCTCGCCGCCTCGTTCTCTCACTGTCTCTCTCGCGCTCGCTCTCTCTCTTGCTCGCTCCCTTTGTTCATCTCACTGTGTCTCTTGCTCTCGTTCTGGCTCTCTCTCGCTGGCACCCTCATTCAACCTCCTCTCACTCGCCCTCCTCTCTCTCAAACCCCGCTTTCTCTTTCACCACCCCCTCCCTTACTCTCTCTCGCCCCCTCCCACTCTGTTTCGCCTCCTCCCCCTCTCTCTCTCGCCCCCTTTCTCTTTCTCACTCACCCACTCCCTCTGTCTTTCTCGCCCACCTCCCTCACTCTCACATTCTCGCCCCCCTCCCTCTCACTCTCTTGCCCCCACTCTCTCACGGCCTCTCCCTCTCTCTCTCGCCCCCCTCCCTCTCTCTTCCTCGCCCTCTCCCTCTCTCTCTCGCCCCCTTTCTCTTTCTCACTCGCCCACTCCCTCTCTCTTTCTCGCCCGCCTCCCTCTCTCTCTCGCCACTCCCTCCCGCTCACTCTCTCGCCTCCCCTCCCTCTCCCTCTCGCCCCCCCACTCTCATGGCCTCTCCCTCTCTCTCTCGCCCCCCTCCCTCTCTCTCCCTCGCCCCTCTCCCTCTCTCTCTCTCGGACCCTCCCTCTCTCTCGCCCACCCTCCCTATCTCTCTCGCTCCCCCTCTCTCTCTCACCCCACTCCCTCTCGCTCTCTCGCAACACCTCCCTCTCCCTCTCGCCCGCCTCCCTCCCTCTCTCTCGCCACCTCCTCTCTCTCTCGCCCCCTCACTTTCTCTCTCTCTCTCGCCCCTCTGTCTCTCACTTGCCCCTCCCTCTCTCTCTCTCGCCCCCCTCCCTCTCTCTCTCTCCCACCTCCCTCCCTCTCTCTCGCCACCTCCCTCTCTCTCTCCCCCCTCTCTCTTGCCCCCCGTCTCTCTCTCGCCCCCCCTCTGTCGCCCCCCCTCTCTCACCCACCTCTCTCTCACTCTCGCCCTCTCCCTCTCTCCCTCTCACCCCACTCCTCTCTCTCTTGCCCCCCTCCCGCTCTGTCTCTCACCCCCTCCCTCTCTCTCCCCACCCTCTCTCTCGCCCCCTCCCTTCCTCTCTCTCGCCACCTCCCTCTCTCTTTCTCTCGCCCCCTCCCTCTCTCTCTTGCCCCGTCACTCTCTCTCTCGCCCCCTCCCCCTCTCTCTCACCACCTCCCCTCTCTCTCGCCCACCCTCTCTCTCGCCCCCCTCTCGCTCCCCTCCCTCCCTCTCGCCACATCCCAATTTCTCAGGCCCCTCCCTTCCTCTCTCGCCCCTCCGCCCCCCTCTCTCATGCTCCCTCCCCCTCTCTCTCGCCCCCTGTCTCTCTCGTGCCCCTCTCTCGCCCCCTGCCTCTCTCTCTCGCCCCCCTCTCTCTCTCGCCCCCTCCCTCTCTCTCATCCCCTCACTCTCCCTCTCGCCCCGTCCCTCTCGCTCTCGCCCCAATCCCTCTCTCTCTCGCTCCCTCTCTCTCACTCTCACCCCCTCCCTCTCACTGTCACCCCACTCCCTCCCTCTCTCACCCCATTCCTCTCTCTCTCTCGCCCCCTCACTCCCTCTCTCTCAATGCCTCCCTCTCTCTCCCACCCCCTCCCTCTCTCTTGTCCCCCCTCTCTCTCTCGCACACCCTCCCTCTCTCTGTCATCCCTCCCTCTCTCACTCTACCCTCCCTCTCTCACTCGACCCCCCTCGCATCCCCTCCCTCTTCTCTCGCATCCCCTCCCACTCTCTCTCGCACCCCCTCCCTCTCTTTCGCCCCCTGCCCTCTCTCTCACCCCCTGCCCTCTCTCTCGCCCCCCGCCCTCTCTCTCACCCCCCTGCCCTCCCTCTTGACCCCTGCCCTCTCTCTCTCACCCACTGCCTCTCTCTCTCAACCCCTCCCTTCGCTGTCTCTCGGCCTGTCTCTTTCCCTCTGGAACCGTCCCTCTCTCTCTCGCCCCCTCCCTCTCTCTCGACCCCTCCCTCTCTCACTTGCCCCCTCCCTCTCTCTCTCTTGCAAACTCTCTCTCTCACCCCTCCCTCCCTCTCTCTCAAACCCCCATCTCATCACTCCTCTCTCTCGCCCCCCCTCTCTTGCCCCCTCCCTCTCTCTCTCTCACCCCTCCCTCTCTCTCTCTCGCACCCTCTCTCTCTCTCTCGCCACCTCCCTCTCTCTTTCTCTCGCCCCCTCCCTCTCTCTGTTGCCCCGTCACTCTCTCTCTCTCAATGCCTCCCTCTCTCTCCCACCCCCTCTCTCTCACTTGCCCCCTCCCTCTCTCTCTCTTGCAAACTCTCTCTCTCACCCCTCCCTCCCTCTCTCTCAAACCCCCATCTCATCACTCCTCTCTCTCGCCCCCCCTCTCTTGCCCCCTCCCTCTCTCTCTCTCACCCCTCCCTCTCTCTCTCTCGCACCCTCTCTCTCTCTCTCGCCACCTCCCTCTCTCTTTCTCTCGCCCCCTCCCTCTCTCTGTTGCCCCGTCACTCTCTCTCTCGCCCCCTCCCCCTCTCTCTCACCACCTCCCCTCTCTATCGCCCACCCTCTCACTCGCCCCCCTCTCGCTCCCCTCCCTCTCTCTCGCCACATCCCAATTTCTCAGGCCCCTCCCTTCCTCTCTCGCCCCTCCGCCCCCCTCTCTCATGCTCCCTCCCCCTCTCTCTCGCCCCCTGTCTCTCTCGTGCCCCTCTCTCGCCCCCTGCCTCTCTCTCTCGCCGCCCTCTCTCTCTCGCCCACTCCCTCTCTCTCATCCCCTCACTCTCCCTCTCGCCCCGTCCCTCTCGCTCTCGCCCCACTCCCTCTCTCTCTCGCTCCCTCTCTCTCACTCTCACCCCCTCCCTCTCACTGTCACCCCACTCCCTCCCTCTCTCACCCCATTCCTCTCTCTCTCTCGCCCCACTCCCTCCCTCTCTCACCCCATTCCTCTCTCTCTCGCCCCCTCACTCCCTCTCTCTCAATGCCTCCCTCTCTCTCCCACCCCCTCCCTCTCTCTTGTCCCCCTCTCTCTCTCGCACACCCTCCCTCTCTCTGTCATCCCTCCCTCTCTCTCTCTACCCTCCCTCTCTCACTCGACCCCCCTCGCATCCCCTCCCTCTCTCTCTCGCATCCCCTCCCACTCTCTCTCGCACCCCCTCCCTCTCTCTCGCCCCATGCCCTCTCTCTCACCCCCTGCCCTCTCTCTCGCCCCCCACCCTCTCTCTCACCCCCCTGCCCTCCCTCTCGCCCCCTGCCCTCTCTCTCTCACCCACTGCCTCTCTCTCTCAACCCCTCCCTTCTCTGTCTCTCGGCCTGTCTCTCTCCCTCTGGAACCGTCCTTCTCTCACTTGCCCCCTCCCTCTCTCTCGACCCCTCCCTCTCTCACTTGCCCCCTCCCTCTCTCTCTTGCCCACTCTCTCTCTCACCCCTCCCTCCCTCTCTCTCAAAACCCCATCTCATCACTCCTCTCTCTCGCCCCCCCTCTCTTGCCCCCTCCCTCTCTCTCTCTCACCCCTCCCTCTCTCTCTCTCGCACCCTCTATCTCTCTCTCGCCACCTCCCTCTCTCTGTCGCCCCCTCCGCCTCTCTCTCACCCCCCCTCTGATTCTTGCCCCCACTCTCTCTATCACGCCCACCTTTCTCTCTCACCCCTCCCCCTCTCTCTCTCTCGCCCTCCCTCTCTCTCTCTCGCACCCTCCCTCTCTCCCTCTCACACCCTCCCTCTCTCTCTCGACCCCCTCCCTCTCTCTCTCGCCTCACTCCCTCTCTCCCTCGTCCCCTCCCTCTCTCTCTTGCCCCCTCCTTCCCCCCTCTCTCGCCCACTTCCCTCTCTCTGTCGCCCCCTCCCTCCCTCTCTCATCCCCTCACTCTCCCTCTCGCCCCATCCCTCTCTTCTCTTTCACCCCCTCCCTCTCTCTCTCACCCCACCTCTCATTCTCGCCCCCACTCTCTCTCTCTCATACCCACCTTTCTCTCTCGCCCCTCCCCCTCTCTCTCGCCCGCTCCCTCTCTCTCTCGCTTCCCTCCCTCTCTCTCTCGCCCCTATCCCTCCCTCTCTCGCCCCCTCCCTCTCTTTCTTGCCCCATCCCCCTCTATCTCTTACCCACTCCCTCTCTCTCTCAACCCCTCCCTTCTCTGTCTCTCGCCCCTCTCCCTCTCTCTTTCGCCCCTCTCCATCTCTCTCTCGCCCCTCTCCCACTTTCTCTTGCCCCTTTCTCTTTCTCTGAACACCTCCCTCTCTCTCTCATCCCCTCCCCCTCTCTCTCGCCCCTCCCTCTCTATCTCGCCCCCTCCCTCTCTCTCGCTCTCTCGCCCCCTTGCCTCTCTCTCTCGCCCCCTGCCTCTCTCTCTCTCGCCCCCTCCCTCTCTCTCTCAGCCCTTCCTCTCGCTCTCACGCCCCCTCCCTCTCTCTCTTGCCACCTCTCTCTCACCCGTCCCTCTCTCTCGCACCCTCTCTCTCACCCCTCCCTCTCTCTTTCCCCTTCCCTCTCTCTCTTGCCCCCTCCCTCTTTCTCTCGCCGCCTCCCTCTTTCTCTCGCCTCATCCCTCTCTCTCGCCTCACTCCCTCTCTCTCGCGCCCACCCCCTCTCTCTCTTGCACCCTCCCTCTCTCTCTCTCCCCCCTCGCTCTCTCGCCCCTCTCTCTCTGTCTCTCTCTCGCCCCCCCCACCCGTCATCTCTCTCTCTCGCCCCTAATTCACTCTCTCTCGCATCCTTCCCTCTCTCTCTCAACCCACTCCCTCTCTCTCTCTCTCGCCTCACACCCTCTCTCTCGCCTCGTCCCTTTCTCTTGCCCCCTCCTTCCCCACTCTCTTGTCCACTTCCCTCTCCCTCGCCCCCTCCCTCCCTCTCGTCCCCTCACTCTCCCTCTCGCCCACTCCCTCTCTCTCTCGCCCCGTCCCACACTCTCTATCATCCCCTCCCTCTCTCGCACCCCCTCCCACTCTCTGTCTCGCTCCCTCCATCTCTCTCTCACCCTCCCCTCTCATTCTCACCCCCTCTCTCTCTCACCCCCCTTTCTCTCACGCCCCCAATCCCACTCTCTCACCCCCCCTCTCTCTCGCTCATGCACCCCTCCCTCTCTCTCTCGTCCCCTCCTTCTCTCTCTCTCTCACACCCCCCACACCCCTCCGCTGTCGCGCCCCCCTCTCTCTCGCCACCTGCTGCTCTCACTCTCGCCCCCTCCCTCTCTCGCTCTCGCACCCTCCCTCTCTCTCTCGCATCCTCCCTCACTCTCTTGCCCCCTCCCTCTCTCTCTCGGCCCCTCTCTCTGTCTTTATCTCTCACCACCCCCACCCCTCCTCTCTCTCCCACCCTCTCCTTCGCTCACTCTCTCGCCCTCTTCCCTCTCTCTCTCTCTCACCCACCATCTCATTCTCACACCTCTCTCTCACTCACCCCCACCTTTCTCTCTCACCCCTCCCCCCTCTTGCCCCCTCCCTCTCTCTCTCGCTCCCTCCATCTCTCTCTCGCCCTCTCCCCTCTCTCTCTCGCCCTCTACTCCTCTCTCTCTCGCCCTCTCCCCACCCTCTCATTCTCACCCCTCTCTCTCACTCACCCCCCACCTTTCTCTCTCACCCCTCCCCCCTCTCGCCCCCTCCATCTCTCTTTCTCTTTCTCACCACCCCTCCCTTTCCCTCTCGCACACCTTCATCTCTCTCTCACCCCTTTCCTCTCGCTCCCTCTCTCTCACCCCCTCCCTCCCTCTCTCTCACCCCTCCCTCTCTCACTTGCACCCCTCCCTCTCTCTCTCTCCCCATCCCTCTCTCTCTCACACCCCGCCCTCTCTCTCTAGCCTCCTCCCTCTCTCTGTCTCTAGCTCCCTCCCTCTCTCTCTTGACCCCCCCCTCTCTCGCCACCCTCCCTGTCTCTCTCGCCCCCCCTCCCTCTATATCTCTCGGCACCCTCCCTCTCTCTCTCGACCCCCTCCCTCTCTCGCTCTGCCCCTCTCCATCTCTCTCTCGCCATCTCCATCTCTCTCTCTCCCCCTTCAGTCTCGACACCCTCTCTCTCGCCACCCTCTGCCATTTCTCTCTCTCCCTCTCTCTTTCGCCCCCTGTCTCTCTCGTCCCCTTCCCTCTCTCTCTCTCTCACCCCTCCCTCTCTCTCTAGCAGCCCCCTCCCTCTCTCTCTCTTTCCCTCTCGCCCCTTCTCTCCCTCTCGCCACCCTCCCCCCTCTCTCTCTCTCAACCACCCCGTCTAGCCGACTTCCCCTCTCCCTCGCCCGCACCCCTCTCTCCCTCGCCGCACCCCCCTCTCTCTCTTGCCAACTCCCTCTCTCTCTCTCGCCTCCTCCCCCTCCGTCTCTCACATCCCCCTCTCTCTCCCTCTCTGACCCCCTCCCTCTTGCTCTCTTGCCCCCTCCCTCTCTCTCTCGCCCCCTCCCCCTCTCTCTTGCCCCCTCCCTCTCTCTCAGCACCTCCCTCTCTCTCTCTCGCCCCCCACCCTCTCTCTCACTCCCCCTCCCTCTCTCTTCCCCCCCTCTCTCTCACACACACCCCTCCCTCTCTTTATCCCACTCCTCCCTCTCTCTCTCCCCTCCACTCTCTCTCTCTCAACCCCCCTCTCTCAATCTCGACCCCCTCCCTCTCTCTCTCTTGCCCCCTCCCTCTCTCTCGCTCCCTCCCTCTCTCTCTCTCACCCCATCCCTCTCTGTCTCAACCCCTCCCTCTCTCTCGGCCCGTCTCTCTCCCTATCGCACCCTCCCTCTCTCTCTCTCTCTCTCTCCCCCTCCCTCTCCCTCTCTCACGCGCCTCCCTCCCTCTCTCTCTCACCCCCTCCCTCTCTGTCTCGCCCCCTCCCTCTCTCTCTCTCGCCCCCCCTCGCCCCTTCCCTCTATCTCTCTCTCGCCCCCTCCCCCTCGCTCTCTCTCTCTCGCGCCCTCCCTCTCTCTCTCAATCCCCTCCCTCTCTCACTCTCGCCCCCCTCCCTCTCTCTCTCGCCCCTCCCTCTCTCTCTCCCCCTCCCTCTCTCTGTCACCTCCCTCTCTCTCAATCTCCTCGCTCTCTCTCTCGCCCCCTCCCTCTCTCTCTCTCCCCCCTCACTTTCTATCTCACCCCCCCCTCTCTCACACCCCTCCCCGTCTATCTTGCCCCCTCCCTCTTTCTGTCTCTTGCCCCTCTCCCTCCCTCTCTCGCCCCCCTCCATTTCTCTCTCGCCCCCTCTCTCTCATTCCACTCACACTCACTCTCTCTCGCAACTCTCCCTCTCTCTCGCTCTCTCACCGCCACTCTCTATCTCGACCCTCTCTCTCTCTCGCCTCCTCCCTCTCTCTCTCGCTCCCTTCCTCGCTCTCTATCCCCTTCCCTCTCTCTTGCCCCCTCCCTCCCTCTCTCGTCCCCTCACTCTCCCTCTCGCCCACTCCCTCTCTCTCTCGCCCCCTCCCACACTCTCTATCACCCCCTCCCTCTCTCGCACCCCCTCCCACTCTCTCTCTCGCTCCCTCCATCTCTCTCTCACCCTCCCCTCTCATTCTCGCCCCCTCTCTCTCTCACCCACCTTTCTCTCACGCCCCCAATACCTCTCTCTCACACCCCCTCTCTCTCGCTCATGCACCCCTCTCTCTCTCTCTCGTCCCCTCCTTCTCTCTCTCTCTCACACCCCCCACACCCCTCCGCTGTCGCGCCCCCCTCTCTCTCGCCACCTGCCGCTCTCACTCTCGCCCCCTCCCTCTCTCGCTCTCGCACCCTCTCTCTCTCGCATCCTCCCTCACTCTCTTGCCCCCTCCCTCTCTCTCTCGGCCCCTCTCTCTGTCTTTATCTCTCACCACCCCCACCCCTCCTCTCTCTCCCACCCTCTCCTTCGCTCACTCTCTCGCCCTCTTCCCTCTCTCTCTCTCTCACCCACCATCTCATTCTCACACCTCTCTCTCACTCACCCCCACCTTTCTCTCTCACCCCTCCCCCCTCTCGCCCCCTCCCTCTCTCTCTCGCTCCCTCCATCTCTCTCTCGCCCTCTCCCCTCTCTCTCTCGCCCTCTACCCCTCTCTCTCTCGCCCTCTCCCCACCCTCTCATTCTCACCCCTCTCTCTCACTCACCCCCCACCTTTCTCTCTCACCCCTCCCCCCTCTCGCCCCCTCCATCTCTCTTTCTCTTTCTCACCACCCCTCCCTTTCCCTCTCGCGCACCTTCATCTCTCTCTCACTCCTTCCCTCTCTCTCCCTCTCTCTCACCCCCTCCCTCCCTCTCTCTCACCCCTCCCTCTCTCACTTGCACCCCTCCCTCTCTCTCTCTCCCCATCCCTCTCTCTCTCACACACCGCCCTCTCTCTCTAGCCTCCTCCCTCTTTCTGTCTCTAGCTCCCTCCCTCTCTCTCTTGACCCCCCCTCTCTCGCCACCCTCCCTGTCTCTCTCGCCCCCCCTCCCTCTATATCTCTCGGCACCCTCCCTCTCTCTCTCGACCCCCTCCCTCTCACGCTCTGCCCCTCTCCATCTCTCTCTCTCCATCTCCATCTCTCTCTCTCCCCCTTCAGTCTCGACACCCTCTCTCTCGCCACCCTCCTCCATTTCTCTCTCTCCCTCTCTCTTTCGCCCCCTGTCTCTCTCGTCCCCTTCCCTCTCTCTCTCTCTCACCCCTCCCCCTCTCCCTAGCAGTCCCCTCCCTCTCTCTCTCTTTCCCTCTCGCCCCTTCTCTCCCTCTCGCCACCCTCCCCCCTCTCTCTCTCTCAACCACCCCGTCTAGCCGACTTCCCCTCTCCCTCGCCCGCACCCCTCTCTCTCTCGCCGCACCCCCCTCTCTCTCTTGCCATCTCCCTCTCTCTCTCTCGCCTCCTCCCCCTCCGTCTCTCACATCCCCCTCTCTCTCCCTCTCTGACCCCCTCCCTCTTGCTCTCTTGCCCCCTCCCTCTCTCTCTCGCCCCCTCCCTCTCTCTGAGCACCTCCCTCTCTCTCTCTCGCCCCCCACCCTCTCTCTCACTCCCCCTCCCTCTCTCGACTCTTCCCTCTCTCTCTTGCCCCCCTCCCTCTCACTCTTGCCCCCCTCCCTTTCACTCTCGCCCTGTCTCTCTCTCTCTCTCTCTTGCACCCTTCCCTCTCTCTCTCTCGCAAACCTCCCTCTCTCTCTCTCAACCCCCCTCCCTCTCTCTCTCACCCCTCCCTCTCTCACTTGCACCCCTCCCTCTGTCTCTCTCCCCATCACTCTCTCTCTCACACCCCGCCCTCTCTCTCTAGCCTCCTCTCTCTCTCTCTTGGTCCCCCTCTCTCTCTCGCCACCCTCCCTCTCTCACTCGCCCCCTCCCTCCCTCCCTCTCTCTTGCCCCTCCCTCTCTCTCTCTTGCCCCCTCCCTCTCTCTCTCACCCTCTCCATCTCTCTCTCCTCCCCCCTCAGTCTCGACCCCCTTTCTCTATCGCCACCCCCCTGCATTTCTCTCTCGCACCTGTCTCTCTCTCTCTCGCCCCCCCTCTCTCGCCCTCCTCTCTCTCACCCCCTCCCTCTGTCCCTCTCGTCCACTCCCTCCCTCTCTCTCGCCCCCTCCCCCTCGCTCTCTCACCCACTCCATCTCTCTCTCAACCCCTCCCTTTCTGTCTTGCACCTCTCCCTCTGTCTAGCCCCCACCCTCTCTCACTCGCCCCCTCCCTCCCTCTCTCGACCCCTCCCTCTCTCTCTCGCCCCCTGCCATTCTCTCTTTCGCCACCCGCCCTCTCTCACTCACCCCCTCCCTCTCTCTCGTCCCCTCTCTCTCTCTCACACCCCTCCCTCTCTCTCCACCACTCTCTCTCGCCCCGCCCTCTTTTCCCTCTTGCCCCCCCCCTCCGTCTCTCGCCCCATCTCTCTCTCTCTCACCTCTCCCACTCACTCACCCATGCCCTCCCTCACTCTCTTGGCCCCTCCATCTCTCTCTCGCCCCACTCCCTCTCTCTCTCCCATCCCTCTCTCTACCTCTCTCACCCCTTTCCCTCTCTCTCGTCCCCTCCCTCTCTCTCACCCCTCCCTCCCTCACTTTCTCGCCCCCTCCCTCTCTCTCTCTCGCACCCTCTCTCTCTCTCGCCCCCACCCACTCTCTCTCCCCATCCCTTTCTCGTTCACCCCCTCCCTCTCTCTCGCCCCTCCCTCTCTCTGTCTCCCTCTCTATCTCGCACCATCCCTCTCTCTCTCGCCTCCCTCCCTCTCTCTCTCGCCACCTCCCTCTCTCTCTCACACCCTCCCTCTCTCTCTCGCCCCCTTCCTCTCTCTCTCTCTCACCCCCTCACTCTCTCTCGCCCCCTCCATCTCTCTCCCGCCCCACTCTCTCTTTCTCTCTCTCCCCATTCGGCTCGCTCTCTCTCTCAAACCCTCGCTCTCTCTCTCTCTCCCTGCTCCCTCTCTCTCTCACCTCCTCCCTCTCTCTCTCAACACCTCCCTCTCTCTCTCAACACCTCCCTCTCCCTCTTGGCCCATCGCTCTCCCCCTCGCCCCCCCTCCCTCTCTCTCTCTCGCCTCTCCCTCCCTCTCCCTCTCGACCCCTCCCTCTCTCTCTCACATCCCCCTCCCTCTCTCTCTCTCGCACCCCTCCCTCTCTCTCTCACCTCCACTCTCTAACTCGACCCTCTCTCTCTCTCTCTCTCTCTTGCACCCTCCCTCTCGCTCTCTTGCCCCTCTCTCTCTCTCGCCCCCTCCCCCTCCATCTCTCACACCCTCTCTCTCTCTCTCACCCCCTCCATCTCGCTCTCTCGCCCCCTCCCTCCCTCTCTCTCTCGACCCCTCCCTCTCTCTCTTGCCCCCTCCCTAGCTCTCTCGCACCCCTCCCTCTCTCTCGCACCCCCCCTCTCTCTCACACCCCTCAGGCTCTCTCTCGCCCCCCGCCCACTCTATCACCTCTACTCCCTCTCTCGATCTCCTCCCTCTCTCGTCCCCTCCCTCTCTCGTCCCCTCCCTCTCTCTCTCGCCCCCTCCCTCTCTCTCTTTCGCCCCCTCCCTCTCTCTCAATCCCTCCCTCTCTCTCAGCCCGTCTCTCTCCCTCTTGCCCCCCTCCCTCTCGCTCTCTCCCCTCCCTCTCTCTCTCTCTCGCGCCCTCCCTCTCTCTCTGAATCCCCTCCCTCTCTCACTCTCGCCCCCCTCCCTTCTCTCTCACCTCTCCCTCTCTCTCTCGCCCCATCCCTCTCTCTGTCGCCTCCCTCTCTCTCAACCCCTTCGCTCTCTCTCTCGCCTCTCCCTCTCTTTCGCCCCCTCCCTCTCTCTCTCGCCTCCCTCTCTCTCAACCCCCTCACTCTCTCTCTCACCACCCTCTCTCTCTCACACCCCTCCCCGTCTATCTTGCCCCCTCCCTCTTTCTCTCTCTTGCCCCTCTCCCTCCCTCTCTCGCCCCCCTCCATTTCTCTCTCGCCCCCTCTCTCTCATTCCCCTCACTCTTGCTCTCTCTCGCAACTCTCCCTCTCTCTCTCGCTCCCTCCTTCTCTCTCTCGCCCTCTCCCCTCTCTCTCGCCCTCTCCCCCTCTCTCTCTCGCCCTCTCCCCTCTCTCTCTCGCCATCTACCCTCTCTCTCTCGCCCTCTCCCCACTCTCTCTCGCCCCCTCCCTCTCTCTCTCGCCCCCTCCCACTCTCTCTCGGGCCCTCCATCTCTCTCTCTCTCACCCACCCTCTCATTCTCGCCCCCTCTCTCTCACTCACCCCCCACCTTTCTCTCTCACCCCTCCCCCTCTCTCGCCACCTCCCTCTCTCTCTCTCTTTCTCACCACCACTCCCTTTCTCTCTCGCACACCTTCCTCTCTCTCTCACCCCTTCCCTCTCTCTCCCTCTCTCTCACCCCCTCCCTCCCGCTCTCTCGCCCCTCCCTCTCTCACTTGCACCCCTCCCTCCCTCTCTCTCTCCCCATCCCTCTCTCTCTCACACCCCGCCCTCTCTCTCTAGCCTCCTCCCTCTCTCTGTCTCTAGCTCCCACCCTCTCTCTCTCTTGCCCCCCCTCTCTCGCCACCCTCCCTGTCTCTCTCCCCCCCCTCCCTCTCTATCTCTTGGCACCTTCCCTCTCTCTCTCTCGACCCCCTCCCTCTCACGCTCTGCCCCTCTCCATCTCTCTCTCGCCATCTCCATCTCTCTCTCCCCCCCTCAGTCTCGATACCCTCTCTCTCGCCACCCACCTCCATTTCTCTCTCTCCCTCTCTCTTTCGCCCCCTCTCTCTCTCGTCCCCTTCCCTCTCTCTCTCTCTCGCCCCACAACTCTCTCTCTCTCACACCCCTCTCTCTCTTGCCCCTCCCTCTCTCTCTAGCAGCCCCCTCCCTCTCTCTCTCTCCCTCTCGCCCCTTTTCTCCCTCTCGCCACCCCTCCCCTCTCTCTCTCTCACCCCCCCCGTCTAGCCGACTTCCCCTCTCCCTCGCCCGCACCCCTCTCTCTCTCGCTGCCTTACCTCTCTCTCTTGCCAACTCCCTCTCTCTCTCTCGCCTCCTCCCCCTCCGTCTCTCACATCCCCCTCTCTCTCCCTCTCTGACCCCCTCCCTCTTGCTCTCTTGCCCCCTCCCTCTCTCTCTCGCTGCCTCACTCTCTCTCTCGCCCCCTCCCCCCTCTGTTGCCCCCTCCCTCTTTCTCTCTCTTGCCCCTCATCTCCCTCTCTCGCCCCCCTCCATTTCTCTCTCGCCCCCTCTCTCTCATTCTCATCACTCTCGCTCTCTCTTGCAACTCTCCCTCTCTCTCGCTCTCTAACCGCCACTCTCTATCTCGACCCTCTATTTCTCTCTCGCCGCCCTCCTTCTCTCTCTCTCTCGCCCCCTCCCTCTCTCTCGCCTCCTCCCTCTCTCTCTCGCTCCCTTCCTCGCTCTCTATCCCCTTCCCTCTCTCTTGCCTCATCCCTCTCTCTTTCATCCCCTCCCTCTCCCTCTCGGCCCCTCCCTCTCTCTCGCCCTCCACCCCTCTGTCTCTTGCCCCCTCGCTCTCGCTCTCTTGCCCCCTCCCTCTCTCTCTCTCTCGACTCCCTCCCTCTCTCTCTCAACCCCTCCCTTTCTCTGTCTTGTCCCCTCCCTTTCTCTCTTGCACCCCTCCCTGTCTCTCTCGCACCTCTCCGTCAGTCTAGCCCCCACCCTCTCTCACTCCCCCCTCCCTCTCTCGACCCCTCCCTCTCTCTCTCTCCCCCCACTCCCTCTCTCTCTCACCCCTCCCTCTCTCACTTGCACCCCTCCCTCTGTCTCTCTCCCCATAACTCTCTCTCTCATACCCCGCCCTCTCTCTCTCGCTTCCTCCCTCTCTCTCTTGCTCCCCCCTCTCTCTCGCCACCCTCCCTCTCTCACTCGCCCCCTCCCTCCCTCTCTCTTGCCCCTCCCACTCTCTCTCACCCTCTCCATCTCTCTCTCATCCCCCCTCAGTCTCGACCCCCTCTCTCCATCGCCACCTCCCTCCATTTCTCTCTCGCACCTGTCTCTCTCTCTCGCCCCCTCCCTCTCTCTCTCGCCCCTCTCTATCTCGCCCCCTCCCTCTCTCCCTCTCGTCCCCTCCCTCTCTCCCTCTCGCCCCCTCCCTCTTTCTCTCTTACGCCCTCCCTCTCTTTCTAGCCCCCTCCCTCTCTCTCGCCCCCTCCCCCCTCTCTCACACCCACTCCATCTCTCTCTCAACCCCTCCCTTTCTCGCTCGCACCTCTCTCTCTGTCTAGCCCCCACCCTCTCTCACTCGCCCCCTCCCTCCCTCTCTCGACCCCTCCCTCTCTCTCTCGCCCCCTGCCTTTCTCTCTTTCGCCACCCACCCTCTCTCACTCACCCCCCTCCCACTCTCTCGTCCCCTCTCTCTCTCTCACACCCCTCCCTCTCTCTCCACCACTCTCTCTCGCCCCCTCCCTCTTTTCCCTCTCGCCCCCTCCCCCTCCGTCTCTCGCCCATCTCTCTCTCACCCCTCCCACTCACTCACCCATGCCCTCCCTCACTCTCTTGCCCCCTCCATCTCTCTCTCGCCCCTCCCTCCCTCACTTTCTCACCCCCTGCCTCTCTCTCTCACCCTCTCTCTCTATCTCGCCCCCACCCACTCTCTCTCTCCCCATCCCTTTCTCTTTCACCCCCTCCCTCTCTCTCGCCCCTCCCTCTCTCTGTCTCCCTCTCTCTCTTGCCCCATCCCTCTCTCTCTCGCCTGCCTCCCTCTCTCTCTCGCCACCTCCCTCTCTCTCTCACACCCTCCCTCTCTCTCTCGCCCCCTTCCTCTCTCTATCTCTCACCCCCCTCCCTCTCTCTCGCCCCCTCCATCTCTCTCGCGCCCCACTCCCTCTCTCTTTCTCTCCCCATTCCGCTCGCTCTCTCTCTCAAACCCTCGCTCGCTCTCTCTCTCTCTCCCTACTCCCTCTGTCTCTCACCTCCTCCCTCTCTCTCTCAACACCTCCCTCTCCCTGTTGGGCCATCTCTCTCCCTCTCGCCCCATCCCTCTCTCTCTCGCCTCCCTCCCTCTCTCTCTCTCGCCACCTCCCTCTCTCTCTCACACTCTCCCACTCTCTCTCGCCCCCTTCCACTCCCTCTCTCTCACCCCCCTCCCTCTCTCTCGCCCCCTCCATCACTCTCGCGCCCCACTCCCTCTCTCTCTCTCTCTCTCCCCATTCCGCTCTCTCTCTCTCTCAAACCCTCACTCTCTCTCTCTCCCTACTCCCTCTCTCTCTCACCTCCTCCCTCTCTCAACACCTCCCTCTCCCTCTTGGCCCATCTCTCTCCCTCTCGCCCCCCTCCCTCTCTCTCGCCCCTCCCTCCCTCTCCCTCTCGACCCCTCCCTCTCTCTCTCTCACATCCCCCTCCCTCTCTCTCTCTCTTGCACCCCTCCCTCTCACTCTCACCTCCACTCTCTAACTCGACCCTCTCTCTCTCTTGCACCCTCCCTCTCACTCTCTTGCCCCTCTCTCTCTCGCCCCCTCCCCCTCCATCTCTCACACCCTCTCTCTCTCTCACCCCCTCCCTCTCGGTCTCTCGCCCCCACCCTCCCTCTCTCTCTCTCCCCCTCCCTCTCTCTTGCCCCCCTCCCTCTCTCTCTCACCTCCACTCTCTCTCGATCCTCTCTCTCTCTCTCGCCGCCCTCCCTTTTTCTCTCTCTCACTCCCCACTCCTTCCCTCTCTCTCTCTCTCACCCCTCCCTCTCTCTCTTGCCCCCTATCCTCTGTCTCTCGCCCCATCACTCTTTCTCTCGCACCCCCTCTCTCTCGCAGCCCTCCGTCTCCCTCTCTTTCCCCCTCCCTCTCTCTCTCGCCCCCCTCCCTCCCTCTCTCTCTCACCCCTCCCTCTCTCACTTGCATCCCTCCCTCTGTCTCGCTCCCCCATCCCTCTCTCTCTCGCACCCTTCCCTCTCTCTCTAGCCCTCTCCCTCTCTCTCTCGCCCCTCCCTCTCTCTTGCCCACTCCCTCTCTCTCTCACCACCCTCACTCTCTCTCTCACCCCCTCCCTCTCTCTCGACCCCCTCCCTCCCTCTCTCGCCCCGTCCCTCTCTCTCTCTCTCTCTATCTCTCTCTCACCCCCCTCAGTCTCGACCCCCTCTCTCTCTCGCCATCCCCCTCCCTTTCTCTCTCGCACCTGTCCCTCTTTCTCTCGCTGCCCTTCCTCTCTCTCTCTCGCTCCCTCCCTCTCTCTCGCCCCCTTCCTCTCGTGCTCTCGCACCCCCTCTCTCTAGCCCTCTCCCTCTCCCCTCTCCCTCTCTCTCTCGCCTCCTCCCTCTCTCTCTCTCGCCCCCTCCCTCTCTCTCTCAACCCCTCCCTCCCTCTCTCTCGCCCATTCTCTCACTCTCATCCCCCTCACTCTCTCTCTCACCCCCCTCTCTCACTTGCACCCTTCCCTCTGTCTCTCTCCCCCATCCCCCTCTCTCTCGCCCACCTCCCTCTCGCGCCCCCTCCCCCCTCTCTCTCTTGTCCCCCTCCCTCCCTCTCTCTCTTGCCCCCTCCCTCTCTCTCTCGCCCTCTCAATCTCTCTCTCACACCCCCCTCAGTCTCGACCCCCTCTCTCTCGCCACCCCCTCCATGTCTCTCTCGCACCAGTCTCTCTCTCTCTCTCGCCCCCTCCCTCTCTCGCCCCTCGCTCTCGCTCTCTCGCCCCCTCCCTCTCTCTCTCACCCTCTCTCTCTCGTCCCCCTCTCTCTTGCCCCCCTCCTTCTCTCCCTCTCGCCCCCTCCCTCTCTCCCCCTCCTTTTCTCTCTCTCACCCCCACACTCTCTCTAGCCCCCTCCCTCTCTCTCATCCGCTCCCCGTCTCTCTCTCACCCACTCCCCCTCTCTCTCAACCCCTCCCTTTCTCTGTCTCGCCCCTTCCCTTTCTCTCTCGCACCCCTCCCTGTCTCTCTTGCACCTCTCCCTCTCTCTCTAGCCCCCACGCTCTCTCTCTCTTGCCCCCTCCCTTTTTCTCTTCACCCCTCCCTGTCTCTCTCGCATCTGTCCCTCTGCCTAGCCCCCACCCTCTCTCTCTCGCCCCCTCTCTCTCGCAGCCCTCCGTCTCTCTCTCTTGCCTCCTCCCTCTCGCTCTCTGGCCCCCCTCTCTGTAGCCCTCTCTCTCCCCCCCCCCTCTCTCTCTCTCTCTCTCTCGCCTCCTCCCCCTCTCTCTCGCACCCCCTCCCTCTTTCTCTCTCAACCATTCACTCCCTCTCTCTCGCCCCTTCTCTCACTCTGACCACCCCTCCCTCTCTCTCTCACCCCTCCCTCTCTCACTTGCATCCCTCCCTCTGTCTCTCTCCCCATTCTCCTCTCTCTCTTGCACACCTCCCTCTCTCTCGCCCCCTCCCTCCCTCTCTCTTGCCCCATCCCTCACTCTCTCTTGCCCCTCCCTCTCTCTCTTGCACCCTCCCTCTCTCTCTCGCCCTCTCCATCTCTCTCTCATCCCCCCTCAGTCTCGACCCCCTCTCTCTCTCACCACCCCCCTCCATTTCTCTCTCGCACCTGTCTCTCTCTCGCCCCCTTCCTCTCTCTCTCTCGCCCCCTCCCTCTCTCCCCCCTCCCTCTCGCTCTCTCACCCCCTCCCTATCTCTCTCGCCCTCTCTCTCTCGCCCCCTCCCTCTCTCCCTCTCGCCCCACTCCCTCTCTCCCTCTCGCCCCCCTCCCTCTTTCTCTCTCACCCCCTCCCTCTCTTTCTAGCCCCCTCCCTCTATCTCGCCCGCTCCCCCTCTCTCTCTCTCACCCACTCTCTCTCTCTCAACCCCTCCCTTTTTCTGTCTCGCCCCCTCCCTTTCTCTGTTGCACCCCTCCCTGTCTATCTCGCACCTCTCCCTCTGTCTAGTCCCCACCCTCTCTCACTCGCCCCCTCCCTCGCTCTCTCTTGCCCCTCCCTCTCTCTCTTGCCGCCTCCCTCTCTCTTGTCCCCTCCGTTTCTCTCTTGCCCCTCCCGCTCTCTCTCACCCTCTCCATCTCTCTCTCATCCCCCCTCAGTCTTGACCCCCTCTCTCTCTCGCCACCCCCCTCCATTTCTCTCTCGCAGCTGTCTCTCTCTCTCTCGCCCCTCCCTCTCGCTCTCTCACCACCTCCCTCTTTTTCTCGCCCTCTCTCTCTCGCCCCCTCTCTCTTGCGCCCCTCTCTCCCTCTCGCCCCCTCCCTCTCACCCTCTCGCCCCCTCCCACTTTGTCTCTCACCCCCTCCCTCTGTTTCTAGCTCCCTCCCTCTCTCTCGCCCCCTCCCCCTCTCTCTCTCACCCACTCCTTTTCTCTCTCAACCCCTCCCTTTCTCTGTCTAGCCTCCACCATCTCTCACTCGCCCTCTCCCTCCCTATCTCGACCCCTCTCTCTCTCTCTCGCCTCCCTCCTCTCTCTCTAGCCGACCTCCCCCTCTCCCTCGCCCGTGCCCCTTCTCTCTCTCGCCCCCTCCCCCTCCGTCTCTCGCCCCCTCATCTCTCTCCCTCTCTGACCCCTCCTTCTCGCTCTCTCGCCGCCTCCCTCTCTCTCTCACCCCCTCCCTCTCTCTCGCGCTCTCCCTTTCTCTCCCCCTCTCTCTTTCACACACCTCCCTCTCTTTCTCCCATTCCTCCCTCTCTCTCTCCCCTCCACTCTCTCTCTTTCGATCCCTCTCTCACTCTCAACCCCCTCCCTCTCTCTCTCTCGCCCCCTCCCTCTCTCTCTCTTGCCCCCTCCCTCTCTCTCTCGCCCCCTCCCCCTCCCTCTCTCTCGCCCCCTCCGTCTCTCTCTCGGCCTGTCTCTCTCCCTCTTGCCCCCCTCCCTCTCTCTGTCGACCCTCCCTCACTGTCTCTCTCGCCCCTCCCTCCCTCTCTCTCTCTCGCCCCTCCCTCCCTCACTTTCTCACCCCCCTCCCTCTCTCTCTCTCGCCCCTCCCTCCCTCTCTCTCTCTCGCCCCTCCCTCCCTCACTTTCTCACCCCCCTCCCGCTCTCTCTCTTGCCCCCTCCCTCTCTCTCTCCCCATTCCTCTCTCTCTCTCAACCGCTCGCTCTCTCTCTCACCCTACTCCCTCTCTCTCTCACCTCCTCCCTCTCTCTTAACACCTCCCTCTCCCTCTTGGCCCATCTCTCTCCCTCTCGCCCCCCCTCCCTCTCTCTCTCCCCTCCACTCTCTATCTCGACCCTCTCTCTCTCTTGCACCCTCCCACTCTCTCTCTCTTGCCCCTCTCTCTCTCTCGCCACCTCCCCCTCCGTCTCTCACACCCTCTCTCTCTCTCTCACACCCTCCCTCTCACTCTCTCGCCCCCTCCCTCTCTCTCGCCCCCTCCCCCTCTCTCTCACTTCCCCCTCACCCCTCCCTCTCTCTCTCGCCCCCTTCCTCTCTCTCTTGCACCCTCCCTCTCTCACTCGCACCCCTCCCTCTCTCTCGCACCTACCCTCTCTCTCACACACCTCCCACTCTCTCTCTCGCACCCCGCCCTCTCTATCACCTCCACTCTCTCTCTCTCGATCACCTCCCTCTCTCGTCCCCTCTCCCTCTCTCTCGCCCCCTCCCTCTCTCTCTCGCCCACTCCCTCTCTCTCTCTCGTCCCCTCCCTCTGCCTCTCTCACCTCCTCCCTCTCTCTCTCTCCCCCATCCCTCTCTCTCTCAACCCCTCCCTCTCTCTCTCAGCCTTTCCCTCTCCCTCTCGCCCCCTTCCCTCTCTCCCTCTACTTCTCTCTCTCTCTCCCCCCTCCCTCTCTCTCTCTCACCCCCTCCTCCCTCTCTCTCTCTCACCCCTCCCTCTCTCTCACCTCCACTCTCTCTCTCGATCCCTCTCTCTCTCGCTGCCCTCCCTTTCTCTCTCTCTCCCCACTCCTTCCCTCTCTCTCTCACCCCTCCCTCTATCTCTTGCCCGCCTCCCTCTGTCTCTCACCCCATCCCACTCTCTCTCCCACCCCCCTCTCTCTCTCTCTTGCCCCCCTCCCTCTCTCTCTCGCCCCATCCCTCTCTCTCGCCCCCTCACTCTCCCTCTCTCGCCTCCTCCATCTCTCTCTCACCCCCCTCAGTCTCGACCCCCCTCACCGCCGTTCTTCTCTCTCTCGACCCGCTCCCTCTCTCTCTTGCCCCCCTCCCTCTCTCTCTCTCTCTCTCGCACTACCATCTCTCTGTCTTGCCCCCTCCCTCCATCTCTCACCCCCTCCCTCTCTCTCTCACCCCCTCCCTCCCTATCTCTCTCACCCCTCCCTGTCTCTCTTGCACCCCTTCCTCTCTCTTTGTCCCCCATCCCCCGCTCTCTTGCTCACCTCCCTCTCTCTCTCTCTCGCACCCTCCCTCTCTCGCTCTTGCCCCCCTCCCTCCCTCTCTCTCTTGCCCCCTCCCTCTCTCATTTGCCCCCTCCCTCTCTCTCTTGCCCTCTCCCTCTCTCACTCGCCCTCTCCATCTCCCTCTCACCCCCCCTCAGTCTCAAACCCCTCGCTCTCTCGCCACCCCCTCCATTTATCTCTCATACCTGTCTCTCTCTCTCACCCCTTCCCTCTCTCTCTCGCCCCCTCCCTCTCTCTCTCTCTCGCCCCCCCTCTTGCCCCTCCCTCTCGCCCCCCTCCCTCTCTCTCTCGCCCCCTCCCTATCCCTCTCGCCCCCTCCCTCTCTCTCTCGCCCCCTCCCTCTCCCTCTCACCCCCTTCCTCTCGCTCCCCTCCCTCTCTCTCTCGCCCCCTCCCTCTCTCCCTCTCGCCCCCTCCCTCTCTCCCTCTCACCCCCTCCCTCTCTCTCTCGCCCGCTCCCTCTCCCTCTCGCCCCCCTCCCTCTCCCTCTCGCCCCCCTCTCTCTCCCTCTCGCCCCCCTCCCTCTCCCTCTCGCCCCCTCCCTCTCTCCCTCTCGCCCCCCTCCCTCTCTCTCTCGCCCTCTCCCTCTCCCTCTCGCTCCCCTCCCTCTCTCTCTCGCCCGCTCCCTCTCCCTCTCGCCCCCCTCCCTCTCCCTCTCGCCCCCCTCTCTCTCCCTCTCGCCCCCCTCCCTCTCCCTCTCGCCCCCTCCCTCTCTCCCTCTCGCCCCCCTCCCTCTCTCTCTCGCCCTCTCCCTCTCCCTCTCGCTCCCCTCCCTCTCTCTCTTGCCCCCTCCCTCTCCCTCTCGCCCCCTCCCTTTCCAACTCGCCCCTCTCCCTCTCCCTCTCGCCCCCCTCCCTCTCTCCCTCTCGCCCCCCTCCCTCTCTCCCTCTCGCCCCCTCCCTCTCTCTCTCGCCCCCTCCCTCTCCCTCTCTCGCCCCCCTCCTTCTCTCCCTCTCGCCCCCTCCCTCTCTCTCGCCCCCCTCCCTCTCCCTCTCGCCCCCTCCCTCTCTCTCGCCCCCGCCCCCTCTCTCTCACCCACACCCTCTCTCTCAACCCCTCTCTTTCTCTGTCTCGCCCCCTCCCTTTCTATCTCGCACCCCTCCCTGTCTCTCTCGCACCTCTCCCTCTCTCTCTCTAGCCCTTACCCTCTCTCTCTCTCTTGCCCCCTCCCTTTCTCTCTCACCCCTCCCTGTCTCTATCGCACCTCTCCCCTGTCTAGTCCCCACCCTCTCTCTCTCTCGACCCCTCCCTCTCTCCCTTGCCCCCCTCCCTCTCACTGTCGCCCTCTCTCTCTCTCTCGCACCCCTCCCTCTCTCTCTCGCAGCCCTCCCTCTCTCTCTCACATCCCCTCCCTCCCTCTCTCTATCACCCCTCCCTCTCTCACTTGCACCCCTCCCTCTGTCTCTCTCCCCATCCCTCTCTCTCTCACACCCCGCCCTCTCTCTCTAGCCTCCTCCCTCTCTCCCTCTCTCTAGCTCCCTCCCTCTCTCTCTTGCCCCCGCCCTCTCTCGCCCCCCCTCCCTCTCTCTCTCTCACTCTCGGCCCCCTCCCTCTCTCTCTCGACCCCCTCACTCTCTCTCTCGACCCTCTCCCTCTCTCTCGCCCTCTCCATCTCTCTCTCACCCTCTCCATCTCTCTCCCCCATCAGTCTCGATCCTCTCTCTCTCGCCACACCCCTTCATTTCTCTCTCGCAAGTGTCCCTCTGTCTCTCGCCCTCTCTCTCTCGCCCACCCTCTCTCCTCCCCTTCCCTCTCTCTCTCTCTCGCCCCCCCACTCTCTCTCGCCTCCCTCCCTCCCTCTCTCTCTCTCACAAACCCTCTCTCACCCTCTCGCCCCCTCCCTCTCTCTCTAGCCCCCTCCATCCCTCTCTCCCTCTCTCTCTCTCTCTCTCCCTCTCTCTTCTCCCCCTCACCCTCTCTCTCAACCCCTCCCTCTCTCTTTTGGCCCGTGTCTCTCCCTCTCGCGCACCCCCCTCTCTCTCTATCCTCCTCCCTCTCTCTCTCTCGCCCCCTCTCTCTCTTGCCACCTCCCTCTCTCGCCCCCTCCCTCCCTCTCTCTCTCTCTCGCCCCCCCTCTAGCCGACCTCCTCCTCTCCCTCGCTCGTGCCCCCTCTCTCTCTCGCCGCCTTCTCTCTCTCTCTTGCTACCTACGTCTCTCTCTCTCACCCCCTCCCCCTTTGTCTCTCGCCCCCATCTCTCTCCCTCTCTGACCTCTCCCTCTCGCTCTCTCGCCCCCTCCCTCTCTCTCTCTCTTGGCCCCTCCCTCCTTCTCTCTCTCGGCCCTCCCTCTCTCTCTCGCCCCCTGCCTTTCTCTCTTTCGCCACCCGCCCGATCTTACTCGTCCCCCTCCCACTCTCTCACCCCCCTCTCTCTCTCACACCCCTCCCTCTCTCTCTCTCCACCCCTCCCTCTCTCTCACCTCCACTCTCTCTCTCGCCCCCTCCCTCTTTTCCCTCTCGCCCCCACCCCCTCCGTCTCTTGCCCCATCTCTCTCTCTCTCTCTCACCCCCTCCCTCTCACTCGCCCACTCCCTCCCTCTCTCTCTCGCACCCTCCCTACATCTCTCTTGCCCCCTCCATCTCTTTCTCGCCCCAGTCCCTCTCTCTCTCCCATCCCTCTCTCTCTCTCACGCCCCCTCCCTCTCTCTTGCCCCCTCCCTCTCTCTCTCTCACACTCCTCTTCCCTCTCTCTCTCAGCCCGTCTCTCTCCCTCTCGCCACCCTCCCTCTCTCTCTCACCCCTCCCTCCCTCTCTCTCTCACCCTTCCCTCCCTCTCTTTCGCCCTCTCCCCCTCTCGCTCTCGCACCCTCCCTCTCTTTCTCTCACCACCACCCTCTCTCTCTCGCCCCATCCCTTTCACTTTCACCCCTCCCTCTCTCTCGCCCCTCCCTCTCTCTCTGTCTCCCTGTCTCTCTCACCTGCTCCCTCTCTCTCTCTCTCGCCCCCCTCCAGCTCTCTCTCGCACCACTCCCTCTGTCTCTCTCCCCATTCCTCTCTCTCTCAACCCCTCACTCACTCTCTCTCACCCCACTCCCTCTCTCTCTCTCATCTCCTCCCTCTCTCTCTCAACACCTCCTTCTCCCTCTCGGCCCATCTCTCTCTCTCTCGCCCTCTCCCCCTCTCTCTCTCGCGCCCTCCCTCTCTTTCTCTCACCCCCACCCTCTCTCTCTCGCCCCATCCCTTTCACTTTCACCCCTCCCTCTCTCTCGCCCCTCCCTCTCTCTCTGTCTCCCTGTCTCTCTCGCCTGCTCCCTCTCTCTCTCTCTCGCCCCCCTCCCCCTCTCTCTCGCCACCCCTCCCCCGTCTCTCTCCATCACCCCCTCCCCCTCGCGCTCTCGTATCCTCCCTCTCTCTCGTCTCCTACAACTCTCTCTCACACCTCCCTCTCTCTCTCGCCCCCCTCCCTCTCTCACTCAAAACTCTCCCGCTCTCTCTCGCACCCCACCCTCTCTCTCACCTCCACTCTCTCTCGATCCCCTCTCTCTCTCGTCCCCTCCCTCTCTCTCTCTCGCCCCCTCCCTCTCTCTCTCACCCCCTCCCTCTCTCTCTCTCTCGCCCCCTCCCTCTCTCTCTCACCTCCTCCCTCTCTCTCTAGCCCACTCCTTCTCTCTCTCTCGTCCCCTCCCTCTTCCTCTCTCGCCTCCTCCTTCTCTCTCTCTCACCCCATCCCTCTCTCTCTCAACCCCTCCCCCTCTCTCTCAGCACGTCTCCCTCACTCTCGACCCCCTCCCTCTCTCTCTCTCTCCCCACCTCCCTCTCTCTCTCACCCCCCTCCTCCCTCTCTCTCTATCACACCCCTCCCTCTCTCTCTCACCTCCACTCTCTCTCTGGATCTCCTCTCTCTCTTACCGCCATCCCTTTTTCTCTCTCTCTCCCCACTCCTTCCCTCTCTCTCTCTCACCCCTCCCTCTATCTCTTGCCCCCTCCCTCTGTCTCTCGCCCCATCCCTCTCTCTCGCACACCCCCCCTCTCTCTCTTGCCCCCCTCACTCTCTCTCTCGCCCCCTCCATCTCTCTCTCAACCCCCCTCAGTCTCGACCTCCTCTCTCTCTCGGCCCCCTTTCTCTCACGCACCTGTCCCTCTCTCTCTCACCCCCTCCCTCTCTCTCTCTCTCACCCCCTCCCTTTCTCTCTCTAGCCTCCCTCCCCGTCTCTCTCGCCCCCTCCCTCTCTCTCACTCGTCCCCTCCCTCTCTCTCACCCCCTACCTCTCTCTCTCTCACCCCTCCCTCTCTCTCTCTCACCCTCTCCCTTTCTCTCTCTAGCCTCCCTCCCCGTCTCTCTCGCCCCCCCCCTCACCCCCTACCTCTCTCTCTCTCGCCCCCTCCCTCTCTCTGTCTCGACACCTCCCACTCTCTCTCGTCTACCTCCCCTCCCTCTCGCCCCCTCTCTCTTGCTCTCTCGCCCACTCCGTCTCTCTCGCCCCCTTCCCACTCTCTCTCGCCCCCTTTCTCTTTCTCTCACCCCTCCCTCTCTCTCTCTCTCTCGCTCCCCTTCTCTCTCACCCCCTCCCTCTCTCTTTCACCCCCCTCCCTTTCCCTCTCGGCCCCATCCCTCTCTCTCTTGCCCCCCATTCTCTCTCGCCTCCCTCCCCTCTCTGTCACCCCCTCTCTCTTTCTTTCTGTCTTGCCCCCTCCTTCTCTCTCGCCCCCTCCTTCTCTCTCTCGCCCCATCTCTCTCGCCACTCCCCCTCTCTCTCGCCCCCACCCAACACCTCTCTCGCCCCCTCATTCTCTGTCTCGCCACCTCCCAACATCTCTCTCACACCCTCCCTCTCTCTCTTGCCCCCCCTTTTCACTCTCCCACCCCCTCCCTCTCTCTTTTGCTCCCTCTCTACATCTCTCTTCCCCCTCCATCTCACTCTCTCCCCACACTTTCTCTCTCTCTCTCTCTCTCCCCATCCCTCTCTCTCTCTCACCCACTCCCTCTCTCTCTTAAGCCCTCCCTCTCTCTCTCAGCCCATATCTCTCCCTCTCGCCCCCTCCTTCTTCTCTTGCCCCTCCCTCCCTCTCTCTCTCGACCCCTCCCTCTCTCTCTTGCCCCCTCCCTCTCTCTCTTGCCCCCTCTCTATCTCTCACCCCCCTCCCTCTCTCTCTCTCTCGCACCCCTCCCTCTCTCTCTCACCTCCACTCTCTATCTTGACCCTCTCTCTCTCTCTCGCCCCCTCCCTCTCTCTCTCTCGCCACCTCCCCCTTCATCTCTCGCCCCCTATCTCTCTCCATCTCGCACGCTCTCTCTCGCTCTCTCGCCCCCTCCTTCTCTCTCTCGACCACTCCCCCTCTCTCTCGCCTCCCCCTCACTCCTTCTCTCTTTCTCGTCCCTCCCTCTCTATCTCGACCCCTCCCTCTCTCTCTCATCCCCCTCCCTCTCTTTCTCTCGCACCCCTCCCTCTCTCTCTCTCACCTCCACTCTATCTCGATTCCCTCTCTCGCGCCCCCTCCCTCTCTCCCTTTAGCCCACTCCCTCTCTCTCTCTACACCCCCCCCCTCTCTCTCTCTCTCTCACACCCCCCTCCCTCTCTCTCTCGGCCGGTCTGTCTCTCCCTCTCGCCCCCCTTCCTTTCTCTCTCTATCTCTCTCTCTCCCCTTCCCTCTCTATTTCGCCCCTACTCGCTCACTCTCTCGCTCGATCCCTCCCCCTCTCTCGACCCCTCCCTCTCTCTCGACCCATCCCTCTCTCTCTTGCTCCCTCCCTCTCTCTCTCACACCCCACTCCCTCTCTCTCGCCCCGCCTCTCTCTCTCACACCCCTCCCTCTCTCTCTCACACCCCTCTCTCTCTCTCTCTCAAACCCCTCCCTCTCTCTCTCACCTCCACTCTCTCTCTCGATCCTCTCCCTCTCTCGCCCCTCCCTCTCCCTCTCTCGCCCTCTCCCTCTCTCGCCCCCTCCCTCTCCCCGTCTCGCCCGCTCCCCCTCTCTGTCTCGTCCCATCCCTCTCTCTATCAACCCCTCTCTCTCTCTCTCTCAGCCCGTCTCTCTCCCTCTTGCCCTCCTCCCTCCCTCTCTCTCTCTCTCTCCCCCCTCCCTCTCTCTCTCTCAAACCCACCCTCTCTCTCTCTCGGTCCATCCCTCTCCCTCTCACCCCCCTCCGTCTCTCTCTCTCGCCCCTTCCTCCCTCTCTCTCTCGACCCCTCCCTCTCTCTCTTGCCCCCTCCCTCTCTCTCTTGCTGCCCTCCCTCTCTCTCTTTCCCCCCTCTCTCCCTGTCGCACCCCTCCCTCTCTCTCTCTCACACCTCCACTCTCTATCTCGACCCTCTCTCTCTCTCTCGCCCCCCTCTCTCTCTCTCTCTCGCCCCCTCCCTGTCCCTCTCTTGCCCCCCTCCCTCTCTGTCTCGCCCCCTCCCTCTCTCTCTCGCCCCTTCATCTCTCTCCAACCCCCTCCCTCTCTCTCTCTAGCCCCCTCCCTCTCTCTCACCCCCTCCCTCTCTCTCCAACCCCCTCCCTCTCTCTCTCTTGCCCCCTCCCTCTCTCTCTCTAGCCCCCTCCCTCTCCCTCTCTCGTCCCCCTCCCTCTGTCTCTCTCTCTCCCCCTCCCTCTCTCTCTCTCCCTGTCGCCCCCCTCCCCCTCTCTCTCTCTCTCCCCCATCCCTCTCTATTTCGCCCCCCTCCCTTACTCTCTCTCTCGACACCTCCCTCTCTCTCTTGCCCCGTCCCTCTATCTCTGACACCCCTCCCTCTCTCTCTCTCTCACACACACCCCTCCCTCTCTCTCTCACCTCCACTCTCTCTCTCGATCCCCTCCCTCTCTCGCCCCCTCCCTCTCCCTCTCTCGCCCCCTCCCTCTCCCTCTCTCGCCCCCTCCCTCTCCCAGTCTCGCCCGCTCCCACTCTCTGTCTTGCCACATCCCTCTCTCTATCAACCCCTCTCTCTCTCTCAGCCCGTCTCTCTCCCTCTTGCACCCCTCCCTCCCTCTCTCTCTCCCCACCTCCCTCTCTCTCGCCCCCCTCCCTCCCTCTCTTTCTTGCCCCCCTCCCTCTATCTCTCATACTGTCCCTCTCTCTCTCACCCCTCCCTATCTCTCTCGTCCATTCCTCTCTCTCTCGCCCCCTCCCTCTCTCTCTCGCTCCCCTCCCCCTCTCTCTCCCCCACTCCCTCTCTTTCTCACCCCCTCCCTCTCTCTCACCCCTCTCTCTCTCGCTCTCTCTCACTCTCTCTCGCCCCCTCCCTCTATCTCATCCCCCTCCCTCTCTCTCTTCCCCTTCCTCTCTCACGCACGCTTCCTCTCTCCCTTTTTCCCCACTCCCTCTCTCTCTCGCCCCATTACCCTCTCTCTCGCCCCCCTCCCTCTCTTTCTCACCCCCTCCCTCTCTCTCACCCCTCTCTCTCTCGCTCTCTCTCGCTCTCTCTCGCCCCCTCCCTCTATCTCATCCCCCTCTCTCTCTCTCTTCCCCTTCCTCTCTCTCACCCCCTCGCTCTCTCTCTCGTCCCCTTTCTCTTTCTCTCACCCCATCCCCCTCTCTCTCGCCCATCCCTCTCTCTCTCGCTCCCTCCCTCTCTCTCTCGCCCCCCTCCCTCTCTCTGGCCCCCCCACCATCTCTACCTCGCCTCCCTCGCTCTCTCTCTCAGCAGCCTCCCTCCCTCTCTCTCTCGCCCGCCCCCTCCCTCTCTCTCTCTCGCTCCCCCTCCCTCTATCTTGTACCCCTCCCTCTCTCTTGCCCGCCCTCCCTCTCTCTCTCGCTCCTCCCTTTCTCTCTCACCTGCCCCCTCCCTCTCACGGCCCTCCCTCTCCCTCTCTCTCTCCCCCTCCCACTCTCTCTCTCACCCCCTCCCTCTCTCATGCACGCTCCCTCTCTCCCTCTTGCACCCTCCCTCTCTCTCTCGCCCCCTTCCTCTCTCTCTTGCACCCTCCCTCTCTCACTCGCACCCCTCCCTCTCTCTCGCACCTACCCTCTCTCTCACACACCTCCCACTCTCTCTCTCGCACCCCGCCCTCTCTATCACCTCCACTCTCTCTCTCTCGATCACCTCCCTCTCTCGTCCCCTCTCCCTCTCTCTCGCCCCCTCCCTCTCTCTCTCGCCCACTCCCTCTCTCTCTCTCGTCCCCTCCCTCTGCCTCTCTCACCTCCTCCCTCTCTCTCTCTCCCCCATCCCTCTCTCTCTCAACCCCTCCCTCTCTCTCTCAGCCTTTCCCTCTCCCTCTCGCCCCCTTCCCTCTCTCCCTCTACTTCTCTCTCTCTCTCCCCCCTCCCTCTCTCTCTCTCACCCCCTCCTCCCTCTCTCTCTCTCACCCCTCCCTCTCTCTCACCTCCACTCTCTCTCTCGATCCCTCTCTCTCTCGCTGCCCTCCCTTTCTCTCTCTCTCCCCACTCCTTCCCTCTCTCTCTCACCCCTCCCTCTATCTCTTGCCCGCCTCCCTCTGTCTCTCACCCCATCCCACTCTCTCTCCCACCCCCCTCTCTCTCTCTCTTGCCCCCCTCCCTCTCTCTCTCGCCCCATCCCTCTCTCTCGCCCCCTCACTCTCCCTCTCTCGCCTCCTCCATCTCTCTCTCACCCCCCTCAGTCTCGACCCCCCTCACCGCCGTTCTTCTCTCTCTCGACCCGCTCCCTCTCTCTCTTGCCCCCCTCCCTCTCTCTCTCTCTCTCTCGCACTACCATCTCTCTGTCTTGCCCCCTCCCTCTTCCTCTCTCGCCTCCTCCTTCTCTCTCTCTCACCCCATCCCTCTCTCTCTCAACCCCTCCCCCTCTCTCTCAGCACGTCTCCCTCACTCTCGACCCCCTCCCTCTCTCTCTCTCTCCCCACCTCCCTCTCTCTCTCACCCCCCTCCTCCCTCTCTCTCTATCACACCCCTCCCTCTCTCTCTCACCTCCACTCTCTCTCTGGATCTCCTCTCTCTCTTACCGCCATCCCTTTTTCTCTCTCTCTCCCCACTCCTTCCCTCTCTCTCTCTCACCCCTCCCTCTATCTCTTGCCCCCTCCCTCTGTCTCTCGCCCCATCCCTCTCTCTCGCACACCCCCCCTCTCTCTCTTGCCCCCCTCACTCTCTCTCTCGCCCCCTCCATCTCTCTCTCAACCCCCCTCAGTCTCGACCTCCTCTCTCTCTCGGCCCCCTTTCTCTCACGCACCTGTCCCTCTCTCTCTCACCCCCTCCCTCTCTCTCTCTCTCACCCCCTCCCTTTCTCTCTCTAGCCTCCCTCCCCGTCTCTCTCGCCCCCTCCCTCTCTCTCACTCGTCCCCTCCCTCTCTCTCACCCCCTACCTCTCTCTCTCTCACCCCTCCCTCTCTCTCTCTCACCCTCTCCCTTTCTCTCTCTAGCCTCCCTCCCCGTCTCTCTCGCCCCCCCCCTCACCCCCTACCTCTCTCTCTCTCGCCCCCTCCCTCTCTCTGTCTCGACACCTCCCACTCTCTCTCGTCTACCTCCCCTCCCTCTCGCCCCCTCTCTCTTGCTCTCTCGCCCACTCCGTCTCTCTCGCCCCCTTCCCACTCTCTCTCGCCCCCTTTCTCTTTCTCTCACCCCTCCCTCTCTCTCTCTCTCTCGCTCCCCTTCTCTCTCACCCCCTCCCTCTCTCTTTCACCCCCCTCCCTTTCCCTCTCGGCCCCATCCCTCTCTCTCTTGCCCCCCATTCTCTCTCGCCTCCCTCCCCTCTCTGTCACCCCCTCTCTCTTTCTTTCTGTCTTGCCCCCTCCTTCTCTCTCGCCCCCTCCTTCTCTCTCTCGCCCCATCTCTCTCGCCACTCCCCCTCTCTCTCGCCCCCACCCAACACCTCTCTCGCCCCCTCATTCTCTGTCTCGCCACCTCCCAACATCTCTCTCACACCCTCCCTCTCTCTCTTGCCCCCCCTTTTCACTCTCCCACCCCCTCCCTCTCTCTTTTGCTCCCTCTCTACATCTCTCTTCCCCCTCCATCTCACTCTCTCCCCACACTTTCTCTCTCTCTCTCTCTCTCCCCATCCCTCTCTCTCTCTCACCCACTCCCTCTCTCTCTTAAGCCCTCCCTCTCTCTCTCAGCCCATATCTCTCCCTCTCGCCCCCTCCTTCTTCTCTTGCCCCTCCCTCCCTCTCTCTCTCGACCCCTCCCTCTCTCTCTTGCCCCCTCCCTCTCTCTCTTGCCCCCTCTCTATCTCTCACCCCCCTCCCTCTCTCTCTCTCTCGCACCCCTCCCTCTCTCTCTCACCTCCACTCTCTATCTTGACCCTCTCTCTCTCTCTCGCCCCCTCCCTCTCTCTCTCTCGCCACCTCCCCCTTCATCTCTCGCCCCCTATCTCTCTCCATCTCGCACGCTCTCTCTCGCTCTCTCGCCCCCTCCTTCTCTCTCTCGACCACTCCCCCTCTCTCTCGCCTCCCCCTCACTCCTTCTCTCTTTCTCGTCCCTCCCTCTCTATCTCGACCCCTCCCTCTCTCTCTCATCCCCCTCCCTCTCTTTCTCTCGCACCCCTCCCTCTCTCTCTCTCACCTCCACTCTATCTCGATTCCCTCTCTCGCGCCCCCTCCCTCTCTCCCTTTAGCCCACTCCCTCTCTCTCTCTACACCCCCCCCCCTCTCTCTCTCTCTCTCACACCCCCCTCCCTCTCTCTCTCGGCCGGTCTGTCTCTCCCTCTCGCCCCCCTTCCTTTCTCTCTCTATCTCTCTCTCTCCCCTTCCCTCTCTATTTCGCCCCTACTCGCTCACTCTCTCGCTCGATCCCTCCCCCTCTCTCGACCCCTCCCTCTCTCTCGACCCATCCCTCTCTCTCTTGCTCCCTCCCTCTCTCTCTCACACCCCACTCCCTCTCTCTCGCCCCGCCTCTCTCTCTCACACCCCTCCCTCTCTCTCTCACACCCCTCTCTCTCTCTCTCTCAAACCCCTCCCTCTCTCTCTCACCTCCACTCTCTCTCTCGATCCTCTCCCTCTCTCGCCCCTCCCTCTCCCTCTCTCGCCCTCTCCCTCTCTCGCCCCCTCCCTCTCCCCGTCTCGCCCGCTCCCCCTCTCTGTCTCGTCCCATCCCTCTCTCTATCAACCCCTCTCTCTCTCTCTCTCAGCCCGTCTCTCTCCCTCTTGCCCTCCTCCCTCCCTCTCTCTCTCTCTCTCCCCCCTCCCTCTCTCTCTCTCAAACCCACCCTCTCTCTCTCTCGGTCCATCCCTCTCCCTCTCACCCCCCTCCGTCTCTCTCTCTCGCCCCTTCCTCCCTCTCTCTCTCGACCCCTCCCTCTCTCTCTTGCCCCCTCCCTCTCTCTCTTGCTGCCCTCCCTCTCTCTCTTTCCCCCCTCTCTCCCTGTCGCACCCCTCCCTCTCTCTCTCTCACACCTCCACTCTCTATCTCGACCCTCTCTCTCTCTCTCGCCCCCCTCTCTCTCTCTCTCTCGCCCCCTCCCTGTCCCTCTCTTGCCCCCCTCCCTCTCTGTCTCGCCCCCTCCCTCTCTCTCTCGCCCCTTCATCTCTCTCCAACCCCCTCCCTCTCTCTCTCTAGCCCCCTCCCTCTCTCTCACCCCCTCCCTCTCTCTCCAACCCCCTCCCTCTCTCTCTCTTGCCCCCTCCCTCTCTCTCTCTAGCCCCCTCCCTCTCCCTCTCTCGTCCCCCTCCCTCTGTCTCTCTCTCTCCCCCTCCCTCTCTCTCTCTCCCTGTCGCCCCCCTCCCCCTCTCTCTCTCTCTCCCCCATCCCTCTCTATTTCGCCCCCCTCCCTTACTCTCTCTCTCGACACCTCCCTCTCTCTCTTGCCCCGTCCCTCTATCTCTGACACCCCTCCCTCTCTCTCTCTCTCACACACACCCCTCCCTCTCTCTCTCACCTCCACTCTCTCTCTCGATCCCCTCCCTCTCTCGCCCCCTCCCTCTCCCTCTCTCGCCCCCTCCCTCTCCCTCTCTCGCCCCCTCCCTCTCCCAGTCTCGCCCGCTCCCACTCTCTGTCTTGCCACATCCCTCTCTCTATCAACCCCTCTCTCTCTCTCAGCCCGTCTCTCTCCCTCTTGCACCCCTCCCTCCCTCTCTCTCTCCCCACCTCCCTCTCTCTCGCCCCCCTCCCTCCCTCTCTTTCTTGCCCCCCTCCCTCTATCTCTCATACTGTCCCTCTCTCTCTCACCCCTCCCTATCTCTCTCGTCCATTCCTCTCTCTCTCGCCCCCTCCCTCTCTCTCTCGCTCCCCTCCCCCTCTCTCTCCCCCACTCCCTCTCTTTCTCACCCCCTCCCTCTCTCTCACCCCTCTCTCTCTCGCTCTCTCTCACTCTCTCTCGCCCCCTCCCTCTATCTCATCCCCCTCCCTCTCTCTCTTCCCCTTCCTCTCTCACGCACGCTTCCTCTCTCCCTTTTTCCCCACTCCCTCTCTCTCTCGCCCCATTACCCTCTCTCTCGCCCCCCTCCCTCTCTTTCTCACCCCCTCCCTCTCTCTCACCCCTCTCTCTCTCGCTCTCTCTCGCTCTCTCTCGCCCCCTCCCTCTATCTCATCCCCCTCTCTCTCTCTCTTCCCCTTCCTCTCTCTCACCCCCTCGCTCTCTCTCTCGTCCCCTTTCTCTTTCTCTCACCCCATCCCCCTCTCTCTCGCCCATCCCTCTCTCTCTCGCTCCCTCCCTCTCTCTCTCGCCCCCCTCCCTCTCTCTGGCCCCCCCACCATCTCTACCTCGCCTCCCTCGCTCTCTCTCTCAGCAGCCTCCCTCCCTCTCTCTCTCGCCCGCCCCCTCCCTCTCTCTCTCTCGCTCCCCCTCCCTCTATCTTGTACCCCTCCCTCTCTCTTGCCCGCCCTCCCTCTCTCTCTCGCTCCTCCCTTTCTCTCTCACCTGCCCCCTCCCTCTCACGGCCCTCCCTCTCCCTCTCTCTCTCCCCCTCCCACTCTCTCTCTCACCCCCTCCCTCTCTCATGCACGCTCCCTCTCTCCCTCTTGCACCCTCCCTCTCTCTCTCGCCCCATTCCCCTCTCTCTCGCCCCTTCCTCGCTCTCTCACCCCCTCCCTCTCTCTCGCCCCTTCTCTCACTCTCGCCCCCTCCCTCTCTCTCTCTCTCTCGCCCCTCCCTCTCTCTCTCACCTGCTCCCTCCCTTTCTCCGTCTCTCTCGCCCCCTCCCTCTCTCCCTCTCTCTCCCACGCCCTCCCTCTCTCTCGCCCCCTCCCTCTCTCTCGCCCCCCTCTCTCTCTCTTGCCCCATCGCTTTCTCTCCCGCCCCCTCCCTATCTCTCGCCCCTTCCCTCTCTCTCTCAGCAGCCTCCCTCCCTCTCTCTCTCACATGCCCCTCCCTCTATCACCCCCTCCTCTTTCCCTCTCCCCCTCCCTTTCTCACCCCACCCCCTCCATCTCTCGCCCACCTCCCTCTCTCGACCCCTCCCTCCCTCTCTCTCACCCCCTCTCTCTCTCTCTTCGCCCCCTCCCTCTGTCTCTCTCGCCCCCTCCCTCTGTCTCTCTCTCGCCCACTCCCTCTCCCTCTCTCTCGCCCTCTCTCTCTCTCGCCCCCCCCCTCTATCTCGTCCCCATCCCTCTCTCTCGCCCACCCTCCCTCCCTCTCTCTCAGCCCCCCCTCCCTCTCTCTCTCGCCCCATTCCATTCTCTCTCGCCCCCTCCCTCTTTTTCTCACCCCTCCCTCTCTCTCACCCCTGTCTATCTCGCTCTCTCTCTCTCGCCTCCTCCCTCTATTTCGTCCCCCTCCCTCTCTCTCGCCCCTTTCCTCTCTCTCATCCCTCCCTCTCTATCGCCCCTTCTCTCACTCTCGCCCCCTCCCTCTCTCTCTCTCGCCCCCTCCCTCTCCTTCTCTCACCTGCCCCCTCCCTCTCTCTCTCACTTGCCCCCTCCCTCTATCGCCCTCTCCCTCTCTTGCCCCTTCTCTCACTCTCGCCCCTCCCTCTCTCTCTCTCTCGCCCCCTCCCTCTCCCTCTCTCTCGCCCCCTCCCTCTCACTCGCCCCCACCCTCTCTCTCTCACTCGCACCCTCCCTCTCTCTCTCACCTGCCCCTCCCTCTCTCTCTCTCGCTTGCCCCCTCCCTCTATCGCCCCCTCCCTCTCTCTCTCTCACCCCCTACCTCTCTCTCTCTCTCTCTCTCTCTCTCTCTCGCCCCCCTCCCTCTATCTCGTCCCCCTCCCTCTATCTCGCCCGCCCTCCCTCTCTCTCTCAGCACCCTCCTTCCTTCTCTCACTCTCACCTGCCCCCTCCCTCTCTCGGCCCTCCCTCTCTCACTCTCTCCCACTCCGTCTCTCTCTCTCACCCCCTCCCTCTCTCATGCATGCTCCCTCTCTCTCTCTCTTGCCCCCCTCCCTCTCTCTCTCGCCCCATTCCCCTCTCTCTCGCCCCCTCCCTCTCTTTCTCACCCCCTCCCTCTCTCTCACCCCTGTCTCTCTCTCACCACTCCCTCTCTCTCGGCCCTTCTCTCACTCTCGCCCCCTCCCTCTCTCTCTCGCCCCCTCCCTCTCCTTCTCTCACCTGCCCCCCCCTCGCTTGCCGCCTCCCTCTATCGCCCCCTCCCTCTCTCTCTCTCTCTCTCGCCCCCTCCCTCTCTCTCTTTCTCGCCCCCTCCCTCTCTCTCTTCGCCCCTACCCTCTCTCTCTCTGTCTCGCCCCCTCTCTCTCTCTCGCCCCATCACTTTCTCTCCCGCTCCCTCCCTATCTCTTGCCCCTTCCCTCTCTCTCTCAGCCGCCTCCCTCCCTCTCTCTCTCTCGCCCGCCCCCTCCCTCTCTCGCCCCCTACCTCTCTCTATCTTGCTCCCCCCTCCCTCTATCTCGTTCAGCTCCCTCTCTCTCGACCCTCTTCCTCTCTCTCACCCCTCCCTCTCTCTCGCCCCTTCTCTCACTCTCGCCCCCTCCCGCTCTCTCTCTCTCGCCCCTCCCTCTCCCTCTCTCACCTGCCCCTCCCTCTCCCTCTCTCACCTGCCCCTCCCTCTCTCTCTCGCTTGTTCCCTCCCTATTTCGCCCCCTCCCTCTCTCGCCCCTTCTCTCACTCTCGCCCCCTCCCTCTCTCTCTCGCCCTCTCTCTCACCCCCTCCCTCTCTCTCGTCCCCTCCCTCTCTTTGTCTCTCGCCCCTCCCTCCCTCTCTCTCGCCCCCTCCCTCTCTCTCGCCCCCTCTCTCTCTCTCTCTCTCTCGCCCCCTCCCTCTCTCTCTCTCGCCCCTTCGCTCTTTCTTTCGCCCCCTTCCTCTCTCTCTCTCGCCCCATCCCTTTCTCTCTCGCCCACTCCTTCTCTCTCACCCCCTCCCTATCTCTCGCCCCCTCCCTCTCACTCTCACTCGCCCCCTCCCTCTCTTTCTCATCCCCTCCCTCTCTCTCACCCCTCTCTCTCCAGCTCTCTCTCTCACTCGCCCCCTCCCTCTCTCTCACTTGCCCCCTTCCTTTATCACCACCTCCCTCTCTCTCTCACCCCTCCCTCTCTCGCCCCTTCCCCTCCCTCTCTCACCCCTCCCTCCCTCTCTCTCACCCCCTTCCTATCTCTTGCACCCTCCCTGTCTCTGTCTCTCTCTTTCACCCCCTCCCTCTCTCTCTCACCCCCTCCCTCTCAAGCTCGCCCCCTCCCTCTCTCAGTCTCGCCCCCTCCCGCTCTCTCTCTCGCCCACTCCCTCTCTCTCTCTCCCCTCCCTCTCTTCCCCTCCCCCTCCCTCTTTCACCCCCTTCCTCTCTCTCCCGCCCCCTCCCTCTCTCTCTCACACCATCCCTTTCTCTCTCGCCCTGTCCCTCTTTCTCACCCTCTCCCTATCTCTCGCCCCCTCCCTCTCTGTGTCTCTTTCTTTCACCCCCTCCCTCTCTCTCTCACACACCCCTCCCTATCTCTCTCTCGCCCCCTCCCTCTCCTTCGCCCCCACCCTCTCTCTCTTGCCCCCTTCCTCTCTGGCGCCCCCTCCCTCTCCCTCTCTCTATCGCCCTCTCCCTCTCTCTCACCCCCCTCCCTCTATCTCTCCCTCGCCCCCTCCCTCTATCTCTCTCTCGCCCCCACCTTTTTCTCTCACCCCCTCCCCGTCTCGCCCCCCCCACCTTCTCTCTCTCTTGCCCCTCCCTCTTTCTCTCTCGCCTCCTCCCTCTCTCTCCCGCCCCACTCCCTCTCTCCCACCCCCCTCCCTCTCTCTCTCTCTCACCCCCTCCCTCTCTCTCGTCCCCTCCCTCTCTTTCTCTCTCGCCCCTCCCTCCCTCTCTCTCGCCCCCTCCCTCTCTCTCGCCCCCTCTCTCTCTCTCTCCCCCTCCCTCTCTCTCTCCCCCTCCCTCTCTCTCTAGCTCCCCTCTCTCTCCCGCCACCCCCCCTCTCCCCCCTCTCTCACCACTCACTCCCTCTCTCGCCCTCTCACACACCCCTCTCTCCTTTGTGCCCTTCCTCTCTCTCACCATCTCTCTCTCTGTCGCCCTTCCTCTCTCTCACCATCTCTCTCTCTGTCGCCCTTGCACTCTCTCATCCAGTCTCTCCCTCTCCCTCTCTCTCTCTCACCTCCATCTCTCGACACTCTCTCTCTCTTCACACCTCTATCCCTCTCTCTCTTCCCTCCTGTTTCTGTCTCTAGCCATCCTGCTTTCTCTTGCCCCCATCTCCCAACCCCTGTCTCTCTCTCGCCCCTCATTCTCTCTCTCTGACCTGTCATTTTCTCTCTCTCTCATCTCCCCTATCTCTCTTGCCCCCTTTCTCTCTCTCGTCGCCCCTCTCTCTCTCTGTCTCTTTTTTCTCTCTTGCCCCCTCCCTCGCCCCTCTCTCAGTCTCACTCTCTCTCTCTCGCCCCTCTCTCATTATCTCCTCCCGTGTCGCTCTCTCTCTCTCCCTCACCCTAACTCACTCTCTCCCCCTTCTCGCTCTCCACATCCCTCGGTGTCTCTCTCCTCCCAGCTCTTTCTTTTCCTCTGACTGCATCTCTCTCCCTCCCTCTCTCTCTGACATACTCTGTCCCCCTTGACCTTCCCTCTCCCTCTGACCCAAAGACTGGGGGTGTTTGGGGGTGAGGCTGCGTGTGAGGGGTGGGGGTGAGTTGTGGGAGGTGGGGAAAATAGAGATGGAGTTGAGGGAGGGAGAGAGAGGGGGGAGAGGGAAGAGTGGAGGCAGGTGGAGAAACCAGGATTGGGGGGGTGTAACTGTGTGAGAGAGAGAGGGGGATGAGGGAGAGGGTTGAAAAAGAGTGTGTGTGCTGAAAGAGAGAGCGACAGGGAGAATTGAGAAGAAAGAGAAGGGGAGAGGTAATGGGGAGTCCAGGTTGGAGGGGGGGTACAGAGGGAGTTAAACCCAGCTCCTGAGCTCAGGGCGCGGTGCCCTCCCCTTCCCTGAGGACCAGGATTTGGGGCTGAGTCTGTCTCTCTCCAGCTCAGCTTCTCCAACACAAAGACATACAACAACATCGGTCACTCTGCTGCTCGGCATGCTTTAATCAACATTTTTATTGGTTACAAATGGAAGTGATGGATACAGTCAGTGGGATGGTGCCTTTTCTCACTGGCCCCTGAGTTGTGAGAAACATTGAAATGTTTCCCTGTAACCCCCCTGTGGGATAAGGATGGACAAACCAGCGCTACCCTCAGTCTGTTACCAGAGTGACAGGCTGCTCCATCGCTGAAACACTGAACTGAAATGAGAAAATCCCGGATGGTGTGATTAATGAGGGAATTTGATGGATGGATGGATTTGGGGGAAGGGATATTTCAGCACATTCTTCAGCTGCTGCCTGAACTTAGTCTGGGTCACGGCATAAATCGCGGTGTTTGTGCAGCAACTGAGGAGCTGCAGCATGAAGCCCAATTCCCGCACAAAGGGATGGAGAGACACAGACTGATACCCAATAAACCACATCCGGGCCCATATAGAATACAGCATTAACGTTGACCATAACAGGATGAAATTGGCCGAGATCACAAACAGTAAAATGATGGATTTTTTTCGGTTTCTCATTTCAGTGTCAGACTGAGCGTCCCCATTGGTGTGAGCGCGGAGTCTCCTGCGGGCTCTGCTGGTCACTAAAATGTGTCTGACGGTGAGAACATTGAGCAGCAGAATCAGGAGAAATGGGACACACGGTGTTAGAATGTGGTGGAGGAACTCGATTGTGACCCAGACACTGGAGATTCGAACAGCGTCTGTTACATCACAAAACCAGGGGATGTTCACCAGCCAATACCGAGCCTCGAGCATAAAATACCAGGAAATGTTCTTTAAACAGCTCAGCACAGTCACTGCTCCCAGAACCACAGCCGCCGTTTTCTCACTGCAATATTTACTTTTGAACTTCTGGCAACAAATGGCCACAAACCGATCAAAGGTGAAAGTGACGGTGAACCAGACAGAGCAGTCAGTGGCTGCATAAAGCAGGACGGCGTGGATATTACACACGGGGACGGAGTACAGGAAATAAAACTGTTCCCGATAAACAATGGGAATGTGTCTCAGGATCAGGTCGAGGATAATGACCAGGAGATCCGCCGCTGCCATGGCCCCCAGGTAACGTCTGACACATGGAGACAATCCACAATCTTTATAAAGCAGGACGTAGATGGTCACTACGTTAACTGTGAGGAAGGAAAACAAACCCATTATCCATCAGCCTGGAGGCAAAGGGACCCGTTTGATCAGGGACCCAGTGAGATTTTCAAATGTGTCCCTGTATTCAGGGATTTATTAAAATAATTGGAGCTGGAATAACGAATGGGAAGGTCGGAATTACTGACAAAAATGTGACATAAACCAGAAGAAACCCTCCCTCCCCAAATACACAGAGACACATCCATAAGGACAGATGGTTTCTAGAACATTCCCACACACTCGATCGCTCGAAAACAGACACAGGTCACTCCTTCCCAGTTCCTAATACGGAGGGTGGAAACGTTGCTGTCCTGAAGGATTCTCTCCCAGTTTCCTAAGACAAACAGAGTTTGGGAATTTCTGTGTTTTGGTCTAAATTGTGGTCGATCCTGTGTCGTGGAGAAATGTAAACGCAGGGAAAATGTATTCAACCCTTTAACTGCCTGAGGGTCCTTCGGAACAGTGTCTCCTTCTCCCTGGAACGGGATCTCTTCCCTCGGGATCTTATCGTTTGTTCAATTCACTGACGTCCGGCCGTTCACAAACAATGTCAGGGACAGAACGTTCCGGGGAATGTCAGTTATAGAATGTCAGGGACAGAACGTTCCGGGTAATGTCAGTTATAGAATGTTGGGGACAGAACGTTCCGGGGAATGTCAGTTATAGAATGTCAGGGACAGAACGTTCCGGGGAATGTCAGTTATAGAATGTCGGGGACAGAACGTTCCGGGGAATGTCAGTTATAGAATGTCGGGGACAGAACGTTCCGGGGAATGTCAGTTATAGAATGTCAGGGACAGAACGTTCCGGGTAATGTCAGTTATAGAATGTTGGTGACAGAACGTTCCGGGGAATGTCAGTTATAGAATGTCGGGGACAGAACGTTCCGGGGAATGTCAGTTATAGAATGTCGGGGACAGAACGTTCCGGGTAATGTCAGTTATAGAATGTTGGTGACAGAACGTTCCGGGGAATGTCAGTTATAGAATGTCAGGGACAGAACGTTCCGGGGAATGTCAGTTATAGAATGTCAGGGACAGAACGTTCCGGGTAATGTCAGTTATAGAATGTTGGTGACAGAACGTTCCGGGGAATGTCAGTTATAGAATTTCAGGGACAGAACGTTCCGGGTAATGTCAGTTATAGAATGTTGGTGACAGAACGTTCCGGGGAATGTCAGTTATAGAATGTCGGGGACAGAACGTTCCGGGGAATGTCAGTTATAGAATGTCGGGGACAGAACGTTCCGGGGAATGTCAGTTATAGAATGTCGGGGACAGAACGTTCCGGCGAATGTCAGTTATAGAATGTCGGGGACAGAACGTTCCGGGTAATGTCAGTTATAGAATGTCAGGGACAGAACGTTCCGGGTAATGTCAGTTATAGAATGTTGGTGACAGAACGTTCCGGGGAATGTCAGTTATAGAATGTCGGGGACAGAACGTTCCGGGGAATGTCAGTTATAGAATGTCGGGGACAGAACGTTCCGGGTAATGTCAGTTATAGAATGTTGGGGACAGAACGTTCCGGGGAATGTCAGTTATAGAATGTTGGGGACAGAACGTTCCGGGGAATGTCAGTTATAGAATGTCGGGGACAGAACGTTCCGAGGAATGGCAGTTATAGAATGTCGGGGACAGAACGTTCCGGGGATTGGCAGTTATAGAATGTTGGGGACAGAACGTTCCGAGGAATTCCTTGACCTGTCCATGACCTTACCCCCCTATCCACCCCACCAACATGATGTACTGTGCAAAGGCCACAGATCCATCCAGCACGGGGAGCTGCACTGATCACATCATTGCATTATCTATAAACCACAGATAGTCTGACCAGCACAGCAGGATGTGCAGTGATCACCCGGGAATTTATCTGTAACCCAGGAGCAGTTACCCTCCCAGCATTTAGGACTGTGTACACCACTGCAGTACATTGATCTGTAACCCAGGAGCAGTTACCCTCCCAGCATATAGGACTGTGTACCCCACCCCAGTACATTGATCTGTAACCCAGGAGCAGTTACCCTCCCAGCATGTAGGACTGTGTACCCCACCCCAGTGCATTGATCTGTAACCCAGGAGCAGTTACACTCCCAGCATGTAGGACGATGTACACCACCCCAGTACATTGATCTGTAACCCAGGAGCAGTTACCCTCCCCGCATGTAGGACTGTGTACATCACCCCAGTGCATTGATCTGTAACCCAGGAGCAGTTACCCTCCCAGCATGTAGGACTGTGTACCTCATCCCAGTACATTGATCTGTAACCCAGGAGCAGTTACCCTCCCAGCATGTAGTACTGCGTACACCACCCCAGTGCATTGATCTGTAACCCAGGAGCAGTTACCCTCCCAGCATGTAGACTGTGTACACCACCCCAGTGTATTGATCTGTAACCCAGGAGCAGTTACCCTCCCAGCATGTAGGACTGTGTACACCACCCCAGTGCATTGATCTGTAACCCAGGAGCAGTTACCCTCCCAGCATGTAGGACTGTGTACACCACCCCAGTGCATTGATCTGTAACCCAGGAGCAGTTACCCTCCCAGCATGTAGGACTGTGTACCCCACCCCAGTACATTGCTCAGTAACACTGTGTTCGATCCCTGCCCAGTGTGGGGAAACTTGCAGCCCGTTCTGGAAGTAACAGGATGTACAGCTCCCACCCATTTACAGCTTCATATCTCCATTGTTGCCCCGACAAGGGGGTGCTGTGAGTGTGAACATCACTGTCAGAGAGACCAGGAGGGGGACTCAGTTTAAATATCACCATATGGGAGGGGTTTGGGGTATAGACAGAGAAGGGGGAGACTGAGAGACAGTGTCATGGAAGGATGTGTTCCCAGGTTGCAGAATGCTGAAATGTGGACACTTCGATAGCATCCTATAACAAGAGCCAGTCTTCCCAGGAAAGATGGGAAAAAGGGATCTTGGTGTGAGGTCAGATGATGGAGAGTTTTGGATGAGCATTTGTTCTCCAGCTTTGTAAATGGAGTCCTTCATGGCTGGAGGTACTCACCATCACCCAGATGCCCCTGGATATTCCGTGATCCCTGACACTGGGGCCATCTTTAAAAGGCCAATGGGCACATGATTAATCTTTCTCAGGTTGGAGCTGCCTGCACAGTTTACCTGAGCATGGCAGATAAGGGACAAATCCTCCACGGTTTGTCAACAGGGCACGGAGGTCCTGGTGGATTGGCTAGTACAGAGGGGGACCATTCTCTTCCCAGAGGAGGCCAAACCACCAGACCCATCGCGCATGGTCTGAGCTCCCCACCCAGCTCAATGCAGTATCTGGGGTCTGAAGAAATGTCCAGCAAAACAGGACAAGAATCAATAATCTTCCCCATTCTGTCAGGATAAGGGTCACCGTATTCTCTCAGCTCCCTCACACTCACGGTATATCTGTTATAGCACCGACCCCTGAACAAGGCTCATGGTCAACCACTCTCACTGTCGTATGCTGCACCTTCTCTCTCTGTCTCTGTCTCTCTGTCTCTCTCTCCCCTCCTCCCTCCACTTCACCCCCACACTAATAACACTGCATGGATACAACACTGTGGACTGACTCCCTCCGGACCCCTCACAATGACCCCCTCCCCACCTACACCCACACTAACAGTAGGACCATACCCACTCCCTCCCTCCCTCTCTTCCTCCCATTCAAGGAGAAACAGCCTGGAATAGGACAGGGAGGGCCTATCCGAGTGGTGGAGTGCCCGATATCCGTTCCCTCACCTCCCTCCCCCCGCCATCAGGGGAGGATCCTGGTAGGAGCCGGAGAGGACCGGGACACCTCGTGTGAAGATTCTGAAACATCCACGTCCCACCGACCGAGTCAGGAGCAATGTTCATTGAAGGGCAATTCTCACTTTAAACCCACTGGCAGCTCCGTTTCCCCCCGGCACAACTTCGAAGCCGTGGCCCTGATGCCATCTCCCTTTTGTGTCGAGCTGGTACAAATGGAATCCCCACGGTCTCGGTGGGCAGGAGGATGGGCTCACAACACATCGTCACCACCACCTCCCAGGAAGGGAGCACCGAGACTCCCTCCTACACCTCCCCCTGTAAACAGCTCAGATACTGAAACTAATCTGTGATAGTTACTGCTCTCCCCACTTGTCCTGATATCTTCAACAATCTGTGCTCATATACACCCAGCGCTCTCTGCTCCTGCAGCCCCTTTGTAATGGCACAGTCTGTTTTAAATTGTCTTTCATTGTCTTTCCGACCAAAGTGCATCACCTCAAACTGCTCTGCACTGATCCCCATCTGCCAGAAACTGAACACTGCAGCAACGTGTGATTGTCCAGTTAGAATTCCACACTCTCCTCCATAGACTTCAGAGTTCTTCCAGGTTCGGTGCCACCTACAAACATTGAGATTGTTATAGTGTCACAGTCCCCATGAAACAACTGAAATCCTGCCCCATACTTACGAGTCTGAGCAAGTGAAATACTGATATATTCATATGGACAGAGTCTAATAATGACATGCTGTCAATGGAGCAACAAAAGTCCTGACACACACCAGACGGAGCGAATGAAATATTGACAAACCACAGAGCAAGAGAAATCCGGTTAGGTCCCACTTATCGATATTCATCAGGGTACAGTGTGATGGAGTTGAAAGGGTGTACTGTACCTTTAAGAGAGAGGGAATGCTGTTCTGAACTGAGAGCTTACAAGCTCCTGTGATATGAGAGGATGGCAGACCCAGAAACAATATATTGCTGTAGAGCTGGAGTCGGGTAATAAGCAGTTAAGAGAAAGAGGGTCCCAGAGTTGTGAATAATTCATGTAAAATGTTCACTTTCAGAGTGAAAAATAAATTGATGATTTTATTTAAACAGTGGAATTTGGGAGTTCTCTGTCCCTCATATTTTAACAGTTTACGAGGCGAATTGAGCATTTTTTAATGTTTAGTTTAAGTTACCAGATGAGCTTCACGCTGTGTCCTAACCATTCCCGTGTGTGTATCTGTGTGTCTCTGTGTGGGGCAGGTCTGGCAGTCTCTGTGGTGCTTAAAGTGATGCAATGCCACCCTCTGCTGGCCTCCACACGCCACTGCACAGGCATTGACAGAGGGTGAAAACCAACAGGGATTCAGAGATGGGGAGGGAAAGGGCAGCTGCTCACAGCACCATCCAAACTGATGTCTTATCCATGGACTGATCTAAATGTCCTTTAAACGTTGTAACTGTCCCTGCTTTCACCACTTCCTCTGGAAGTTCATTCCACACACAAGCCAGATTCTGTCGAACATAATTACCTCTAATGACTTTCGTAAATCTTTTTCCTCGCACCTTAAAATATCCCTCAGTTTTGAATCCTCAACTCCAGGGAAAAAATATCAGCCCTTCAACTTCTCTGTAACCCTCAATATTTTATAAACCTCTGTAAAGTTACTGCTTAATCTCATATTCTTCAGTGAAAAAAGTCCAAGCCGATCCAGCCTCTCCTTATAGCTCACACCCTCCTCTCTCAGCAACATCCAGGTTAATCTATTCTGAATCCTCTCCAGCTTAATAATATCAACGTCAGTAATATCAAAGTGAATAGTCAAGGTATTTTCTAAGGGTACGGGGAGTCCAAAACTAGAGGACATAGGCTTAAGGTGAGAGGGGAAATATTTAAAAGTGACCTAAGGGGCAGCTTTTTCACCCAGAGGGTGGTGTGCCTGTGGAATGAGCCGGCAGGGTGACTAGACTAGACACAATATTCCAGAAGAGGTCTCACCAATGTCCTGTACAACCACAACATGACATCCCCACTCTGATACTCAAAGTTCTGTCCTATGAAGACATGTGTGATAAACACCTTCTTAACCACACTATCTATATGAGATGCAAATTTTAAAGAATTAAACCTGACGGCCTAGGTTTCTGTACTACAGCACTGCCAAAGGTTCTTCTTTTAATTGTATAGGCCCTGCTCTTGTTTGATTTACCAAATCCAATACCTCGCATTAATCCAAACTAAACTCCATCCGCCACCCCTCAGCCCAGTGAGTGATATTACTGTCACCTCACCCTCCCCCTTCAATTTTAAAATGCCCATCCCCCTCTCCAGAGTGCCTGCACACACCAGCCTTGAGTTTCACAAAGACCCTGAGCTTGGGTTGCCTTGTGTGGTTAGGGGGAGGAGAGACAGATTGCAGACACAGTCAGTGGGGAGGAGAGGCTGGACAGTAATCTGCGGCCTGGTGTCATTTCATGGTTTCAGGAAAAGGGGAGTCGCACGTGAGAGTTGGGTAAGAGTGATCGGTGTTTTGGGGTCAGAAATTAAGCTCTTCCTTCGTCTCTGGTGTTCAGTAATAAATATCTATTTGAGACCCTTCATTGGACAGAGTGTGTCTGCAGGATTTCTTTCCCTAATATTGTAGACTACAGATAATAGCAATTAAAGATGTTTATAGGTAATTTCAATGGCACGGCACGTACCCTCAATATCCTACAGTTGAGACAAATATCTTGCATTTGTTTAACAATACAAAGTGTTTTGTGTGGTTCAGTAATGGTAACCTGATTATAATAAATCTACACTAATCTAAAAGTGGGCACTAAAATATGACCCAAAATCTGTATATGGTAGTGTTGTGGGTAGTGTCCCTGTCTCTGAGCCAGAGCTCTGGATTTGATTCCAATTCCTGTGCTTGTGTGGTAGTGTTCCTAGCTCTGGGCTAGAAGGCCTGGATTCAAGTCCTGCCTGTTGCAGAGGTATGTCCCAGCATGTCAGGACAGGCTGATGAACAAACACACAGGAGAATAATGTTCCAGCTTTATGGGTATTGCTGAGTGATGCTAGTGTCCCTGCCTCCGGGCACAAAGATCCAAGCGTAAATCCCACAGAAGTGTCTCAGGATACATCTGAACCAACTGATTAAAATGGATTTAGAATTGTGACTTGATGGAGAAGGAAGAGGTGTCAGTATTGAATTTCAGAATTTAGGCCCAGGATGACTGAAAGTACATCCATTCGTGTTGATTGGGGTCACATTTCGCAGCAGTAAAGGTTTATAAAATCAAAATGGTCATTGATAGGGTGAATAGTCAGGGGTTTTTCCCCAGGTTAGGGGTGTCCAAAACTAGAGGCATTGGTGGAAAGTGAGAGGGGAAAGGTTTTGATGAGGCCTAAAGGGCACCATTTCACACAGAGGGTGGTGTGTGTATGGAATGAGCTGCCAGAGGAAGTGGTGGAGGCTGGTACAACTACAGCATGTAAAAGGCATCTGGATGCTGACAGGCCTGCCGAGCTATTCCAGCAATTGCTGTATTTAAAAATACATGCATTTTAACACAGATATTCTGAATACATTAAATATTTTATTTTTTTAATGACGCAGGGCCATGTAAACATATTTCAAATTGACCGAGACCATTTTCTGCTCAGGGTATTGCTCTGTGTGTGACAGCAGCAATGATGCACCTACATGGAACAGGAATGTGATGGAGACATCGTTTGGACAATGTACAAGGAGACCTCACATGGTCCAGTTTGGGACAGGATGATATTACTGTGTGATTCAACTCAGAGAGGGAGAAAATGTAATCTGCCTGAGAAGGAATGGTCTATTGCACTCTCTCTCCTTCATTGTTCCTCATCACAGCAATGTGTGTGAGCTAAAAAAAAACCTCTACATCATCGTTACCTTTCTTATTTTTATGGAATCCCTGCAGTGTGGAAACATGCCGTTCGACCCAACAAGTCCATACCAACCTTCCCCCTATATTTACCCCTGACTAATTCACATAA